>NC_134141.1:107730000-108365000 GCF_033958435.1 Carettochelys insculpta
GTCCCATCCCATTCCCCCTGAAAGGGAGGAGAGGTCCACACAAGGTGGGTGAGATTTGGCTTTGTCTGAGGTCATTAATGCAGCTTAAGAAGATATAGGCATTGTACATATAATCCTATACCAAGCAGGCTATAAAGTGAAGCTAATGTTGAGAATGCCAAGGCTAGCTAATGATCTAAATTATTAACAGAGACATGCTCTGGGGTGAGACAGGCTTTCAAGTTCCTTAGAGTTCTGTAAAAGCCATCTTGGTACCTTTTAGGGAATTTACTTCTGTGAGGTTTCCAAAGTGTGCCTGCTTGCTATTTAAGTTCATCATTTACTTCCAGTACACACTGGGATGGGGCCACCACTGTGGGTGGGGGTTGTCGCAGGCAGGGGAGGCTCTGACTATGCATGTTAGCACCTCATTAGCCTGCTTTGAATTGCCTCAGAGGTGGCATGCATAGAAGCAGCCTCAGTTAATGAGGGACATGACTACGGCAGTTTGAAAATTATCAATAATAGTGCTGAGTATGAGATTTTGCTCTTTCTTGTACACTTTAAGGGAACAACTAGAAGATGATTCCACTGTTACAATTAACGGGGAAGAAAAGTTTTAAAGATATTTTTCCCCCCTAAAATAAAAAGTTAGTCGTAAGTCACTCTGCTTTTGAAAATCACACCCTTTCTATTCACTGAAATTACTCCCACTGCTCTGCAGGCTTTGGTTGCTTATTATGCAGTTGTTCCATGCACAGATCTCCACTGAAGTCAGTGGAGGCTCATGCTGTGGATGGAAGAACAACACTTTAAACCTTTTCTGTGTCTATCTTTTAGTATTTTAATGGCTTTTAGAGTGATGGACGTGTGATCTTAATTTCAGCATATAGTGCACTTGACTAAACAAACTACAAAAGTTCTACAGGATTTTTTTCTTAAGTCAGAATGTGTTACTTTAAAAAAAAAATCTAGTGACTGCTCTTATGGTGTTCTATGGAAGCCTGCAGTTTCATGTTCCTGTGTTTTTCAGACGCATTCAGACTGTTTCTTTTCCCTCCCTGGTGTGTTGGACATCCACTCTAATGTAGAGAGCAAGGAATTTCATACTAGAGTACTAATCCAAACCATAAATTGTGATTTATTCATTTATGGAGGTCAGTCTTGCATCCTTCAAAATAGCTATTCTTGAATAAAGGCTATATGACTGTGTCTAATTTTTAGTTGCTATATTCTCTCATATCAGATCAGTGGTTTCAGATTTAACGTAATGTACCACAGTGGCCTCAAAGTGCTCGGTGTCCCACCCTGGTATTTTAATTAACATAGTTATAATGGCTTCTTAATGTGATACAATACTTTAAAACAAGCCTATTAAATTGTTTGGCTTATGTACTGTCACTTTACTGTACATGTCACAATATTAGAACTTAATTAAATCATAATTTTAAAAACATGCTCACTTGGCAGTTTTTCTCAGTGTAACATATTACCTTGTCCATACTATTGCATGGGTGCAGATGCAAATTTTTCACAAAGTGCAGTGCCTTGATTGCACAGAGCTTGCAGTGAATGAGTAGTCTGGGATCAAATGTTTACATTATCAAGAATGAGATGCTGTAATATAGTTGGTTAGATTTAGACTGAGTTCAAGGAAGATTTGAAGTCTCACTGGAATGTACAGGAGAGATACTGTAAAGGAACAGATGAGCAGCGGAAATGTTGGATTTGTTTCATCAAGCTAAGATTTATGATGTTTGCTGTTTTCATATCTTAGTCTCATTAAAACAGGGGCGAGCAAAGTGAAGGGCGTGCTTCCTCAGCAGTGCATGAAATTTTGTAAGGGGCCTGGGTGGGGGCACAACAAGATTGGCTACTGGCTCTCGGGCTCATCTACCTCATTGCAATGTTGAGTCATGTGACTGTTTCTATGTCTATGCTTTCACATGTATATACCGATTAGTAAATTTTTTACATCCTACATGTTTTCTGACACGTGCCGAAAGGGTGGGTGTTTTTTCATATGAACGTAACTGAAATGTCTGTCAGTTTGGATTATATTAGGTTGCGAGGGGCCCTGCTAGTTGCAGGGACAAAAGTGAGTCCCAACGTAATTTTGCTCACCCCAGCTTAACAAACCTATAGGGCCAAAATCTTAGCTGGGGTAAATAGATCTACGACCATTTACTCATTGAAGATCTAGCTAATAGAATTAAACTTTTATGGCTTTTCTACAGGGTTGCAATAGGTAAGCGTAGAAATCTTGCTGGAATGTAACGGAGAGAAGAATTTTGGCCAGGGGTTGTAAATAATTTGTAAAGATGATTTGCAGATAGCAATTAACTGTGCAGTGGAAATACGTTAGAGTGGCTTTTTAAATAGCATAAGTGCTGAGATCAATCATTGCTGTAATGACATTATTTGTGAATGGAAGCTTCATATAGTCAAAATCATATGACCAGGGAATTTTCTCTTCGTTATAACAACTTTTGCCAAATTCCTAATATTTAGACGTTTAACTTGTGATGTGTAGAACCTGTGTTGTGATTGGCTAGGGGACATTTGCAGCCCTGTGACCACATACTGATGTACAAAATAATAGCTGATTCCTGGAGTAGCAGCTCTGAGTGAAATCACGGTTTTTGTAGATTCAGGTGCACACATGGAAGCTATATAAATGCTGGCAGTGAGGGAGAGTTAAACGGTCTTGGGCTAGAGACACAGCCCTGTGGCTCTCATATGAGTGATTCTGGTGCTCATATTAATTGCATTTATACTTTTTGGTACAATTAGTTTTTTGGGAAGCAATTTAACACGCAGCCGTGGCTCTCCCCAAGTTTGTTTTACAGTGGTAGGTGATTGTTTTCATTTTTTAAAAATTTCTTTGACTTATCAGTGGAATCACACTTGACTGATCTTGCAAAGTCACTAATTTAAAAACTTGTACTTGCAAGATACTGTAGCTGTAGAGTTCTGTGTGATAGGGCAAACCACATATAGCATATTATACTGGTCTAATTCAGTGTATGAATTAACTTTTTTGCTAGCTCACCCTACAGTCTTCTAACTTCCTCCAGAAATACACATTTAGAAAGTTATTTTTCTGAATTAAAAAGGCTGCTGCTCTTTTAGACTTGCACTGGTACTTGCATCACTCTTCTCTACTCAAAGCCCTAAGGAATTGGTTTGGTGCTGGAGCTGACCAAGGAAGAATTTAAGGGCTGGACTCCATCCTCATGGCTCATAGCTAGGCTGTAACGCTGCCATGTAGTCCTTTAAGCCAACTGGCTGTAAAAGAAGGCATGGGATACTGGCCGCAGCCTCTCCTAGTGGACTTTAGGTCACTTCAGTTGAGTAATTGTGGATTCAAATCTGCAGCTTATTCAGAGACAATCCAGAATCTATTCTGAGGCACATAGGGTGTGCTGTTACCATTGCCTGGATGCTCTGGTCGTGCCCAGGTCGTTTAATGCAGAGAGTTTTGCATGTCCTCTCTACACAAGCATGAATTTCTTCCTGTGATTGTAAATATAAATTTTCTTCCTATGTTTGTAACACTCTCTTTTAGAAGCGCTAATCTCTCTTGTTCCCAACCTCTACCATGGCACTGCAAAAGCCTAGTGCAAATAATGGATTACAAATCGGGAATACAGTTAAAACACAGTGTGGCCCTTCTAGCTTAAAACGTGCATTACTTGTCTTGGAGGACTACTGTGGTATAATCACATCTCCCAACATAGTTCCTATCTGTGCAGGGGATTCTTACTATGTCTTGTTAGAAAAAATTCAAAATATAGGAGCAAAAGTCTCCCACCAGGGTGAAGCTTGGACCTTAAGCTTCAGCACTAGCCTGTGATTTGCTAGTTCTCACACACACCAGGCAACCTACCTGCTTTTGCATATATTGTGGCATGTCCAATAATGACGGTGTTTCTAACATACTCCCTTTTTATCCAGGCAGTTGTCCTCCTTAGCAGTTATTCAGGAAAGTTTTAAGGCAAATGGCAAGTTTTTAGGGGACACCATTTTGTTTTAGTTACATGTGTGGCCTACAAATGTAAAGCTGTGCTTCATTTTTAAAGCCTGTCTTTATTTGGTGGGAAGCAATAAACAAGAAGTTGTAGAGGTTCGTAGGGAATTCAGTGCTCACGAAAGACTATGCTGAAGACTGGCTGGAGGCTTAGCTCCAAGTCTGCTCCCATCTGTACAGGTGCAATTCAAGTCAGTGGGACCTGTACCCGTGGAAATGAGACAACAGTCTAGCCTTAACATAGCACAGAGCTGACTCAATAAGCAAGACTGAGAAAGCGGATCGTAGTTTCTGTGCTCATTCGTAGTCAGCCATAAGTCTGATTACAGCCAGTTGTGATCTGGACATTCCTGACTAGTGAAGCTGAGTTGGTTTCCAGCCTGCTGTGTAGTTTGAGATTTGCTTCAGAACTGTGTTCCATTGATTTGATGGTTTTCTTATACAATTGCTCATTGTTCCTTAAAATAATCCCATAGTTCTCCAAGTGAATCTTGGCATGCCTGTAAATGAGGCTGTTACTTTTCTCAGGGCCAAATCCTCATCCAGTTGAATACAGCAGGAGTTTTGCCCTTGATTTCATTTGGTCTTTAGATTGAAATTAGAGGTCACGGCTGATGTTTTGTATATGAGCATCAACTTAAAACTTCACCTCAAATAAAATATCCAATGATTATTGCACGGTGGGCTCCAACTAGTTTATTTACTAGGACATTTTATTGTGTTTGCAAATTTTCATCTCTGACTGAATTTTACTTATATAATTCTGTTTAACATCATAATGTGGGGTACAGTGTAAACAAGTAACTGATTGAATGCATAGCAGGTATTCTATAAAGACTGAAAAGAAAAGCTTAATCACTGATCTAGTAGTAGTAAGGAAAGTTGAATCATGTTGTTATCTTAAATCCAGGGAAGATTTAATGGGAGCAGATTTTCAAAGGGCCTTTGGAAATGCATGTATAAAATAGGTGATTGTACAAATGAAGACCTACTTTCAGGTACAGATAAGAGGGCTGTTCAGTAAAATGGGAATACACAGATACTACAAGAACATTTATGGAGACTCTTGAATATTTGAATCTTTGAATTTTAACTACTGCAAATTTTATTTGACTATCAACCAGCTTAGAGAAAATTATAACTGCAACAAACATTGTTTTAAAAAAATCATATACTTTTCACTGTTGATTCAAATTGTTTACTTCTTGCATCCCCACTCATTTTCAACAAACAATAGACTGAATATCTTGAAGTTTTCCCTTTCTAGTTCTAATACATTTGTGGGATGTGTATTTAGGGAGTATGCCTGTAAGGGCTGCGCTTCCCAGACACAAAGTTTTGGTAGTGTATTCTAAAGCACATGCTATGCACAGCCAGTTGGAAGTGATTCAGAGTAAAGCAGATCTCTTACAATGTCTAAAGCACAGGCTGATAACTGAACACTACACTCAATGTCTGGGTTATAAACACCCCCAGAGGAATTTTTAAATCCAAATAAGAACTCTTGCCAGGACAATTTAAAAAGAAATCATGCAAATGTTTCTGTTTGATCTTAAGTTATCCAAAGTCTTCTTTTTAGTCAAACCCAAACTTTTCATTTCAGTGGACCTGACAGTTATCTGCTTAGTAATAAATAATCTTGTAAATTTTATGAATGACTTTGCCACTTTCTTCATGACACATATCTGCTCTGTGGCCTAAAACCATAATTATTAGGAAGTATTATCCAAAAGAAAGTGGTCCAGTGCTTTGTGGTTGAGGAAATTTGGTTCTTTGCTTGGTTTTGAATTTGTACTAACTGTGTGATCATGGGCATAAAATGTACCTTATCTGTGCCACGGTCAATCAACTGTAAAATGGAAAGAGTAAATGATCTCTTTGTTCATTGCTTGGATAGGAAGAAAATCTAAGGGAAAAGGGTATTCAGGAGAGCAGATAATTTCTGAAATAGACATTAAAGGCAGAACAGTAAATTATCCCTGTTTGAGGGAATGATAGGAAGAAGAGTGGGAGGCCAGTACAGCTTAATGAGTTTTTTTAATGACCTGAAAATAAATAAAATTTAAAAAAAATCTTAAAGTGGAAAAAATAAACAAATTGCTCATGGTGAATACAGAAGAATAGCACAAGCATATAGGGGCAAAATAAGAGAGACCGAGTGCCAAATGAGCTACACCTAGCAAGAGACATAAAAGGTAATAAGGATAGGGTTTACAAGTACAAGAGGATCAAGAGAAAGATGAATACAATTAAGTCCTCTATGTAAAAGGGAAAGAGAGTTAGAGGATATTCATTTTGCTGATGATGTTGCCCTTCTTTCACACCAACATGAAAGCATGAAAGAAAAGGTCACAACATTAGAGAAAACTGCCTCAAAAACCAGACTGAGCGTTCACAAGGGAAATGACCAAGACAATGAGGATCAGCCAGTCCAACAACACTGCCATCACCCTGGGAGGGGATGACCTGGAAGATGTGGAGCAGTTTACCTACTTGCGGGGTATTATGGGCATAGATGGAGGAACAGATAAGGATATCAGTGTTAAGATAGGGAAAGCAACAGCTGCATCCAAGACTCTTCTTCCCGTATGGAGTTCACAGATATCATCTGTGGATCTTCAACACAAATTAGAAGAGTATGTTCTTGTAGGGAGGCGAGACCTGGTGTACTGAAAAGTCTTCTTCAAATCACAAGCTACAGACATTCATAAACAAAGGCCTGAGGTAATTCCTTCACATCAAATGGCAAGACTTCATCACGAATAAGGAGCTTTGAAACCAATTGACATTGAAATCTAGAGAAGAAAGGGGTGATGACTAGGCCACACTCAGAAAACCATCATCCAGCATAGTCCATCAAGCTCGCACATGGAACCCACAAGAAAAATGCAAGAGGAAGACCTTGGTCGACATGGAGAAGGTCTACTGAGATTGAAGAACAAACTGGCATACTCCTGAAGCCAGTTAGAAGTTTTGTCCCAAGACAGAGTGAAGTGAAGCAGACTTGTAGACGACCTATGCTCCACGCAGAGCACAAGGGTTAAGTAGTAGTAGTAGTAGTAGTAGAGTTAATAATGTGGGATACTGAGAAGGCTGAAATATTTAATCCTGTTTTATGTCAGTCTTTACTAAAAATGTTAAATTTTAGCAACAAATACTCAACAAAATTATTAGCAAGAAGGGGAAAGGAATGCAAGCTAAAATGGGACAAGTACAAGTTAAAGATATTAAGATAAGTTAGTTGGCACAGCCTGATGGCATTCATCTTAGGGTAATTAAGGAACTTGCTGAAGCAATCTTGGGTCTATCTGTGATTACCTTGTGAAAGCTTGAGGAGGACAGATGAGATCTCGGAGAACTGAAGTGGGGTTAACATAGAACCTTTCTTTAAAAAGGAACAAACAGCACCTAGAAAATTGGAGACTGATAAGCCTAATTTTAATATATGGACAGATACTGGAAAAACCAGTTTAATCCATTTTTGTTAAGCTTGTAGATGATAATGTGGTGACAAGTAATAGCAAGTATGGATTTGTGAAGTACAAATCATGCCAAACCAAACTAACTTCCTTCTTTGATGCGGTTTCTGGCTTAATGGAAAGGGGAGCTGTTGATGTAATGTATCTTAATTTTAGTAAAGTTTTTTTGACATATTTCCACATAACGGCCTCATAAACTAGGAAAAAGTGGTCTAGATTAAAGTTATTTTTGGGGGGGGGGGGTGCCTTCCACTGTGTCAAATGGTCTTTGTTCCATGCAATTGGTCTCAGAAAAATTTTCCATATATTTTGGCTCAGAAGAATTTCAAGCCAAGGCCCAGTGACACTGTGCAGCCACGAGGATTTGAGCACCCTCATTGCCAGGATGTATTGGAGATGGATTAAACATGTTCTTTGGATGGAAACTTGCTTAATCACCGGACTAGCAATAAGGTGGGCATCTGAAGGCAAGTGAAAATGAAGCCACCCAAAACCAACATAATGAAAAGTTGTGGAGGCCATGCTGAAATACCAGGGGTATAGCTGGGAAACCATTGAAAAGCTTGCCAGAAACAGGCTGGAGTGGAGGAGCTTCAGCACTGCTCTAAATGCCAGAGACATAATGAGAACATGATGATGACTGGTGCACAACTAATTGGAAGACTGTACTCAGAGTAGCTATCAATGGTTGCCTCTGAAGCTGGGAGGATGTATCTGTTGAGCTCCCAGAAGGGTCTTTCCAGGGTCAGGATAAAGGACTGGAGAGTATGTGCAAAATTTATGAATAACATACTAGGAGTAGTAGCACTCTCCTGGGAGGACAGGATTAGTATTCAAAAGGACTTTGACAAATTGGAGAGCTAGTCTAAAATCAACAAGATGAAATTCAGTAAAGACAAGAGCGAAGTACTTCACTGAGGGAGGGGAAAAAAGTCAAATGCACAGCTACAAAATGAGGTGTAACTTTAGTTACATTTTGCATATTTGATTTTTTTTCTCCCTCTGTGACATACTTTGCTCTTGTCTTTATTGAATTTCATCTTGTTGAATTTAGACCAACTTTCCAGTTTGTCTTTTTATGCTGCTGAAAAGGATATGCAGGTGGATCACAAATTGAATATGAGTCAACAATGTGGTAGAGTTGCAAAAAGGTTAATGGTGTTGTAGGGTATAGTAACAGGAGTATTGTATGTAAGAGATGGGAGGTAATTGTCTCCCTCTACTTTTCACTGTTAAGGCCCATGTGGGGTTCTGTGTCCATGGATATGTGTACACAGCAGCGTTATTCTGAAATAAGCTATTGCTGAAGAGATATTCCGGAATAATTTATTTCAAAATAATGCTGCTACACATAAAATGCATTTCAAAAGAGCACTTAGCTATTTTGAAATACAGTGTCTACACACAATAGAGCTTATTTGAGATAGAGTAATTGGAGCACAAGACTATTAGGCTGTGGCCACACTTGGCCAAACCTTCGAAATGGCCATGCTAGTGGCCATTTTGAAGATTACTAATGAGGCGCTGAATTGAATATTCAGCTCCTCATTAGCATTAGGACTCTTCCAGACACGGGGCTTTGAAAGCGCTGCTTCTGAACGCGCACGGCTCGGCGTGGCTACATGGGGATCCTTTATGAAAGGACCCTGCACATTTTGAAATCCCTGGGGAATAAGGGGATTTCAAAATGTGTGGGGTCCTTTCAAATAGGACCCCCGTGTAGCTGTGCCAAGCCACGCATGTTCGAAACCAGTGCTTTCGAAGAGCTGTGGCCGGAAGCGTCCTAATGATAATGAAGTGCTGAATATTCAATTCAGAGCCTCATTAGTAATCTTAAAAATGGCCATTAGCATGGCCATTTTGAAGGTTTGGCCAAGTGTGGCCACAGCCTTAGTCATTGGACTGTTCCTTGTGCAGTGAGGTTTACTTATTTCAAAATAAGAAATTATTTCAAAATAGTGGCTGTGTTGTGTAGACGCTAGGAGAATTATTTCAAAGTAATGTCTGTTATTTTGGAATAACTTTGCTGTGTAGACATACCCCATATCTGAGTACTACACTATAAGGAAGATGTGGACAAATTGGAGAGAGTTCAGAGGAGACGTAAATTAAATAAAAGTTTTAGAAAACCTACCTGACCCGTGGAGAAAGGTTAAAAAATCTGAGTAACAAAGATGGGAAAGGAGCCTGTTAACGTATTCAGGACTGTTATAAAGAGAATGATGATCAATTGTTCATGTCCAGGGAAAGTAGGACAAGAAGTAATTAGTTTAATCTTCACTGGGGAGCTTCAGGTCAGTTATTAAGAAAAACTGACATCATAGAATCATATGGCTGGAAGGGACCTCAGGAGGACATCTAGTCCAGCTCCCTGCTTCAAGCAGGATCAACCCCAACTAAGTCATCCCAGCCAGCATTGTCGAGCCTTGACTTAAAAACTTCTAGGGATGGAGGATCCACCACCTCTTTAGGCAAGACATTCCAGTGCTTCACCACCCTCCTGGTGAAGTTGTTTTCCCTAATATCCAATCTACTCCTCTCCTTCTGTAGCTTCAGACCATTGCTCCTTGTTCTGCCATCTGTCACCACTGAGAACAACTTCTCTACATCCTCTTTAGAGCTCCTCTTCAGGAAGTTGAAGGCTGCTATTAAATCACCCCTGTCTTCTCTTCTGTAAACTAAATAAGCCCAGATCCGTCAGTCTCTCCTTATAGGTCATGTGCTCCAGCCCCTTAATAATTTTTTGTTGCCCTGCGCTGAACCTGCTTCAGCACATCCACATCCTTTTCATACTGGGGTCCCAAAACTGGGCACACTATTCCAGAAGTGGCCTCACCCAGTGCTGAAGAGAGGGAAACAACCACTTCTCTAGATCTGCTCTCAATGCTCCTCCTAATGCACCCTAGTTTGCCGTTAGCCTTCTTGGCTACAAGGGTGCTCTGTTTACTCATAGCCAGCCTTTCATCCACCATAACCCTTAGGTCCCTTTCCACTGTACTGCTTAGCCAGTCAGTCCCCAGCCTATAACAATGCTTGGGATTCTTCTGTCCCAAGTGCAGGACTCTATACTTCTCTGTGTTGAACCGCATCAGATTTCTTTTGGCCCAGTCCTCCAATTTAGTGAGGTCACTCTGGATCCTATCTCTACTTTCCAACTTATCTACCTCTCCCCGCAGCTTAGTGTCATCTGCAAACTTGCTGAGGGTGCAATTCTGTCCCTCATCCAGGTTATTAATAAAGATGTTGAACATCACCGGTCCCAGAACCGAGCTTTGGGGTGCTCTGCCTGAAACCAACTGTCACCCAGATATTGAGCCTATAAGGTTTAGCTAAGCTCTGTAATAGGCCTCCAATGGAGGTCACGGAATCCCTCACTGTGAACAGGTTAGACAAACACTGTTTAGAGATGGCCTTTATGTCTGAGTGAGACAATAACTTTTGGGTTGTTATGGGGCAGGTACTCTTTGATAAGTCGTCATGGTCGCACATTTCTGCTATATTAATGGAGGAAGTGTGGGGTCTGGGAGAGAGTTTGGATACAGGAGAGTGCTCCAGGCTGGGGTGGGGATTATGGTGCAGGGTCTGGGAGAAGTTTGGTTAAAGAAATGGGGGTTCTGACCAGGGGCACTGGAATGGGCTGCAGGAAAGGATATGAGGCACAGGGCTCTGGCCAGGCGGCACTTACCACTGGCTGGTGGTGCAGCAGGGCTCAGGTAGGCTGTCTGCATTCTGTGGGCCCATCCTGTTCCCAGCAGTGGCTGGCTGCTGCTCTCTTCTCTATGTCCACCCGTTGGAGGTCAGAGTAGTGGTGGTGCTGGTGGTGAGGAATGCAGCAGATCTCCTCTCTTTGTGCTGCCTCTGCCCGCAGGCACCACCCCTACAGCTCGCATTGGCGAGGGATGCCCAGAGACATGCCAGCAGCAGCCAGCTTCTACCAGGAACCACATTGTGGGGCAACAGCAGGCAGTCAGCCTGCGATGAGCATCCTGCTGTGCCACAGGATTTTCAGCAGCCTGGAGATGGCAAGGGGGCAGCCAAAGAGCTGCATCTGGCTCCAGAGACACAGGTTGCTGACCCTTGTTCTAGTAGTTTTCTCAGTTGCTGAGAGCCATGGCAGGCTGGACAGAAATGTTAGATGGGCCAGATCTGGCTTGTGGGACTTATTTTGCCCACCCCATCTAGATATTCTTCCTTATCCCTCAGCACAGAGGTCTGGACTATGTGGCCACTGAAAGCCTTTTGGCTGCCTCTGTTTGTGACATATATTATATATGACATTAGGTCAGTAGTGTGCCCCTGCCAAAGGACAGTAATAGAAATATTAAAATCTGGGATGTAGTTCATTTTTCCTCTTTTTGGCTACTGAATGATTGACATAGTTACAGCCAATACATTTAGACAGATGAGAAACAGATTCCTTCTGTGAAAAATTCCTTTTGTATCTGTTTGCTTAAGGAATGCTTTTAATATTTGGCTTGAGAATAACTTATTTTTTTCTCTTCAGAAGATCATTTTATATCCCATTTTATGTTACTATGAAGTTTAAATGTCTGAAAAGTATAATAAATGCCACTTTATCCATACAACACAGTGAAACTCAATGGTCTTAGACTCTGTTATCTGTTCTTAATATTACAGTTTGCTCAGTCACGGAATTGGGTAATATCATGCATTTCGGCTGTAAAGACATTCTTTATAAAATGTGGAATAGTAACAGAGAGAAAGCTGTGCTAGTCTAAATACTATCAAAACAAAAAAGCAGTAAAGTAGCACTTTAAAGACAAACAAAATAATTTATTAGGTGAGCTTTTGTGGGACAGACCCACTTCTTCAGACCATAGCCAGACCAGAACAGACTCAATATTTAAGGCACAGAGAAACAAAAGAAGTAATCAAGGTTGACAAATCAGAAAAAAAATGATCAAGGTGAGCAAATCAGAGAGTAGAGGAGCTGGGGGGGGAGGGAGTCAAGAATTAGATTAAGTGGTGCATTTTAAACTATGTCTCATATGTGTACTATTGTGTATTTCAGTGTTACCTTGAAAAGAATGGGCAAATTACTAATCTTTGAAATCTAGTGTAAATTAAGCAACTATAAAATGTAGCATATAATCAGAGTGAACACTCTGTATAGAGTCAGAAGTACAGTAAAATACATTCTAAACCGTATATGCATCTTAAAATTCAAGCATATGCAAATAGGCTAAAATCCTAGGAGGGCTTAGGTTTGGGAAGGGAATCCCTTTAAATAGGCATCTAAATCTGGGGAGAAGCTGCGGAGCAGAACAGATGTGCACTGTTCCTAGCAGCAGCCTCCGGACCACAACTGCTCCCTAGCTTCAGAGCCTTCATTTCAGTCTGAGAGACATCCTCAATGCAGTGTCCACAGCTGTTCCTAGGCTATGTCTGCACTATCCTGGGAGACTGACCAGCTCGGGTTTGGTCTTCTGGGGTTTGATTTAACATGTCAGGTAGGGACACACAAAATTGACCTATCAGGGGTCAGCAGTTGACCCCTTCATTCCTTGCAGCTCATGAGGAGTATGGGAGGTTGACAGAAGAGTTTCTTGCATCTGCTTTCTTCAGTGAGGACAGCCAGGCTAGTCGATTTCAGATAAGTTGATTCTAGCTATGCAGTTTGCTGTAGCAAGAATTGCATATCTGCAGTCGACTTACTTTCCCTAGTGTGGAGGTAGCCCTAGATAGCTCAGTGGTTTGAGCACTGCCCTGCTAAACCCAGGGTTGTGAGCTTAGCCCTTGCGGGGACCATTTAGGGATCTGGGGCAAATAGATTGGAGGAAAAAAAGGGATGGTGCCTGGTCCTGCTAAGAGGGCAGGGGACTGGACTGAAGGACCTCCTGAGGTCTCTTCCAGTTCTATGAGGTGTGTATCTCCATATATTGTTTAGAGTTATAGGATGAATCTTTCAAATTGGGCTGGGAGGGGTGGCTCACTCCAAAAGGCTGTGTTAGACGCTCATCAGTGGTGGAGTAGGGAGTAATGTGTAAAGAGACTAGGCCTGAGAGATTGTCAGAGGCATTTTGGAGTTGAAAGGCAAGAACGCAAGTGGAAGTTCCATATTCCATGCCACAGCACAGAGACCGTGGGACAGTGTTGCTAAGCTCCACTCAGCCTTCTTTGGCATTAATTAATTAGCTTCTTTACTCCTCCCTGTTGCCCTGACCTCAGAAGACAGGCCACTTTTGCACAGTGCTTAATTTGTAATGAAAGACATGGTGGAACTGAAGACATTTTTTGTGCATTCATAACTAATGCAGCAAGCCCAGAAGTGCCTGAGCTACGAATGGCCAAGCCTAGAGGTGCTGGGGCTCAGCACTGGCACAAACTAAGCCTTTTGTGGGTACCTAAGTATGGATTTAAAGCCTGCATTTTCAAAAGTGACTAGTGTACTTTTTAGTGCCTTGGTTCTTCAGAGTCAATTTAGGTCTGATTTTCAAAAATCAAGAGCCAAGGCTTCAAAATCAGTCATTTTATAAATTTAGGTAAAGGTGCCAAATTTTAATTGCCTGTGTTTGGAAAATTTAAGCCTTGATCCCCTTTGATAGCATTATGGTGACCTGACATTGGTGGAGAAACAGTTGGGCCATGCCATTAGAGTAATTCTTCAGTCACTACATAGGCTCTTCAGGTAAACAGTGCACGTAATGGTGGCATGTATTTTCTGTTTTGTGAACGCACTTGTGGAATTTGTATGCACAGATCAGACACAGGCAGTGGTGCAAGAGCATTTATTTTACGAGATAAAGCCACCTTCAAGGATAATTGGAGATACCTAGTTGTCCCTTGAGTGACCTCTTGAGATTCCTTCCAACTCTATGATTCTGTGTCTTCCCACAGGTTTGTACAGTGTTTAGTACCGTCTGGCTTGACTTCAGGAAGAGCAGTGCAAATGTATGTAACAATGTCTTTAACATGTTTGTTTTCTTCAGAATCTCTTTCGAGCTCTGGTAGGCTTCTTAAGTGTGTTTCACTTTTTCTGTATACTGTGGGGGAAAGGGGTTGATTAGTTTAAGGAAGCTGCAGAAGTTAATCCAGATGATTTGTGAATAATCCTAAAACATCTGGATAAGCATAGAAACACTGGGACAAGAGGTGAATTTTGGGAATGGGCTGTTTGAGACCTTCTATGCCTTCTAGATGCCTCGTTCTCAAAGGTCAGCGGTTTGTTCCTACCGTGCAGTATGTGAAATTTTTCATGATGCTGCAGATCACTAGGGTTGCCAAGTCTCCATTTTTAACATGTTGAAAAAGGATTGTGGCTGCTGTGCTCAACACTGTTAACTGGGCAGCTAATAGCCTGGTGGGACAGTGAGGCCAAAGCAAGCTTCCACATGTCCCTCATATGATTCCAGCTAGGGGATCTAAACACTGACCCAAGTTCAGGTGCTAATTCTGCAGCTCCCACTGGCTGGGAACCAGGGGCAGTGCCTGAGGGTGCAGTAGTGCTCAGAGGTGCCTGGCAGAGCCTTCGCATAAGAATGGAGTGGGGGACATCAGACTGTTTTCTGGAGACTGCACCTCTGAGCCCTTCCCTTGCACACCCTAGCTCACTGCCATAGCCCTATTCCCCCTCTTCCCTCTGAACCTCTTGGCCACAACCCACACCTCCACCTGAAGCCCTCAACCCCCACGTTCCAACCTCCTGCCTCAGAATTGATTCCCTTCCTTCCCTCTGAACCACTTGTTCCTAGCCCAGAGCACTTTCCTACACCCCAAAACCCCTCACCCCCAGCTCAGAGTCTGTACTCACCTCATTTACCCCAACCAATTACTTCAGCTTGGAACCTCCTCCCATACTCCCAAGCCCCCCCAGCCTGGAGCTGCCTCTTCTCCACCAAACTTTTCATCCCTGCACGCTCCCACCCCAAGCCCTCACCTCCTTTCACACCCAAGGCCCTTGAGCCAGCCTGGTGAAAATGAGCAGGTGAGGAAGGATGGGGAGAGCAAGCAGTGGAGGGAGGGTGAGAACGTGAGCAAGGGCAGGCCTCAGACAAGAGCTGGGGCAAGTGTATTCTGTTTTGTGTGAGTAGAAATTTGGCAACCCTACAAATCGAGTGAATTTTTAAATGGATTTTTAACATCTCAGCTCAGAGATGTAGAACAACACAACCCTGCCTGCAGCCTGTCCATCCTCCCAGCCCCCAACCTAAATGCACTGGGTGACTTGATGAGACAAGCAACAGAAATCTCGGAATTTACCAAAAGCATGTAAAAGGACACGTGAGGTCTCCAGCTGGTGAGTAGCGCTTAGGTGACTGCCTCAGGATGTTGACAGTGCTCAGTGTGCCAATAAATGTTAAAATAATGCCAAGGTTCAGACACAAACAGAATATGGCACAAAATCTCTGTGCCGAGCTCACGCTTCGGATTTCTCTTTGTGTTTCTCACCTGTTTTGTTCTAGCTCCCTAGCTCATCACCCAGGCCTTATCCACTTTTCAATCCCTTCTGAAAGACCCATTTCTGCCATACTGCTTGCAGAGAATTTTTTTGACTTGTACATAAAAAGTCTGATATTGTTTCCCTTCCTCCTTAGTCTGCTTGTCTATCCATAGGTTCTATGAGCAGAGTCTGTTCTCCTTGATTATATTTGATGCGCATAGCACAGAGTGGTAGTTTACTGAATATATCAGAAAAATTTTGGGTTTGGTTTGTAATAATAGTTTCTGGAAAGCTGGAAATCTATTGGCAGTAAAACTGTGGTCTGCACTAACTTGTGTGAACTAACCTGTGGTTCGATAAATTCTGTGGTGTGCTTTGGGACATATGGGAGTGGTTGCGAGAAACTGATCCCACATAGTGAATGGTTTTTGAGATGCTCTGTCAGGAGATAGAAACTAAGGCATTTCATCGTTGAAGGATGAGCCATATGGTCTTCAAGAGCAACCCATGGCAGGGCTCCCCTCTCTTTTAGCAAAATGCCCAGCAATGTTTCACATTGAATCAGAAAACCTTAATAAATCTTTTTTTTGCAGCCAGTTGATGCCATGCTAGAGAGATCTTCATCTAGAATTGGCTGTGTGCATTTCAGTCCTCAGCTCCATTGCAAAGCTATTAAATTAAAACCATTAGTGATAGGAGAAAAAACATTCTTTTCTGCTCTGTTTTTTTTGGTTCCGGTAAGGAGCAAAATACCGCATTTATGTAGTCCATTATCTAGTACCTACTGCTCTTCAGAAAGTCTGGTGGTTCAGAGGAGGTCTTGTAATTTAAAAAGTTTACTCAAACATGATCCAAAACTTTTCAGTAGGTCTCGATCTCTCTGCTGAATTCCTCTTTCTCTCTCTCTCTGTTTTTTATGCTGAGAGGCTCTCTCCCATTGTGGAAGGAGTCTGAGCAGGTACTCCAACACTGCTGTCAAGAGTCATAGGGCTGGGGGGAGTGTGGGGAGAGAGAGGTTTCCTTTTTTGTTCTCTTGTCACAAAAGTCTTTGAATGAGATGGTGGTTCAGAGCTCTTGCATAGCCAGCCACTAGGGGCAAGCTTCTACCATTGCAAAGGAAAAATTCTCACCTTTCTGCTGCCCATCTTGAAGCTGCAAAAAGAAATAACAGTGAGCAGAGATCTTTCATGCAAAAGTTGAGAGATGGGATGAATTGTCCTACACTGAACTGTACTTAGATTGTTGTCTAGCTATACTTAATTTTGCCTAAGAGCAGGGGGGTGGACTAGATCTGTTGAGGTCACAGCTAGCCCTTTGTTTCTTGGATTCTAAGATTATAAAGAGGTTTGGTTTGATGGGCAGGGTGAATAACTTATTTGCTCATCTAGGGATTGATATGGGCATAGGCTACAGAGGCCTATATTCCAAGATGTAGGAGTAGAAGTGGCTTACTACTACAGGTTGAACCTCTCTCATCTGGCACCCTCGGGACCTTACTGGTGCTAGATGAGAAAATTTGCTGGACAATGGGAGGTCAATATTTTCCAGCACTTTACTGACAATTCCACTGCTTACTGGGCTCTTAGAAGACATTTAGGGGTAAATTACAGCTAAATAATGGCACAGAACATTGAGACTAGGATTGGTGGCTGTAAACAAATATTATAGGACCATGGGAAACTTGTACATGCCCATGATAAGTGGTCATCTGATTAACTAAAATCATGCCAGATTATTGAGTTTGCTGGATGAGAGTGTTCCATATTAGAGAAGTTCAACCTGTACTACTACTGCAGAGTTGGCCAGATAAAACAGTACCATGGTTTAGGGTCTTCTGGACTTCAGTAGAAGCTGCCATGCAGGAAGAAGCCATGGGAAAAGATGCTTTATACATGAAGATGCCATCTGTGAAATCAACGGGAGAAGAGAAGACTGGCAGATAGGCCAGCCAGGGGTAGTGAAATGGGAGGTGATTCAGAGGAAGGAAAGACTTGGGTTAGCCATGGTACTGGGATGGCGAGGGATGTAACTATCTCTGCCTTGTGTTGGGGTCGGGGGGTGGGAGAAACAAAAGATTCTTTGTTTATGGCACCAGTGCCTAAAAGTCTATCCTTATGCCAATCCTGTTGTCTTTGTGGAAACAGAAGAAAATAACCATATTTCAGCAGTTTTAGCAAGTCACAGTTAAATTATTAGGAGCTACCATGTATAAGTGCAGCCCACCTGATCAGGAGACATAAGTGTCTGAAAATGCACAGTGTGCCTCACACGTGTCAGACACTGAAATCTATTGACTGAATTCTTTGCAGACAAGTCATTTTTGGCACTTTTAGAAAGTTTGCTTCCATGTGTCCTAATTGGCTAACCTCCTAAATACATTCAGGAAAGACTTTTTTTCCCCAAATGCATGGAACAATATTTCCAGTGTTTCTTACTGTTTGGGTAGCTCTGTGATTTTGTGACTTTCTCCCCGCCTCTTATTTTTCCCTGGTAAGCAATGAAAGTATGTGACAGAGACATTCAACATAAGTAAGTTAAATATTGCATACATATGCAAAAAGAGAGGACAGGTTGGTAGCTTGGAAAACATCTTGTTATTACTTATTTTTGATCAGTGCTTTGAGATCTGTGGAACAGCTCAGAAAGAGCAGAGAAGCATCATTTTTGGTTCTCTGTGTCTTAAATATTGAGTTTGTTCTGGTGTGGCTATGGTCTGAAGAAGTGCATCTATCCCATGAAAACTCACCACCTAATAAATTTTTTGTAGTCTTTAAAGTGCTACTGGACTGCCTTTTTGTTTTGATAGAATATAGACTAACACGCCTATCTCTCTGTTACCATCTGACCTGTGTTACTTGCTTGTAGGTGAAATGAAGGTGGTCTGTATGACCATGGCCAATGCTACTATATCAGGCAAACCTTTGAAGAACAGAACTTTGGTTTCTTCGTTAATCTTTTGATCTTTCATAAGAGCTATCTGTGCAAATGTGAATTAGCAGCTATTGGCTAAATTGGAATAGGTGTTCTGATTGTTTCTCTTGGCTGCAATGGTGATAGCAACATTGGCAAATTTGAGGGCTCATGGTGGGAAGAAGACGTAATATGGACAAGAGCATTGAGAGAGATTCGTAGATTCTAAGCCAAGATGGGACCTTTATAATCATTGTCTGACCTCCTTTATAAGATAGAACTTCCCAAAATAATTCCTAGAGCTGGGGTTCGCAACTTTTTTGTTTCTGAGGCCCCCATAATGTGCTGTACAAATTCCCCAGCATAAGGGGTAGCAAGCAGAGCAATGGCTCAGGCTCTGACACCACAGGAGCCCCATGGAGCTAAGTTGCTTAGGCTTCAGCTTCAGCCTCAGGTGGCAGGCCTCAGGCTTTGTCTTGGCTCTGCTTGCTGGTTCATTTTGGCAGACCTCTTGCAACCCGCTCACAGCCACCTGTCTCAGGGATGGCCAACCAGTTAGAGACGAAGAGCCAAAACGGGTGGATAGAATGCAAAGAGCCACGCATTATATATATACATATATACATATATGGATCTATATAAATATAAATAAAACACATAATACATGACTTATTGCTCTCCCCCAGAGCCAGGCACCCCTAGCCCCCCTCCTTCACTCTAATTCGATTCTGGCGACTCACCGGAGCTGCCGTCACCACCACGCGGTTCTTCCATCAAGTAGTGGGGTGTGTGCATGGAGCAGGCGGACAGCACTCCCAGCGTGTGACTCTGAGGAGGAACCACATTTCATAGCTCAAAGAGTTGCATGTGGTTCGAGAGCCATGGGTTGGCCACCCCTGCCCTAGACTGTGTTGAGAACTGCTGTGCTAGAGCATAGGCTGTTTTTCTAAAATCTATCTTGAAGCAAAAATTGTCCATGATGGAGAATCCACCAAGATCCTTGGTAGTAGTTTCAAAGGTTAACTACCCTCACTGTCAAAAATTTACACTTTCTTTCCAGTCTGAATTTTGTCTACCTTCAGCTTCCTGTCATTGGCTCACGTTATACCTTTCTGTTCTAGACAGAAGATCATATTATTAACTATTTTGCCTGCGTAGGTGTTTCAGACAGTTATCATATCACCCCTTCTACCCCTTTTTTGCTATGCTGAATAGATTGAATTTGTTGAATCCATCAATGTATGGCATTTTTAAAAATCCTTTAATCACTCCAATGGCTCATCTCTGAACTCTCCAATTTATCAACTTACTACATGAATTGATAATTCTCCATTTCCATCTAGTAATGGACCAAAACCATTCTTAGGATTCTTTTCCCCTCCTAATCTATTAAAAAAGCAGGCAAACAAAAAAACGCTTTTCTGGATGTCCTCAACTTTGCTGGTCATAGCTTTCTGCTTGTGTCTCTCGGCTTCACTTCAGCTGATTTGGTTCATCATTGTTTTCAGCTTTGTGAAACTGGCACTATTAAAGCACCAAATATGTATACTGCTGGTCTAGACTTTTTATCATGCTTGCACATAAATGTGATCAAATGATGGTAAGTTTTACCTAAGTTGCTATTAAGTTTATTTCCGTGGTTGGTTTCTCTTTATTTCTTTGGGTATCGGCTAAGGGCTTGCTTTCACTTCCACAAAGATTGACCTGGTCAGGGTTGATCTTCCAGAGTTCAATTTCTTGTATCTGGTAAAGACACATGAAATCAATCTCTCTAGGGTTGGCGATCAGCCCCTGTACTCCTCGCTTTTGCTCCCATCAACCTTCCTTAGTGAAGACTGTCAAATAAGTCAATTTCTGATATGTCCATTCTAGCCACAGTTGCCATAGCTGGAATTACATTTCTGAAATTGACTTATTTTTCTAGTATGGACCAAGCCTAAGAAATAGCTCCCTTGTGTTGGCTGCAACTCTTTCTGTGTTAGGAAATAGTCATCTATAATGTTTTGGAATTTCAAGTATGGTTTTAATACGGGGCACATGAGACCTCCACTATGTCATTCAAATTGAAGTCCCCCATGTTCATGCAGTTTTTTTCCTTACATGTTACAGATCAGGCCATGTTGTTACTTACAGTGAGTTGAAGATCTGTATCCAGCACCAACTAATACTCCGTGTTCATCCTGGGACAATCATCCATCAGCATTCATGGTCATTTTCTCCTGAGTTATGAGTAACTCTGAAACAGGTAGTGCCGTTTTCCATCCTCCCTAAATAGGTTATAACCACGTATTTTAATATTTCACTCATGTGAATCATCTCACCAGTGTGCAGTAATACTAGATTGAATTTGTGCTAATGAGATATTCCAATTTTTTTTTTTTTGTTTCCCAGGCTCCTAGGATTGGGATATAGGCAATTCAAGAACTTTTTTTTTCTCTTAATATTCTTTAATTCCTTGATTAATTTTGTTCTAAACTGACATACTACGAGCCAAGAAGGGGCCATTGTGATCAGCTAGCCTGACCTCCTACATAACGCAGGCTATAGGACTTCTCTGAATTAGTGCAATTATGCGATCAGTTGATCCAAGCTTTGGACAGAGACTGGAAGCTATTTATAATCGTTAACTCATACACTTCATATGTTTTTCTTTATTATTTATCAGTCTAGCTCGGTACTTGAATGGCTTCCATTAGTGGATATAGGAGCGCTTCACAGTTTTTCCTCATCCCAACCCCTGCCTTACCTTCCCTGTCTGCAACATGAGAAGAATTGTTCCTGCCTCACAGGATGCATAGTTAATGTTTTGTAAAACCCTTTCAGAATGGAAAATCTGAAATATGTGCTAAGTGCAGTTATTTGTGGAAATGCTTTCTTGATGACCAAGTGTCTTGCACTGCCTGGTACCATTGTTTTGGAAAATGAGGATGATAGGACTTGAAGAAGGAAAGTAAGGCTTTGTCCAGCCTGGCAATTGAGCAACAAAACTTTTGTTGTTCAGAGACTTAACTCTTCTCACCAAGGACAAAAGCTAGTACTAGCAGAAACAGTCCTTTGTCGGCAGAAGTGCTCTTCTGCCAACAAAACATATGCCACTTACAGGGGGTGAAAGTTTTCATCATCAAAACTGCCAAGAATCAGCATTTACACTGCCTGATGTACATATTTCCAGTAAACGTGGTGGTAGACTTGCCATTCAGTTCAGTTAGGACAAGATGGGAACCAACATAAGGATTTAAGGCAGAGGTGGGGAACCTTTTTTGGGTCGGGGCCACATAAAAGTGAGAGGGGGAAAAAAAACAACCCTCAACCCCACAAAATCCTCACTGATGTGGTCTCTGACTGAGACACCTCGTTCTCCTCATGCTCCGGCACCACAGGCAGGAGGACGGAGGCGGGGATGGAGATTCAGGGCTTCTACCAGGACAGACTAACTCTACTGAGGGCCCTGGGAGGGACCAAAAGTAAGGGATATCAGTGTGTGGGAGACAACTGCTGGGGAGCAGGTTTGGGGTCTGGGTGGGAGGGTGCAGGAACAAGCTAGAAGTGGGTGATCTGAGTTGGAAGTAAGGTTCAGGAGTGGTCTGAGTTTGGGGAATCTGCGTGGGAGGCAAGGTGCATAAGTGGGCTGGGAGCAGCAGTGGGGGGTTTCAGGAGGCTGGAGGTGAAGGATCTGGGCAGGAGCGAGGGTGCAGAAGCAGAGTGGGGAGTCTGGCCAGGAGGAGGTGCAGGAGTGGGCTGAGGGTGGGGGCACTTACCTCCATGCGCCACTGCCCCTTCTGCTGGCTAGGAAATGGCAGCAATGACAGAAAAGCCTCTCCAGGGAGCTTTTTCTCCTGCCACATCCAGGCACTGCTCCCCTGCTCTGATGGGTTGGAATTCTGGTCAGTCAGGGCACCAGGGGAAGCCCCTCTGCAGGCAATGCTACTCTGCCATTCCCCCAGCTGGGGAGTGGGGAGAAGTGTCAGTGGCGCCACTTCCTGCTCACACCTGGCAGAGCCTGTCAGCCAGATCTGGCCCCAGCTTGCCTGATCCAACCCACAAGGCTCAGGGCTCCCCCACCTCCCACCCCACCACTGGCCAGATACTGTGGAGAGGAGTCCATAGCCTTGGGGTCTGCATCCCAGCCACGGGTTCCCCACCTCTGATTGAAGGAACTCCTCAATGGTAGTTTAAAATTTGAGTAGAGGTTCTGTGTGAAGTGAGTATGTTTCTGTGAACAGCAGCTTTGCTGGGCTCCATCTGGTAGGTTGGGTTTTAGTGTCAAGAACAGGCAATTAGAAGGGAGGCATTGGTTTCACTTGGCTGGCCCTTGGAATAAGCTGGGGTCCTCCCAAATAAATTACAGTTTGCAGGAGGTAGTGACTCAACTTTCTTTGCACAACAAGTTGGGATGTTTGTCCATTTAAATATCACAGGCCATGCAGCTTGCTCACTGCCAAGAGCTGTTCTTTTACTGTCATAACTCAGAAATACACTGGACATGCAGACTGCCACTCTTCCAAAGTGTGTGTGAGATTTGTAGATCAAGTGTGGCAGAAGTAGTATCCTGATGGGTAAGAGCTGAATTCTGCCCATTGGAGAGAGACTCTCTTCTTCCAGTTTCTGTAAAGTTTCTGCGGTTACTTATTTCTAACTTTTGAGAAGCCAGTGTGGCCTAGCTGAATGATCTGGAGTGGTGAGTTCTGTTCTCAGCTCTTCAATTGTTTCACTAGGTGGCCTTCAGCAAATCACCTAATTCTCTTTCAGTTTCCTCATCTACAGAATTGGGATAATACAGTTGGCCGACCTTCCTACCTCATGGGGATGTTGTGAAGATTAAGTAATTTTTGTACAGAACTTTGAGGATGGAAAAGTGATACTGGCATGCTAATTCAAATTATTTGTTGTTCTTGCTAAATCAATGGAGAATGATTTGTTATTTATCACTATACTGTGGCTCCTGGGCTGTTTTTGCTTTCCTCAATTACACAGTCTACACTCATATCCTTTCCTGGTGAAGGGACAAGCACAGTCCATGGCAGCCCTGAAGAGCAGGTGAGCTTTTGCGAGGCCCTAAGGGGGTGGGGGGGGGGGAGAAAAAAAAAGCGTGTGTTCTAATGACATGCAGCTTTCTGAGAGATTTCATAGCAAATGACTGAAAGAAAACAATTTGTTTTTGTAAACAGTAAAATTATAATATAATTTTAATATTATTGTATTTTAATATTAAATTATCTTTAATTGTTACTGATTGGCCGATGATAGACAGCTGAGATTTAGGTGTGTTAATAATAAATCTAGTCATTATGTTTAGTGTTTCTCTGCCGTAGACCTTTCAAGTCCAATTAGTACATGGCTGGGAAAATACCATCCTTATAATACTCTAGTATGGAGAGATTAAGTGGCTTGCTGTAGGGCATTTTGTGAGTCTATGGCAGAATGAGAGCTAGTAGCCAAGTTTCTAGATTCCTAGTTCATGACTGACCTGTAAACTCTTGCACTCTGCTTTCCCTGGGAGAGATTAGGTATCCTTTGAATTACTGGTTCAACATTTGTATATATAATATGTGAAGAGGCAAGTGTTGAAAATCTACTTTGATTCACTTAAATATTTTTAAATAAGACCTGAAGTTTGCTGAATTGCTCATTGACAGTTCGTTGGAATTGTATGTTGAAAAAGTAGGAATGCTGGTGATACTAGAGTAGTTCATGCTACAATATTGTACAAAATAATATAATTTAGTCCAGTTATTTCAAATTATTAGTATCTTGTTTAAATTTCAATGCCCATTTCCTCTTGTTTATTTCATAAATAGAACTCTGAACTTTTTAATGGCATATATGAAAGAGAAGGAGCCCTTTAAGCTCTGCAGGTGTCCCAGTTGATGCTAAAGTGGTCTGCTTTCTTTTTGAAGTATATGAGGGTATACTTGAGCTGCTTTTCCTCCTTGTCCAATTAAACTAGTTAATTAAATCTTCCTTTTTATTCATAGTCTGCATTTTAAATCTTTGCAACTGAGCTCAGTCTGCTACAGGAAGTTCTTTGCATTTTTCAACACTGCAGATCTCCAGTAAACAGGGCATTAAATCCAATCCCATGCAGACTCCCTGTATTCATCTCTCTCTCTTGGAGCCTGGTACCTTCGTGCTGGTCATTTCCTATGCTAATAGTTGCTAGATTTAAATGCCAGACATTGCAATTATACTTTTAAACAATCACCTTTTAAGTCTAACTAAATAAATGTTGGCTTTAGCAAATGAATTGGCAGTGTAATATAGCAGCATAAAGCATGCTAGGGCTGAAACTGCATAGCATAAGTCCATAACAAATTAGAACAGTGCAATTTGTATGAACAAAGTAGCAGGATCCCCACAGTAATAGTAACCTCTCACCTTTTCTGTTTCTCTTCTTTGTTTTTATTTTTTATCTATTTTTTGATGCTTGGCAGGTTTGACTGCTTCGTCTGCTTTTTAATTGCTGGTATTTTTGCAGCACTTTGACTGAAGATGCAGTGTATGAACTGCCAATCTGTTGAATTAAGGGACTAGCACTTTTAGAACTTTTTCCAAATGTTGATGCTCAGTGAAATTGATAAACAAGTGTTATGGAGAACATAGAAAGGTGCTACAAGTCATTCTTATTTTCTATTTAAAACGTGCCCAGAATGTCTTTTCTCATTTGAATGTAAGCTTTGATTTCCCCCACCCCCAAGCGGAATGGAGAAAGGCAAAGACTTCCAAACCATTAATCACTCCATGGCTGTGTCTACACGTGCACGCTACTTCGAAGTAGCGGCACTAACTTCGAAATAGCACCCGTCGCGGCTACACGCGTCGGGCGCTATTTCGAAGTTAACTTCGACGTTAGGCGGCGAGACGTCGAAGTCGCTAACCTTATGAGGGGATCGGAATAGCGCCCTACTTCGACGTTCAACGTCGAAGTAGGGACCGTGTAGACAATCCGCGTCCCGCAACGTCGAAATTGTGGGGTCCTCCATGGCAGCCATCAGCTGGGGGGTTGAGAGACGCTGTCTCTCCAGCCCGTGCGGGGCTCTATGGTCACCGTGGGCAGCAGCCTTTAGCCCAGGGCTTCTGGCTGCTGCTGCTGCAGCGGGGGATTCATGCTGCATGCACAGGGTCTGCAACTCGTTGTCGGCTCTGTGTATCTTGTGCTGTTTAGTGCGTGTGTCTGGGAGGGGCCCTTTAAGGGAGTGGCTGGCTGTTGAGTCCGCCCTGTGACCCTGTCTGCAGCTGTGCCTGGCACCCTTATTTCGATGTGTGCTACTGTGGCGTGTAGACGTTCCCTCGCAGCGCCTATTTCGATGTGGTGCTGCGCAACGTTGATGTTGAACATCGACGTTGCCAGCCCTGGAGGACGTGTAGACGTTATTCATCGAAATAGCCTATTTCGATGTCGCCACATCGAAATATGCTACTTCGATGTAGGCTTCACGTGTAGATGTAGCCCATATCTGTAAGATGTCAATATAGAACATCCTGTTCAACCAAATTTCAGTACCTCTGTACTTGTTTAACTCTCAGCTGATGCAGCCATATTATAATAAATGAAAGAGGGTTCTAAGAGTTTCTTGTACAAATTGATATTAATGGAAATAATTGTATACAAAATTTTGATTGCTATCTGAAACTGTAAAATGTGTGTGTGCTGGGTCCTTACTCATCGAACTCTACGCAGGAGAAATTGGCCTCAGAACTATAGAATTTTGCATATTTTGTTTATAGATCTCACTTGAGAATATTAAGTGAACATATTACGAATGGTTATAGTTCACTTGACTGCTGTACATTTGCACTACTATGATCATTTTGCGTGAACATGTGGCTTGCCTATGCCACCTGGAGGCTGTGCTCCGGAGGTTGATCCTCCAGGGTTTGATTTAGCGGTTCGTAGTTGAATGCTGAGGGTGCCTCTGTCGGCTGCAGTACTCCTTGCAGTCGCAAGGAGTAAGGGAAGTTGATTGGAGAGTTTATCCCATTGACCTCCCGCTATGGGATGGTGCAGAAAATCAGTGCAAGGCACATCCAATGCAGCTACACTGTTCACAAAGCTGGAGTGGTGTGCATAACATCTATTTTCATTTGTCATGGTAGACCTGGCCGTAGTTACAGTAGCACCCAGTGTCTCCAACCAGAATCAGGCTGCCATTTGCTAGGGCTGCAAAAACACTTGGGTAAACATAATCTGTACAGTGTAACATTACCAACTCCTGTTAATGTAGATTGGAGCCTTTCCACTGATCTTACAGGGAATGACAGTGTTTGATATGAAAAATATTCTACAGGACACTCTCTATTTTAACTAAACAAACAAGCAGTTATGTAGCACCTCGGAGACTAGCAATAATTCATTAAGTGAAGAGCTTTCATAGGGCAGACCCACTTGTTCAGATCTGGAGAGAGGCCATTTCCAGTATACCATTCTATCATCCAGAATTCTCAGATAACTGGCATTTTAATCATAAGACACATTACATTACATTTCATTACTTCAGCTACCGGCATCAAAACAGAGTTTAAGTTAAACTTAAAATTTACTTTATCTTAAATTTCACATAAGCTCAGTACAGGTACAGAGGAAGATAAATACAGTATACTGTATTGTTTAAGGATCTAGTAAGTTTTAGTTACATTTCCCATAGGTACAGTACAGTGAAAGTAAATACAAAGAAATACAATATGTTTACAGTGTACAATACTACTGTTCTTGGTAAATAACATACTCTGCATACATTTTTGTTTATTAATATCTAATCTATTTTTTCTTTAGGGTTATGCATTGCTAGGTATACCTCTCTACTATCCAGATTAATATTTGAACATCCAGCAACCCCCTGATCCCAGGTCTGCCGGATA
This sequence comes from Carettochelys insculpta, assembly GCF_033958435.1. Taxonomy (NCBI): domain Eukaryota; kingdom Metazoa; phylum Chordata; order Testudines; family Carettochelyidae; genus Carettochelys; species Carettochelys insculpta. Next base: position 107,757,656 of record NC_134141.1, read on the forward strand.
TGAAAGAGTTTATTCTTGGTTCATTTGTTCTGTCAGTGTGCTAGTTAATAATATTACTTAATGCTACCAAATGAATTGTCTGTAGAGAATGGTGAAGGTGCTGTCTGTATGTGCAATTTAAAGACTGGATCAACATGTGAAAGTGTGTTGAGGTGCAGAGGAGCCTGCATAATAGCCCCCTACATGTGCAACCACAGTTGATGGAAGGTAGGGAATGCCATCCAAGCATGTCATGGAGCAAAGCCGGGCAACTTATTTTCTTTAAAAAAAAAAATGAGGCAGAATGAAAGCGTTAAACATGAAGCAGCTTGTTTAAAAATAGATGTGGTAATCTTCAGTTTCAGCAGAACACGATTTTGTCTATTCTGCGATGGACAGTTAAGGCAACTTGCTGGCTGCTTTGGATTGTACATACTAGAAATCGTACTGTGCCAGGATCCTGGGTGAAGACAGGAGGGATTAGCATCAGAAGCTCGAGAGACAGGATCAACTTCTGAGGTTTGGAGTCAGTAACAGGGTCAAAAGGTTGAGAGTCAAGCCAAAGGTTAGGTCAACATGCGGAGCCGGAGATGGGTTGGGGATCAGTCAGTATGTAGTACTGGGGTCTATGTGGATGTTTTGGGGTTTCACCAGGAGTCAAAGTTCACGTCAGGATCAATGTCAATACCAGTTCAGGAACAGGGAATTCAGAGTTGTTGTGGCCGCTAGCTGCCTTGTTGGTAGATGCTTCCTCAAACACTTTTTGGAATATAGTGTGGGGAGCCAATGAGGCACTATGAGGGTGCTCAGTGTTGAATAGCTTGAGGTGACTTCTTGTTGTTTTTGAAGATGCAGACTAACATGGCTACCTCTCTGGTATCTTGAGGTGAAATCTCCTGTGAGCCAGGCGCACGGTGGTTCAGTAGTAAGGGAGTTGGAACTGCTTACAGCACCTGCTGCATGGCAATGTGGAGGTGTTCAATGTTTGGCAACCCTGGAGGCCTGATTTTTGAGACTCACTGGGTGTGATGTCAAGGCCTGCTCCATTTTGCAAATCTGGGAATTCTAGAGAGAGCATTGCCTCTTATATGAAAGGCAAACTAAAGACATCTGGCCCCAATGCATGTGTGTGCAAGGGGAAAAGAGGGTGGGCTCAACAGGTGGCTGCCTATTTGTGTCTCCTAGGAGTCCTTGGCCTGAGGGAGCTGGCTGAGGAAGGAAGCACACACAGTGTGGTCTATTTACAGCTCCTGCAGAAGCTGTTTTGCTTACCCCTCCAGCAGGCTTGTCTGGAGCAGCATTCTCTCTTATAGTTCTTGGAATACAGTGCATGCTGCGCTGTTGTGGATGTGTGGCTGTGTGCCACAATTTTAGCCCTAAATCCTGCCTTTTGTGTTAGGAATTTGCTTTCTGTTCAGTAAACAGGCCCATTTGTCTCTGAGGTCACAGTGAGGTCGGTATCAAGAGGCTGTGAAAGCTGAGGGCTTGATCTGGAAGTCACAGTTTCATTGTAACAGCTGGCTGTTGGAACTGAAACTGAACAAACGAGGCTATAAAAGTTACAAACCCAGCACTTGGGAACTATACTGAATTCTAGAAATTAAATGAATTCTTTGCTTCGTCTTTATGGCTGAGGATGTTAGGGTGATTCCCAAACCTGAGCTGTCCTTTGTAGGTGACAAATCTGAGGAATTGTTCCAAATTGAAGTGTCATTAGAGGAGGTTTTGGAACTAATTAATTAACAGTAGCAAGTCACTGGGACCAGATGGATTCACCCAAGAGTTCTGAAAGAACTTAAATATGACCTTGTGGAACTACTGACTGTAGTTTGTAACCTGTCCTTTAAATCAGCTTCTGTACCCAATGGCTGGAAGGTAGCTAATCGAGTGCCAATATTTAAAAAGGGTTCTAGAGGTGATCCGGGCAGTTACACACTGGGAAATCTAACATTGGTACCAAACAAATTAGTTGAAACAATAGTAAAGAATAAAATTGACAGATACATAAAAGAATATGATTTGTTGGGCAAAAGTCAACATGGTTTCTGCAAAAGTAAATAATGTCTTAATAATCTGTTAGAGTTATTGGAAGGGGTCAACAAACAGTTGATATAGTGTACTTAGATTGCCAGAAAGCCTTTGACAAGGTCCATCACCAAAGGCTCTTAGATAAACCATGGGATAAGAGGGAAGATCCTTTCATGGATTGAGAACTGATTAAAAGACATGAAACAAAGGGTTGGAATACAGTAAACCCTCGATTTTTATGGACCCTGATTTAGCAGACTTTGGGGACACCGGATGTCCCCAGCATCATTCCCAAAGTCTGCTGAGGTCCATAAAATTACACACCCCCCCCACACACACAAAAAGAGGCTCTTACTGCTACTGCAGCTTGGAGGAGCCAGCACCCCCACTGGAGTCGCCACATGCTGGGCATGTACATGGTCAGACTGGCACTCGTGAACGTGCCCCACCCCTGATGGGAGGAACACAAGGCAGTTTTGGCAGTGGCCCCTCCAGTGGTGGTGGCTCTGGTGAGTGACAGTTGTTGCTTTTTTGGGGGTGGGGGAACTGAGATGGGGGAGCCTGGCAGTGGTAGGTAGGCAGTAAACCCTTGCATGTAATAGACTTTCGGGAATAGTGGGCACCCCTTCCCCCATTAGTCGGTTAAATTGAGGGTTTACTGTAAATGGTACATTTTCAGAATGGAGAGAAGTAATTAGAGGTGTTCCCCAAGGGTCAGTCCTAGGACCAGTCCTGTTCAACTTATTCATAAATGATCTGTAGAAAGGGGTAAAGAGTCAAGTGGCAAAGTTTTGCAGACAATACTAAACTGCTTAAGCTAGTTAAGACCAAAGCAGAATGTGAAGAACTTCAAAAAGATCTCACAGAACTGAGTGATTGGGCAACAAAATGGCAAATGAAATATAATGTGGATAAACGTAAAGTAATGAACATTGGAAAAAATAACCCCAACTACACCTACAATATGCTGGCAGCTAACTTGGCTACAGCTAATCAGGAAAGAGATCTTGGAGTCAGAGTGAATAGTTCCCTGAAGACATCTGTTCAGTGTGCAGCAGCAGTCAAAAAAAACAAACCAGATGTTAGGAATCATTAAAAAAAGGGGTAGAGGATAAGACAGAGACTGCTATTGCCCTTATATAAAACCATGGTACACCCACATCTTCAATACTGCGTACAGATGTGGTCTCCTCATCTCAAAAAATCTCTCTTTTGGCATTAGAAAAGGGCAGCTAAAATGACAAGGGGTTTCGAACGGGTCTCATATGAAGAAAGATTAGAGACTTGGACTTTTCATCTTAGAAAAGAGGAGACTAAGGGGGGGATATGATAGAGATATAATGAGTGGTGTGGAGAAAGTGAATAAGTTATTTGCTTGTTCCCATAATATAAGAGCTAGGGGACACCAAATGAAATTAATGGGCAGCAGGTTTAAAACAAATAAAAGGATGTTTTTCTTCATGCAATACACCTTCAACCTGTGGAACTCCTTGCCGGAGGAGGCTGTGAAGGCTATGACTGTAACAGGGTTTAAAAAAGAACTAGGTAAATTCATGGAGGTTAGGTCCATTAATGGCTATTAGCCAAGATGGGTAGGGAATGGTGTCCCTAGCCTCTTTTTTTCCGAGGCTGGAGATGTGTGGTAAGAGAGATGTGGCTTGATCATTACCTGTTTGGTCCACTCCCCCTGGTATTGGTCACTGTTGGCAGCCAGCATACAGGCCTGAATGGACCTCTGGTCTGACCCAGGATGGCCATTCTTACGTTCTTATACTGAACTGTGCAGGAGAAAAAATAGACCTGCAGAGAAGTTAACTCTTTTTTTTTATTTGCTTCGCGAGAGAGATGGGCCTCAACTCTAGGCTTCTGATCCTGGACGTGAGGTCAGAAAGGATCCTGAGTTGAGCTTTACAGCTGTTCTATATTTCTGTAATGAGCTGAACTAAAGCCATACCCTTTAATTTGCCCAAATTTTAAAGAAGGTGAATTGGCTTGGACTTCAGAAAGGGAATAAGCAATTTATCTAGTTCCTTTTTTGTTTTAATTTTTACAACCAGGTGTTTAGTTTATTTGTCTTTTACCTTCTATAAAAAATGAGTTGGCTGCATCAGCACTGAACTTCCTTTCAAGTTTTTTCCTGAGAAGAATGACAAGTTGGGACAGTTTGTTTTTTCCTTTGACTCAGCTGTCAGAGTTTGTTTTTCTTTCTAACTAGAACTGTTCCAGTCCTTTTAAATTGTGTGGGTCCTACACACATTGTGGTATATGGAATTCTAGAGTTGTGGTGACCCTGTGATTGCACCTGTATTCCTGAGTTCCATTTTCAGTGAGATTTGGGTATTCATGGAGCCTAGGTCTCACTGAAAGTGAATAAGACTTAGGCAACTAAGTCACTTTCAGAAACAGGACTTAGACTCTTAACTCACTGAGGCTCAGATTTTTTTGCTCAGTTTTGCCATGTCTGTCTAATTTAACACTTAAACCGCTTTCAAAAATTAGACCTTGGGCATTGCAACACTGAACTCAGTGGTGCCTAAATGCCCTTGAAAACTGGGCCTGAGGCACATTTTAAAATGTTTGACTCCTTGAGTTTGATGGACTTGGCACTTTGATGCAGGTATGGGTGGAGATGATTGGAGACCGAACCTGGGAATGGAGTGGATGGGGATCAGCTTATAACAACATTATTTTGTAGTTACTTTACTTTATTTTCTTCTTGTTCTGGCCCAATTAAAGTAATTGCAGTTAAATTAAAAGGTAAGACTGGCTGGATTCTGGGAAGCATAATAACAAGCTTGTTGGTGACAAGGATGGTGCCCAAAGGAAGGGGTGGTTTGAAGGCTACTTCTCCCAGTGAGGTGGTTTTGGGAAGGGAACTCTGAATGAAAAGAGAGAGAAGTTTTTAAAGTGGTCATATATTGAAAGAAGGGTGGTTTCCACTTTGTTTAAAATTCAGAGGATGCTTTTGTACACAGCAGTATTGTTACAGAAGTGATAATGGAAAAAAGTCAGAAGGAAAAATCGTTTCTGTAATTCTGGTACTGAATGAGTCATAGATTATAAGGCCAGAAAGGATCACTGTGTTCATCTAGTCTGAGATCCCATACGACATATCCTTAAAACTTCCACAGTTAATTCCAGACTAAATTATAGCATATCTTAAAGCAAAACATCCCTCTGACTAATGTTCCTCTCTGGCATGGGATGATATGAACTGAGAGATTGCCTGCAATTGTACCAGAGCACCATGTGCCCTCCAAAAATCTTCCTTGCTAAGTGAGGTAAGCTTCACTAAAGAGTGGGAGAAAAACCACCTGATTTCCAGGCTAGTCTTTAAAAACCTATTTATGACTTATTGGTTTGGTAACCATGGTGTTATCAGCTCTCATGATTTTTATTGTAAGGCTGGTACTACTTGCTGTTTAAAACTGATGAGAACCCCTTCAGCCTTCATTGTTAAGATGTTCTGATCTCATCCAAAACACCCATTGTCACCTTTTACTGTCAATGGGATTGAAGACGCACACTAGCCTGGGCTACTCAGGCTGCTCTTATAGAAGGTGTTGGCCCCCTGTTAGCTTTGTGTGGCTCAGGCAGTGGATAGAATGTGGAGGTTTTCAGGATGAAATTGTGTGAGAAATAAGGAGGGGGAAGTGTGCTAGGGAATGGGGTCAGAAACTGAGAAATCAGAGTTTGGTTGAGCGAGAGACTGGGAGATGGGTGCAGGGGAATGTGAGAAGCAGGAGGAAATTGTACCGACTTTCAGACTAGGTTTTTTGGGAGTTCTGGCTTTTATCTTTCTTGGATGGGAGGCTGGGGACTCAAAGTCCAGGAGTGGCAAGAGGCGCTTTCTCCCAGCCCCCAGCTGAACGTTCAGACTTGGAATGTATTAGTTTTGCGGCCAAATCTCCACATGCAAAGGGATGCGGGGGAGGGGAACGGGGCGCGGTAAAAACTTTAATACAAGTTGAATCACACTGATGTACTGTGAAGAGCCCAAGTGAAAAGAGTCTTATAAAATGGACCAAATTTTCAGCTGATGTAGTCTGGCTAAATTTCATTGACTCCAGTGAAGCTCTTCCAGTTTAAACCAGCTGGGGTTCTGGCCCCATATTGCTGGGTGGTGGATTGTTTTGACACTTGCATGGAGGATGCACTGGAGTGCAACAGATATGCACCTATGTGTTTTATGAAGGTTCAGTTTGAAAATCTTTGTAGAGCACTTCAGCTGCGTGACTCTCGTTGAAGTCAATGCGTTATATAACTGACATAGTCGATTAGGCCTCAAAAGAGCAACCTTATACAGTGACAGCTTTACATGGGTTTTATGCAATTGTTATTGTCTGTCTTTCAGCATAAATGCTGGGACAATGGAGTTTTTGTAATGCAAGCAGCTTTCATGAACGGAAATTTGCAGAAAAATCTGGAAGTGGATCGAGTTGACCTGGGATGGCCTTTTGGCATGTCACAGCTAATTTAGCATTTTGATTTTTAGATTTTTTTTCTTTTAACATCCAGTCAAACAGATTGATTGATTAAAGCAACACTTTTCATAGTGGGGGGGAAAAATATTCTTATTTGTTAACTAGCAAATTTACCCAGAGTTGCTCAGATACTTATGCAAATTAGTGGGGAGGCTGGAAGTGGGCTTCTGGCTGGGGCTGACTTTCCCCGCCCCCACCTGGACTCAGGGTGGGGAGAGGGCTCTGGCCACAGGGGTGGTGCTTTCCCCCCAGTGAGAGGTTTGAGGGGCAGGGCCTGGGCTTGGTGCTATGGTACTTGGCCTTGGCTGCAGGCTCAAGGTTGGGGCTGGGGCTGGGGCTGGGGCTGGGGCTGGGGCTGGCAAGAGCTGAAGGGGTGGGGCTGGGGTTGGGCTGCTTTCCCTGGCCCCAACCTGAGCTTTGGGCGGGTGGGTAGGAGCAGAGTTCCTGGCACCAGCATCTCCAGCAGCCTGGGGGGATAACTGGAGGGGTCATTGTTGTGGGGGACAGCAGGGCTTCCCCTGTGCGGCACTAAGCCCGAGTGCTTGGGGGTAGGGTTAGTGTGGGGGGGGTCCTGGGGGGGCAGTGACCTACCCAGAGACTGGCTGGGTGGAGAGGCCTGTCTCCCCGTGGCAACTGTTTTCCTGCTGCAGCTGCCCCCAATAGTCACTCTGCAGTATCACTCTTCCCTGTGATTGCTGCCTCCAGTGGTGAGTCTGAAGTATGTCTTCTGTCCTCTCGGTCCCCCTCCCTTTGCATGTTCTGGAGAACCCTGGGATTTCAGGCACTTCCCATTTTCTAGGAACAGCTAAACCCTGACCTTTTCTTAAGTTAGGGTGAGAGGAAGCTGCATACCAAATTTCATGGTCATAGGTAGTGTGGTTTAAACAGACGGAGCACAGTCAGAAGATGTACTCTAACCTATATAGACAGATAGTTTCCATTTAAAATGTGTGTATCTTTCCTGTGCTCTGGACTCCGTCCTGCCTGTGCTTTAAAGGCCACTCTTCTCTATTAATCTCTAGAATCATTTAATAAATTAGACAGTCACACAGTGTTTTCTTCATTCCCATGAGGGGGAAGATCATTTATATGACCTTGCCACATATTAAAAGATGTTGACAAATATGTTGTGTGGCTTAAAATAACAACTGCAGAGAACTTTTATCTCCAGTTCAGATAAGGAGATTTAGGATTTTTTTCTAAATGTGATGAGAGGAAACAAATATTCCCCAGACTTTCCCATTACTTTAAAAAACAAAATAATAACCCCATTGACATCAACATAATAGAATCATAGGACTGGAAAGGACATTGAGAGGTCATCTTGTCCAATCCCCTGCATTCAAGACAGGATTAAGTATTATCTAGGGTCTCTAGACCATCCCCGACAGGTTTTTAACTCGCTCTTAACAATCTCCAGTGACAGAGGCTATGTCTGCTTCATACCACTAGATCTTAAAGTTGACATTGAGTGTCCGTACCTGCTCACAAAGTCAATTTAATGTGTCCCCACTGCATCACCAAGGTTCAACTGTTCCAGCAATGCTTTGTGGGTAACTATTCCACATCCACAGTTCTTTCAGCCCTGTTGCATTCTGGTTTTTTTGCTGCTGCGTTATGGGAAAATTTGCCCAACGAGTGGTTGTGGGTGTGTGATGTCATGTTCCCAGACTGCCTTGCCCTCATTTCCCCTCTGCCATTGGGGAAAAAAAGGGCATTCTTCAGAAGTCTCTTTCCTCGGTGAGAGAAATTGTTTGGTTCATTCACATGACGGAAAGAGGTAGCTTTGAAATGGATATTAAATCAAGGGAAGAGAGAGGGAGGCTGAAGGAGCCTGGTTTGCACTAGAGAGAGATTTGTGAGCCATAACCACACAGAGGTGAAGCAGAAATGGCTGGAATGGCCCCATTTGGGACACTGTAGGATATCTCTGGAGGCCAATAAAATCGATTTAAAGAAACACTGTTTCCACAATAGCATTAATTTGACTTTTTAAAATCAAACTTGGTGTTACACTGCCTTGGAGGAGCTGGGCAAGAAAGTTGATCTTAGGGCCCCTTAAAATCGGCCTAATGGTATTTGCAGTGAAGACAGTCACATTGTAAAATGAAGCGAAGTGCCTTAAAATTAACTTTAGGAGGTACTGTAGACATAGCCCTAGATACCACAATCTCCCTAAGCAATTTATTCCAGTGCTTATGTACCCTTGGGGCATTTTTCCAAATGTCCATCCTAAACTGCCATGACTGTGATTTAAGCCCATTGCTTCTTGTCCTACCTCAGAGGTTAAGAAGAACAATTTACCTCTCTCCTCTTTTTAACAACTTTTTTATAAATTAATCTTTGGGATTTTTGGGTTGGGTTAGAACAGCTTCAGGGCTACTCTAAACTCTGTTGCAGAGATCCCTTTTAAGCAGATGAAAATAGCTGGAGGTTCTTTATCCACCTTCCCTTCCCCCAGCCAAACCTTTGACAAATCCCAACTGTGTGGCTGTATCAAAGAGTAGGCATCCTGGCTCTGTATTGCCTGGAGAGCCAGTTTACGCCAGAAATTTCTCTAGCATCCAATCTAATGCCACTGTGCATTACTAGCATGGCATAAATGTGTGCCATTGGACATGTGAGTCAGAACCTCAGCTAGTCCAACAAGAAATTCCTGTAACTATACAAAAAGCTTCCTTAAAAAACATATGCGGCTGGATTCCAATCTCATTTACAATATCGTAAATCCAGTCACTGCATTGATGTAGTGCAGTCACTTTGGATTTATACCGATGCAATTGAGGTTAGACTTTTATTTATTGTGTGAAGTAAGATTTTGCTGTTACTGCACAATTCTTTTGCCCTGTATACCTGTAAAACAAAACAATTGTTGGTTAGGGACTGCGAATGCCACTTCCTTTTCAGACGACAGGCACAAAGAATGAAGTGGAGCCACCTTATTTCTAAATTAACAGGATACATGCTTACAAGCTGTTGCTTGTTCATTTCAAACTGAAGCTTCCCTGTTTTGGTATCTCTTTGGTCGCGTTTTCATTTCATGAAAAGATTTATGCAAAATACGCTGGTAAGTCCAATTAATACGGTCAGTACCATTACAAACCCCTGAAATAACAAGTGGATTATATAACATGTATAAGCTAATAATAATTCAATAACTGTGATTTCTCTCTTAAAATTTTGCCCTTCCACCAGGGCATGTGTGTATTGGAGCATAGCAATTGCTGTTTAATCCTGTTTTGAAATTAAAGGAATGATTTGCAGCTGGTTGGAGCAATAGATAATAATTCTCTTATGAACACAGCTGAGCGGACAGCATTCTTCTTAAATGAAAAATGCCTAGGTTAGAGTGGGAGAAGCAAACTAGTATTGTAGTTGGAGAGTAGGCACAAAAGGCAGCTGGAGAAGAGTTGATGTGTTTAGACATATGGATCACCAACGGGATGTACGGAGTGGGACACAGGTATGTTTTACCTGGTTTGTTTTTGGGTTTGTTTAAAAAGCATGAACCTATAAACCTGCAGTTGCAATTGATGAAAGATTAATGAGAGTAGTGGAAGAAAAGAAAGGTTTCTTTCTCTGTGATGCCTACTGCTTCTGCTCTAGGAGAGCTGTGGGGCTGGTCTCTTCAGCAGGGAAGAAGCAGGACAGGCAAACCTCAGGGAGTCTGAGGTTTGAGAACCTTGCAAACTATGTCTTTGGTTTTGACGGACCTGCATGTGAGTTTACGAAATGTGTGTTGCCTGTGAGTCTCCTATCTAGAAACATTATCTGTATATGCATAGACAATGGAAAATGTGTCTCACACGAAAAGGGGAAATGTGTCCTGTGTGTTTGCACAGACAAATCCCACTCCTCCAAAAATTAGGCTGGGACAGGTGTTTGGCTTGGTATGTGCCATAGGTATTACATTCATTATAGTTTTTTCTTAATCTCTTGATTACTTATTTATTTATCATGTCTTTATATTATCTTTTTTCACTGTCCATATTTATGCCTCTCTCTGCTCGACCCCTTGCCCCCTAAACTCCACAGTCCTATGTGAAACCTTAATACCCTGTGAAGTGAAGGTTCAAAGTATAGATGGATGAGCAGGTTGCAAATTTATTTCTTTGAATTTATAAATGAAGTAAAATGAATCCCTGCGTGCTTGGTAGGAAGAGGGGAATATTCAGTCTGAAATATAATTGTCTTGGTATTTGGAGCCTATAGGAAAAATGTGTAGCAAGAATAGTTGTGCTAATGCTATTCAGTCCCAAAACACAACTTTAATTATGATCAGTGCTACTCTATCTTGGTTATTTATCCCAAATAAGTTTATATTAAATGAGTTTGCAGATTCTCTGGAGAAGCTGATCTTTGAGTTGAGGCACAGTAAGCACTTCATTTTTCAGAGCAATTAAAAGCACTGTTTATTTCCAATGAAAGTGAGTAATTTATGCAACCATGGTAAAGCCCCTTGGTTGACTGAAGCCTACATGAAGTTTGAGTGTGCTAATGGTTTTCTGCATTTGTGTGGTTAATTTCTACTCCAGTGCTCTGTGCTAGGATTGGTTGGGATGGCCCTAGATCATCCAGAGCAGACAATGTTTATGGGGCCCATTCTCAGCCGGTGGCGAAGTGGCGGGGAGGCATGATAGCCATGCACGTGCCCCCCCCAACCAGAGGAGAGTGGAACTGGCTTGCCAGTTAAAAAGAAAATCACTGTGATATGTTTCCCCCTAGAAATTGGTTCCCCGGGCACTGCTCTGCTTGCCCACCACGAGTACCAGCCCTGAGGGTTGGTGCTCCAGTGAGGTGTTTGAGTGTTTGTCACAGTGACATGTTGTAAATCTGTGGTGTTAGCTTGACCCGTTCAGGAATTCGCAGCATGCACAATCCTTTTCCACTTACATCAGGGGGAGTTTTGTCATGCACTTCAGTGATCAGTGGCACAGTTAGAGCCACAACACTACAGGGAAGGCTCATCAAGCCTATGAGGAAAAGCAGAGTTGTGCCCAAGATGGAAATTTTTGGCAGGATGGTTGTACAATGAAGCTCCTGTGAAGGAGGAGGAGGCAGACGACATGACCCTGCTGCGTTCCTATAACCAAAACAGGTCTGTGTTGTTAATTTTAAATGTTGTTTCTCTGTTGAGACCTTGGATGCCAGACTGTAGCTGGGGATAAATTGGTACATTAAATGATAACGTTTAAACTTCAGAACAGCAGCTTTATAGTGAGAATACTGATTCTTGCCCTCGAGGTGGTTTTCAATATGTAGCCACAGGGCAGCTGAGGGAGATAACGTGAGAATAAACCATTGTGAACACTAGCAATCTACAGTAGCAGCTTGGGAAGCGGACCTGTTGTTACTGGGACATGACATGCGTAGAGGTGACAGCCCAAAGTTCAGTCATCTCTTGTACTGTACTCACACAATAATGTACCATTTTATTGTGCTTACATCTTCATCTGTTCTGGTCGGGTGTAATTGTTCGTAACACCTGTGCCCTGTTAACTAATGGAATTGTTGCAGCAGTGTATGAGGTGTATCATTCCAAGTACAGAAACCGACACTGCATGAAAAACATTAGTCTTGCAGGTTGTATGGAATAGTTCCAACTTCTACCCCACTGACCTTTTGAAGATTGTGTGTATGTGTAACAACTGCCTATCCCTCCCACAAACAAACAAACACCTGCATCAGAAGAAAGCAGTGTGGGGTACAAACTTAAATACAAGAGTATCAGGGAATACTAGACGTATATTTGTTTTGACAATCTTAATTCTGCCCTGTTGAGTCTTCCTCTTGGGAAGCTATATCATAAGACTTATGCGAGCTGTGACACATCAATGTTGTACAACCAACCATAAATCTGGCATTTCCTAGCTTTCCAAGGTTTGACAATGCAACTGAAATAACTTTCTTGACCTAATTGTTTCCACAATTTCGAGATTTTATTTTAAATAGACAAAAATAAATTCAAATTCTGTTATGTGCAACTGTAAGACTCCAGTCTTATGTCATCAGCAGAACCTTTAGCACTGCAGATCAGATTGATACTGCTTAAAACTGAGAATTTACTTGCAATAGTTGGGTGCAGTAGAAGGCTATTATCCCAAACTGACACTGACTACTGGCTAGTCAGTGGCTAGAAGTGGCTCTTTTTCTTTGTCTTCTCCTGCCCTGGAAGGTGTGACTATATTCAGGTGTTCCGAATGCAGTGGAGGTGGTAGTGGCAATGGCAGTGCTGTAATTGCAGGGACTCAACTCTTAGAATATTTGTGGTCAGTTGTTACTTTGGTAGGCTGCCAGAATCTTCCTACAGCATACAGACTGCATTATGGAAATGCCTGTTTGTGATCCTTTATAACTCAGGTCAACCTGAGTGGAATTTCTCAGGGCAAAGTAAAGCATATTCCTAGCCCCAGGGCATTGCCCCTGCTGAATTTCAGACACCTGCTGCAAACCAGGGAGGTGTCAGAGCTTCCCAGAAGAAGGATGCAAGAATCTTTCAGAATGGAAAATTTTAGGCAGCCTGTTGCTATTGGCTTTCTCCATACAATTTATATTCTCTCAGTCGCTCTCTCTCACACGCACACATATATATTCTACAACAGTGGCCCATCTTCTATTTATTTAGATTGGTCATTTTAAAAACATTGTGCTTGAGCTAAAGCATTGAGCTCCAACAATAATTAGACTTTATAATGACAACCACCCAACAGCATAAATACTACTATAAAAATAAATTAACTCAGCCAGCTAGAAGCTTTAACTAATCTGATGCAGAAAGCTAGTTCCATCAGGTAGCTGACCCTGAAGCAGGAAGAAAACAGAAAAGCCTGGCACTTGTGCCCAAACCCAGTCAAACAAACAGTTTTTGCAGCGTGCCTGGTAGGATGCAACATCTGGGCGATTTTGGACCAAATAGGGCTGCAGTTACTGCAGCACACGGACATGTCCTTTTGTAAGGTGTGTAACAGCAGTTGTATTTCAAGATTGGGAAACTGAGAGCATTTGTTCTCTCATATAAGGCCTAATTATGTCTCTTGTACACTGAGCAGCACTTACTTGCATAAGTTGTTCTTGGAAGCTTGTGGGACACCTTGAACAAAGAAGTGATAAAATTAGGGCCTTTCATAATGAGCCACTGTACTGTGCTCCAGAGCACATGGTGCATGTGCAGCTGAATGGCAGACAGTAGGTGCTGGCACTTACAGCTGAGAATTGCCTTAGGTAAATTGGCTCAGTTGGCCCAAGAAGGCTGAGAACTGCTGTGTTTAACTCTCCTGGGTGCTGTCTAACTGATAGGATGATAAACTTGTCTGCCTGCAAAAAGTAAAGTCATTGCATCTCTACCACACAGTATCCAATGGGAAGTGTTTGTGCATGTGGGAAGCATCTGTAAGAATAGTTTAGAGATGACTATACAGAAATACAGTTTCTATTTAGTACTTTTAGGGTAAGTCTTTTATTCTTGCCAAATTTAAAGAATTTGTAAGATCTGCGTTGGAAAACAGGAGGAGTAAGGTTTGTAGTCATTGATAGAAACTGTTGAGCAAGAGCAGCAGTACAGTACTACATGGTGGATTGTGGTGGAGGGAACTTGTCACAACATGTACAAGAAGCATAGCTCAACAAATTAATAGAGATGAAAACAGTTCATTCCCTGGACTTGCCATACGCTCTGTGTGTGCAGATTATTCCAGTGATCTACAACAAAACTTCTACGTTAAATAGGTGAACAAGCCAACTTTCTCTCTAAACCCAGAAATGTTCTTTACAAAACTACTAAAGATTAAAAGAAAGAAACCTGGGTTTGGATGGAACCTCTGGGATTAGTAGTGGAGTAAAGAGTCATGTAGTCTGGCCAGATCTAACCCATGACAACAGTGAGACCTGCTGAACTTTTCTAGTTGAACCTTTCTAGTCTGACACTCTCTCTGGTTCGGCGACGTTTATGGACGGGCATGATTTTAGTTAGCCAGATTTCCACTTATCCACTTATTGTGCATTTCTTGTAGTCCCATAGAGTTCGTTTACAGCTGTCACCTGCCCTGACTTCCAGTGTTTGTGCTGTTCTTTGGCTGTAACTTACTCCTAAATGTCTTCTTAAAGCCCAATAAGCAGTAGAAGTGTTGGTAATGATTCTAGACAGTATTGACCCCCATAGTTTGGCACCAGTCAGGTCCCAAAGGTGTCAGACTAGAAAGATTCAACTTTTACAAAATGAGTAAAATTTGATGGTACTTTACAAGCCTAAGTTAAATGAGCATCCTAAGAGTTCAAAATTTGCCACCTTCTGCCCCTCCTTCCAAAAATGACAAGAGTAGCTTAAACAATGAGAAGGCCTGTGGCATCTTATAGACTAACAGATATATTGCAGCATAAGCTTTTGTGGGTGAAGACCCACTTTGTCAAATGCATTGGTGTGGAAATTCCAGAGGCAGGTCTAAATATACAGGTACGTGAAAAAAGGGAGTACCAATCAAGAGGAAGGCCAGAGGTGTGAACACATCCACATCAGTTGCTGGAAGTAGACCACATCCTCCCTGACTGCATTGACCTTGTTAACTCTGGCCTTCCTCTGAACTGGTACTCCCTTCTTTTCATGTGCCTGCATATTTAGACCTGCCTCTGGAATTTTTACTTCAGTGCATCTGATGAAGTGGGTCTTTGCCCATGAAAGCTTATGCACCAATAAATCTGCTATAGTCTACAAGGTGCCACAGGACTCTTCTCCTTGGTTTTGCAGATACAGACCAAAACTGCTACCCTTCTAAGTCTGGCATAAAATTTCATGTGATATTATTACATTGGGTTCTTTTTCTTTGCTGCCAGTTTGTCATTAAGGTGCAGCCATGAGGGGCTAGAATTTTTTTTTTCAATATTGCAAGCTGCTATTCTCCTCTAATTACCTGCCTCCATAAGGTGGGGCTGTAAGAATACACACCAAATACAATGAAATTTGTGGTAAAATTGCAAGAGTTGGCAATGCACACAAGCCCACAAATTCATGTTCTTAGGGGTAGGAGCTTACATCAGAAAACCGGTACTACTCTTGGCGCTAACTGGCAGCCTCACAGGAGTAGGCAATAGATGGAAAGAAGCCACAGACTGAGTAGACTGTGGAAAAGGAACTGAACTCCATCTCAAGAGATGGACCCTACACTTTCAGTTTGATGCAGATTGGATGGATAGTATAAGGAAGCTTGCTTTCACCATTGTATGGTCTCTGCCAGTTTTGTCGCTGTTCGGATTCTGGCCTATCTCACGGTTTCAGGAGCATAAGCAAACTCCGTAACAAAATGAAATGACAGATATAATGGAATTACTCTTCCAAAATGCTGTTTTCTGCTGTGACATGGACATGATAAAACGTCTAGCATGATTTCTCTGTCTCTTTTTGACTATCCAAAGATGTTGAAAACCTTTCCCATGGCTGTAGAAAGCAGTTTTTATGGAACATCTGTTAATGCTGAAACCAAATGGAGTTTGGATTTGTCAAAACAATGTTGCAGAGTTTTTTTTCTATTTAGTTCTGTTTGCTGCATTTTGCTGCTGGAGTGAAATTTTATTTTAGGAGATATTTCTGATTTCTCTACTGTATCGGTGGGTCAGGGTATTTGGTGTGATTGCTGTAGCGGGAGATCTAGTGGTGACATGGCTTACAAGCATTGTGAGCATGAGGAAGTAAATAAGTTAGAAGTAGATAAAAGATTTGCTCTCTGCAGCTAAGCCTAATGCAGAGAAAAGGGTGAGGGAGATGGGTCATCTGGGAAACTGGTTACAGGTGGAAGGGTAGGTAGCTTCTGAAGAAGCTGACT
The DNA here is from genome assembly GCF_033958435.1 of Carettochelys insculpta. Taxonomy (NCBI): domain Eukaryota; kingdom Metazoa; phylum Chordata; order Testudines; family Carettochelyidae; genus Carettochelys; species Carettochelys insculpta. Next base: position 107,773,959 of record NC_134141.1, read on the forward strand.
TTGCCACCTTTATTCAAGTAAGGAGTTTACTCCTGCCAGGAATATTCACTGCTAGCCACTTAGGGGAAAAAAATCTACCTCTTGTGTGTTGTGTTAGTGGCTCAAGGATTGTAATGAGGAATCTGGCTCAAAGCCTAAGTTCTCATTACACATTGAATATTTCCTATCTAATCAGCTAATGTGGCTGCCCCCTTGACCCATTCAGAGTCTAGAAGGGGAATATGAGAAGAAAGTAAAGAGGAGCATGCGTGGGAGAAGATGCAATCTGCAAGACCCAAAAAGCTCAGGAAAGGGACAATCTTTTTAGTGTTAGAACATTTCTAAAAAAGTTTGGGCCAAACTTTTATGAGCTCCAGATTTGCAGTGGCAGGGTGCATGGTCACTCTTTCACATGGTGTGTATGTATTTCATCATCTTTTATGTTCTCTGAAGGTATAAATTTGTTGCCAGTTAGCCTTTGAGGAGGAGCGATTGGTTATGCACATGTGAACAGTCTCTTATGCATAACAGTAGAAGGCGAGTTAGAAAATAAAATATACTGTGCGGCATAAGACATTTTTTAATTGTGTAGTTTGTGATGGTCTACAACAAGCTAAAATAATTATTTGAACAGTCTTATTTCGCTTAATATGAAATGTCAAGATGCAGGATGTGTTTGATAAATATAGCTTTGAAATCCTTTTGATCATCCTGAATTAGATTGTGAAATCTTGTCTCTGGCATAAGCAGCAAAAGTTATCTGAGTTCTGCTCTGTAATGAGATTCACTCATTACCTGCCATTATTACTGTGAGTAAATATGTACTTATTTGTCTTTCAGGCTTGTGTACATACTCTGCAAAAACAGGTGGTGTCTGCTGGTTGGCTTCTTTTTTTTTTTTTTGTATGTGAAATGGAAATCATGAGAGTCATTAACTGCCGGGTGCCCTCCTGGTAAACGTCTCCCTGCTCAGATTGAGAAGTTGCAATGAGACCTCATAGGAGTTATGAATGTAGAACTAAAATTGATGACTGACTGTCAACATTCTGAAGGGTAGGGATGGGGGTGGGTGGGTACTGAAAATGTGATAGTAGGTGTCCTTCATTAAAATGGTACATTCCAGCATTTTCTGAACATTTATGTTTTGCTTTTCCCAACATTGGGTTGGTGAGATTGTGGAACATCCACTTAGACGGCCCCTGCACCAAACCAGACCCCTGCAGTCCTCACGCTAGAAGAAGCCAAGCCAGAGAATTGAGAAGCACACTTTGGAAGCCTGGACCTGGAGTCAGGAGAATGTTTTGCTTTGTCAGTCACAGAGCTTCTTAAAATCTATTTGAAGCATTTCAATCATATATACAACATCAAGTTCCATTGCAGAGTTCTTAACATAACATAAGACAATATGTCTGTTTTTTTCCTTCCAGTGCTTGTCTGAAACTCTTTGGTTTTTTGCCAGCACTTAGTCCAAAGATTGTGATAATCACAGGTATTTCATTGTAACAGATACTGGGTTGTTTGGCTGGGCTTCTCTGATAGAGAAATAAGAGCAAGGGCAACATAGCACTAAAACATTTTGCTGTCTAAAAGCACTGTGAAAAAGAAGAGACAGAGTGCGGGAGGCTATCTGGGGCTTGCAACACCAAAGTCCGTTATACAGCCTGAATTACAGGTAAATAAAGGCTGAGTTTGGCTTGTTCTTCGAAAGGTGAGAAACAAATGAGAAAGGAAGATATGACTTAAAACAGCCACAAACACTGTGCAGTAGACGGCTGAGTTATGTGAGGGTTGCACTCCTGCTCCCCTTCACATAACTCAAATTTCGGCCACGTTGCAACAGAGGAGCCGGGAGACTGACCAGCGCTGATGAGCCGATAGGTTTCCTGGCTCCCAGAGTGGTGGGGAACTGGGAACCCGACGGCTTCCCCCCAGCTGGGAGAAGCTGCACCACCACAGCTGTCTGCCTGCATGGCTCCCCCAGCTGGAGGAAGCCAGGGAAAAGCCATGGCAGCGCAGCTGTCTGCCCGCCCAGCTTCCCTCAGCTGCGGGGAGCCACATGGACAGACAGATGTGGCAACGTGGCTTCTTCATGGCTTCCCCCCAGATGGGGGGCCAAGGGATGGAGCGGGGAGCTGGGGAGGGGATTTCAACTTGTGCTTAACTTGTGTTAAGTCGAAATTGTGCACATTGGTGTTTTACTGTACTGTACTGAGGAAAAATTTTGGTGATTAGTTATTTTAAAACTAGCTTATTTTTCTGATGTCTGCAGACAAGGAGTGTGCCATCAGTTAAGCGTTTACTGCTGAAATATAAGCAGTATTAGCAATCCAGACCATGTAGTGCTCTCCTGCTGACAAAGCAAATGACGCTTGTAGAGGGTGGAAGTTTTTTTTTGTTGGCAGAAGTGTTGACAAACAGTGTTTATGCTGCCCATGTCCCAAAAAGCTGTGTAGCGTACGCATATGCTAAAAATCGTTGCCCAGGGATCCAGGACTTGGCTGTTCACCCCTGGGCAACACTGCTCCTCTGAAAATTAAGTTATAAGCAGACTAGCTTTATTCACCAATAACTTTACCAAATGGGAATCCATGAATAATGACAACAATGTTCCATAAAGATTTAAAGACAACTCAGATCCCAGGTTTGTTTCTCGCCAGTGCGCAAGCCTTGGCTTTCCAGAAAACCAGTAATGTCTAGAGAGCTGCCACTGATGTGAGACTGTGGGAAGCATTGCTCATTTTTGGCAACAAAATCTAGTCTCCAAATTGCTTACCATCAAAAAGGAAGTGGGAGCCTTGTTATGTGCCGCAGGCCATTTGAATTAACTTAGTATGTTTAGAGCAGTTCAACTTGTTGATGACTTTTTCTCAGGTTATTCCTTCATTTTTAAAACCTCTTATTAATTCAGGTAGAGAATATTACATCCTTTTTTTCATATGGCAGTGCTCAGATGGAACTGAACACAGCAAAGGGATAGTTGAGTGTGACAATACGAGCTAAAGCCACTTATCTCATTCTTGTTTTTGTTATGTTTCTTGTTTGCTTGGACTGAGCCGTTGATCGATGGATCTCATCTTCTCTGACACCATTGGTGAGCGACTAAACCAATCCTTGATCAACAGAACTGATTACAGAAGTCTCACAAAAAACTACCAACTGCAGGCATTGTACGTTCTTTTCAGATCCTGTATTTTCCTGTAGCACCTGGATATGCTGATTCTCAAAACAAGTAGGAGCCTGTACAGTGGTTTGTCACCATGACAGTCTGCCCTGAACTAGCCTTTCCAGATTATTGGGAGATATGGCACATGACTGCACGTTGGCCTATAAGATGTCTTTATACTGACTACTGATAGAGTGCTTTCCATGAGCAAGCTAGCCATAGAAGACCACCTTTGGTATCTGTGTATCATCGATCCTCATAACATGACCAAACCAACTGTTGGTAAGTATTGTTTCCATGCCCATGACGTCACATAGCTTAAGAACCTCCATGTTAGGAGTTTTGTCCCACCAATTCACGTAGGCAATCTTCCTCTGACGCACGTATGGAACTGATTGAGTTTCAAAACATGGCAGCGATATATTGTCTATGACTCCAAGCCATAGAGCAGGATGTTCAGGACAACTGCCTGGTAAACTGCTACCTTGGTGTGGAGTTTAATACCATACTCATTCCATAGGTGTTTGGTCAGTTTTCTAAAGGCAGTGCTGGCTTTGGCTAATCAAGCAGATATGTCATGATCCACCTTTATGCTGGAGGACTGTATGCTTCCAAGGTGGCGGAACTTGTCAACAACCTTAAGGACTTTCCTGAGATGTGAAGAATTTGTCCTAAGAAGCTGCATGTTTACATGGCTTCATTGTCTTCTGTGTTAGGGTTTGGTTCCAAGACACTCAGAGCTAGATCAGGAAATATTTGGCTTTTATCACTCGTTCGCCTGTGCCTATCTGACAGCCAGTTCAGATAATTTGCCTTTTGCAAGGGGAGATGGCTTCTTGATCTCAGACACTGTTTCAGATACCCTTACATATTGCTTTGCCTGATGTTGCTCTCTACATTTCTCTTGTAGCTGTCTGGCTGTAAATATATTGGCAATGCCTTGACCAGCATGAAATCCACACTGGCTTTCACTAATAAAGCCATTTTTGAACACGTAGTGAAAGCCAGTTGTAAAGGATGCGGGCCAGGATCTTACCAGCTATAGACAGAAGAGAGATGCTCCGATGGTCATCACAACACACACGGTCATTTTTTTTCCTGTATATTTGTACAATCAGGACATCTTTGAAGCCCTGGGGGACTAGCTCCTTCTCCCAAATGATGATAAATAAATGGGTGAGATGGTACATCATCTGGTCACCAGCAGCTTTATAAATTTCTGATGGAATTGCATCACTGCCAGGTGTGTTTCCAGATTTCATCTGTTTAACAGCTTTTTGCACCTCATCAAGAGTTGGTGGTATGACCAGCTGTAAATCATTAACTCACTGAGAGATCTCTTCATGAATGCTGCTGTCAAAAGTTGAGGCCTGGTTCAGTACTCTGTGAAAATATTCAGCCCAGCAGTTGAGGATCTGTGATCAAAGTGAGGCCATCAGCAGAGCGCAATCGTGTACAGCCAGAAATGCATGGCCCATAGATTGCCTTCAGCCCACCATTGAATGCTTTAAAATCATGTCTATGGGCCGCATCTTGGAGTTTAGCTGCTTGGTATTTCCACCAGTCCTCTTCCATTTGTCATAATCTGACTTGTGCCTCTTGCTTAGCTCAAATATCTGCTGATTTCTTGAAGGCGTTCACTTTATCTTTGATCCAAGCCAGGTGTGTCACTTGCATCTTCTCAAGAAGAGCTTGTTTTTCTCATGTACTAGCATCTTGGTTAACTACGTTAATAGAGGGGCCAGGTTCACCCAAGGCTCTTACATTGGCTTCTATCTGTATAGCACATGGTGAAGGCTGCAAGGCTGAAATTCTGGGCATGAGAAGTTGCAGAGATGAGAGGTGACAATTATGTGGGTGTGTCTATGTCTGCATGCGTGTGAAGGTGGTGGTACAAGTCTAAAAGGGGGTGGTGTTCAATCAGCCAGGGAAGTAATGTTTTCTGTAAAGTAAGGGTCTCAAACTCAGGGCCTCAGAGCCACCTGCAGCAGTTCCATGATCTGGCCTGCATACAGTTGCAGGCCTGTGAGGGCCTGTGTGGGGAGGGTGTCTGTACCCTTCCTCTAAGTCTAAACCCTGGTCTTCCTCCCCCTGTTTCTTTGTGCCCCTGCTCTGCTCTCCTCCCCTCCCCCACTGCACCCCTTCCTTCAAGTCCCCTTCCTTCAGGGACAAGGCCTCGGAGATTACTAGAGGGCCCAGAGTGAGTCAGCAATGGGTCTGGTCTCCCTGCACTCACTGTGATGGCAGAAGCTGAGGGGAAGCAGAGCAGTGCAGCCGCCTTTGCCCTGCTGCCATTTCCTAGGCAATCCCCATTGCTCTGCCTCACTGCAGTGGCGGGAGTGGAGCGCTCCAGCCCCAGTGCAGGTAGGCTTGGGAGATGGCAGTAGAGCAGAGCTCCTGCTGCCCCCATGAGTGCAGGGGGACCTGACCCCTGATGTCAGCCCCAGCCTGTTCAGGGCCATGTAGAGCAACCTGCATGTGGTGGGGGGGGACTGTCCTGTCCGTAGTACAGTTGGAGCAGCTGCCTAGGGGTCCCCCAAAGCATGGGGCTTGAGGTGCCCATGCCGACTCCTCTTATGGGTGGACTGGCTCTGCACGCATCTCCCCCAGGCCACATGGATGTGCCAACAGTGGTGCAGAGTTAGCAGCCGGAAGCACTCTAGTCCTGCTGCACTGCCAGTGGTGGCATTTGAGGGGCCCTGGGGTGCAGGGGAGCTAAATATCCTAGGGGTGGTGGAGGGGCCCAGGGATGCACATGTGTTGAGGCCCCCTCCCCGAACTCTGCCAGAGAGGGGTGTCCACTGGACCAGTTGGAGGATTTGAGGACTGGCTTTAAAGTAAGTGGAGTTTGAGGCCCCTGCTGGAAAGCTAAAATCACAACTTCTGTCTGTCCTTCCAGTCTGGCTCCCGGAGCTCACGGCTGTTCTGCAGTGGCTGTTTCCTGTTCAGACCTTCACAATGACAAGAATCACTGCCCTGAGATACAAAGAATTTCTCCTAAGAAGCTGTATGTTTACGTGGCTTCGTTGTCTTCTGTGTTAGGATTTGGTTCCAAGATGCTCAGAACTAGATCAGGAAATATTTGACTGTCATCACTCGTTTGCCCACACCTATCTGACAACCAGTTTAGATAATTTGCCTTTTGCGAGGGGAGATGGCTTCTTGAAATCTCAGACACCATTTCAAATACCCCTAGAGCCAGCACTTGGGATTTTTTCAAGGTAGAGAACATGACAGTTTACAGTCTTTCAGGAGAGAACAAAAAGCCAGTGACCTGCGTGTGCTGCACTGGACATTACGGGTCCCATGGCACTTTGCATGGAGAGGTTTGAAATCTAGTTTTCTTGGCCCAGTTTTCTGCTCCTTGCATATTCTTGTGAAACATACTCTGTGCTCGTTGGCTTGCTGTCCATGTGTGTGCAGTTTGTGAAGCATTTTGACATCTGTCAGCAGCACGTATAAATGTGAAAGAGCATTAGTACAATGTGAAATAGCACTATTATTAAAAAAGGAACATACTTGTGACTCTTTTGTTTGTAGAAGAAACTCAGATGTTTTCATATCACTGCCAGGTCTGCTTTGGTTCTCCTGTGGCTCAGGGTGACCATTTATGTTTATGCAAGTGTCATTGCACAGCTTGAACAAATGTGATGAGACAGAGAGAATTGCAACATGTTTGTTGAGTCTGGGAATGTTTTCTGTTTACTTATCCTAAAATATCCATTCTGGTTAGGGCATTTCACACACGTGCCATTGAACCTGGAATAAACCTGGCTAGTTTATCAGTTTACATAATCTCAATAATCAACTCAGCGGTGTAAGGAGAGAATGAGAGGTGGGAGTTTAACAGGCCATAGTCATAGATGGTAATGGATGTGCAGTTCCTTTCATACTTTAGAAGGAGAGACTATTACACACCCATTAGGGAGTTAGTCTGGGTAAGAGGTCAAGGACAGCACTTGCATGCTATTAATGGATGAGGTGCCGGATCTGGGATGGGGTTGGGTGCAGAAGAGAGCTCGGAGTAGGGAATGGGCTGCAGGAGGGGGTCTACGATCTGGGAGGGATTTGGGTGAAGGAGAGGGTTACGACCTGGGGAAGGGGATTGGGATACAGGAAGGGGTTCAGGGTCTGGGCCAGGGCTGTGATTGAGGCACATGAATGGGCGAAGGGTCTGGGAGGGTGTCTGAATGCAGAAGTGGGCATGCAGAGCATTGGGGTGGTGACCTGTGGCAGGAGTGCTGGACAGGATACAGAGAGTTTAGGTTGTGACCTGGGACAGGGAGTTGGGGGACAGGGGCTGCGAGAAGAGTGGGCTGCCAGGTGCAGGCTCTGGCCAGGAGGTACCTTACATTAGGCGTCTCCTGAGGAGCAGTCCAGTGGGACACTCAGGCAGGTTCCCTGCTTGCTGCAGTCTCTGCATGCCTGCGGGTGCCAGGTGCCTCTCATTGTGCTGTGTGGCCCCTGTGATGGGGTCCCTCTGAGGCATCAGCCCCCAAAGTAGCAAGATGCACATGGCCTTTATATCCAGCTGCTTTAAGCAGAAGGCAAGGAGCCTGCCCAGGACTCCCGCAGGGCAGTGGGACGTGGCAGGCCGGATCCGGCAGAGTGGCAGGGCCATATCTGGCTCACTTGCCATATTTTGCCCACTCCCACTTTAGAATAGTCTATCCTTATTCCAAAGCGTTTTCCTTTTACGTGATAAACTAAACTAGCATCACAAAAGAATATAAAACACTAGATAGATCGTATTTGGCTTTCCTGTGTAAAATTGCTTCATTTGCCATTTGTTTTTTAATTTTATCATTTCTGGACTTAAGAGAAAATCGTCTGCCGTGTTCCCATAGGTGAATTTATACTTGTCTAACAGAAGTACTGTTCTACCAGTGCTTAGAAAAGCATGCATTTACTACCTGGAGAAATCTGTGTATGTGACTGGCACGGCAGGCAAAACACACCATAGACTTGTTAGAGCAGGAGATGCTTTTCTGCTTCTCTCCTTCAGGCGAAGCAATGCTATCAAGTTTATATGTGACGGATCAGAGTCCACAGGTATTGCTGCAAGCAAAAGTCATGAATTTTAATCAATGTTGCTGCCTGCCTTGAAATTTCATCTTGAAAAATAAATGTGAAAAACAGGCAGCCCATAGTGTTTTTCAGACAAAACTGCCTCTCTTCTTTTGATTGGGGGGAGGGGGACTCTTAACTTGGTAATCAAAAGACAGGCTGAACTTCTCTACTCCAGCATCCTCTGGATCTGACTGATGCTGAATGAGAGAATTTGCCAGACCCTGGGAGGCCAATATTGTCTTGCAGCACTACCAGCAGTTCCATGGCTTAGTAGGCTCTTAGAAGACATTTAGGGGTAAATTACAGCTAAATAACAGCACAGTACACTGAGAACCAGCACTGGTGGCTGTAAACAAACCTTATAGGACCACAGGTAACTTGGCTTCACCCATGACAAGTGGTCATCTGGCTAACTAAAATCGTGCCAAATTATGGACTTTGCTATGTGAGAATTCCAGATTAGAGAGGTTCATCCTGTACCTCAGTTTATTCTTGGAATGTTATAATCTAACCTTCGGGCCCAATCTCTTTTGGATACATTGGTGACCTCCATCTCCATCTGTAGGACTTTCCATGATACTGCAGGCTCGTGTACTGTTTTGCCTACTTCCAGTGAATTAAGAAAAAAAGAGGGTTTTTGGTTTTAATACTGTTAAATTAGTACAGTGCTGATGAAAGACATTGAATTTGTAATGCGTGTGATTTGAAGTCCTCTGCATGTTCACTGAGAGTTGTAGTATAGTCTTTATCAGCGCAGACTTTCCTGCTCCTCTTACCTCATGGTGCGTCAGTCTTGTTCTGCAGGAGCCATCTCTGATGAGATGGGCCTATAGTTCATTCATTCATTGGTCTCCCTAATGCAAGAGTAATTAAGCATTGTTCCCTTCAATTTTGCAGGGCTTAAGTGAGTTAAGAGCTGTATTATTTTCCTTTCCAACAATTATTTAGGCTGCTAAGTCCCATTACCTTTCAATCGGTAAATGCCCAAGTCACTTTGAAGATGGAGAGTTAGCCTCCTAAGTCACATTGGTCTTACAGTGCTGAGTGGAGCAATGGTTAAAAATTACAGCCTTATTGACCAGGGCCAGTTGTGAGGATGGGATTTTCTGACAGGGTCACCTAAACATAAGGAAAGCCTGGACTAAAACTACCAATTTAAACAACGACCTCTCCAGGCTTCATCGCCTCTTCCATCTCAATGTGCCTCCTCCACACAATGCCCTGTCCTCCTTTTCGTTAATTTAGAAATACCAAAGAACCCACCATCAGTTTGGCACTCGCTCAGTCACTCACTCACTCTTGTTCCCTCCTGCCCCGCCCCCCCAAAAAAAACCAAAAACCTCCTCCCTCATAAACTGGCTTTAGGCTTTTCATGCTCCTCCCTTGCATGCGCCCCCGAGCATCACTGGCAGTGCAGTAAACCCTGTTCAGCTGGATGTCAGCTGGCGTGGGGGTGAAGGGCAGCACAGCTGGTCAGCATTAACAGTACAGATGTATTGTGCAAGTGTGGTGGGAAGGGAAATCATTCTCTCATGTGCTTGGGTGGCTGGCTGCTGTTCACATGCTCAGGGTCAAACTGATTTCCACACATGGGATTAGGAAGGAATTTTCCCCAGGTCAGGCAGGGCCCTTGGGTGTTTTTTCACCTTCTTCTGCAGCCTGGAGTGCAGTCCCCTTGCCTGAGTTGTCTGGTTATCTCTCATTTAATTCACAGCCATTGCAGGGGCCTGGAGGACAGGTGCACCTTTATCCTTGACCCCTCCCACTTCTCCGCCTGTGGCACATGCTATTTAGTCTCCTGTGCGCTGTAATACTTGGGTATAATTGTTGTTGTTCGGTGCAGGTGCTGGGTGCTGGTGGTCTGTGTCAGACTGGACATCAAATGAGCTAATCTGGTGATTCCTTAATCTCTTTGGACAGGCCTGTACTATAGGGAAAAATTGATTTTTAAGATGCGCACCTCCAGCTTTGTGAATTGCATAGCTGGAGTCGATGTATCGTAAATCATTTTTTTTTCCTGCCATCCCCACAGTGGGTGGTCAATGGGAGAAACTCTGTCAACTTACCTTACTCCTTGTGACGGTGAGAAGTACCAGGGTTGGTGGTGGAGCCCTGATTGTTTGATTTTTTTTTTTTTTTTTTTTTTTTTTTTAACGCAGAGTCCCTCTAGCAGCGCTAAATCAAACCGTGGAAGATCAACGTGGTATCCTGTGACTCTGATAGTTGGTCCCTGAGTCCGTCTCTCATCTCCACAAATGCCATGTTATGTCATTTAGGCTACGTCTACACGTGAACGCTACATCGAAATAGGCTATTTCGATGAATAACGTCTACATGTCCTCCAGGGCTGGTGCCGTCGACGTTGGGCAGCACCACATCGAAATAGGCGCTGCGAGGGAACGTCTACACACCAAAGTAGCACACATCGAAATAAGGGTGCCAGGAACAGCTGCAGACAGGGTCACAGGGTGGACTAGCGCTTCCGGGGCAACAGCTAGCTGCTCCCTTAAAGGGCCCCTCCCAGACACACGCAGCCTGCACAGCACGCGGTCTGCAGAGCCACAGGCATGCACACCTCGAGCGACGCAGTCATGGACCCCCAGCAGCAGCAGCAGCAGCCAGAGGTCCACCCAGCCGCCCCTGTAGGAGCAGTGCTCGCCCTGCTCCATGCCATGCAGGAGGCAGCTGAGCACATCCTTGCCACAGAGGAGGAGCTGCCCACAGGGGAGGAGGACGCAACCCCCAACCCTGCAGCACCCCGCCCCTCCTCCCACGTCATATGCCGCCGGCTGTGGAGCTACCCCACCAGCACCGACTGGTGGGAGTGGCTGGTGCTCGGAGAGTGGGATGATGACCGCTGGCTCCAGAACTTTCCCATGAGCCAGCAGACATTTCTGGAGCTATGCCAGTGGCTCACCCCTTCACTGAGGCACCAGGACACCTTCATGCAGCATGCCCTCAGTGTGGAGAAACAGGTCGGCATCGCTGTCTGGAAGCTGGCCACTCCAGACAGCTACCGATCCGTGGGGCAGCAGTTTGGCATCGGCAAGGCCACTGTCGGGGCTGTCCTCATGGAGGTAAGAGGACCAATGGGGGGAGGGGGAGGCAGCCCTGGCAGGGGAGGGGGGCCCTGTCAGGGGAGGGCCACACACACCCTGCACACCCCTCATTGGTGGTCTCCCATGTGCTTCCCCTGCAGGTCGTCCGCGCCATCAACGCCCTGCTCCTCCACAGGCTTGTGAGGCTTGGGGACCCGGATGCCGCCATCGCGGGCTTTGCCACCCTGGGCTTCCCCAGTTACTTCAGGGCTCTGGATGGGACCCATATCCCCATTCGCGCCCCAGAGCACAGTGGAGGACGCTACTTAAACAGGAAGGGCTGCCACTAAGTGGTCCTCCAGACCTTGGTGGACAGCTGGGGCCGTTTCCTGGACTTTTATGTTGGCTGGCCTGGCAGCACCCACAACGCCCGGGTATTCCGGAACTCGGGCCTGTGCCGCCGGCTGGAGGCGGGGACCTACATCCCCCAGTGGGAGATCCCTGTGGGGGACACCACCATGCCCCTCTGCGTCATCGCAGATGCGGCATACCCGCTCCGGCCCTGGCTCATGCACCCTTACACGGGCCACCTGTCAGCCAGCCAGGAGCGCTTCAACCTGCACCTGAACCACGCGCGCCAGGTGGTGGAGCGCACATTTGGGCGCCTCAAAGGGTGCTGGAGATGTCTCCTCACCCGCCTCGATGCAGGCCCCACCAACATCCCCCAGATTGTGGGCGCGTGCAGCGCCCTCCACAACCTCATCGAGAGCAAGGGGGAGGCCTTCTTTCAGGGCTGGGCTGTGGAGGCTGGCAGGGCCGATGTGCAGCCACCCGCTGCCCCCAGTCGCCAGGTGGACCCCGAAGGGACCCGGATCCAGGAGGCCCTGTGGGCCCATTTCGATGAGGCCGTGGGGTGAACACTGGCAGGCCCCCCACTGCCCCCCCATCCTCCACAACACTCCCTGCCCCCATGCCCACACCACAGAGCACCCAAGAGCACCCCCCCCACCTTTCTTGAAAATAAAAACAGACATTTGTTTGTAAAACCAGATCTGTGTTGAACTCTCCTTATTAATATCTTTGCTAACTATTTACAGGCCGAATAAATATTACATATATATATATTATAAGTCCGATAAGATGAAAGAAAAAAAGGGGAAGACAAGGAAGGGAAGAACTATGTACATGGGGGGGCAGGTATCAGCATCATAACAACAATATAACAATGGGTCTAATAGAAACTATTTACAAACGAAAAAATAAAACTAAGGGGAATATATACAAAGGGGGAGGGGGGGGCACGTCCTGGGCCCCACACCCCCTAATGTCCAGCGCTGGGGGTGGGTGGCCGCGATCCGCGCCTCGGCTTCAGCCCTGGCCGAGGCTGGCTGGGGACCGGGAGATAAGGCCGGCAGGTGTCAGCTGGCCCCGGGTCCCCCTCGGCGGAAGGGCCCTCGGTGGCGGTGTGACAGCGGATGGAGCAGCGGGTGGAGCAGGCAGGGCGGGCAGAGTGGCGGCCGGCGCGGCATGGGGGGCCAGGTAGTCCGCGATACGCTCGAGCGTACGTATGAAGGCCCCCCATGCCTCCTGACGCCAGGCCAGCGCCCGCTCCTGCAGTTCAAGGCGCCGCTCCTCCACCCGCAGATGCTGCTCAGCGACCTCCAGCTGCCGATGGTGGATCTCCAGCAGCTGGGGGTCCGTCGCCGTCCGGTGGTGGTGCTGGGTCCGCTGTCGTCCCTGCCGTGGGGCAGGTCGGTCCTCCGCCAAGGGGCTGGCCTGGAGTGATGGCCCTGGTGGGCTCTCCGGGACCACTGACACCTCGCCGGCGTGCTCCAGTCCTTCCAATGGTGCAGCTGCGGAACACAGGGGGGGAAGAAGAGTGGAGACAGCCGTTAGTGTGGGCCCCGAGCCGTGGCCCTTGTCCCCCCACCCCTCTGCTGCAGGTTCCCCATCCCCGTCCCCGGGAGATGCTGCTGCTGCTGATGATGATGGGTGTCCCACCCCCTCCCCCCGGGGGACCCTAGGTTCCGCTCCCCCCAACCTCGGGGATGGGGCATGGCACTGTCATGCTGGGGGGGCAGGGGCTGATGCACTCTTCTGAGGGACATGCCACTGCTGTCCTTGGGGCCATGGTCATCTGGGCATGTGGAGGGCCCTGGTCATATCTGTTACCCCCGCCTCTCAACCCCGGGGGGGTACATACCTGATGGTCTGCTCCCACGGTCGGGGGACACCCGGTGGGCGGGCGCCCGGCTGGAGCTCCTCGAGGGCAACATAATCCGCAGCCCCCCATCACTGGAGGAGGACGCCCCCTCCTCCTCCTCCTCTGGTGCCCCAGGGATGGGCTCCTGGGGGGGCCCCCGGGGTGTGGGGCTTACCTCCAGGGAAGACTCCACCTCCGGGGCCTGCTGGGGCTCGTTGGCCGATGTATCAAGCGTGGCCGGAGGGGAGGAGGTGTGCCGGGGGCCCAGGATGGCCCTGAGCTCCCTGTAAAAGGGGCAAGTGACGGGGGTGGCCCCAGATCGGCCGGCCGCATCCCGGGCCCGGGCGTAACCCTGCCGCAGCTCCTTCACTTTACTGCGGACATGATCCGGAGTGCAGGCAAGGTGATCCCGGGCGGCCAGCCGAGCGAACCCATCCGCGTTCCGCCTCTTGCTCCCCATTACCTGGAGCACCTCCTCCTCACTCCAGAGCCCCAGCAGGTCCTGAAGCTTGGCCTCCGTCCAGGAGGGGCCCCGCTGCCGCTTCCCAGCCTGGCTGCTGGTCTGGGAGCCCTGGCTCCCCTTGTGGGGGGTGCCCTGGGGGCGCTTTGGGGGCTGGGGGGCGGCCATCGCAGCGGTGGGCGGCTGTTCTGGCTGCAGGGGAGGATGCAGGCTGGCCGCGTGTCTGGGCTGCTGCCTGCACACGCTCTTAGCTTCCTGCACAGGACAGCAGGGGGCAGGGAGCTTTAAGGGGCTGCTGCACACAGCGACCATTGAGCTCAGGGGCTGGAGAGAGCGTCTCTCAACCCCTCAGCTGATGGCCGCCATGGCGGACCCTGCTATTTCGATGTTGTGGGACGTGAAATGACTACACGTTCCCTACTTCAACGTTGAACGTCGAAGTAGGGCGCTATTCCCGTCTCCTGATGGGGGTGGCGACTTCGACGTCTCGCCGCCTTACGTCGATGTCAACTTTGAAATAGCGCCCGCCATGTGTAGCTGTGACGGGCGCTATTTCGAAGTTGGCGCGGCTACTTTGAAGTAGCTGGCATGTGTAGACGCGGCCTTAGAGAGTTTTATGCCTTAGTTCCTTTTACTGGTATATAGTTTCTTCACTTAAGAAGATGATGTTATGATACCTTTACCAAAAGCTCCATGTTCGTGAATGCTCACTCTTCAGGGAATGAAGAGCTGTTCACTTGATATTCTTGGAATTATTTTCTGCTTTCACCAGCAAAGTAGGCCACATAACTTAAGTTAGTGTGAGAACTACCAGAAGGGATTCATACAAACATGTTAGAAATTCAAGCTTAATTATACTCTGAGGTTACACCCTTGGCTCTAAAGTCAGATATTTCAAGAATTTAGCTTGAGGTATAGGTGGTCCAAAATACACACAATCCCAAATTCACACTTGAGAAATATAGGTGCCCCACCATGGAGGTGATTGTTTTTTGCCTGATGTAGAAACACAGAGGTAAAGTGCCATTCCATTGGTGGGAATAGGAATAATATTTTGTAAATGTTCATGCTACTACTTCCACGCTCAGTTCACCTAGTTTTGCACCAGAATAGACATCATAAAAGGCAACCCACATTATTTCCTTGTCTTTTACGTATTTATTTATTTAGGACCAAGTAGGCACATCATAGTTCATAGTGCAGCATTTTGCTCTACTGAAGCAATTGGGACCTGTTTACAGAAGCAGTGAATTTGCACCAACATCTAAGGCATGTATCTGCAAACCAAAATGGAAGATGATTCTCAGGGAAAAGGCTGCATTTCAGATGCAAGTATGCTGTGTGGCTGCACAAATGAAGCATGGCTGATATTTTTTGTTTCTGTTGGAGACGGAAAAAAGTTCTTTGTTTTGTTGCTGTGTTCTGTCATCTCTTTGTGCTGTGTAAACACCTGTCTCACATTTAGAGTTTGAATTGTGGAAGATGACCAGCTGACTGTTTTTCGCCTGTTGTCATGAATACCAAAATATGATTAGCCTGTTTCCGGGCTTTGGTTTTTTTTTTTTTTTTTTGGTTAAACTCCCTGTTCCAAATGCATCTTCTGATTCATATGCAAGAAGCGTTTTAGTGATGGGGGAATATTTTCTCCATGAGGATGACATGCCTTTTAGGACTGTGTGCAAAACAGCCACCTGATGCAAAAGCACAGAACTCCTTTGTAAATCTGCGCATCTCACAGTTTCTTTTACCAGCTGCAGGGGTAAATTGGTGATGCTTGAGGGTGTTTTAATATATCATTGCATTGGGTAAAAATTTAGTTAGGGAAAGAATCAAATTAGAAGCTGCCAAAGTACCTAGTGCAACCTCTACCTGCTGACTGTGTTTGCACTAAGAGGTTTGTAGAGCAGTCAGTTGATAATCTAAACTTGTCTGTTTTTCTCACAGCTACCTGGCTGATCAGTGCTGGAATGGCGGCTTTATCTACCTGATCATGTTCCGTCGCATAAAGCGCAAAGCCCCTCTTCCTCCATCAAACAGCAACACCAGCGACAGCTGTGAACCCAGAGCAAAGCCGACCTCAGAACGAAGTGACAGAACTGCTCAAAATGGGAAAAGGAGTAGGAAGTTTGGGGTCATTGCCAGAACTCCAGCCAGTAAGGACAGCAAGCAAAGCAAAGACGGGCAGACTTCTGAGCAGGAGAAGGGACACCACACGCCTATGGAGGTGGATGGCTCGCAGCCAGAGGCATCTGAAGTGGCAGGCAATGCGGAGGATTGGTTTCGAAACGCCGGCTCGGAGGGACGGTATAGGTCTCGCTATTCAGATGGAGGCATGCCAGACCTTAAACCAAATGACCTGCCCACACCGGTAAGTGCTTTGTGTTGGAATTTTGAAAGGAAGAGGCTGGGCCAGTTGGTCCAATACATGTATCAGTTTCGGTAAAATGGCTGCGTGGCCCAAGACTCTAAGTGCGCAGCCTTCTTTTTCCAACCGCAAATTCTTACTTGGAACTAGCTGGTAGGATTTCCTCCTTCAGGACAGGGAGCAGAGGTAAGCATCATGTACAGAACTGCTTCATGCGTTTGTGACCTGAGTGAGGCAGAGAATAGTGAATAAAGGCTGCTGATAAAGTAGGATGGTGGGGACTACCACCTGTGATGTTCAGAGCTGCCCTGTTTATAGGATGATTTTGGGGTGGCTGCCTCAGACCCTGTGCTTTGGGGGGTCCTGGCATGGGGTGGCATCAGAGTTTGGCCCTCCCACTCTCTGGAGTGACCCAGAGGCCTGCTCTGTTCCTCCTGTCACCCATCTCCCAGCCCACTGCACTTGGCTTCACTGTAGCAATGGGAAGCAAAGCATCCTGAGGCCGGGATACTCTGTGTCCCACCACCCTGGTGAGGTGGAGTGCAGCGGATTGGGATAAGGTGGTGGAGTGGAACGGAGAAGGTTGCTGTGTCAGTCTGGCTCCTGTTGCTGTGTCAGTCTGGCTCCCATCACTGTGCCGATGCCGTACACTAGGCCACCTAGTTTGCATCACTTGAGAATGGAGCAGAGGTAGAGCAGGAATGAAATGGGAGGTTGCCTTGGCCCAGGGGATGGGGAGGGTGGCTTAAATTCCCCTCTCCTCTGCCCCGTGATGGCTCTTGTGATATTCCCAGAAAGATTGTGCGAAATGAGACTGACAACTTGATTCAACAGGGTGGATCAAGGTGTTGTCACCACAGAGTACTTTATTTAGCTGGAAGACGCTTGTGCTTGCAACACCCTCATAATGCTGAGAGGACAGTAATAAACCGTACATGAGCTTTCAAATCTTGTGTTGAGCCACTGAAGCTGCTTTGGCAGTATCCAAATCATAGGAGAGACTAGCTTGCATGGTAAAATTGGAAGTAAAAACCTTCATTTGTTGTCATGTTAAATAAGTGAACATTTTAAGAGTGCCCACATATTAGTTTTATCAGTGACTATATAATTTTTAGACTCTGGCTGTGAAGAAGCTGTTGTATGTTTTGCACTAGTCTTAGGAGATGGATGTGCTGTCTGATTTTTTAACAGACTAGAACAAGGAGCTTCTTACAGCTTCTCCTGTAACTTTTGTGTAGAAGTATATGGCAAGAAAACACAAGAGACTTCAGGAGTTGAGTTTTTCTGAGCCCAGAAGAATCACTCAGGTCTTGATCAGATTTCACTAACAGCTTTTAGCAGAGGAGTTGTTATTGCAGGGCTCTGAGTCTCTGGCAGTCTTCCTAAAGAAATTGATAGACTAAACACATGAGTACTTCTGCACTATGGGTAGGACTTATTGTGGCAGCTGTTTTTGTTTTAAAAGTTCAAAACTGGCTATATATTAATGAAGCCATATTTCATATGGTTGAATTCTAGTGAAGAGAAGTGTGGCACAAACATGCTGCTCAAATTAATGATGGCTGATATTACAGATTTACCACCAGAAAAGCTGAATTCAAATAAAAGAATTATAGTATTCCTAGAACAAGCTAGTTGACAAGAAGAGAGGATATTCTGACTTAATGTATGGATCCATTCCTGTCTCTGTGCCAGAGCTGGACTAGATGACCTCTTGAATTCCCTTCCAGCCCGACATTTCTGTGGTTTCACAGGTTGTACCTCCGTGGTCTGGTGACCTCAATCCCGAACTAGGGAATCCAACAGAATGGGGAAGTCCATGCTGACCCTTCTGCTACTGCTGGCTGAAGAGCCTACTCTGGAGGCAGCAGAAGAGGGTGGCACTGACTGAGCAAGAACTGGGATGGGGAGGGCCATTTGGGGGAAGAGAGATGGATGCAGAGCCCTACGGCTGGAGGTCTGGGAGCTCACTAAGCCTCGTGGCAGCTGGACTGCACTCCCAGCTCCTCCTGCAGTGCATATGAAGCACTTCATTAAGCTAATTCTCCCCCGTGGCAACTTCAAAGTGTTAAACTTTGAAGTGCCGGCTTGCGCGTACCCGTGGCTCACCCACCGGTACTTCTAAGTGCCTGGGCAACTTCCAACTCCCTTTACTCCTAAAAATGTTGAGAAGCAAAGGGACTTTGAAGTTGTCCAGGCACTTCAAAGTACTGGCGGGTGAGCCGCGGCTACACGCGAGCCGGCACTTCAAAGTTGCTGAAGGGGAGAATTAGCTTAATGAAGTGCTACATATGTACTGTAGCACTCCATTAGTAATCTCCTGACACCCTACTTACCATGGTCCCTTCAAAGTAGGGGGCTAGTGTAGACACAGCCTGTGAGTCCTTTATTCTAGCTTCTGTTCTCACATTTAGAGTTTGGCAGCTGATGTAGATGTATGGCTAAAACTCTTACATGCAGCATCTATTTTAGATAAGCATCCTACTTTCTTAGGCAATCTAGTTATAAGGCATGACTCAAGAAATACTGTACCACTAATGTATTTAAATTGAATGTAGTAAGTTGTACTGTATTTTAATGTTACTGGTAAATATCCTCTTGCTTTCACTTGTGTAGCAATTATGATTGCTAAGGATCGTTCTAAACTTTAAATTCAAAACAAATACCTTAAATCTGACAGATGCTTGTTAGTACCCTCGGGCTCCTGGAAGTCCCGTACTCCATGAAAGGCCTCAATCTGAGAGTTGTGTATTGACGGAGAATAATCAGCATGTGACCCTAAGTCACAATCTGTCACATCTTGTAAAGATTTTGAAGTTAAATATTGATATTTCTGAGTTTACATCTTTATATGGGTAACTACAGAAAGATCTGGGGGGGGGGGAGGGACTTGTCATCAAAAGGCCAGGAGGGAAGGCACAGCGGGGGTGCTCTGCACGTCACTTCTGTCCACAGGAAGTGCCCTCGCTGCTTCCACTGGCTTCAGTTCCTGGCAAATTGGAGCTGCAGAGCTGTTGCTTGGGGGTGTGGTATCTTGTGGAGCCCCTGTGACCATCCCTGGAGGCCTAGAGGAACCAGAGGGAGTTGCCAGCTGCTTCTGGGAGTCTCACAGAGCTGTTAAGGAAGCCTGCCAGCCCTGTACCCATCAAACTTTAAACAGCGCCTCCAGGATCCCATTTTGACAGGTGCTCCAGTCAAAACTCAGACCCCTGACAACTCTTTCCTTGTATGGAATGTGCTGTATGTTGATAATGCTTAAGTATTCTACGTTTACCAACAGTTACACAAGCAGCAGATTTTTCTGAAATAGAGCTTACATGACATTTTAGCCATGGAAAGTTACCATCTTAATATACACATGAATAAATCAGACCTGTTGGAATCCATTTTTAATTTTTA
Source organism: Carettochelys insculpta (assembly GCF_033958435.1). NCBI lineage: Eukaryota > Metazoa > Chordata > Testudines > Carettochelyidae > Carettochelys > Carettochelys insculpta. The sequence continues at coordinate 107,793,636 of NC_134141.1, forward strand.
TCATGGTACGTTCCATTTTTATGACAAAAGCTGTGTTTGCTACATTCTGTCATGCTATTTGCTTTCTTGTGTAAATTATTTGTGTCAGTAAAAGCTGAAGGACTTAGAATTATGCCTCATTTTGTAGGTTGCAATGGCTGCATAGGTGCTAAGATGCTTTCTGCCATTTAGCATCTGTAAATACAGTACTGCACTTTGCCTTGTGCGTTTTGGGTAATGGAAAGGCATCTTCCATTGGCCAAGTACAGGAATAGGTGAAACACACAGGCTATGTCTACACTACCACCTTCCTTCGAAGGAATGATGGTAATCAGGGTGTTGGGAGTTTATTAAGGAAGTGCTGCTGTGCATAGGTAGCACTTCATTAAGCAAATACCCCCCTGCGGCAACTTCAAAGTTGCCCTGGCACTTCGAACTACCAGCGGGTGAGCCGCGGCTAGACGGGTGCCGGTACTTTGAACTTTAAAACTTCAAAGTTGCCGTGGGGGGTGGGGAATTTTCTTAATGAAGTGCTGCCTATGCACGGCAGCACTTCATTAGTTAACTCCCAACACCCCAATTACCATCCTTTCTTCGGAGGAAGGTGGTAGTGTAGACAAGCCCACAGTCTAGTAACAAAAAATAGAGGCATGAAATGATGAATAATAATAAAGAATTTCTAATCAGCCTATTTTACCAAAGAGAGAAAGTAGTCTGTGCCAGACCCTTAGCTAAAGTGATCCTGCATAGATCTATTGCAGCAGATGGAACTGAGTTGTTTTACAATAGCCTTTTGGCAACCTAATCAGAGCTAATTAGTCCACCAAGATTATTATGAATTTATATGATGCATAAGTAACGTGGCTTTTATTTTTCATCATAGATATCTTTAGCTGTTCAAAGATCTCATCTTAGGCTGTTTTTGTCTGTAGGCTATTTATTCTTTTTGTCATAGTGATTTTTTTTTCCATTAACTTCCAGCTGTCTTCAGTGTGAATCTTTGGGTTCTTTAGTTGCTGTAGTGAAGTCTCAAAGCTTTAGCTTGGATTATGTTGAATTGTCCTTCCTTTGCTTACCAAGAGTGTAAGCTCCTCAGAACGGGGGACTGTCTTTTACTGTATCAGTGAGGTAGTCGTATTAGTCTGTATCTGCAAAAACAATGAGAAATCCTGTGTCTCTTTATAGACTAACAGATTTTTTTGGAGCATAAGCTTTGGTGGACAGGGACCCCCTTCGTCAGGTATATGTAGTGGGTCTTTGCCCATGAAAGCTGATTCTCCAAAGAAATCTGTTAGTCTATAAGATACCGCAGGACTTCTCATTGTTTTTGTGTTTTACTGAAGGTCTGTACAACACTTAACCCAACAGGACCTTGATCTTTGCTGGGGACTGTAGGCACTATTTTAATATGACTAATTCAGCAAACAATGCGTTTGCAGCCCTTGAGGCTCCATCTCCCCTTTACAGCAACAGTCATTATAGATTTACTGGAGAAGTCTCCCTTGCTACTTAATTTCTGGGAATCTAGTCCAAACTTTTTCATTCTGTGTATATATTTAGATAAAAGCTGTGGCACTGGTAGCTGCAGTTTTGCATTTTAAAGAACTCCAATTAATGGGGTTACTTTGTGCCCCCAAACTCCGAGAGTGCCAGTAGCATGCCGGATGTGCCCTGACTTCAAGGCAAGTGCTGTGAGTGGATCAGTAGCTAGGCTTTGCAGATACTGGCCTGGCTGGGTCCCAGTAATCACTCAGACACATGGCTAAGGGAAAGTATTCTACACTGCGCAGTGGTTACGGGGGCAGCAGATTCACCAAATTTTGCTGAAATAGAGACTAATTTTTTATCATGGTGGCTATAGCTTAGTTGTCCCGTTTTAGGGGTGGGTGGGAAAACTTGTTTGCTTCATTCTATCAGGTTACTCAAGACTTGCAGGCAAGAGAAGGGTTGCCGATACCAGGTACAGAGACTTGAACAGAGTTCAAAGTGAGCAGCGTTCGTTCTTATGTAGGTCTCTGGGGCAGCCCAAAAGAGAATTAGGGCTTTCCAGGCCTAGAGTCTGGGCTGTACTCTCCAGTCCAGGTCCTGTTCAAGCAAGTAAGCATTTTATGGTTTCCAGGAAGGCTCAGACAGTGTCTCTCATTGCGGTCCTTTGTCATGGGTCCCTTCCCAGTCACTGTCACTCTCCCACGAGTCCCACACAGACCTGCACCCATCTGTGTCATCTGCCAGTCAGTGTATTCCACAAGCAGCTCAGCTCATGGTACCTGGGGCTTCTCTCTGCTCCCTGCAACTTTGTGGCTGCCATGTGTGAGTCCCAAGCAGAGTACTACTTTGTTCGCTGCCTTTCCACTTCCTAGGCCAGGGGAAGGAGAGTGGAGCTGGCCAGGTGCTGATGGAGAGTACAGCCCTGGCTTACTCAAGGGATAGGAGAAGCGCAGTGAAGAGCAGGTCTGGTGGGAAGCATGGTCCCCTGCTCTGCAGATCCATCACACATCAATCTAAATGGCAAATGGTTTGTGCTCTAGATGTAGCATGTACCAGAGCCCTTTTGGGAAAAATCCAATGATGTGGTAGCAATTAGAAAGTATTAATGAATTTCCTTGACCCATGGAGTAACTTGACAGTGGTATAGGTGTGGGTGTGGCTTGCATGTATCTTTCTTGTGTTGCAGAAGTGCACAAGGTTTTCAGCTGTGTCTGAAGTGCCATTATGGCAGATCCTGTACAAAGACACAGTTAAGAGACCCAACGAATCCACAATCTGAGTGGGGAGGGAGAGATTTCTGCTCTTACATGGGTGTTGGTGAGGAATATGAATAAATATCCGTAACTACTACTTCCAAGAATGAAAGACCAGTAACTTTAGCTGAGCATTATGTTTGTATCATTCCCATGAATGATTGTGTTGAAATGTTTGAAACCAAACTGACTGGTTTGCTATTGCACAATATGTTGTTTCGTGCTATAATGCGATAGTTGTAAATCGCTATTGTAAAGCAGTATATGTTTGTTTATTTGCTCTGATACGGTACTGAAATTTATTTTATCAAGCTAAAAGATCCTTTTGGAATTCTAATATGGATGGTTGCAAAATGGGCCCTGGTATTGTAAGTATAGGAATTAACTTCAGGGCGGTTGCTCCCACGAACACCAAGCTTGAATTTAGCCCAATGGCATAAGTAATATTTTTCTTCAAAAAGTTTTTTTTAAAAGACCCTGTTGGTCACATCAACCTAGCAACTTAATGAGCACATGTAAATATTTGGGAAAATGCAAAGGAATCTGAATTTTAAGTGTCTGATTTTTCCATAGAGAGTAACATTGCCTAAAACCCTCTGCTCAGTGAGAATTCCATTTGCCTCTCTTGGAATGAAATTTCAGTCAAGGGCAAAAGGAAAATGAAGAAACGGGAATAGCTTTAAGAGGTACAGGCCACCTAGTGACAGTTCAAGACAGCAAATGACTCCAACAGATTTTTTTAAAGGGTGGTTATGTAGTTCAGGTGCTTGCAATGGCCAATAAAATGTTTAAAGCCTCAGCCAAGTAAATGATGTCAGCACCTGGTCTGCCCGTACAGATGATTCTCTGGAGGTTTTCTGCTTTGACTATCAGCATTTTCATCCTGTCATCTGTAATATCTATTTTGTGGATCCGTGTTCTAAATTATTTATGGTATATATTCCCTAGGCCTCTTGGTCCAGGATCCTCCTTTTGCTGCTGTCGTCTTTGGATGATCAGCAAATACCTCCTTCTGACCTTTCAGTGAAGAGCTTGGGCCAAGTGAGTGGTACAAGAAACTTGCTGAGATGTCAAGCATCAGTGCAGCCATTTTAAGAAGTTATCTTTGTCACGTATATGGATGAATTCTCTTAAGACAACATGTCCTGTGGGGCACACACAGAACTCTGATGGGCCACATGTAGCCTTTGGGTTGCAAGTTGCCCACTGCTGCTCTAGAGAGACCAGAGGCAAGAGCCCTGTTAGCTAAGAGTTGTGGTTGTGGAGGATGGCTCATGAGATTGAAAATGGACTTGAGAATGGCTCACAGGTAGGCCGTTAGCTTGCATCTAGCCCCAGTTTGGCTGTCGGGAAAATTTTATTGGTTCTGCTTCTGTTGTGCTTCTTAAAGGTCTTCATTTTCCAGTACTGAAGCAAAGAGCTGGACTGTTGTAGGCCAGTTTCAGAAGCAGTCAGTCTTGGGAACCTTACTAGGCATTTAGAGATGGGCAGTGGTTGAGCAAGCTATTAACAGATTTAGCCTCTTTTTCTGCTTGCAGATTGTTTACAACAGACTTTTAAGAATAATTTGTCCATTATTGAAATAATTCAGCTCGCTTCCCTTGCAGTAAAGACAAGGCCCTGTGTATACACACGTCTGCCTCCTGAAATTATGAAATCAAGGAACAAGGCAAAGTCCCTTCTAAACTGACCATTCTTCAAAGGATTCCAGATTTCCGAAAGAATCACTTGAGAATGAAGTCTACCAGTTATACATTATTGAAATAATGACTCAATTAAAAACCTGAAAAAACTCTGTTCAAGTTTCCATTGCTAAACACATGAGTCAATAATAATATTTAGGGTGCACAGAATGATGGTCATTCTTTAATTTGTGGGTCAACACACTTGGCCATATTTACTAAACTTGGTGATGGAGGAGTAAATTAATCCATTGGTTACCATCTGGTTTCATGCACCAGAGAGGGGATTCAACCCAGGAGTGGACAAGCTGCGGTATCTTTGCTTTCCTACTGTGCTGTTGTGAGACACCACTGTAATTTCTCTCAAATATGCCACCAGGAGGCTGCGGAGAATGCCTCCTGTCCCCTGACAGTATCCACTCCCTGATTATTGCACTTTATTTGGGGGCTTTATCTGCCCTCTAGTGGAAGAGACTTGGACTGCATTTGTACTATCAACTCTCATCATCCTTCCATCTTGTAGGCCTTAGGCAGGGTTACAGCTTGGATTGGATCCGGCTTCCATTCTATTTTGCTCAGTACAGCTCAGTATTTATTGTCATTGATTCTTCTGCCCTCAGTGGGGGTCTGACAGTGTGGTAACCTAGTCAACATTGGTGGGAGAAGGGAGGGCTCATTTAAAGATTGCTTGATTACCTGTCCTGTTCAGTCCTTCTGAAGCACCTCACATTGGCCACTATTGGAAGACTGGACACTGGGCTAGATGGACTTTGGTCTGACTCAGTATAGTGTTATTATTTAAGTCCTTTGAAGACCACTGACAGTGCTGCTTTGGTATATAAGAATGTTTCTGTGGCTTCAATTGACAGCAAAATATTAGATGTAATTCAGTGTTGATAAATGCAAGTAATACACATTGGACAATGTAATTCCAACCAAACATACCAAATAATGGGCTCTAAACTGTCCATTACTGCTCAAGAAAGAGGTCTTGGGGTAATTGCTTTCTGGAAATATTCACTCAGTATGCACCAGAATAAAAATTAAAACTTAACAAGCTTAGGGACTCTTAGAGTTGAGAATAAGACAGCAAATGTCATAATGCTAACCTACAAATTCATGGTAAACACACACCTTAAATAGTGCACACAGTTCTGGTCACCCAAAAAGGACATACTGCATTAGAACTGGGAAAGATACGGAGATGGGCAACAAAAATGATTAAGCGTATGGAGCAGCTTCCATATAAGGAGAGTTTTAAAACACTAGGGGTGTGTCTACACTAGGAACTAACTTCGAAGTTAGGCATTACATCGAAGTAGCCAGCAGAGAGTCTATGCACATTTTTCTCTTACTTCGAAGTCCTTACTGCATTCCCAGGAAGCGCGTAGACGGTCAACTTCGAAGTTGCTTGCTTCTAACTTATTTTTGTAGTGTAGACACAGCCTAGGGTATTCAAGGTTGGGAAAGAGTTGTCTAGGAGGGGATATGATGGAGGTCTATAAAATTGTAAGTGGTATAGATAAAATAAATAAAGAAAGAAGTTTTATTTATTCCTTCACATAAAACAAGGGTCACCCAATGAAATTAATAGGCAGCAGGTTTCAAACAAAAGCAAGTATTTCTTCATATGACATTTAGTAAATCTGTGGAACGAATTGTCAGGGGATGTTGCATAGCCAAAACTCTAACAGGGTTCAAAAGAGAACTACATAAATTCATGGAAGATAGGGCCATTAATGGCTATTAGTCAAGATGATCAGGGAGAGGTAACACCATGCTCTAAGTGCTTCTAGTGCTGGGTGGCAAGGGGATGGACCATTCAGAGACTGCTTCTGAAGCTCTTGGCATTGGCCTCTTTCAGAACACAGGATACTGGGCTAGATGGACCATTGGTCAGACCCAGCATTGTCAATATGAGGTTCCTGTGCACATTCTTTTGAGGTCCACTACAAATGCTGCTTTTTTTAAGAAAAACCCGGTGGCTTGAAAAGGCATCTTTGTGGCAGATGACAGAGCACTGTTTGTTTCTTCTTTTTGCGTTGTACGTTGGAACTGCGAGATTTTTTAGGTCCAGTCAGTCACTGTAAATCTTGAAAATCCGATATAGTTTAAGATGACAAATGCATACTGCAACTTTCAGAAACCTCTCTGTTTTTATTTAAAGTTTTCTTCCAATCTATTAAAGCATCTGCTGAAACAATTGCCATGGTCTGAAGCTGCTGTTTTTAGACCCCCTGTCCTTTATATTTTCCATTTTGCTGGCTGGCTTTTGGACTACATATTACATTTCTGTTTCCATTTATTTACACCTTTTGCTGCCAATTTTTTTTTAAGATTTCAAAGCATGGTTTCTTTATGTATAGATTTGTAGTTCCTTGAACACCATCTATTCAAATTAAATCAAACCCCTTTAAACTCTCTTGCAGTTAGCTGCAATACTGAAAAAGGTTCTATCATATTTTATTTATTTTAGTTGGGGGAAAATGTTCCCTTTTGTTTTATTAATGATGGAATCTAGCACTAATGAAATCAAATGTTTGATGTCATGTGCTTGGAGCCGGTATAATGTAAGTTTCCACAGATAGTGCTGGCAGTGCACTTCCTTTCTGATCTGTAACACATGAGCAATTCCAGATGAAGGCTGGTTCTGAATAGAGACTGCCTGATGCTCTGTGGTTTCGTGATATAGAAAGATGGCCTACAGAGGCCGCACTGAAACGAAAAACTCTAACAGACTCTATCCTCGCTTGCGTTCTGTTATATAAGGTGACCCATTTTTCACATGTAAGTAGCTGTAGAATGATACTAATACTGCTGTAGGAACAGTTTGATTATTTGTAATGTATGCACTTTGAAGTTTATAATCTGTGAGTGAATCTCTTCCAAACGCACTTTGCATGTTGAGAAGAAAGTTGGAAAAGAATTTCAGCCACATAAGAATGACGGTTATATCAACAGCCACAGAGCAGTGTTAGCCATGTAAGTGGTCAGAATGCAGTTTAGTCTTTCCCTTTATCCTGTTAGCCCACTCACATAAAGCCTGAACTGAAGGAGGTGAGCAAGGCATAGAGTACAGCCTGCAGAACAAGCATAATTAACCATGGAAACCAATTATCGGGGAAGTGGGGGATTTTCCGTCTCTTGATGCAGAAAATCAGATTGAATCATGTTCTAGAAGCTGTACTTTAGCCAACATACAGATTTATCACCTCCGTACGGCCATAACTGGCTGAAATATAAAGGTCTGTGATATATAAGAGGCTTTATTAGATGATGGGTCTGCAACCTGAGGCTCTTTAAGGACTTTTTGTAACTTCCAACGCTCTAGTTGCAAAGTTTAAAATAAAAAAAAAAAACACCTGATTATTTTCAGTATTTCAGCGAACATGTAAAAGCCCAGCAATGAACAACTCCTACATGAATAGCAAACAGTATGTGATCTCAAAACATTGGATAACGCCCCCTTTCATACATGCAGTGCATTGTGGTCTATGCTGTTCTTAAAATAGGAGTTATAAAAAGTGTGGTTTGACATTATTTGTTAAGGACCATCTCATTTTCACATGCATTGCAACTCTGGAGTTATTCCTTTTTTAACTGAATTTGAAAAAAATGGCTTTTCTTGCTATTTTGATTGCCAGCTCCTGTGCTAGGTAATCTGCTTGTCCCTTACAGCCTTAAACTCTCTGAATCTGTGTCATGCCAATCACCCCAATATCAGTGACTGGACTTCACCTCGTGGGATCAGAGTGGATAAACTAGCTTTTCTAGCCTGGCTCTTCTGTACACTTCAGATGCTTTGTCTCCATTAGCTTTATGTTTGGGTAGGGGGCTGTTGCGAGAGTTTCCTGCCTGTACAAATATGACAACTAACTACTACTCAGAATTTGATTGAGAAAGTTTCTAGAAATTTTAATGAAAATATGAAACTGACAAGTATCAAGTAGTCAAAGTAGTCGAACCCTTAAGTAATAGTAGCTGTTACTGTTAAGTCCAACATTGTCTGTGGAAGGGATTACACTAAATGCAGGCATAGTGTCATTCAACAAGGGCATTTAAAATTAAAGCAATACGGAGCTACTTTAGTTTGTCATGACAGAGTCACAGAAGGTATAGATACCCCTGCCAAAAAAAAAAGGGAGTGCAGTGTACAGTGAGCTACAATTGTTGTAGGACAAATGGCTGCAGAACATTCACCTCCTAGCCTTTCCAAAGGTGTTAATTAGCTCAGCTTCATTGACAGTCCATAACTTCCAGGTAAGCAACTAGTGAAGACAGCCCTGAAAGATACTAAGCGAAGAGTAGGTGCAAATGTTTCATATTCAACACGCAAAAGTATAACAGCAAGTTGCCTTGAGGTATATGTCTGAGAAGTGTTTTAAATGCCGCTGGTAATGGTGAATATACTTTATTAATGATGTGGAAAAGAGGTGAAGAACAAAGTGGACAGATTGCCTGATCACACTAAATTATTTAGTTTTCTAAAAACGTGGGTACATCTCCTTTTGCCAGAAGATGGATACATTGGCGGTTAATCTTTTGGGCTTTGATTTAGCGTGCCTAGCGGGGCTGCACTAAATCAAACCATCATGACTCCACAGTCAACCCTGGTACTCCCTGAAGTCATGAGGAATAAGGGAAGTCAACAAAAGAGTTTCTCCCGTCACCTTCTCACTGTGGGGTAGTAGGAAAAATCCATTTAGGATATATCAGCTCCAGCTATGCAATTCACATAGCTGGAGTTGCGTATCTTACATTGATTTTTTTCCTTACAGTATAGACCTGGCCCTAGACAATAAGTGGCCTGATTTTTGAAAAGTTCAGAGGATCTAGTAGCTCCCAGTCAAGTTATTTAGGTGCTTCAGTTACATCTAATTTCAGCCTTTTTTGAAAGTGTTGGCTTGAGAACATTTCATTTAAGGAGGAAAAACAAGAACATGACCATGTCGTCATATAAACCCAAGACCAAGCAGATGGTTCATAGAACTGAAAGGCACTATGTTTTAAAACTGTTTAAAGAAAAAAAGAGAAGGGGAAAAATTGCACACAACAGTTTATTTTATCTGGGCTCAAATTCATCCACCCTTCCTCAGGCTGAGTAGCATCTTATTTCACAAGTAGTCCTGTGATTGCATTGGAACTACTTGTGGAGTAGGGTGCATTCAGCCTGAGTGAGGGTAGCAGAGGCTTGGTAGTTGGCATCATGAGCATGTTGCTGTATAAATTGGGTGTCTGAGAACAAGTCAGCCAATACTAACTTCTGATTTTTTTTTTAATGAATAAGTTTGCAAGATGATTGGGAAAAGAAGCTATGTATGATAGATGTTCCAAAAAGCTTTTGTAAATCATTAAACAAATTTTGTTACAGCATGATTAAAACTTTATCAACAATTAGGGGCTTGACTACAAAGGGACACTCAAAGAAAATTAATCAAAATTAACTTAAGGTGTGAATCGAAAGTAGCTTAGGCTGTGTCTACACTAGCACTGAAATGTCTACACCACTGAGGTTACATCTACACTAGCCCAGATTTTTGAAATGGCCATGCAGATTGCCATTTCAGAGATTACTAATGAGGTGCTGAAATGCATATTCGGTGGCTCATTAGCATGCCGGTGGCCGCAGCTCTTCAAAATTGCCACTTTTTGCTGCCGCGTAGCTCATCCAGATGGGGGTCCTTTTCAAAAGGACCCTGGGAACTTCAAAATCTCCTTATTCCTATCAGCAGATTTCAAAATTCCCAGGGTGCTTTCGAAAAGGACCCCTGTCTGGATAAGCTGCATGGCAGTGAAAAGCAGCAATTTTGAAGAGCTGCGGCCACCGGCATGCTAATAAGCCGCCGAATATGCATTTCAGCACCTCATTAGTAATCTTGGAAATGGCAATCTGCATGGCCATTTCGAAGATTTGGGCTACTGTAGACATGGCCTGACTGACACATGTTTCACAAAGGCCATGGCTACGCTAGCCCCTGCCTTTCGGAAGGGGCATGGTAATTATCCACTTCAGCAGATGCTAATGAGGCACTGACATCAATATTAAACAACCCCCAACAAGTGACAGTGAGCACCTCTCGCTGACATAGCACTATCCACAATGGTGCTTCTCTTTGGCAGTGGTTACACTAGCCCCTGCCTTTCGGAAGGGGCATAGTAATAAGCCACTTCAGCAGATGCTAATAAGGCACTCCATGAATATGCAGCACCTGATTAGCATAATGGCAGTTGCGCATGTTTCGAAAGTGCTGCTTTTGAAATGCACGCGGCTCATGTAAGCAGGGGCCTTTTGAAAGGACCCCCCTAGACTTCAAAAGCCCCTTCTTCCCATTTGGTTTTGAGAAGAAGGGTCTTTCAAAATCAGGGGGTCCTTTCAAAAGCCCCCAGTCTATGCAGGTGGTGTGCATTTCAAAAGCAGTACTTTCAAAACACGTGCAGCCACCGTTATGCTAATGAGGCACTGCATATTCATGGAGTGCCTTATTAGCATCTGCTAAAGTGGCTCATTTCTATGCCCCTTCCGAAAGGCAGGGGCTAGCGTAGCCACTGCCAAAGAGAAGCACCAGTGTGAATAGTGCTACGTCAGTGAGAGATGCTCACTGCCTCTTGTTGGGGGTTGTTTAATTATGCTGATGGGAGAGCTCACTCCCAATAACATAGAGCAGCTGCATGGGAGATTTTACTGTGGCGCAGCAGCTGTGAGATAGCTGTGCTGGTGTAAAGTCTCTAGTGTAGACATAGCCTTAGTTAAACTGCATTAATTCACATTGTGGACACATTCAGAATTAGAGTGACCTCAGTTAGCTTTATCTTAATTAACTATCTATCTGGGGCTTAATGCAGTTTAGCTAAGCCACTTTAAATTCACACCTTCAGTTAATTTTGATTAACTTTACTGAGTCTTGCCATTTAGACAAGGCCTATGATTCTATTATGTAATTCCATGACTGGTCATTCAAACATGTAGCTTGTGCTGAAATTAATTATCATCTCCGCAGATTAGTCAGGGTTATGGGAAGAATTTAAATTTCTCCGCTAAACTCTTTTAATTGGAAGCCAAGCCAATTATAGCAATAAAAAGCCTCCAGAGTGTGCTGGATTTGTATAGCTCTTACTTTGAGGGTGGGCAAATATATTTGAAGTTAGTTCTTGCCTTTTACAACTTATTCCATACTTCACTCCTTTATTTGAAAATATTCATTGTTCTGTCATGGCTTATTATTTAATCAGGGGATCATGTTTCGTTGATGCTTTTGATCCAACCTACAATCGAATCATGTGTATGTAAATTTATTCAGGTGAGCCACCTCGTTGAAGTCAAGTTAAACAGAGTCAAGTATTTTCAGGGTTGAGCTCTTAAATTGCACTTTTTAACACACCAGACATATTTTCCTTATCATTGATAGCTAAATGATATCGGATGTATAGAATATAGCCATTGTTTTCCTTTTGTTCCCATTTACTCACATGCTGGGCCTTATCTTGCTGTTTCAGTGTATGTAAAATGCCGGTTGGCATTATGTTGCACTTAAAATTTCTTCAGAATTGAGTCCAAAATGCTTATGCTACAAAACCTCACTGTAAAACTTTCCCATCCTGGACAAGAACTCCAGTATACCGTTTTCTAATAATATGCATGCTGCTTCCAAGAATTTTAGGATCACCAGGGTACTTGATGATGCTTCTCAGAAGTGAGTAGAAATATTTAAATGCTTCCCTCAGTATTTGGCTTTATCCAGTGTGAAATGCAATTGTGATCAGATTGTGCACTTTTTTTGGTACTGTAGCTTTTTGTGCTGTAAAAAATCTGGTTGTGTAGAGAGTAGGGCAAGTCACAAATAGAGACAGAGAGAGATGACATTTAAGAAATAAACCACAGTTGAGTGACTTCAGCAAGCTGAGAAAAATTGTCTCCCACTGATATGCATTTCTGCATAGCTTGCAAGCTTGTAAAACTCACAGATCCTGTCATAATTGTAATCTCGTCAGCTCCTATGTACGAGATTTAAAGTTGGGTTTTATTCATTTTTCTCATTTGTTTTAGCAGTAATCTCAAAAAACTTTCTTTGGGTTTGGTAGTTCCAGTCATTTCAGTGGATGTGGTGACTGACTCTTCATGGCCAGTTCGTTTGTTCATTTGTGTTCTGCTTGGTTCTCAGCATGTTATGCAGTTTGCAGGGCTGTCTGTTTGTTTTTATTATCAATTCAAGTAAATAAAAATAATTGTATGTCTTACTCTGGCATTTACAATCAAAGGTGCCCGTTTTCACCACTAACTATGGGCAATTATGACTCTCAGTTGTTAAACGGAAGGTGATATTTCTAAGTGTAGAACAAAGCAAATGCTCCTGTAAATAAGCAGTTAGGTGGACATGCATGTTGTAATGCCATCCAGGCTATTGTATACCCTTCCCAATATGGGTAGCAGCCCTTGAGTAATTACTTACAGTTCTGCAAAAATGTTTGAGTTGGTTAGAATGGTTTTGGGCTATGGCTTCGGCCCCATGGCCTCCTGAGTATTGCTGAATGGAAACCAGTGCAGTGGCAAAGTGCTATCACTTGGCATCAGCCCAGCACTTGGGCAGAAACACGTCTGTGCAGTTCAGAGAAACAAACTCAATGCCTGCCACTGAGAACAGACTTCAGCACCAAACCTCTGGTCTGTGGTACCTGCTCCCCTCTTTGTTTTCTTCACCTTGGATAGTAGGTAACAAAGGACCACACTCATCATCTCTAGACACTTAAGCACCAGGCTGACATGAGAGGCAGTCTTTTCATTGCCTACAGTGGTCTTTGCATCAGCCCTACCTGTGTTCATCATTACTTTCTCCCCACCCTGATTATCTAGGCGGTGTCCTCATTATCTAGGTATTTTCACAACCCTATTTTATTATCTCAGTACAACTTCAAGGACTCTTTAAACCTTTTCTCTCAGCGAGAAGGATTCCGCATCTGGAAGATGCACATGATGAAGGGGCCGGACGGGCTGGGGATCCAGATTACAGGAGGAAGAGGTTCGAAGCGGTCCCCTCATGGCATCATTGTTGCACATGTTGAAGAAGGAGGCTCTGCTCACAGGTAATGTTATGTTTGTTCCTTCACAAGACTACACAGGTTTGATTGATCTGTTTAAGCCACTTTCAAGAGAACTCAAAAAGGGGTTTTGTAAAAACATTTATTCACATTGAGAGAGACAATGGGTTCATGAAGTGACTAGTATTAGAAAGCCTTTTAGAGCCAACTGAATCACACTTTTTTTTTTTTCCTGGCATGCTTGCTTTTATATACAAATTTTCTGCCCGGCTCGGCCGTATGAAGCTTTGGCTCGGAATGTGTCCCCCTTTTCTCCCCTCTAGGGATGGTAGATTAACATCCGGTGATGAGCTCCTAATGATCAATGGTCAGTCTTTGGCTGGACTCTCCCACCAAGAAGCCGTGGCTATTCTACGATCTGCCACAGGTCTAGTGGAGCTGGTGGTAGCTAGCAGGGTAGGTAACTTTGCATCTCGTTCTCTTCATTGCTGGAATTCGGGATATATGTCTGTGTGTACATAAAGTCTCTGTGCCTAAACAAGGCCAGAGTTTCAGCAGTTGCCTGTGCAGATTTGGACATCTAGTTTTCATGTTCAGGTATAAAAATTGTACATTCACTCACAATAAATCTATGGCAAAACCGTGGACTATACAAAACGGCTCATTTGCATGTAGTGTGCGCATTTCTGGAAAACAGCATTTTCTTAAAATCTGTAGCCTACAGAATAAAATGAACTCTTCTCAGCTTCTTTAAATTCTCACCCAAATGGAGCTTGGACCTGCCATGTGTGCAAGGGACTAGACTTGAGAACCCCTTGGGTCTCTTACAGTCCTATGAGTCTATAGAATCCTACATCTCTGTCTATGTACTTCTGTAATATCTGAAAGCCAGAGGTTTTTAGGTGGTGGTCTGTGTGTGTCTGTGTTGGCATTTTTTATTTACATTCGTGGCTTGAAGATTAAACTACTATATTAATAGAGCTTAGTCGTCCTCCATCATAGGGAAGATTAGATGTGTGGAGCATCATGTATGCTGAAGATTAAATATGTGCCAGAAAGTGGTGGTCACTGTTCTTCTAGCCCAGCTGATCCTTTAATTTGGGGGGCTATAGATTTTAATCGCACATACAGTTGAGAGGCTTTAGTCTCTTCTGATGTTGTTTCTTAACTGCTTCCAGTTCTCAGTGTTCACATTTATTGAGAAAATGCCCCAGAGCATTCAAGCAGAAGAAACAAGATGCATGAATTAAAATCTAATATATTATTAGACATTAAAGTGCATCAGAGTTCTTTGCCAGGGTTACAGTTAACTCCCCCCATTTCACCTTGAAGACAACATACTCCAAACCAACACAGACATATTTGAATTATAGTTAGACAATTGGGCTGTTATTCAAAGGTGACATAGCAGCCTACATGAATTCCTTCATACAGTTCATTTTGTACTTGTGCTACAATTGTATCTCTACAATCAACAAGAATGTTTGCAACATAAAACATTCCAGGTTCTGACCAGATTTTGTGTCTGCACAATTTCTGTAGATTCACTTTTCAAATTCCTGGGAAGAGAATTTGCTAGACTGAATAATGAAGTACATGAATCTCTGCTTTGTTTCATATTGTAGTCATTCATATTTGAAGATCAGATTTCTAATCAGCCCATTAGAAGAAATAAATTAAGTGGAGTGGGGCTCTATGAGCTCTGTCGGATGTTTGTAGGAAGAAAATGCCACATAATCCCTGGATTTTTCTTGACAGAGATGCAGTGTAATGACAGCCTGCCTTGCCCTGGCCCTATGCTTTGTAATGTTGTTTTCATGGGACATGGCCTGAATGTTCCACGTTCTGGACTGAGTTGACCTGACAGTCTTGTGTGAGGAATTTTCATATGACCACTGTATGAATGCGGTGTAAGTGTGTGTGTGCATTTCTGGGAACACGTAATAATCTGCCTCCTGATATCTCTGAATTCTACAAAATGCAAGAATCTTACCTGCATGGAAAAGTTACATCATTTTAGCAATACTTGTATAATTAAAATGATACAATGTGTAGCTGCTTTTATACCAGCAGAGTTTCTTACCATATTCTTCCTGTATGGGAAAAGGAATTTAATTATACTGGCTGTGTCTACACTAGAGAGTTTGGTCGACAGAAGGGGCCTTTTGTCGACATAGCTCAGGGAGCGACTACACACGCAAAGCGTTCCATCAACAGAGTGTTGACAGAACTCTGCATTTGTCTTGACAGCGTCATCCCTTGGAAATTTGAGGAATAATGCTTCTGTTGACAGAAGTGCAGTGTAGACACTTCTGTTGACAGAGGCCTCTGGTCCACCAAGCAGCCCTGTTTGCAGAGCTTCTGGTCAGCTGTTCTGTCGACAGAGGGCCGGGCAGTCTGGCTGCTGTCTGTCGACAGAGTGGATTGCTTTGTTGATCCGCTTTTGTGTGTGGATGCACATTACTCTCGACAGATGCTTCTAGTATAGTTACAGCCACTGGTATACAATACTATTTGTACTGGTGTAATTGCATCTACATCGAAGGTGTAGCAGTGTAACTATTTGGGGAGAAACAAACAAAAAACCCCAAGCCAACGACAAAAAGCTCCAAATACCCCTAAGCAAAGTAGCTACATCTACACAGTAACTGTAAGTCATGCATAGACCGTGTTGTGTCTATCTCCCTAGAATAGTCCTTGGTCTTTTTTAAACATTTGTTTAATGGTATGGAGTAGACCGTTGTATAATGATTAGATCTTCATAATCCAGCATTATGTGGAACTCTTCTGCTTTTTTTATTCATACATTCTCCTTTCCTGTTCATTCAAAGGGTTGTTGAGCTTCATGAACCTCCAGAATGGGAAAAGGATGTTTTTATTTTTAGAGATGAAACTTAAAGTTTTAGCGTATTGAAATATAATTGGATTACATGAATAAAATGAGTAATTTGCTTGGTTTTTAATCTGTAGAGCAAAAGCGTACTATCAAAGAGCAAGCTTCTTTAGGTGTTTGAATGATACACTGCAAGACACATAAAGTGCATTTTGTTGTGTCCCTGCTAGGAAGGGACTGAAGAGGAATCTCTGAAGTATCCATCTACAAGTTTGCCTGACTTACTTAGTACCTGTTCAGTTCAAGACATCACCTCTTGCACTGATAACAAAGAGAATGAAGAGCCAGAGGATGAAGACGCTAAAGGAGTGAGTGCATCTCCTGAAGCACCGGTTGCCGTAAGTGTGGCTTTAGTAATTGTTTCACTGTTCTTGGTTTTGATTTGTAGTTGTGCCATAATCTGTAACTATTCATCTGTGTAAAAAGTCTTAATTAAACTACCCGTTTGTTTATGTTAAAGTTCTCTACAGAAACCAAAGGTTCTGCTCAACTTGAGATCATGCACTTTGTTCTGCTCTGCTGTGGGATTGTGTAAAGTAGCACTGTATGCTTTTGCGTTGGTTAGCTACCCAGGAGTACAATGTGTTTTTCTGTAGTTATATTACAATCCGTTCACTTTTAAGTGGAACCGAAGAAAGGTCGCTGAAGTGACTGATCTGTGGCATGTTTGTTGCCTTTCTTTTGGTAATCCAACTCTTGAAGTCTTCAAGTAGCCATGTTAGTCTGTAGCTTCAAAAACAACAGGCAGTCCTGAGGCACCTTAGAGACTAATGAATTTATTAGGCCATGAGCTTGAAACTCTTGAAAATCAGGCTCCAAAAGGGCTTTAGCATTGTGACACTGGGTATTTCTAACTTTCAGGTGCTTAGAAACTCACAGGAACAACACTGATTTATGAAGCCTGCTTTAGGCAGCTGGGCTCCCTGTACCGTGGATGAGGGGAGAGAGAGGTGCCTCAGGTTGCTATCCACCAAAGCCAACCCACCAAGTGGGGAGCTGCCTGAGCTGGTAATGGGAGATGCCAGTGGGGTAGGTATGTCCTAAACCTGCCCTCTCACAGAAATTGGCGCCTGCAGTGGTCACGAAGAGCCTCTCTCTGCTAGTGGCACACAAACTGGAGAATGATAGGCATTTCTCTGCCTAACTCGCGTGTGGGGCCTGGGCCTGATCCAGTAGGGATGTGCAGACTAGGGCAATGGGAGGGGGGATGAGGGGCCATGTTCAGGCCCCTCCCCGCCCTGCAAGACAGAAGGAACTTGCCAGCATCTGCCAGGGGGACTAGTGTGGCAGGACGGCCAGCACCTGCCACGGGATTCCATACCCTTAGTGGTGGGGGAGGTGCAGCAAGGCAAATCCAACTCATGCTTCTCCAGCAAGGGTGGACCTCCCTCCCCAACTCCCCATCAGAAAGCAAGCAACACCAGTGGTGGCCCCCTTGTTGTGCCTTCCCCACTGCTGCGGGGAGTGTGGAGGGGATGTGGATTTGTGGGGCGGGGGGCGGGCAGAGGAGTCCACACACTTGCATTCACCTGCAGCGGTGGGGGTGGTGCTGCAAGACAGCTCCTGCTTGCCCTGATCTCCAGCCACACTGCTTCAGGGGAGGGGTGGGACCATCCCTACGGTCGGGGGCAGGAAGCAGGGTAGCGTGGCTAGAGAGCTGCATGAGTGGGTACACCTTGCTGTGCTCTTCCCATCAGTGCCAGTGAGTGCAGAGGGGCGTGAAACCCTGCTGCCAGCGCTGGCCCTCTAGCCCCACTATTCCCCAGGCTGCCTTGGATGGGGAAGAGATGAGGCAGGGCAGGGGCGGGACAGGAGCAGAGAGGCGCAGGGTGGTGATCCCAGCCCTTCCCTGGACTGGGATGTGGCACGTGGCCGGTGGCCCACAAGTGTTCCCCTCACCAGTCACTTCCATGCTTAGAGGTTGCGTAATGCCCGAAAACCACCAGCAGAAGATTAATCTTTAGCTTAGTGTTAGGGTCCTCACCCAGCATGTTAGAGGCCACTCGTTCAACAACTCCCTTCTCCCATGTCTGATGAGAAGGATTTGACCAGCGATGTGCCTCCTCTCAGGTGAGTCCTCTAACCACTGAACTACAGAGGGAATCTCATTTTTTCTCTGGCCTCATTAATATTTAATTATTCAATTATATAACTAAAGTGCAACAACTTTAGGAGGAGAGATTTGTGAGAGGCCCCTCTCAGGGTACCTCATAGCTCCTTCTCCTGCTTCTCAGCTGTTTTGTGCTGAGGTGTTAGGGTATGTCTCTATGTACTGCGTATTCAGTGTGCCCTGATCGATCCTTCGAGTTCAATTTTGCATGGCAAAATCTACCTCTCTGGGCCTGGCCACCGACCGTGTAGTAAGGGACGTTGGTGTGAGCCTGAAGAGACCCAAGCTACGTCTATACGTGAAGCCTACATTGAAGTAGCTTATTTCGATGTAGTGACGTCGAAATAGGCTATTTCGATGAATAACGTCTACATGTCCTCCAGGGCTTTCAACATCGACGTTGCGCAGCACCACATCGAAATAGGCGCTGCGAGGGAACGTCTACGCGCCAAAGTAGTACACATCGAAATAAGGGTGCCAGGAACAGCTGCAGACAGGGTCACAGGGCGGACTCAACAGCAAGCTGCTCCCTTAAAGGGCCCCTCCCAGACACAGTTGCACTAAACAACACAAGATCCACAGAGCCGACAACTGGTTGCAGACCCTGTGCATGCAGCATGGATCCCCAGCTGCTTCAGCAGCAGCAGCCAGAAGCCCTGGGCTAAGGGCTGCTGCACACGATGACCATAGAGCCCCACAGGGGCTGGAGAGAGAGAGAGCGTCTCTCAACCCCTCAGCTGATGGCCACCATGGCAGACCCCGCTATTTCAATGTTGCGGGATGCGGATCATCTACATGTGTCGTACTTCGATGTTCAACTTCGAAGTAGGGCGCTATTCCCATCCCCTCATGGAGTTAGCGACTTCGACGTCTCACCGCCTAATGTCGATGTTAACATCGAAATAGCGCCCAACACGTGTAGCCGTGACGGGCGCTATTTCGAAGTTAGTGCCGCTACTTCGAAGTAGCGTGCACGTGTAGACACGGCTCCAGTCTGCTCCAGAGAGCAAAGGTGATGCTGATGTGTTGACTGTCGCTGTGCTAGTGATGTAGCTAGAATTTGTTCCCTGGTGTGGACCACAATACTTGAGTACTCCTACACAGTCAGGCCCTACGAGTGAGTTAGGTGGAGGCACGCCTATCGTGTCCTGGTGCATGGGTGGCAGACTGACATCCAGATACTGAATGAAACAGCCATGCACTTGCCCAGAAACATTGGCACAAAGGGAACTCGCACTGCAAAAACGTCAACGCTGAATGAGTTAAGGCACCTACAGGATTCGGCAGCAGTCTGGCAGGAGTGTATTGAAGACCAAAGTGGTCTAAAAACAGGATTTGGACACCTGCATGGATCTGGCTTGAAGTTCTTAGCAAGGCAAATGCCCACTGAACTCACTAGAATTTGGTGTGAATGAGACGTTTAGAACTCGGCCCATAATTAAAGTTCTATTCAGATAAATGCTCTAAAGTGATAACCTCGCTTGTATTCCATTAAAAGTGCCATTCATTAGAAGGGCTGAAGTGGATTATTATATATTGCTGCTTATCTGTATTTTGATAGCACCTAGGAGCCCTGATCAAGGACTAGGATCCCGTTGTACTGTGTGTGCAAACACAGAACAAAACTACAGAGCCTTCCCCAAAGATCTTATGGTCTCTTTATAAGACAAGAAAAAGCAGGTGGAGATGGGTGTAAACTTGTTTTCCATAATATTTATAATAAACCTCTGGAAAAAAAACATTCAAAAATTCAATTAATCTAATGTGATGGTCTGCCTGGATTGTTGGATTTTATTTTATATTCTTACATTAAGGAACAAAAGTGTTAAGAACCACTTGCTGACAAAGTAGTCACAAGGAGTTCTGCTGGTGCTGTTATTCACTTAACTCTGTGGCCGTGTCTACACTAGCCCCAAACTTCGAAATGGCCATGTAAATTGACGCGGCTCGCCCCAACAGGGGTCCTTTTCGAAAGGACCCCGCCTACTTCGAAGTCCCCTTATTCCCATCTGCTCATAGGAATAAGGGGACTTCGAAGTAGGCGGGGTCCTTTTGAACAGGACCCCTGTCAGGACGAGCTGCACGGCGGCGAGCCACGTCAATTTCGAAGTGCTGCGGCCGCCCGCATGCTAATGAGGCGCTGAATATGGATTTCAGCGCTTCATTAGTAAACTTCGAAATGACCATTTACGTGGCCATTTTGAAGTTTGGGGCTAGTGTAGACATAGCCTGTATGTGTTATCTCAGTTGGGTTCTGGTCACTTTGAATCCATCCCTGCCCTAGAAGCCAGTCTTGTGAATGAAAACTTGTGATTCTTGAGTTCATAACTGTATAGATTGCTCCTCTATTCAGCAGATTTAAATGCATGATACAACAGTGACAAAAAATACCCCTATGAATTAATAGCAGTGAGTCCGGGACTTCTTTGTAGGACTTATATACTATCAAAACAAAAAGCAGTCAAATAGCACTTTAAAGAGTAGCAAAATAATTTATTAGGTGAGCTTTCGTGGGACAGACCCGCTTCTTCAGACCACACCCATACCAGAACAGACTCAATATTTGTAGGACTTGTGTGGTGGTTTGGTTTGGCATCTAGGGCAGAAGAATGATTTAAAATTGAGATCTTACACTTTCAAACTATGGTAATCTCTTATGAAGTTGTGGTTCTATAAATCACAGGACATTAAAATCAGTAGTTGCAAATCATTCTATATCTGGATTAAAGGACACAATCTCCTAGAATTCTAGTCAATTTCCTAACATCAGTTAAAAGCATTTTGAGTCACTTCACCTTCTCCTGAGTATATAAAGGTCTTGCAAAAGAACAAAGGAGACTAATGGGCAAAGTGGTGAAATGCCTGGATTCTCTCTAATCTTCTTCTAGTAGCCAACTGTGTAAAACTGGTCCAAGGGAGGTAGGATTGTTAAGCTGATAGTGTCTTTTAGGACCAAACCCTGGTATGTTCAGGCCAAGAAAGAAGAAGAATTCTCTCTTCTCTTATCCAGGAAAGGGTGCAGAACATTTTTGCACCTAATCTTTGACTGATATTCCAGCGGCAGGATTGCTGCAGCTAGCCTCTGTGTATGGACTATGTAGCTTCAGACCCACAAATTGCATCCAGGCCCTGCACTCTCTCCTCAGTGGGCTTTCTGCAGCCTACCAACTAGTGCTGCTCCCTGGTGTGCAAGGTCTATGTATGTTCTCTCTCTTCCCTGCCTCTCTGCACTGCAACACAACACTTGTTCTACAGAACTCAGGGTCTCCCATATCCTTTCAAAGATTTGCTAGTATTTGAGTCTGAATTTTCAAGGCATGGAGGCCAACCGGATGTCAGTATGACTTGATTCCTAAGCATACGGCCCAGTATAACTGTATACATTGTTGAAGAATTTCTACAGACATAGCAATGATTTGTTTTCCAGATTTGGTAATAACCCTGTGATTTAGTCCCTACGGTAGTATAGGCCAAATAAAAGTACAGTCAGATATCAGAAACCTATGACAAACACATAGCAAGTGTGCATCTCCTGCTCTCAGGGTTTTAAGCTATATCTTTTGCTGTACTTAAGTGTTGTAAAAGGGCCATGATTTACAGATGCTGACATAAAAAATGTGAATGAAATCTAACGACCTACTTAATAATAGCCATCTCCTATTAATTAAAAAAGTTTCTGCAGATGTACAGTGTTACAAGTAAAATGGCAGTGGCCTTGGAGGAGGAAGAATGATGTGCATTATTTTATGAATTTCTGATGCACCCTATTACCCTGCTTGATATTGTCTTGCCTGACTGCAAGAAGTTAAATGAAAGGGTACTGTTGGATGGTAATAAATAGGAAATTTTTAAAAATGGCAAAAACAAAGTACCAAGAGTCCTTGAGGAAACCCATGGGGGGGCTGTTAGTTGGAGAATGCCTGTCTAACTTCAGCTGGGCTGGCAAAGTTTACTAGAATCCGGCACGTCCATGGATATCTGCTTTACCTCTACAGGTATCCATATCTGAGGATGTGGATGCAGATAGCAGCAGATCATTCTTGCAGATGCAGATACCAACTTTATATCTACACAGGACTTTAAGGTTTTCTATTCTCAGGTCTGAGCCAAGGATTACAGGAGATCTTAAAACTTTCAAGATGTTGGTGTTCTAGGGAAGAATAGGGAGTTGAATGGGCTTTGTCAGCTGCTGGGAGAAATACTGACAGACACACATGCCAAGAATGAAGGGCAGAAGGTGTGCAGCAGGGAAATCTGTTCCTGCCGGCCCAGAGATGGTGGTAACGGGGCCGGGACTGAACAGAACTTATTTCAGCAATCACGGAAACAGGAAGATTTAGGTAAGGGGATGAGTATGTGTCAGTCTTAGGCTATGTCTACGCTACATGATAAAGTTGATTTTAAGGCAGTTAACTCAATTTTACAATGTCACTGTCTTCACTAGGTCGATTTTAGGGAGAGCTAAGGTTGGCAGCATTACGTCCGCAAAATGAGTCGTTATAGTGCCAAGTTTGAATTTACAAGGTTGTATTAATGCTAGTGTGGAAACAGCGTTTATATCGACTTTATTGGCCTCCAGAGGTGTCCCCGTATGTATTCCACAATGTCTGTCAGTTGCCCACTCTGCCTGCTTCCATCTCCACTGCTCTCCAAGTGCATAGGAAGTAGATAACTTGGAAGCCCATGAATTTGAATTCGGCATCAGAAAGCCCAGGAAATTGAAGTGGGCACCTGGGCCCATTCTGAATTAATATCTTTACTATCAGCGCGACGATTGTCTACCTATGGAAAATACAACCCCAACATGGGGCGATGGCTGCTTCCCTGCATAAGATATAGCAGGAGAAGCCATGATTTTTTGTCAGTGCTGGCCCCAGCCCCTGCCCCACAGCACCACGTGGTGTCTGGGCTGTGGGGTTCGTGTGTGTATGAGAGGTCGACAAACTTACTTTCTGTCGTTCACATGTGTACAGGGGCAGTCCCAAGCGCATGCCTGCAGTGCAGTGCAGACCATGCTGCCAGACAGCACCATGTCCTGGGTTGTGTGTGGTGAGGACTCCAAAGGAGGGAAAGATTTTTAGGGTCTGGTTGTTGCGCAGGAGAAGTCTTCCCCCCCGCGCCCCCCGCAGCTAGGATTTTTGGGGGCTGGCTGTCTTTGCTATATTTTCAGTGGGGCAGCACACACCAGGGGGCTAGCAGACAGCCAATGAGGGGACCCTGTCAACAGGTCCCTCAACTATACGCCACTGCCGGAGAAAACCTCTGAAGGGACCGCGTCAAGTGGGCCCTCGGCTTCCACTCCCCATAGCGTGATCCATTGTACCAAAGCAAGCTTCGGGAAATTGACTTCCTTTCAAGAAAGCGCTCTTTGTTTTCAGTGAACTGAATTGTTTCCATTATTATTTGCAAGATGCGTCAGACCATACATACTGTGCTTCCGGGGTGGGGGGGGGGGAGTAGCTGAGGGACCTGTTGAGGTGGCACAGTCACCTCGGTGATCCCAGGGCACAGTCATTCTGGCATGTGGGTATGACAGTCCCCTGTGTGGTATACTAGTTGGCTTATCACATAACAGTCATGCCATTCTGGCCAGGCAGGGGTGGTTTCAAGGTGAGGCAAAGTAGCTGAGGGACCAGTTGACATGACAGTCACCTGGGTGATCACAGGGCACAGAGTCATTCTGGTATGTGGGTATAACAGACCCCTGTCTGGTGAGCTAGTTGGCTAATCACTCAAAAGTCATACAAAGGGAATAATAATAATAATTAATAATTAATGTGAAGGGTTCTTTCAACAGGGAAAAGTAGCTGAGCAACCAGTTTATATGGTTCCATCACCTTCTGAAGCCAGCCTATTTGGTTTTCTTTTGCCTGGGATTCCCTACTTTTCCTTCTGAAAAAATGGCTGTTTGCTTTCCATGGGAGGGGAATGAAGGCAATGCGATGATGGAAGATGCAGTATCATACCCACAACCATTTTGTGTGGCCTTTTTTCCCCCATACTGCAGCAGTGAAAAAGCCCAGAATGCTGCAAGTCTGAGGGAACTTTGGGACAAGTTCCCATAATGCAGTGCTCAATGTTTGGCAATTGAGCGTGGCAGCACTAACTCGACTTTGTGGGGTTGTGAAGATACTCAAATATGAATTTAGAAAACCCAGTGTTATAAAATCAAATTTAAGAAAATGGAATTTATATCATAGTGTAGACATAGCCTTAGTTCTGTTTTAGCACGTTTCTCTGTGTGCCTCTAGTCTCTTTCAGCTCTGGTTATGTTAGGAGTTCGTGTAATAAAAATAGGTATTGATGTGTCGCATCAAAATAACTTAAGTAATAAGTTTGAATTTAGGTTTGAAAGATGCTGCAAAATTATAGGATAAGGGTTTTGGTAAACATTCAGCATTGTCCTGTCTGTGCTTCCATCAGCTTCAACAAATGAGGTTAGTTCAGGGCTGACCACTTCAGAAAATCACACCCTTAATTATAACCCCACTGTATAACTATCAATGTGCAGCAACTAGGTGCAGATATACTGAATGAAACAAAGTACTTAGTAAAGTACAAATTATATTGTTTTCAGGGCACATTGCCGTTCCGTAGGATATTTTTGAGAATTGAAAAACCTGATGCAGCTTGCTTGTGCAAGGTCCATAGTGAAGGTGTGTTGGAATTCAAAAGGGTGTTGCCAAATGTCAAAGCATAGCCATCGGAACTGAACCGAATCTGGTGGTTACTTTTTTTTTTTTTAATTGTTCGTGTGCTGGATCGCCAAGATTTTCCCTCAGATTTGGGGGATCTTGCTGTCTTAACTTTGCCTTCAGTATTGCTGGCTGAGAAGTAGCAGTCTGGAAGAAGCTCTGTAATTCACAAACAAAGAGCTCAGTAGCACTTGGAGACTAACAGAAATATCACTCTTGTGGCATATTTAAAATCCAAGCATTATACTGCACTAATATAAAGCTTTTATAAATACAGTTTAATTGGAACTCTTTTATTACCCATCCTGGCAGCCCAAAGGCCCATTTAGCATGAAACATCCCTTCAAGTTCTAACATCAATAAAACGTGTGCCTCCAGGAAGAAAGAGGATTATATTAAAACCCTGAAAGTAAATTTATTTCAGTGTTGGTTCAGCCAAAAAGTTCTCTATATTTGTAAAATTCTAAGGTGAGGCTGTGTTGCATTGAATTGCCTCAGTAGTTACAGAGAGGTAGCTGTGTTAGTCTGTATCGTCACAAAACAAACCAACAGTCATGTAGCATTTTAAAGACTAAGAAAATAATTTATTAGGTGATGAGCTTTTGTGAGGCAGACCCACTTCTTCAAATGTTAGAACTTGAAGGGATGTTTCATGTTAATCTGTGTATATTACTTTTACGTATTTGTATGTAAGTGGGGAGGGACGGATAAAAATATTACCATTTGGTGTGTGTGTCTGTTCATATCTGCTAAGGAAAGTCTACCATATTCCTTGCCCTTTAACCTTCTGCTGTGTCTTCTATTGGTAAAAGCAAACATGACCCAGAAAATATCACTATACCTTTAGCAAAGATTTCAGCTTTTGGTGATGATTTTGGCTCCCTCAGTGTTTAGATGCCCTAAATTGAGACTACTTCATGGAACTCGATTTTTTTTAAAAAGGTGGTTGCCTGGAACTTTCTGACAATCTGACCTGTTAAAGCATCATTTTTTTTTGGTGTTATGCATTGCTAGGTATGCCTCTCTATTATCCAGAATATTTTAATATCTGGCAACCTCTCGGTCCCGTGGCTGCCGGATATTAAAGATTTTCCTATATATTACCTTATCTTGTATAGCTTTTTTCACCAATAGGTCTCAAGGCATTTTATAGCATCCCCATTTTACAGACGGGGAAACCAAGACACAGATTAGGAAAGTGATTTGACCAAAGTCATGTAGCATGCCAGTGGCACAGCCCCAGGAAAATACTGTTCATTTGTGCACGTGTATCCCACACACCTATGATTGTCCCATATACTGGCACTTAGATCACTTATATGTGTATATGAGACACAAAATCCAATCCTCCCATGCCACAGTCTCTGTTATCGGTGGAGAACCAGTGAGTAACCAGGCCCGGCCAGAATATGGTTGTGGGGAATCCACGTGAAGTCCTGCAAAGATCACTTTAATCATTTTGGTGTGTGTGTCTCTCTGCTGCTTGAGTCAACATCTGCAGCAGTGCAGAACGTTTCCTATAGTCTCCTGGCTGTGCAGCTGCCCTGGAAGTGGCCAGATTACTGGATCCGGAAAATGCTCCCAGCTGTGTGACTGTTCTGTTATTCTTTCCTAACTTTTGGTAAAGTTTGCTGCTGCCTTAAATGCTTGCTGTGACTCCAGGTTGCAAACATGCTGGATACAGAGATCGCTGTGGCCTGTGGAGATTGAATAATCCTGCTGTGATAGAAACAGGATGTCATTTGTTAACGTTTAAATGCCTCTTATGTGTGAATTGGGTTTCTTTAATCGTGCCAAAACTCACCTTGCGATTTTGGCAAGGTGTGCACCCGAAAGAGGGGTAAATCAACCTGTTTTGTAAGCGTGCAGAGATGAGTTCATCCCAGTTCTTTATTTGAGCCTAAGGAATGTTCAGTCATTTCCCATTGTGAGTCTCTCTAGACCACATATGTAATTACCTCTAGCTGTGCGAGTGTAGTAAGGAAGAGGATAACAATGCCCTAAGTTTAAAAAAACACACGAGGGTCAAAAGTTTTTCTAAAAACACTGGAGTTGATATTTCGGAGAAAGCTTTAGCACTGCAAGGAAACAGGAAGCAGAACTCAACAATTAATCATGTTTGTGGGTGGGTCGGTGGGGCTTTATGACTTAAAGGACTCCAGTGTTCAGTCCCATTAGAGAATGCATTCTCAGAATGCCTCTGAAATCCAACTGTAAATGGGATTGCTAGATCCAAGAATCTTTTTATAAGTAATATACTTTACACCAACGAGGATTCCTGCAGCACCTTAAAGGCTAAAAGTTATTTGGGCATAAATTTTCATGGGTAAAAACCACTCCATGCATCAGCTGAAGTGGTTTTTACCCACAAAAAACTTATGCCAGAATAAATCTGTTAGTTTTTGAGGTACTACAGGACTCCTTGTTGTTTTTGTGGCTCAGTTAACACAATTACCTTTCTGAGACTGTACACTGCAGAGGATTTTGTTAGGTGAAGTAGAGAAAAGATTTGGGGTCAGACTGTGGCCCGCCCTGGCAGAGAGAGACTTGGGCAGGGTTATAAGGAGCCACCCCACGCCAGCACAGCTGCAACTCCCGTTATCTTCTGCAGCAGAGGTTTCTCCCTTAGAACATCTCCTTGGACATTTGTCACCCCAGACAGCCTGGTCCTGCTCCTTCTTAGCATCATGTAGCAGAGTTGCCAGGTTTGAATGCTATACTCTTTTTGAAGCAGGCAGCTGGTGTGTATCAGGTTACTGCAGGAGGTAGCGCGCCTTCCTGAGGTGCAGCAGCACCTCCTCATGTGCCAAATCAGCCCCCTTCATCATGCTTACGCAGCGCTGTGACTGTCAACAGGGGTCATTGCGAATACAGCAAAGGGGGAAACCTACATTCTTAGGATGGCCAGAGTGAAAATCTGGACAAGAGATGACTGCAAAAAAGTTTAGGGGGTTTTGCCTTGCTCATGTGAGTATCCCCAGAGCAGCCAAGTAATTTCAGCCGGTGCATCACATCACGTGAAGCTAAAAGGCTTCTTTTCTGCTGTGACTCCAATGACTGCAGCTGACACAGAGAGCATATATAATCACACAGGGGAAGTGGCATGTGTGAGAGAAGGTGACAAGTGAGAGGTGGGGGTGTCTAGGTGACAGGCTGTCTGACAAGATGTGGTTTGCACTGTGGATGAGTTTGAGAACCACTTGGGAGACATTAAGATGCCCTATTAAACTTCAGGAATTACAGCCATTGATTCTGCCACGTAAAATGTTTCTTTGAAAATTGGCACAATAATGGAAAATTACTTTGTCTGCAGTGCAGGGTCTCCATATCCCTTTCCTTTTGTGAATGAGATTGCTTTCCACAAAGCGGCAGATGTGGTAACCAGCTATTTCTCTCTTGGCCACTTGGATAACTGCCCAGGTTTGGTGGAAATGAACTCTCTTTAGCAACTTAAAATAACCTCCCCATGACATTAGAATGAAACAAATACAATCATGGCCCTGCAGACTAGTGGACGTGAGCATCAAGATAATAAAGGCACCGGGACTTTGAGAGTTATCATTAATGTTGTTTCTTCACATCTGCAGATTGTTTATCCCAACATTCTTGTAACTGTATACAATCCAAACCTAGCTGGGATTGGTTAAATTATATTTTAGACGTGCTGTGCTTGAAAAAAATACAGTCTATGTAATATGTACGTAAGGCATTAGATCCTCTATTTGGGTCTGAAAAAGACACTAGATACCTAAGTATTGCATATCATGCGGTCTACTTAGTAAGATGCAGTGTCTTTAAACTACTTCCAAAGATTTATACCAAAAATATCATGGGAATACACCCTCCAATTGTTGGCTTTGATAGTGTGAGATCTTCTTATGTTCTCAGCAGAGTTATTTATACCTCGTGACTGGCAATAAAGACTGTTTCCTTTGTTGTTCTCCCCTCAGTATGTTAACAAAATGTCCCCCCCACCCCAAAATAGAGAATATAGCTTTGTTTTGTTGTTATATATGAAATCACAATCTATCTTAAACAAGGGATATTTTTAGAGAAAATCATTACAAAGTATATACACAAATAAGCAGGCTTCCACACAGCTTGAATTCCATGTTTTGTTTACCAGGAACCAGCACCTTCTTGGATTTCTGTGCAGAGCCATCTAGTGGTTGAATAACATACTGCATACAAACATATATTTATCCTTTCTAACATTGTCTTCAAATCCTGAATACGGAAACAAAAATAGGGCAGGAGTGTTATGGGGTTTTTGAGCTTTTCAAAAATGTTTATTGTGAATTGAATTTAGTACAGTTCAAAAGCTGTTTAAGGCAAGGAAGTGTGTTACGGGGCAGAAGAAAACAAAGCTAATCTAAAGCTGGGTGAGAAATCTGTTTAGCTGGATGGATCTCATTTTCTCTAGGGCCAAGAGGGAGCCTGTCAGTGGTGGCCTTCCTCTGAAGATCTGCTGCAGTAGAGACGAATGGCACAAGCAATTTCCGGTGTTTCTATTTAAAAGGATGTTGCCAAAGTTGTTAATTTTAAAAGTTGCTTTTTTCTACTTTTAATAGTCACTTGAAAGCATGGAAATGAAATCTGCTTTTCTGACATAATGCCCTAACCCTGAGAGCCATGCCGCATGGGTGAGTCTGTGGTGCCAACAAATAATGCCATAGGCTTCAGAGGTCCACCTGGCCTGAATAACTTTGTAGGATCTGGAAAGAAAATGCTTTCCCTTTCTCCCATGGAACTGGCAAATTGTTGTTATAGGTTTGAGTAAAAGTGCTACAGTTCTGACACTGATTTCCAAAGAACTCACTGAAGCATTTGTTAGAGAAAGTTAGCCCTCTATATATTTTCCCATGTGCGTTAATCAACTACACCCCAAATCCTCTTCACCTGAGGTGCTGTGTAGCCACCCTCAGGTATCTAGATATGCTGTAACTGATCTTGTGCTTGAATGCCAGGATGCATTTCAAATGCAGAGTTTGCATATACCTAGCTAGGTGCAACCTGAAAGTTTTTCCCTGGAAGAAATACAGAGATTTAGTAAACTGAAACCAAAAATTGGGATCAGTTTGCACCTTTCACAGTTAAAAGAAGTGAAGCATCATAATTCTGTCCCATAGACACGCTGTTGAATGCAGACATTCAGTAAAGCGATCACAAGGAGTCCTGTAACAACTTAGAGACTAACAGGTTTAATAGGGCACAAGTTTTTGTGGGTGAAAGTGGGTTTTACCCATGGACGCTCATGCCCTACTAATTCCATTAATCTCTAAGGTGTGCTACAGGACTCAGGCCGTAGCTACACTACCCCTCCCTTTCGGAAGGGGAAGGTAAATGCAACTGTTCAAAAATGCAAATGAAGCACTGATATGAATATTCAGGGACTCATTTGCATAATGGTGGCCACCCAGGAAGAAGGGTGCTTAAGAAATTGGGGCACCCTTTTAAAGGCACCCCAGCTACATGGCTATTTTTTATTTCGAAATCAGCACTTTTTGTAGGCTGGGTAGCTGCCATTATGCAAATGAGGTGCTAAATATTTATATCAGCACCTCATTTGCATTTTAACAGCTGTATTGACATGCCCTTTCCGAAAGGGAGGGTTAGCGTAGCCACTGCCTCAGTGTTTTTACAGATTGAGACAAACACAGCTATCCCTCTGAGACTTTTCAGTAATATGACAGCCCAGGCACACTTCAGGAGACCACTTACAAGGCTTTGAGTTGTTTTTATGTAGCATTTCCACCTATTCAGAAAATTACAGGGTGGTTCCAGTTGTTAAATATTTATCTTACTTCCTTGATTTCCTTGCCAGACATGAAAGCGGAGGTTGCTAGCCTGCTCACTCATTTAATGAACAGTGGGTCCGAGGGAGGTACAAATGACATCCTATGGGACCAGCAAGGGTCATTTCCAGAGCTGCCCTTCTGGAAAGTCTGCCAGTATTTGCATCACCAAAAGAAGTAAACTTTACCTCTCCAGAGGCAGAGACTGCCTTGGTAAATGTGCTGAATCAAAAGATCGCCTGGATGTCTGGGGTAGTGCAAGGCACCTTCATGCCCTATCTACTTGGGTTATAACATTCAGACCCCAACATAATCTTTACATGCTGGGGAGGGAGCAGCTTCTCTGGCTTGCTGTGGTGCCGGTTGCCATACTATCTAAAGATTTCCTAATTAAGTAGAGCTCCAGAATGAAGGCCCTACTGAACTTCTTGGTGCTTCTTGCTCAGCTCCTGTCCCTGGTTCTGCTTGTATTTCTGTTTTACTGTGCATTTTTCTGCCATTCAGGTCATGGGGGCAATGCTTTCTCAAAAAGCACGGTTTTGGCACATGCTGTAAATCTGATTACCTTCAGATCAGCGTAAACCTCTCTGAGCTTGTTCCACAGCCAAGGACTCTCTATCCGTGGTTCCCAGGCACATCAACCAGCACTTTGTGAGCAACCTTATCCAAGACCAGGGAACAGCTCTTTTGGTGGGTCACTGATATAGCTGAATTCTGACTTGTTAGCTATGTTGGAGATATGAACGGTGACCTTGAAATGGAAGCAGATCAGTTGACAGTGGCGTTCTTGGTAGCCTGCCCAACTGGGGAGCCTGTACAAAATGTAGCTGCCAAAGTTTAGCTTCTGCATTTCAGCTGTATTTGCAGAAAGGTGCAGCAGTCCAGAGTGCAACTCATAAATTAAGAACATTCTGTGAAAGAGGTAAAGAACAGGCCATGAATAGATTTAGGTGGAAGGTTCTAGGATGAGAACAGCCATATGGTGCATCTAGTCCAGTGTTCGTCTTTCAACAGTGGCCAGTGCCAAGTGAGTTAGAGAGAATGATCGCAACAGGACAGTTATTGAGTGATCCATCCCCTGTCCTGTCCCAGTTTCTGATAGTCAGAGAGACACCCAGGGTGTGTCTACACTTGCATTCCTCTTTGGAAAGAGGTATGCAAACGAGGGGAAATTGAAATGTAAATGAGGTATAAATTTGCATATCGGACACCTCATTTGCATATTATTTCGAAAGAGCTTCTTTCAAAAGAAGAAAACCAGTATAGATGCTGCTCTTTCAAAAGTAAACCCCATCTTTGAAGGAATCCTTCTTTCTTTTGTTTTTTTATGGGAAGAAGGAGTCCTTCGAAGATGGGGTTTACTTTTGAAAGAGTGGCATCTACACTGGTTTTTTTCTTTCGAAAGAAGCTCTTTTGAAATATGAAAATGAAGTGCCAGATATGCAAATTTGTACCTCATTTGCATTTTTGATTTCTTCATTTGCATACCTCTTTCAAAAGAGGAATGCAAGTGTAGACACACCCCCAGAATAGGGGAACGAGTATCAGAGGGGTAGCTGTGTTAGTCTATATCCGCAAAAACTAGGAGAAGTCTTGTGGAACCTCATAGACCAACAGATATATTAGAACATAAGCTTTTGTGGCCAAAGACCCACTTCATCAAATGCAGGGGGTTGCATCCCAGGCCATTTTGTCACTAGCCATTGATGGGCCTATCCTCTAGGAATTTATTCTTTTTTTTAACCCAGTTTTGGCATTCACAGCATCCTCTGGCTCTGTGTGTTGTTGGCCGTGTCTACACGTGCACGCTACTTCGAAGTAGCGGCGCCAACTTCGAAATAGCGCCCGTCACGGCTACACGTGTTGGGCGCTATTTCGAAGTTGAAATCGACGTTAGGTGGTGAGACGTCAAAGTCGCTAACCCCATGAGGGGATGGGAATAGCGCCCTACTTCGAAGTTGAACGTCGAAGTAGGGCACGTGTAGACAATCTGCGTCCTGCACCATTGAAATAGCGGGGTCCGCCATGGCGGCCATCAGCTGAGGGGTTGAGAGACGCTCTCTCTCTCTCCAGCCCCTGTGGGGCTCTATGGTCATCGTGTGCAGCAGCCCTTAGCCCAGGGCTTCTGGCTGCTGCTGCCGCAGCTGGGGATCCATGCTGCATGCACAGAGTCTGCAACCAGTTGTCGACTCTGTGGATTTTGTGTTGTTTAGTGCAACTGTGTCTGGGAGGGGCCTTTTAAGGGAGTGGCTTGCTGTTGAGTCTGCCCTGTGACCCTGTCTGCAGCTGTTCCTGGCACCCTTATTTCGATGTGTGCTACTTTGGCGTGTAGACGTTCCCTCGCAGCGCCTATTTCGATGTGGTGCTGCCCAACGTCGAAGTTGAACGTCAACGTTGCCAGCCCTGGAGGACGTCTAGACGTTATTCATTGAAATAGCCTATTTCGATGTCGCTACATCGAAATAAGCCATTTCGATGTAGCGTGCACATGTAGACGTAGCCGTTGTGTGAAGAAGTATTTCCTCATGTTTGTTTCAAATCTATTGCCTAATAGTTTCATTGGGTAACCCCTGGTTCTTGTGCTTGTGCTTCTTTCTATAGACCTTTATCATAGCCCCTTAAATCATCTCTTTTCCAAGATGAAAAGTCCATTCTTTATAACCTCTTGTCATGTGAAATCTGTTCCATACCGTTAGTCACTTTTATTGTCCTTCTGTGTACGTTTTCTGATTCCAGTATACCTTTTTGGATATGGACACAGAGATCTTTGTATTGTGTTCAAGGTGTGGGCATACCATGCTTTTATATAGTGGCCTTATGATATTTACAGCATTATTATCTGTCTTTTCCCTGATGATTCCTGGTGTTCTCTTCACTTTCTTGACCTCTCATGCACAGTAAATGGATGTTTTCAGAGTCTTATCCACACTGAATCCAAGGTCTCTTTCTTGAGTGGTAACTGTTAATTTAGATCCTATCATTTTGTCTGTATAGTTGGGATTATGGTTTCCAATGCACATTACATTTGTATTTATCAACAGTGACTTTCAGTTGTTTGGGTTTTTTTTGGCACCCAGTTTTGTGAAATCCCTTTGTAACTCTTCATACTCTACTTTGGACTTAGCTACCTTGAGTAATTTTGTACAATCTGTAAATTTTGCTGCCTCATTTTTACCTGTTTTTTCAGACCATCTATGAATACACTGAACAATGCTGGTGCCAGTATTGATCCCTGGAGGACACAACTGTTTACTTCTCTCTACAGTAATCCCTCAAAATGCGCAATTTTGAGTTGCATGTAACTTGCATTAACATGAGTTAAGCACAACTCAAAATCCTACTTCCCCCAGCCCCAGTTCAGCCTCACGTGCCCCTCACAACCCTGGTTCAACCCCACTCCATGCGGCCCAGCTCACCCCCCGCACCCCGGCATGTGGCTCTGGCTCAACCGCTCCACAGGGTCGTGTGGCTGCAGCTCAGCTCCATCCCCTACCCCTGCTGCAGCCCTAACCCAGCCCAGGCTTTATCCCCCGCACTGCCCCAGCCCACTGTCAGGCTTAACCCTCTGCAATTGCCCTCCCACCCACTGCAGGACTTATGTTTCAAAAAGACCACCAGGTGCTCCTGCTGCTTCCCCAACTACAGAATATTAGTTCCGTGGGGGAAAAAAGCCGCTGCACACACAACCCCCAACTTACGTAAAATTCAAGTTATGCGAGGGCGCATGGGAATGGAACCCTCATAACTCAAGGGACAACTGTACTTAAAAAACTGACCCTTTATTCTTACTCTTTGTTTCCTGTCTTTTAACTCTTTACTAATCCATGAGCAGGCCCTCCCTTTTATTCATGGCTACTTACATTAAGAAGCTTTGATGAGGGCCTGTGTCAGAGGCATGTTGCAAGTCCACCTACACTATAGCTCAATGGTTTGAGCATTGGCCTGCTGAGCATTGGTGGCTGAAGCATGATTTCCCTTCATTAAAACTATTCTTACTGTTCCCCAGCAAATAGTATTCATCTGTGTGTGTCTGATAATTCTGTTCTTGACTGGAGTTTCAACCAGTTTGCCTGGAACTGAAGTTAGGCTTACTGGCCTGTAATTGCCACACTTGCCTCTGGATGCTTTCCCCGTCCTCCCCCAAATGTTAGGAGGTTTCTAAGTAGCAGGTGAATGAGGTTATGAAAGTTATCTCTGTATGAAGAGAGATTAAAGAAACTAGGACTTTTCAGCTTAAAGAAGAGGAGACTACGGGTGGATATGATAGAGATATATAAAATTATGAGTGGTGTGGAGAAAGTGAACAGGGAAAAATTATTTACTTTTCCATAATATGAGAACTAGAGGACACCAAATGAAATTAATGAGCAGCAGGTTTAAAACAAATAAGAAGAAATTCTTCTTCACACAATGCACAGTCAAAATGTGGAACTCCTTGCCAGAGGAGGCTGTGAAGGCTAGGACTATAACGGTTTAAAAAAGAGCTAGATAAATTCATGGAGGTTAGGTCCATTGATGGCTATAAACCAGGATAGGTAAGGAATGGTATAAGAAGCAAATGTTGGTTTTGTACATACATTTCCCAGGACAGAAAAAGAGCAAGAGCTGTTCTAGAAAGTATGTGAAATATTGATGTTTACAGGGATTAAGATGATGTTTTAAAAATTTGTAGAGTGGCTAGTTGATCTGCCCAGCTTCTGCTGAACTTGTGGTGACCCGGCTTGCAGCTAATGCTGCAAGCTAGAAAGAGAGACCTTCCTTCCTCTCTGCCCCCGCCCACTATCTATGCATCAGTTTACTTCACATTTACAAAATAAACCTTACAAACCTTCTCTTAGCTCTCCTCAGTGAAGGAAGGCAGTGGTATCTCGCAGGAGGTATTAAGCATTTTCACTGAAGGGAAAAACAACCAACACCTCTCAATAGCAGCAATAACATAGTTTGCTTATTCCATTGTATAATCCCTAACGTGGTGCTTTGCTTTGCCATTCATTGGTTGCCAAGGTATTTGTGGTTAAGTAAAATGCACTTGCCAGATTAAGGGCCTGGTTCAGCTGGGATTTTGCCCACTAAAAGATTCTGGAGTAGCCCTCCAGGTGTATGAATGCCAGGACTCTGCTCATGATAGTAGTATTACCTCTGGGAAGCAGTCAAGATGTCTCATCAGAAGTAATTAAATGAATGGGTTAGAATTTTCTAGTTTTAGACCTCCCTCAAAACTCTTCAAACTCCAGCATGTGTTACAACTCCTGTTGTCCTAACAATGAAACCATCTTGAACAGGTTTTCTTGGTATTTTCTTAAAGAGATGCACTCAGAGTATGAAATAGTCACCTCACTTCCTGGGTTGCAAGGAGGACTAAGATGGCAAGAGTACAGATTCTAGATTGGGGTCAGCAACCCCTGGCATAGGTGCCAAGAGTGGCACATTAGCTGATTTTCATTGGCACGTGCAGCGGGAACTCAGCCCTGCCCCTCCTCCCACATGTATCCGGGAGCTTGTTCAAAACCATGCCACCTGTGGATTAACAAATGACAAGCTACCCACCACCACCACCTAAATGGTAAAGCTCTGCATCTTTATTTATTTATTAGTGAAACCTTTGTAAGTAGGATTGTTGGTGACTTTAAAAAGTATCTTTGGCACTCAGACCATATGTAGAGGTCAAAGATCACATTTTGGCACTCTGCCTAGGAAAGGTTACTGACCCCTGTTCTAGATGTTCAAAAGATACATTCCCATGTGGCCAGAAAAAGGCAGAGTCATGTTTTTCTTTGAGTTATGAGCAAAAAAAAAAAAGATTACAGGCAAATGACTATTCGGTATTCTTAGAAGCACCTTGGGTTGGATTTTTAATGGTGTTCACAGCATAACAAAAACATAGGTAGTTTATTATACAACAGCATCAATTTAAATCATAATACCACTATCATGGCATATATTCCAAATTGTAGAGTACCTTCCCCAAAGGTTTATGGCCTGTGCCAGATCAAAGTTTTTCTCACAAGAAGAAAGAATATTTAAATTCCCTTACTTTTTGTAGTAGCCTGAAACCAAGTGGGCCATGATATAATCCAGGAAGCCAATGAGAATGGTTTGGGGCTTTATTGTGATCATGTAGATTTGCATGCAGTTTATCTTCTGCACGTCACATGCATACTTGGGGTGTTCCTTCTTCCAGGATTGTGGCTTATAAGGAACCATAGAATCAAAGTGTAGGAATGGAAATGATCTCAAGAGGTTGTCTAGTTCAGTAGTTTTCAGCCCCCAGGGTATGTGGACCTACGGGGGTACACAGATGTCTTCTGGGGTACATCAATTCTGCTAGATATTTGCCTGGCAGTCATTTCTCATTTTGTCAGAGTGCAACTGCTTGTTCCTTCCCAAGTGGAGTACTTCACATTTGTCCTTATTGGATTTAATCCGATTTATTTTAGATCGTTTCTCCATTTTTTTCAGACCATTTTGAATTTTAAACCTGTCCACCAAACCATTTGCAACTCTTCACAGCTTATTGCTGTCTGCAAAGTTTGCGTGTACTCTATGGCATTGCCTAAATGATTCATGAACATATAGAACAGAACTGATCCTAGGATCCCCACTTGATATGCCCTTACAGCTTGACTCTGACCCCGGTATCTACTCCCTTGGAGTGATTTTGCGATCAATGATGCACCCACCTTATAATCCATCTAGGCCTGGGTCAGCAACGAAAAGAGCAAGGAGAGCCTTTTTTTTTTCCCCCAAGTTGGTAAAAAAAAAAAAAAAAAAAAAAAAAAAAACTCAGTAAAGAGCTGCAATGCATGTGACTGAGACAGTCCTTAAAATGTAACATCAAACCATGCTTTTTGTAACCCTGATTTTAAGAACAGTGCACTTGCATATCCCACAATGCATTGCACGTATTAAAGGGAGAGTTATCCAGTGTTTTGAGATCACATATCATTTGCTGTTTACATGTCAGTTGTTCATTGTTGTACTTTTAGATGTTCACCAAAATATAAAAAAATAAGCAGGACAGTGGTGGTGGTTTTTATTTTTTTTATACTTTTTCACTTATATTATTATTGCAGTTATAGCATTGGGAGCCACAAAGAAGTCCTTAAAGAGTTGCATACTGCTCCAGAGCTGCAGGTTGCAGACCCCTCATCTAGGCTTTATTTGCCAGTTTGTGGATGAAACTATCGTGTGAGGCAGTCTCAAAAGCTTCACTAAAGTCAAGATATACCACATAGCAAGAGGTAGTCTAGATAATGTTAGTCCTGCCATGAAAGCAGGGGACTGGACTAGGTGGCTGAGGTCCCTTCCAGTCCTAGGATTCTATGATTCTATTATTTTCTAGGTATTTGCAAATTGCCTGATTGTTATTGTCTATTAGGGTATGGTGACAAGTGCAGTCATTTGAGTGATCTTGAAAATACTGAGGTTGATTTCAAGAGATGGGGATTTTACCTTCTCTCCCTTCCCCTTCCCCCCACCTCCCAGCTCCAACCTGACTTAATTGGCAAAACCATCTTACCTTTTTCTGCAACATTTGGTTCACAAAGTCTATCCTGAGCCTTTGCTCAAATTACAGATTGAGTGTAACCTGAACCCTACATTGCCGACATCCAGGATGTTTGTCTCCTGTGTTGGCTGCTCCAGAACAGTATTTTAAATTTCCCACTTGGGAGAGTTGCCCTAATCTTTATCTCCCTGGCCACATTCTCTAGTAGGAAGAGAAATCTCACCATGGAAGGACTCTAACTGTAAAGACCGTGTCTAGT
This sequence comes from Carettochelys insculpta, assembly GCF_033958435.1. Classification (NCBI taxonomy): domain Eukaryota; kingdom Metazoa; phylum Chordata; order Testudines; family Carettochelyidae; genus Carettochelys; species Carettochelys insculpta. The sequence continues at coordinate 107,832,330 of NC_134141.1, forward strand.
GATCAGCCTTGAACCTGCCCAGAGACAGGCAGATGGCTGAACCAACACTGAGCAGTGCAATGCAGAGCATTGTTGAGCTTTATCCCTACAGCTGTGGGCACTTGGGGGCCAGACTGTGTGTGTGGTGGAAGCTCAGTGTAAGAGAAAACCAAAGAGGACATATGAAGGGGCCATCCCAGGAGGAACGTGCAAAGCTAGAGGAAGAGGTAGGGGAGCCGCGCTAGCAGGATGGAAGGGAACTAAAGAGGGCAGCTGATAGCTTTTACAGGGTGGATAGAATAGAAAGTAGGGTGTTTATGCAAATGGGACTGCACAGGACATGATTATGTAAATTATGGCATGGCCTCATTTGTGTATTTGCCCCAGCTCTCCTAAGCTGCAGAGGCAGCGGGCATGCTAAATTAACATGACATCTCACCACATCATGGTGAGTGAATGACAGCAGTTTAGCTTTAGAGCAGAGAGAAACACAGCTGTCTGCATTCAAGCATCCCTGGTCCTATGATCCCTCATGCCCTAAGCTACAAATCACAAAGGGCTTTGTCATCCTGAAAGCGTGAGCAGCATCCAGGCCTCCCTGGGTTGTTCTTTAGGGCTTTAGAACAGTGAGATACACTGATCATATTAAGTGACTTTGGTTATGAGAGTCAAGACTGTTTACTGTCTATGAGCAGGCAAGGAATTATTGGCTATGAATCAAGATGGTGTAAATTACAGCAGTCCAGGATTTGTTCTAACTAGCACTGCTATATTTTAGGCATATTCTCTGAGAGCTGAGAGCTTTCAGGAAGAGCTGAAGTGGTATGTTGGCCCTGTCCCAGTGACTTTTTTTGGCCTGATCCTTGTATCTATTGTGGAAAGAGTTATTCCTCCCCTTGGGTATACAAGACAGTCTAAATTGGATACAGTAATTTTGTTAGGAGAAAAGAATTCTTTTGCTCTCTAGATGAGTCGTTTAAATTATACAGAAATGTGAGTTATGTACCATTTAGCATTAGAATAAAGCCTTAAGATTGCTTTTATGGTACCTCTCTATATTATCAAGAAATAGCTGAAATAAAAGTTATTTATAGCACTACAGAAGTAAGAGGTAAGACCAGCAGTGTTAAGGTTGCATGACTCTTTCCATTTCAAACACCTTATTATTTTCTAATCACTTACTATTTCTGAAACTTTCAATGGTTGAGCAGAATTTTTACAAGTTTTGACTCTACATAAATGGGGAGATCTTTTAGGGAAATTTTGGGCAGAAAAAGTTCAGTCACTGATTATGAAATTTATCTGAGGGTTGAAAGGTGAAATTTGGTCAGGAAATGGTCTGTACTGAGGAAGAGTTCCTTTGCTTTCCAATGAAAGTTAGGTGTTTTGATTCCACCTCCACATGTCAGAAACCTAAAATTGTACTGAGCCTGCATTTTAGCTACTTCACCTAACCTCCTAAAGTGCTCAGTTAGGAGAACATTCAAGTATGCTTGTGAATACTTCAAAGATAATTGTGAAATGACATACATAGGGAAGTACATCACTGCTGCATCTGTGTAATAATTTTTAGTGTCAGGGAAGCATTGATGTGGATCTCATTGGGTGCAGAGATATTGAGGAGGGTTACTTGTACATTTTGGAAGGCGTGTATCGCATTTCCTGTACGCTTCTCAACAGATGCAGAAGAGGGGTTTCCAAATAACATGATGCATCTAGTCATGCCGTTGAAGACTATGAGCTTGATCTTGTATTGTCCTGTATTGTAAGTTGTATTGCCACCTATATCTATGCAGGTGCCAATACTGTGATCTATTTCATTCACTTCGCACCTGTTGATGACATCATGTTAGAACGAGGAGTCCCATGGCTGGTTTGGTGTTTTTGCTGAAACAGACTAAAGGGGTTACTGCTCCGAAACAAGATGTTAGGCAGTGAATGATCAAACCCTCTACATCCTAATGCATTTGTATAAGGCATCAGAGTTAAGACTGTGTATATAGCCTTAAGTTGACAATCCCAGGTATCCGAGTACTTAGCCAGGCAATCTTAATAACAGTCTATGTACCTACCTTTCTGCATGCCACAGTCATCAATATTCACTATATTGGTATTAGTCCTAAAAGAACATAGTTTCTGTGGTGGGGGTGGGCAGATGTTTTGGCCTGAGGACCACATAGGGATTCAGAAATTGTATGGAGGGTTAGGGGAGTGCCTCGCTAAACACCCAGACATAACCTGCTCCCTGCCTTTGATTACCCTTCGGGCCCCCTCCTGCTTCCTACTGTCCAGATCACTGGGGTTGGCAGTGCTACAGTTGTGCCACCCGGCTAAAGTTGCAGATCTGGAGCACCAAGCGAGGTGGTACTGCAGCTGGGTTGCCTGGCTAGAGCTCACGGCTCGACAGGCGAGAGCACCAGGGCTGGCGGCGCAGGGAGCACACTATCCAGGTGGCAGGGGCAGCAGCTCAAGCTGCAGGGAAGGTGGGACAGAGGGAAAGGGGCTGAGGATAGCTCAAAAGAGTCCACTGGGCCAGTTTTGGCCCATAGGCCAAAGTTTGCCCCCCCTCTGTTCTATATGGTTGTCCCTACAAAACCGTCATTGATGATCAGCAGAAGTTTGATGAGGGTAACTAGATGGAGAATAAGCCGTGGAGATCTGCCCTACCGTTTAACTGAGGGTAATAAAATGATCAGGGTTAAATCCTGTTTTCCTGGTCATACTTCCTTCTCTTGGAGAATCCTGCATGAGTAAGGACTGTAGGATGATGCTGTTAGAAATACACAGATGAATGAATGAATGTATTCAGTAAGGTTGAAATGGATCTGCTGAAATATATGTAAAGACTCTGAATCTTCTGGCTCACATAAAACTAGTTCAATAGAATTCCAGACTTGCAGGGGGGAAAAAGGAAATTTACAAGTGGGATATGTACAATGGAATTTTCTTCCTACTAGGAAACTGTTAAAAAATTAGAAACATTTCCATCAGCTAAGCTAATTTCTTAAATTTATTCTTTTTCTACTTTTTTCAGATGACTGAGGCAGATAAGTCTCAAGATCCTCAAGCTAACATTGAAGTGACCAAAGAGAGCTGCCAAAGTCCAACACTGGGAGGTGGTATATTGAAATACAGAAGCCGATCTCAAGGTAAAGCAGGCGTGGTAAAAGACATGAATAAAAAACCTTATGCCCCTGCAGAGTTCTTGTATGTCACACAGAGTGGGTTAGGTGTGAAATGTAATTAATCAGAGCTAGGCTTTATTTCCATTGGACCTCCAGATAGTTTGGGTTGGATAGGGAATTTGAGCTGCACAATGTTCACATTCAGCTTGCTGAGCTGAAACTTCTTGGCAGAATAATGAAGCAAAATTCTGCCTTTCTGAAGTTTATTTACCATTCCTTAAGTTTAAATTTCCTGTGTGTTTGGTTTGATTTATTTTGTTAGGCATAGGTGGGGACCTTTTCAAAATGCCATCACTTTATCCCATTCATTAGAGCAAAATGCTTGTGGCTTGTTATTGTTACCAAAATCTCCAAGAAGGATAGGGTCGTGCCTTCCAGCAGATTGACAAAAGGCTGTATGAAAATAGTATCGCTCCCTTTTATGTGAACTCCAAATACACTTGAACATCCTTTAATTCAGGCTTCTGAAAGCTGGAAGCAGCTGTGGTTCAGACCACTGCATGGCTGGAGCGCCATAATCATAATAAAAACAAAATAAGGTGAGAGTGTAACAAAACAAAGTAAATATACTGTCCAGCACTAATTTAACATGTACATATGCAGAATGGAAGAGCACGGTACTGTGCATTTAGTGGCTGTCTGCTTAATTACCTACAGATGACACTAAAAACTAACTAACAGTTTAAACACAGTGTACCCTAAACTCTTTCACATCCGGCAGCCCCAGGACTGGGCAGTTGCTGGGTATTCAAATATTCTGGATAATAGAGAGGTACACCTAGCTATGCATAACACTAAAGAAAACAAGTTTAGATATTAAGAAACAAACAAAAAAGTATGTAAAGTACTTCACTTACCAATAACAGTAGTATTGCACACTGTAATTCTAGACTATGTCTACACTAGAGAGTTTGTAGACAAAACTGGGGCTTTGTCCACGAAACTCACGGTGCCTCTACACACAATATGTGTTGTTGACAGAAAATGCCGGCAAAAAAAAGCCATTGTGACAAAGCCCCAGGCTTGCCCTTATTGGGCCCTGTATTATGTGGCAGTTTAAAGTGTAGCCTCAGAGGCCCACTGCGTCCCCTGAGCTGCCTCCTGCTCGCGCAGAGACTTGGGCCACAGCATCACTGAGAGCCATTCTCATGATAGGCTAGTCCAAAATACAGTCACAGAATCACAGGGCTGGAAGGGACCTCAGGAAGTCATCTAGTCCAGCCCTCTGCTTCAAGCAGGATCAACCCCCACTAAGTCATCCCAGCCAGGACCTTGTCAGGCCGGGACTTAAAAACCTCAAGGGATGGCGAATCCACCACCTCTCTAGGCAACGCATTCCAATGCTTCACCACCCGCCTGGGGCAGTAGTTTTTCGTAATATCTAACCTACACCTCTCTTTCTTCAACTTCAGACCATTACTCCTTGTTCTGCCATCTGACACCACTGAGAACAGTTTCTCACCCTCCTTTTTAGAGCTTCCCTTCAGGAAGCTGAAGGCTGCTATTAAATCACCTCTAAGTCTTTTCTTCTGTAAACTAAACAAGCCCAAATCCCTCAGCCTATCCTCATAGGTCTTGTGCTCCAGACCCTTAATCATTTTTGTTGCCCTTCACTGAACCTGCTCCAGCAAATCCACATCCTTTTTATACGGGCCCAAAACTGGACACAATATTCCAGATGTGGCTTCACCAGTGCCAAATAAAGAGAAATAACTACTTCTCTAGATCTGCTTGAAATGCTCCTCCTACTGCACCCTAGTATGCCGTTAGCCTTCTTGGCTACAAGGGCACGCTGTTTACTCATATCCAGCCTTTCACCCACCATAACCCCTCGGTCCCTTCCCATCATACTGCTGCTAAGCCCAGTCGGTCCCCAGCCGGTAACAATGCTTGGGATTCTTCCGTCCCAGGTGCAGGACTCTACACTTCTCCTTATTGAACCGCATCAGATTTCTTTTGGCCCAGTCCTCCAATTTATCCAGGTCACTCTGGATTCTCTCTCTACCCTCCAACGAATCTACCTCTCCCCCTAGTTTTGTGTCATCCCCAAACTTGCTGAGGGTGCAATCCAGTCCCTCATCCAGGTCATTAATTAAGATGGTGAATAACACCGACCCCAGAATGGAGCCTTGCGGCACTCTGCCTGAAACAGACCGCCATCCAGATATTGAGCCATTGACCACTACTCATTGGGCCCGACCATCAAGCCAGCTTTCTATCCATCTTATAGTCCAAGGATCCAATCCATATTTCCTTAACTTATGTACAAGAATGTTGTGGGAGACCATATCAAAAGCCTTGCTGAAGTCAAGGTATATCACATCCACTGACTTCCCCATGTCTACAGAGCTTGTTACCTCGTCATAGAAGCTAATCAGATTGGTCAGGCAGGACTTGCCCCGGTGAATCCATGTTGGCTACTTTTGATAACTTTCCCCTCTTCCATGTGCTCCAAAACAGATTCCTTGAGGATTCCCTCCATTATTTTCCCAGGGATTTAGGTAAGGCTGACAGGTCTATAGTTCCCTGGATTGTCCTTCTTTCCTTTTTTAAAGATGGGCACTACGTTTGCCTTCTTCCACTCATTCGGTATCTCCCCCGATCTCCAAGAGTCTTCAAGGATAATGGCCAAAGTTTCAGCAATGACCTCTGCCAATTCCCTCAATACCCTGGGGTGCATTAAATCCAGAACCATGGACTTGTGCACATCTAGTTTTTCTAGATAGCTCAGAACTTGTTCCTTCCCAACAGATGGCTGCCCTCCACCTTTCTGTACTACAGTATCTAGTACCGTCATTTGGAAGTTGACTTTGTCCGTGAAGACTGAAGCAAAAAAAGCATTGAGTACTTCAGCTTTTCCTGCATCATTTGTCACTAGGTTACCTCCCTCATCCAGTAATGGCCCCACACCTTCTCTGATAACCTGTTTGTTGTTCACATGCCTGTATAAACCCTTCTAGTTACTCTTCACATCCCTTGCCAGCTGTAGTTCCAATTGTGCTTTCACTTTCCTGATTACTGCCCAGCATCCTCCAGCCGTTTGTTTATACCCCTCCTTAGTCAACTGTCCACGTTTCCATTTATTGTATGCATCCTTTTTGAATTTAAGATGACTAAGGATTTCCCTGTTAAGCCAAGCTGGTTGCCTACCATGTTTGCATTTCTTACTATGCAGCGGGATTGTTTGTTCCTGTGCCTTCAGTAAGACTTCTTGAAAATACTGCCAGTTCTCTTCAACTCTTTTTCCCTTCATCTTCATTTCGCAAGGGATCCTGCTCATCCATTCTCTCAGGGAGTCAAAGTCTGCTCTTCTGAAAACAAGGGTCTGTATGTTATTGCTCACCTTTCCTACTTTTGTCCAGATCATGAAATCTATGATCTCATGGTTGCTGCAGCCCAGGTTCCCTCCCACTTCTATTTCTTCTACTAGTTCTTCCCTGTTTGTGAGCGGCAGGTCAAGTTGCTCATGGGCCCTGGACGGTTCCTTCAGCACTTGTACCAAGAAGTTATCCCCAACATTCTCCAAAAACTTCCTGGATTATCTGTGTGCTGATGTATTGGTCTCCCAACGAATGTCTGGATGATTAAAGTCTCCCATGAGAACCAGGGCCTGTGATTTGGAAGCTTCACTTAGCTGCCTGAAGAAAGCCTCATCTGTCTCACCTCCCTGATCTGGTGGTCTATAACAGACACCAACTACAATATCACCTCTGTTACTTCCACCTCTAAGCTTAACCCAAAGACACTCAACTGGATTTTCTCCTTTCTCATACTGGAGCTCTCAGCAATCATACTGCTTCCTCACATAGAGCGCAACTCCTCCTCCTTTTCTCCCCCGTCTGTCCTTCCTAAACAGTTTATAACCTTCCATGACCGTGCTCCAGTTATGCGAATCGTCCCACCAAGTCTCCGTTATTCCAACCACCTCATACTTGTTTGACTGTGCCAGGGCCTCTAATTCTTCCAGTTCATTCCGTAGGCTTCTGCCATTAGTGTACAAGCATCTTAGAGAAGGGGCCGATTGCCCCACTTTCTCCTCTTCACTCAGGAAACCCACTTGATTGTTTTCCTCCTCCTTCCCCACTTACCTCAGGGCTTGTGTCACCTTTCCCCGACAAACCTAGTTTAAAGCCCTCATCACTAGGTTTGCAAGCCTGCCCTCAAAGATGCTCTTTCCTCTTTTAGTGAGGTGGATCCCATCTCTTCTCAGCAATCCCTGTTCATGAAACAGAATCCCATGGTCAAAGAAACCAAATCCTTCCCTGCTACACCACCTATGCAACCACACATTTACCTCTGTGATTCGACGATCCCTACACGGACCTCTTCCTTCCACAGGGAGGACAAATGAGAAGACCACTTGTGCTCCGTATTCCTTCATCTTCCTTCCTTGGGTTACGTAATCTGCCATGATCTTGTCAAAGTTGTTCTTGGCTGTATCATTGGTTCCTACATGAAGAAGTAGGAAGGGGTAATAGTCTACAGCTTTAAGAATTTTTGGCAGCGACTCTGTAATATCCCGAATTCTAGCACCAGGCAAGCAGCAAACTTGCCGGGATTGTAGGTCCGAGCGGCAGATGGATGACTCCATCCCTTTTAGGAGGGACTTCCCAACCACCACCACTCGTCTTTTTCTCTTAGGGGTGGGTGGTCATAGAACTCCCATCCCTAGGACTGTGCATCCCATGCCTTCTAAACCGTGGGGACTCTTTCAGATACCTCCCAGGGATTGTATCAGCCCCAGTTATCTCATCTGTATCACCTGTGGAGAGAGGCTGAAAGCGGTTACTTAACACCACTGGAATTGGAGAGACTTGAACTGGTTTTCTGCTCCTGTAGGTAACATGCTTCCAGTTCTCCTCCTTGTTTTGGGTAGCCTGCTGTTCCTGCAGTATTATCTGTTGCCTTCTATCTAGAAAGTCTTCACCCTCTCTGATGGACCTGAGGGTTGATATTTGTGCCTCAAGTCCTTTAACCTTCTCTTCTAAAATGGCTACCAGCTTGCACTTGATACATAGAAAGTCCTTTCTATCGTTCGGGAGGAAGACAAACATGGCACATGACATGCAGGTCACAACAACAGACCTCTCACCAGCCATGTCACTCTCCATTTTTTCCCTTTACAGAGATCCCTTATTTGTTTCTAGTGCCGCCTTGAAAGACACAAGAGAAACACCATATAAGAAAGGTAAAAACAGGTATGGGGCTCCTCCCGAAGGCGAACTCCCAGGCAAACTCCCTGTTCACTGCTCACAGGGTTCACTGGGGCTGCCTTCTTATAGAGCTGCTAGCTGGTTCGGCCCAGCTCAAAGCCTTTGCCTCCAATCGAATCAGCCCTTGAAGGCCCACCTGGAAGGAAGCTCTCCCAATTCGCACCTTGCAAACTTGCCAAACTGCCAGACACGCTTTCCAACTGCCCCTCTCTGCAAAACAGATGCTCAGGCACACCGGCAGCTACGCAAACTGCCCCGCACTGCAAAATGAAACAAATGCACAGACACCACAGACAGAAATTCGACCCACCAGCTCACAACACAGCCCCCCAAATGCCACACTCACCTGAGCCCCTCTGGGGTGCTTTCCCAGGCAAACTCCCTGTTAGCTGCTCCTGTTCGCAGTCATTAGTGGAGGAGACTCTTTCTGCCCCCTACTTAGGGGTGCCCAGTCTCCTCCTGCCCTCTAGTGCTGCCCTGGGTGTGGGGTTGTCTGGGGGGAACCCAGACCCCTCCCAGATGTACCGGGTTCTGGCACAGGGACACTAGGCATCTGTGGCTGGAGGGGCTTCCCTTCCTGGGCCCTCCTGGTGCAGCAAAACTGCCTCCCTGAGCCATTTCCACCAGACGCTTTTCCTCAGTACTTTCCTCAGGTAATCGCAGCCCTCTCTTCTTGGGAGTCGTCCTTTCCACAGCCCGTGTCTGTCCTCTGTCTCCTTCCCCCTACTTACCTGGAGGAAACCCTTAGCCTGCTGCTGCTGCTAGATGACGCCAGATAAACCTTAGTCTCTGGGAAACAAAGGCACAAACCCAGCTGCCAACCTATTCTCCCTTCCATGAGGCTTCTGTAGCCAGCTGTGGGCCGGGGTCTATCACACCATGTAGATACTCTGGGGGCCCTTTTGGCTGACAGAACATATCAAAAGATTGATCTGCTTTTATGTGTAGCAATCTGTTGACAGAAGTTTTGTCGGAACATCTCTTCCGACGGTCACTTCTGTAGACAGATGCTTCTAGTGTATACATAGCCATTTGCATAGTATTTGCTGCGTTTATTTGTATTTATTCCCACTGTACTGTACTTACGGAAAACATAACTTAAATTGACTTATAGTTAAAATGCCAGTTATTTGAGAGTTCCAGATGATAGAATGCTGCATGTGAAAGTGTTTACTCTATTAAGGCTTTATCTTATGACCTGTCATACATGTACAGTACAGGTAGAAATAATAGGGGAGAGGGTGAGGCATGGCCAGGGTTGCCAATCGTCCTGCCAATGTCCTTCAGTCTCCAGGAATCTTTCATCAAAGATTATGTTCTGTGGTGAAACCTCCAGGAATACAACCAACTAAAACTGGCATCCCAAGGCCTGACTCAGGCGGGTAGAGGAGACCAGAGTGCCTTTCATGGCTGAATGCTAGGGTATGTACCCTACACATGGCGGTCTACGTGTGCAAGTAATGTGTCCCACATACACATTCCTGTCTTTAGCACTACAGAGTCCTGCTGTCTCTGTGCTGCCTTTCCCCACTGGAGCTGTTCACCACCCTGGGTAACTCCACACTGCAATAACAAGTGTGGATTCAGCCTGCCTTTCACTGCAGCATGTTGCTACAAATACCATACACACTCCCCTAAGTGTGGACAAGGCCTTTGGTAGGTAGAATGAGTGGGTTTTTTTCAGGTCTTGGTGAAAGCACATGGATTGTGATTGTGAAAAACTGGGATAGCTTGTGATGAACTACAGGATGTCCTTCAAGGCAAACGATTCAATAACTTACACAAACTCGGCCACCACTTATACTTTTTTTTTTTCTTTTAAATAACTGGGACTATTTCCAGAAAAGAAAGCAAATCACACTTTTTGGCATCATGTTCCTTCTTCCGTTCCTGAAAAATTGCTTTCAGGAAGACATTTCCAGAAATGAATGCGGCTGCAGCGTCAGCTCTGTAAGCTGAAAAGAGAGCTTGTGAGCTCTGCTCACCAACGAGTGCAATCAGTGGAAGTCTGGCTCAATTTCTGAGCTATCAGCTCAGTTTTGTTTACTATAGCCAATCACAGTATGCAAAATATTGGCAGTGACCATAGATTTTAAAAAAAAAAAACTTTTGTCAGCATAACACTGAGATATGGGAATGCTGTATCTTTTGATTTGTACACAGTGCACTCCACTAATTAATAACACTGCAATTTAACTCTTCCCTAGGCAATTATTGCATTATCCAACTGGATGCTACTTGGTAGTCTTGTTTGGTTTATGATTTGCAAAAGTCAACCCTCACATGACTTGTCGGAGTGAATTCTGTGTAATAAATGGCATTCCTGTGGTGTCCCTCAGGGGCTGGATCCCGTTTAGAATCTGTGGGAGAAAATGATGAATTGACTGTGGAGAATGGTGAATCAAATTATGAAATAGCAGTGAGGTATTCCCGAGGTGGGAGAAAGCATTCTCTTCCCCAGCAGCTTGAATCCTCAGGAGCCAGGCAGGTGAGTGGTTATACTGTTTACTCTGCCTAATAGTGATTTACAGCCAAAATCCCAGCTCCTTAACTCTAAGGCTTTTCTCTAGCTTCTAGAAGTTGGAGTTAACCACAGGCTCTGGCACCTACCACCTGAGCTAAAGGAGAACTCCTTCAGCTGTGTGGAAGTAGAAAGCTGTTACTGAGGGAGACATAAGTAATGGGCTAGGGTGATACATGAATATTCTTTAGTTACAGAGACATAACTATTTAACAAATCGTGGATTTCTTTGTTTCAGTTGATTATGGAATACTTGTTACTTCAAAAGGTCATGACTTCTATTGATTGTGACTGCACAGTATCTCAGTTTACGATAAATTGTGTCAACTGTTATGTTATAGAATATGTTAAATAGATAAAATGTGTGAAATTCTGGCCATACTGAAGTAATTGGCATTAGGGGTAGAATTTCTTCCCCAGCAGGATATATTAATATGCAAGAGACATTTTAATTTTTGTTCTAGTCCACGCAAATTTTTTCACGGAGCACATTGGTGCCTGTGTCATGCAAACAGGATGAAATAAATGGCATGTCTGTTGTTCGCTAGGAATATCATATTGTGAAGAAATCCACACGCTCACTGAGTGCAGCTCAGGTGGAATCTCCATGGAGACTGGCCCAGCCATCTATTATTTCCAACATTGTCCTGATGAAAGGACAAGGCAAGGTGAGGATTTTTGCACAACCGCACGAAGGGCCTGGGGCTCTGAGCACTCTGGATTCCCACGGAATCTCATCACCTGAATGTTTGTTACAGTAAATTTATTTTGTGCTTGCTTCATTTCACACAATAATCGATCAGACTAAACAGTTAAGAGACAAGTTTTCAAACCTAACTAAGTCATTGCTGCAAAATATGAATGAGGTAGAAACTACACCTTCCTTTGTTGGTATGCAGTGTGTAGCATGGCCCAATCCTGATTGAGATCTCTGGTCACTACTGAAATATGTATACTAAATACGAACGTGTGCATAGGTACAGATATGCATGTGAGTGTGTAAATCAGGGATTCGTTCACCTAAATACCTGCGTGCATTCACAATAGCCCACTTTGCACAAGAAAATCTATTTTATATATTGTATGTGCCTAGACCATTGCGATGGCAGAGGCAAGTCATTACTTCACTATTACTTACAAAAGTCTAAGAGTTATAGAAAGTTAAGAATCAGAACCAAGACCTGATTGCAGGTTAATTATTTCTCCAGGCATTTCACGAGGCCATAGTGCCTCTTATGATCTGTGTGTGCAGTATCATCTCTGTGGGTACTCTAGGTGCCACAGGTTGAACCTCTGTAGTCCAACACCCTTGGGCCCTGACTGGTGCTGAATGAGAGAATTTGCCAAATACATGGGAAGTCAATATTGTCTAACAGCATTACCAGCAGCTTAACTGCTTGCTGGCCTCTGAGAAGACATTTAGGGTTAAATTTAACATTTTAGGGTTAAATTAACTGCACAGAACACTGAATGCCAGGACTAGTGGATGTAAACAAACTTTGAGATCGTGGGAAATTTGGCCACACCCACGGTATATGGTCATCTGGCTGAGTAAAATCATGCTGGATTACAGATGTTGCCCAACAAAAGAGTTCCGGATTAGAGGGGTTCAGCCTGTGGTATATTTTACAAGAGCATCCAATGTCCCATAACTCTAAAATAATTTAATTGAATATTTATTATACTAGTGTAAGAAGCAGAGTAGTATTTTTCATGGCCATGCTTTATATAAAGAAATAATTCCAAAGGGGCTTGTCTCAGTGGCTGTAATTTCCACTGATAGTAACAGGGCCAAGCCATCTATTCTGCATTTGTTGGTAGCATTGTGGGTGGTTATGCTGAAGTTCCCACAGTCTCTCATAGATGAAGAAATGCCGGAAAAGTAAGAGGAGGTATGTGCATTTAGAATGGCGGGCAGACTCTGAGGGAATATTTGTGTACGTGTCTAAAATATGAAATTCTTCATTTACTTAAGTAAACAAACATTCACACACACACACACATTCTGCTAACATTGCAACACTGACCTTATCTCATGTTTTTCCATTTCTCTCTTTCCTGAGGAAATGTGATATCTGTGATAGCAGAATAAATTGCAGTTAATCCTGGATATGAGTCTCTTGGGCAGGAATTCCAAGAACCATTAGTTTAAGAGGCTGCTGTTTATAGATGGAGAAGTAGAAACGAATAACATAAAACCCAGGCACCATGATAACATAAAATAAACTTTTTGCTGTATTTTAGGATGACTATGACTTTCAGACTGAGTGATACCGTTGGAGTGAGAGTAGATCAGGAAAGGAGATCAGAGGATAAAACTACAGCATAATTCACATGAGCTAATTAGATTGCTATGTTCTCTTCTTCTTGTTCTGTCAAGCAGTCTTTGTGAGATAAATTGGTGGCAGTTAGGTGCCATCAATTTATCACTTCTTCCTGGCTCTGTAGGGTCTTGGATTCAGCATTGTGGGAGGCCAGGATTCTGCTCGGGGGCGCATGGGGATTTTTGTGAAGACTATATTCCCAAATGGAGCAGCCGCTGCTGATGGAAGACTTAAAGAAGGTACTAGAAGCTAAAAGCTCATGCTGTCACTCAAGTGTAATTCGTAAACGTGTGTTTAAAGATAATTTTAAAAGCCCCAGATAACTGACAACTTAAACAATTAGGGAGAAGGTGACTACAGATTTGTTGGTAGCATTGTGGGTGGTTGTGCTGGGAGAGTTTTGTGGTTAGCAGTTGAGTGCTTGGGTGTGGCAGTTGGGCCAAGTAATCCATCATCTGTGAAATCTCCCTCATGCAGCCAATTAAATGGCTGCATGTAAATTAGCTGCAGAGTAAGAAGGATGATTGGTTGAGCTAACTGTTATCATGAAGCTCTAGGACTCATGGCACTGATACATGCCTCACTGGACACATACACCTCATGGGGCAATTTGTAAAATCAAAGTGGCTGAGAACTTAAAAATTGGACAGTAATGGACAGCAAACCCAGTGATGACACAGATTGGAGATAATTCTTAACAAATGTTGCCTATAACTGCTTCCAGCACTTCACAATGACTCAGGAGACATTTTAGGTCTCAGAGCAGGGATGGGCAGTAATTTTTGTTGGTTGCAAGAATTTGCAAAGTGGTCAAGGGCTTCATTCTTCCACGATATTAATGGAGGGAAAGTGCAGGGTTTTTGCTGGAGGTTGAGTGCAAAAGGGAGGCTGGGATAAGGGACTGGAGTGCAAGAGGGGGTCTGGGAGGGAGTTTGGGTGAAGGAGGGGGTTGTGACTTGGGGCAGGAGACTGGCATGAAGGAGTTTGGGCTGTCACCTTGGGCAGGAGGGGTTGTGACCTGGAGCTGGGGACTGGGGTGCGGGATCTGGGAGGGAGTATGGGTTCAGGAGGAAGGGGAGAGGGTTTGGATTATATGGAGCCAGGGAGGCAGCTCTCATCCAGCAGCCCAACTGACTTCACAGGAAGGCTTTCTGCTTATGGGGCCGTGTCAGCGAGCCTGAGAAGAGTGGGAGAGGTGCTTCAGACATGAAGGTCCCTTTGGCCATAAACCAGGCAATGGGATTGTGCTGTGGGAGGTGGCGGTGCTAGAAGTTTCTCTCCCCTTCCCTCCAGGCTTGCAACCATTGAAAGATAGAAGATCCCCCACACACTTCTAAGTGGCAGAAGGAAGGGTAGGTGGGGGCAGGCTGCCTGAAGCTCCCTGCTGCATCCATGGCAGGATCCAGTAGCTTGGTGGGCTGGATCCAGCCCATATTTTGCCCAGCCATGCCTTAGAGTGACACACACAGTCGCGTTCCTGGAATCTTACTATGTAGCTCGTGGGGAGAATCCAATTCTCTGTCAATGGCTACAGAAGCAGATTAGTTCAACTCAGCTGAAAAACAATAGCTGTCCATTTCATGAGTGCACCTGAAAACCAATAGCAGGGCATCAGCATGTGAATTCGCTTTATCAATCTCTTCAGCAGAAAGTTGGTGTGACCAAGCAGCCTTTTTGGATTTGTGCTGTGCTTTGCAAGAACAAAATAAGAGAAGGAATACATCAGGAACTCTTTCTCTTTCCATCCCTGATTTCATTGTGTTCCCTGTTCAGCAGGACTAGCTCTACCTGCTTAATTGGGAAAGTGTACTGGGAGTGTTAATCCCGTGAAATGGTGCTGGATCAGAAAGGAAGGGTTCACAAAAGTGTCCTTCAGAGGCCCTGTTATGGAATCTTGTTTTGTAGTATTATTGAGCACCCAGACTGTCCCGGGCACCTTTACGTAACATAGAAGAAAACAGTCCCTGCCCTCATGAGCTTGCTGTTTAGGTTTGACGTGACGCAATGAGAATGGTCTAACCAGACACAGAGTTAGAAAAAGGGAAGGAAGGACAAGGACAGTAAGATCATGCCGCTTGTAGGTAGAACATGGGCACATCCTGTTTTATTATGTGTTTAGCTTTCCTGCCTCTCAGCTTGGCTGTAGAGATTCACATTGTTCAGCCATGGCATTGTGAGTTCACATTCTAGGCTGGTAAAGGTACCAAGTGGTGGTGAGTTTAGAATGTTGGTCTATATGGGGCTCTCCTAGGTAACCCCTCTCCCTTCATATGTTGCCCCTTCTCTCTTTATATTTGATTATGTATATTGAATTTAAGCCTGGCACTGGTGTCACTGGACAAGCTCAACCGCAAGAGAGTTTGATTTCATATCACAGTTTGTGCATTAGCCCTGAGAAAGGAATAGTTACCATATAGCCCACAAACTTAACAATCCTCCACTGGTTAACCACAGGTTGTTCAGTGCTTGGATATTCAGTTCTGCGCTGGATTAGGAGAAAGGAAAAATAAAGACTTGGCAGTTGCTGGTGCATGGTCTAATTATGCACAGATGTGGGTGTGTGTAAGACTAAAGAAGAGAGATCTGTATTCTGCTCTTTCTTCCTCCCTAGAAAGAAGTAGCCCAACACATCTGGTTGTAAATATAGTGACCCAAAGCATGAAAATACTTGTAGTTCTGAATAGGCAGATGTAGCTCTGAAACTCGTTTGGTGTGAGGATGTTAGTGACTTTCAGCCACTTCTGTGTGGTCAGTTAGCTTGCTTTTCTCTCTGTCTCGTGTAGTAAGTAGAATGCCATTGGCGCTCTGTGTGTGGTTGTAGGGACAGCTTTCTCTGTATGGCCAGCTGGGTGTCATAATTTTATGCTCCATTATGATTCCCAAACTCTAAGATGCTCTTTTAGAGCTATGCAAAGAGAGCGTGGGCTCCTGAGTCTCCACAGCCAGAACTTCCACTCCCAAGCATTCTGACTCCAATTAAAATCCACAGCGTTTTCAAATGGTTAACCATTTGAACCACAGCTAAAGAATATTCGGTGCTCTGCTAATTCAGCACTGTGTTAACTACAAAGGCATTACAGCAAATGGAAATAAATAGGAAACAAGGCTTTTAGTAGCATAATACATTGGAAACCATGTGGTAGCCCATTGGTGTGCTAATGTCAAAGAGCAGTACTCTAGCTGAATATAGTATCCCAATGTAAATGCTGACTTGATTTTGTATCTCATTACCAGGGGATGAAATTCTAGAAGTTAATGGGGAATCTTTACAAGGGCTGACCCATCAAGAGGCCATTCAGACGTTTAAGGTAACAGTTATAGACACAGTAAGAGAAACTGTACTTCTCATAGCTTCGCACAGTGTAACACCACTGCTACAATTGATTGTACACATGATTCACTGTAAGATGTAGTATTCTGTGTCTGGTGACTACGTAGCCTAATAAGTTCTCTTGGTTTTTTAGCAACTCAAGAAAGGTGTAGTGACCCTCACCGTGCGCACAAGACTACGCAGCCCGAGCCTTACGCCCTGTCCAACTCCCACTTTAATGAGCAGACCCAGCTCCCCAAGCTCCAGTGCCAGTGGAGGAACTCCTGCACCTGGCTCTGATGACGGAGATGCTCCTTCCTTGTGTCGCAAAGGTCCAGGACCAAAGGACAGAATTGTCATGGACGTTACCCTCAACAAAGGTTAAAGAAAGTTTATCATGGCTCAGCTAAAAGTTAAACTAACCTTGAAACTGGGTGTTATCCGTCTGACTGGGTTTTCCAGTGAATTCCTAATACACAGGATAACGTGTGCAGCCTGACGTATTTTCCAACACTGTTCTCATCCAGAAATCCTCAGCTTGTCCAATCTGCAAACCACAAAATGACTGGAAAATCAGCTAGCAAAATAAGGCTGAGGTTATGAGGAAGAGGTCTTGTGCTGCTTGTGGGATGAGACAGGTGCTGCTGCAGTTAGAGGCTAATCTGTCTGTCAGAGGTTTCTCTGTACTTAACTATTCCCATAAAATCTGTGTGTTCATGTTCCTTTCATGAACCTCTACAGAGCTCTCACTTAAACCAGGCCACACACTCAGAACTGGCAGTGTATACTGATCTGGTTAATGCATGGTATTTTCTGTGATTACAGACCATAGCGCATGATAAATTTTCATTGCAACATCTAAGGAGCAATAGTGGATACATCTTAGACGATTAAGTGGCTCAGATGAAAACCTAAAAAAGTCTAGATAGAAAGTGCCTGGAAAGCATCCTTTCTTGTGAGATTTTGGACAGTTACTGCTTCTTTAATGTTGCAGTCCATTAGTAGAGAGGGAGAAAAAGTGAAAATTAATGGGGTACGTAACTGAACCCCTGAAAATTCTTCTCCCTCAACCAACTTTCTTCAAGCCCTTCCTGTGCCAGACCTTGGGTGCTGGTACTTAACCCAGGTAGCAGAATTTAACCTAATAGAAGTGAGAAACGTGGTTAAGGTATCTTTCTTACTTAAATT
The DNA here is from genome assembly GCF_033958435.1 of Carettochelys insculpta. Classification (NCBI taxonomy): domain Eukaryota; kingdom Metazoa; phylum Chordata; order Testudines; family Carettochelyidae; genus Carettochelys; species Carettochelys insculpta. Next base: position 107,850,050 of record NC_134141.1, read on the forward strand.
TCCTAGATTTCCTCTAGGAATGCCACTTATATCTTATTATGCACACTATGATGTTGCATCTGGAGACAAAGCAGATGCCATATTATGTTTCTCATGCTACAGAGGTATTTTACAGAGAGATACTATTAAGCAATGTGTGGCTGAAATGTGGTCATTGGGGTGAACGGGGTTGGTTGTGGGTGAGGCTGAAGTTGGTTCTGTCACTCATGGACCTCCTAAAAGCTATTAAAGATAAACATTTTTCATCTCTAATTGCATCGTGTTTGACTTCCTGAATGACAGACACCTGGAAGTCCAGCTCTGAACCAATGCACTTTTCCTTGATATCAGTATGATTAGATAACATAAACACTTGTGTGTCCTGTGTGATTATAGTCAAAAGGGACTAAACAGTTTTTCCTCTTTGCTTTTTTGCAGAACCGGGGGTTGGGCTAGGCATTGGTGCCTGTTGTCTCACTCTGGAAAATAGCTCTCCAGGGATTTACATTCACAGCCTGGCCCCAGGATCGGTGGCTAAAATGGATGGTAGATTAAGGTTAGTTGTGAACTGAAAGCAAAAACATGCTAGTGCAATTTTATGGCATAATGTTGAAATCTACCTGAAGACTTATTTTCAGCAGCGAGGTAAAATCCATTACAGTTGCAAGTTTTTCTGATGAGGTGAAAATTAAGAAGAATATGTAAGTGGAAAAAATTATAAACGGGTATTTTAAAATGCCTGAAAACATTTCAAAATCTTTGTTTATATGACATAGACAGTTGTGTAGTCCTGGGAATGGCAGATTTAGTGATTCCAAGCATCAACACAACTTAGTACAAGTCCAGCCTGGAACCAACAGGAAGTGAAACAATGTCAAGTGTCAAAGCCAAAATGAATCAGCAGGCGATTTCTGCAGCTGTGTAAAAATATAGTCCCCTGAAACTTTCTTGAAAGGAGCTGTGGGAAATTTCTGCAGCCCATTGAGACTCTGGCTGAACCACTGGGTTGAGTGACTGGAAATTATTGTATATTCCAATCCAAGTTTCTTTATTTGGTTTAAGAGCCACTGGGGGAAACTACAGCAATGTCCTTCCTACCGCTACCGTCCTGCCTAGCTGATTCAGCTTGGTTGGAGTGCCCAGGTATGGGTGACTATGCACTCTTGTATGCTGTGGAGAATGTCCCTGTGCCAGCCCTGCAGAAGTCTTCAGTGGAGGTGGGCCAAGGCTGAGGCTGGAAGACTCACATTGCCATTAATTTTGTGGCCTAGCACGGAGTTGTGCAGCAGTCCTGCTGAGCTGCCCTAGGTCAGGGTGAGGAGAGGATTTTCACCACCTTGGGCTCTCTGCACTCTATTTGCATGGAACCCTAAATACTCCTTTTGTGTGGGTGTAGTGGATCTTCCCTATTATAAGGATCTGAACTAGCAATTCAATCTTGGGATAAGAGGGAAGATAATTCTTTGGTGGTAACCCTGCCAAAAATTCTCAAATTTATTATCAGAAAAGCAGTGTATTTTTTCCAGAGAAGACTATATTTTAGTATTCACTTGCTTACCTGTAAACCCAGTTTGAAAATTTCTGCAGTCTTAGGCTACATATACACTATAGCTATGTCTACACTAGCCAAAAACTTCGAAATGGCCATGCAAATGGCCATTTCGAAGTTTACTAATGAAGCACTGAAGTACATATTCAGCGCCTCATTAGCATGCGGGCGGCCGCAGCACTTCGAAGTAGGTGGGATCCTTTCAAAAAGGAGCCCCGTGGCGGCGAGCCGCGTCAATTTCGAAGTCCCCTTATTCCTATGAGCAGATGGGAATAAGGGGACTTTGAAGTAGGCGGGGTCCTTTCGAAAAGGAGCCCCGTCTGGACAAGCCGCGCGGTGGCGAGCTGCGTCAATTTCAAAGTGCCACGGCCGCCCTCATGCTAATGAGGCACTGAATAGGTATTTCAGCGCTTCATTAGTAAACTTCAAAATGGCCATTTGCATGGCCATTTCGAAGTTTTTGGCTAGTGTAGACACAGCCTATGAGAGAAATTCGAATTCAAATCAGCTCGATTGTACCAAGTCTTCACTATAAATACCGTTAGTTCAATTTAGGGAGCACTAATGTCAATAGCATAACATTGTTGAAACCAGCTGAGCGTAGTGTCAAATTTGAATTTAAAAGTCCAAATGAAGGCCAGTGTGGAAGTGCCATGTCTTAAAATCGAATTCGTTATCCTCCAGAGGTGTTCAGTATGTATCCTACAATGCCCGACAGTGCTCCACTCTGGCTGCTTCCATCTCTGCTACTCTCCAGGTACACAGGAATTAGGTAACAGGTAGCATTTTTTCCCATGCTGCACCAGCGAAAATACCCAGAATGCTACAGGGTAGAGAGAACTATGAGTTAGTTCCCATAATGTGCTGCTGCAGCAGTCAATGTTTGGTGATTGAGTGTGGCAGCAATAAGTCAACTTTGTGGGAAGCCTTTGGGGAGGTGAGGATACTCAAATTCGAACTTGTAAAAGCCAGCATTACAAGATCAGTTTTAATAAATTTGAATTTATCTCAGAGTGTAGGCGTAGCCTTATTTGTGCCTAGTTATGTCTCTTGTACATATATCTTTCATTTTTTTTAAACCCAAAACAGAGTCTGGAATGTTATATCACCTTCCATCAAGCGTCAGTTGAGTTTGCTTCTGGCCATTAAACTTCTGGTGAAAACTCCATTTCAGCTAATCACAACTGATTTAAACTAAAAGGAAAGTTAATTAAAAGTAAATAGATTGCATGAAATCCCTGTTAAAGATGTTTTTAATAATCATGGCAAATACTGCATGAATCTCTCTAGATTATTATCCTTGAATGGTTCCAGATGTCAACAATCCAAGAGCTGTCAAGAGTATAGGAACTAATGTGAACAATGTACAGTCTTGTCACAGAAGAGACGTTTCATCAAACGTGTTACCCCAATTTCAAGTGCAAATTGGGTGGCTCTCACTCCATTTCTCATTAGTTCAAAACTAAAACCATTTCATAAATTACTACCACATCATGAGCTCCAAACAAACCCAGGTAAAAAGGCGTTGTGTGTTTAATTCAGGATGGCAGTAAGGAATAACCTGTCGGCATATAATGTTGGGCTCCTGTGCTCAGAAAACGATACCTGCCATTGCAGCCAAACATTCACTTTCAGTCTAGTCTGGTGCAGTCAATCTTACACATTACTGAAATATGCTGCGTCACTTTGTCATGAAGTGCGAAAAGGAATATTGGACCCTACTGGTGCTTCCAGTGAAGTCAAAGGAATGTCAGCATGCACGTCAATGGAAGCAAGAGCTGGACTGGTTTTTGCAGAGCTAATCATTTCCAGATATGAGTCTTTGAAAAGTTTGGCCACTAGTCAACAGCCCAACTGTTTCATGAGAAACAAATATGCTCACTGGCTGTATTTGTCTTTCTAGCCGGGGTGACCAGATCTTGGAGGCAGATTCAGTGAGTCTGCGCCATGCAGCGCTAAGTGAAGCTTATGCCATTCTGAGTGAATGCGGTCCAGGACCAGTTAGCCTTATCATTAGTCGTCATCCCAACCCCAAGGTGAGGAGCTTCAGATGCTTGAATGTTGCTCTCCTTTGTTTTCGCAATCTGGGCAGGAATGTTGGAGATGTGTTGAATGGAGAACTGTTGCATTTTTTTTCTCCAGGTAATTTCATGGACTGCATTACATACGAGGTCAGTTCAGATGATTGTGATCCCTTCTTATCTACAAATCCATAGTTGTGCTGGACATTTCTTGCTGCATTGGTGCTATCCACCAGTTTTGGCTTTAATGGGGCAGACTTATTTTTCTGTGAGATATTCCAGGTGTCATGTTCACTTATTTGTTCGCAGTTGGACTGCATGACAATCTTACCAATTTTAAACTGACAACATAAATACTGTATACACTATATCAGCTTCATTGTTACAAGTGCTGTGGGTAGAACTGAATTTGAATGGTATGCTGTCAGGGATAAATATCAACAGATTGAGTCAATAAACGATAACAAAATAATGGATCCAGCACCTTTTAAAAATGTTAGTCTGTCCAAATGTCAACATTTTTATGTGGAAGAAATGAATCTGTGATGTACTGCTTCTGCAGAATCTGTGCCAGGGGAATTTTAAAATGTTTGCGTTTATAAAATGTGTAATCATTTTCAAGCAAGTTATTATTTTTATTGGTGATGAAAGATAAGACACTCCTTCATCCAAGTAGTATGGAATAATAATTTGTTTCGTTTTACCATCCAAAGAATTTCATGGGCATATAAAATCTTGTAGGCTTTGCAGGACTGTAGTTGAGAAAATATTAGTTTTAAGGGGAGCAAGAAAGCTTTGAATTTTGAATTCTTAACCACAAATGAAAACCTGTTTGAGGCACAAATGCTCTGAATTCTAGTTTGCCCTATTGAACAGAATGATGTGGCATTTTTTTCCTGGAGGTAGCAATACACAGTTTGAAAAAAACTTTTAATGTGGGTCCATAGGTGGTATTTTTTTCTGACAATTCAGATGAACAGATGATGGGCACTCATTGTGAGGGCTTCTGGTGACTGAAGGAGAGGCATTGCATCTGTTGGGTAGAGCAGTGTTTCCCAATTTTATTTGGCCATGGAACCCCTTTAAACTTAAAATAATTTTGTAAAACCCCATTCCCAGGCTCTACACCCCTTGGCTCCCAAATCTGCTCCCCATCTCCAGGCTTTACCCGCCTCAGCCTTCAGCTCCCAAATATACCCTCTGTCCCCAAGCTTTATGCCGCATCTCACAAACCCAACCCCCCGTTCTCAGGCTTAACCTCTCTCAGCCCCAAACTGGCCCCTGTGACTAACAAATCCATGGCGCTGGCTGGGAAGCCTATGCTGGGTGTCCACATGTGGCCAGAGGATGGAAGCCTGGCATGGAGGTGTTCTGCTGGTGGGAGTGAGCCAAGCCACACGCACCAGAGGGGTGCGGCCACTTGGGTAGCCGGGTGAGTGAGGGTCTGTCTGCAGCTCCCTGCCCTGCTGTAGCTGAAATAATGGAATTAAATTCAGTTGGTTTAATGGCCAGATCACTTCTGCTGGCCATTAAACCAGTTAAATTTACTTCCACTGTTTTCGTGGCAGCAGGGCAGGGAGCTGCAAAGGAGTCAGCTATCATAATGGAATTTTCTTGCAGGAGACTGGGGTTCCACAGAACACCATTTGGGAAACTGAAGGGTAGAGCAAGGGATAGGCAGCCACAATTGAGCCCAAAATGTCAAGACCAATAGAACTTCAGAACAAGTCTAGGTATTGTGTTGGACAGTGTTGTAGTTCATTCATTGCAGTATTATAAGGCACATTGTAACTATAAGACTGTGGACACCCTGAAACAATTATCCAAGGAGTGTAGACTCTCCTTACCTCATCCTGATTCATCTCAACTGAGTGTTGACTCAGCAGCATAATAATGCCCTTTCAATTGTTGTTTGGTTGCTGATCACTTCAGTAGCTGGAGGTGGAATGATTCTTGCATGGTGATGGGGATTGGGAAATACAGTGCGAAGAAAGACAAACCCAGGTTGGGCACCCAGCTTCACGCTTGAAAATAAAGGCCTAAATTGAGACCATACTCTACCTTAGGTCTTTTCACTCTCCTCCAATGAATATCACTGGGCAACTGCTGTGCTTAGAATTTGTAAAGGCAGCTGCGCATTTGACACAAACCACATCTGACAATTAACAGTTGTGTTTGACCGTCTTTACTGAGTAAGTTTGACACTCCTGATGTAGACAGAGCTGAAAAATGAGATCTTTGCTGGAGTTAGTATTTTTTTTCTCCTTGGACAAAAAAGGAACCCTTTATAGCATAAGAATTACCATTCTGGGTCAGACCTATAGTCCATCTGTCCCAGTATCCTAGCTTCCAGCAGTGGCCAGCACCAGGTGCTTCAGAGAGAATGAACAGAACAGGCAATAATTGAGTGATCCATCTTATCGTCAGTTCCCAGTGTCTGGCGAAGTTTTGCACCTTCCTGGAACCTTCCATGTCCCTTAAACGCTATAGGTGAGACGGTAACACAGAACTCTCAGCTTGGTGCCAGGAGAGAGGAGATGTCAACTTCATATCACTTTTGCATCCTCTACATCCTGGTTGCTCCATGGCTTGCAATATAATTAGTTAGAGTCCTGTCCCTGGCTATCTGTGGGCACAGCACTGCCCAGAATCACCCCACTCCCACAGCCCTACCTAGTTCCCCTCATGCTCCACATGCTGGGCTTGCCTTTGGCTGTAGTCCTCACCTTCAGCCTCATGGAAACCTCCCTGACTGGATCCAGGGCTTTTAAGGCATTCGAGACCTTTTACAGAAAATGGCAAGCACATGGGTAAGGCTCTTGGTTAATATTCCTCAGCTGCAATGCTATCTCCCTGTCTGAAAACAAAGATATTTTTGTTAAGGTTCATGTTTGTTTGAGTTCATACATTTTTATATTTGATCCCTCACTTCATCTTGCAAAAACTCCACAGCAAGCTTTGTTACTTAATATACGTGTCAGTATTTTTATGTATTTCCAAGAGAAATACCACAAAGGTTTTCTTTCTTCTGTTATTGTTAGTAAATGTGGCATTTAAATTATGTTTAAACTGCTGAGTTTGCTTCGGGATAATTCAGGTCCTCTTAGTTCAAAGAGGTTCAGATTTCTGACCTGTCTTTGTTCTGAGTTATTATAATTCGTGTAAAGTTGAGTGAATTGAAGTCACATTTGGTATATCTGAAAACAGAAACACAGATTGTTATGTATTTCTGCTCTGTAGCAGTTCCAGTTCTACAACTGCATATCATGTTTTCTAGACATTTCTGAGGGTTGATGTGTTAGGTTGCATTTGAAATATCTGATTTATTCTATCACTGCCATGTATTTTTATGTGTGGAAATTATTATAGATACCGATTACCAGTTTTATTTATTTATTTGGAAAAGGGGGGGATTAAGAAAAGTCAGCTAATATTTCAGAAAGTCTGGCTTTTTCCTATTTTTTTTAATTTAACGTATCTTTTACTAATGGAGTATTCTAGACAAATGACTAAATACTTTTGTACACATTTATTTAGAACATCTATGCCTCATTTTGGCACCTCCCTCAGAACCTAGGGGGTGGGGCTCACAAATTGATTAGCTCTGGCCTCCCTAGGCTCTGGGGCTGGTATGCGAGGGGAATGAGGAGAGTCTTTTGTCCTGTTTTTCAGTCAGGCACCATATCAGTGTGGGTGTGGGAATTTTTCTTTTTTGGCTTTCACTTGTGTGGCCCCTGACTGATTTTTGTGGAGGTCTGTGTGTCCTAGCCCAAAAAAGTTTCCCCACCTGTACTCTAAAACAAAAGTAAATCTTGATTGAATAATGCATTTGTGATGATCGGTGCTCTGACTCTGATCTTTGCTTCTTATGTTCTGCAGCCAACTCACATCATGTCTTTTCTACTAAAATTAGGTTTCTGAACAGGAGATGGATGAAGCAATAGCATGCAGTACTCATCGAGAGAGCAAGGATGCCTCTTCCCTTCATGTCACAGGTAGCAACACCTTTTTCTGTGTTGTGTCAGATCTCTCTATTATTTTTCATACCTGGCAACACTTATGGAAATCATCAACAGCAACCATGGGCTCAGCACCTGTTGGTGTCTGTTGCCTCTCTCACTATTTCCTTCCATCTTTTGCCATCCAATGCAGAGTGGCTTAGTTTCTGTAGACTAGCTTCGCACCACTGTATTATTATCATCTACCCATTCTCTGTAGGATCTGCTTCTCCTGTTCGAACCCTCCATTATGCCAAATACCAAAGTCTTGATTTTTTGTTCATCATTCATTCCACAAATATGTCCAAATAGCTGTAACTTCTGTTGTATAACCTTCGGCAGCAGGTTCTCTTTTGGGTGTATCTTCCTATATAATTCCTCATTGGTGATCTTCTGCATCCATCCCATTCTCAGGATCTTCCTATAACAACTCCTCTCAAACGCCAATATTCTTTTCTTCAAATATTTCGTTATCACCCATGTCTCATATCCATACAACTTGCTGCTGAATACACACGTTTTCAAGACACTCAGCTTCGTTCCTAAGCTAATCACTTTGCTTTTCCAGATCTTATCCATCGCCTTCAAACTTGCTCTTGCTTTCACTATTCCAGTCGCTATTTCCTTCTTACAGTCTAGGTCACACGTTATATTGCTCCCCAGATGTGTGAACTTTTCTGTGTTCTTTAGTTCAATCCAATCTACACTGATCTTCCTTCCTATTTCCTTATTTCCAGATACCACTGGGTTTTGTTTTTGTCGATGTTCATAATCAGTTCATACTGCTTCCCTTCCTCGTTTAACACCTAGATCATTTTCACTAGCTTCTCCTCATCTTCCTCAATGATAGCTATATCCTCTGTGAACCTCAAGTTGTTAATTCTTTACCCATGCACAGATGTCCCTTCTACCTCTTCCTTGATCTTGTCCATTGCTAAGTACTGTTAGGACTTCTGGAGTTGTAACCATTTGAAACTCCTATTGAGGAATCGTTCAAAGTACAATATTAAATAAAACATTATGCGTTTTAGTCATAGCTGCTACATAGCCCTTATCCTTAGCACTATGTGATATCTCTGAGGCCCCAGTCACCATAAGAAACAGAGTATGAGGAGGTTACTGCTGCATCCTGATCTAATGGATCAGGTCCGAGTGTTGCATTCTTCGACTGGTAGGTTGTACAGGTCACATACAAAAAAAGAATGTGATGTCAAAACCCCCCCCCAAAAAAGAACAGCAATAGTCTAGTTCATTTTTAACAAATTAGTTATGGTCTTTGGGCTGCTGACAAATTTTCAACATGGCTGCGGTGACCATCCGTCCCATTTTGGGTAGGACAGCCGTGTATTTTGGGTGCTGTCCCAGCATCCTGATTGATTTTGCCAAAGGGGCTAATTGCCCCTATTCCACTTTTTTACTAGTGCAGGTGGCTGCCCCCAGTTCTGGCTCCCTATGGGTATGGCAGCAAGAAGCCAGACCCGCACAGCGGCACAGCAGCCAATTGTTTTCCCGCAGCAGGGGGAGCCAGGAGCTGGACCACCACGGCTACTGCCTGGATTCCCCCAGCTGGTAAATGAAATAACACTTGATTTTAAAGGGACTTGGATGATATGGTGATGAGCACTGTATAAATATCTAGACAGACCAGTACTCTGCTGGCTTGTGTATATATTCTGTGTCTTTAATTTTGTATTTCCTGTTGAATCATGTTTAACAGGGGTTCTGCAGAAAAGTCCATCCCCTAGTGTGAAGGCCAGACAAGTCGAGGCCTCATCACCCCTGAGCTGGACAATGAAACGATTCCTGGAGCCAGCAAGTCGGGTAAAAGAATTAAAGTACAACACAAAAATGACTTATTAGGATCAGATTTTGCCAAAGATTCAGATTGCTCAGAACCAAGGAATTGTGCTGCTTCCATGTTACACCTGTCTCATACGAAGGGGTTCCATTAGTGAAGCTATATTGCTGGTGCACAAGCATGATCAGTAATAAAAAACAAAAACAAAAACAAAATAAAACTCTACAGGCTTTTGCAGAGCAAACCTGAAGCAGAGGTGAGCTGCAGTGGGCCCGGTCTGGAAGGCTGTTTCCCAGATGGGACCACAATCACTTATCAGACCTCCCCCAACTTCCTTGTCATAGGCTGTGGTTTGATTTCAGTCTTGTAAAAAGTGAGCTTAGCTCAATAGTGTGTTTACATTGGCACTAGATGGTAAGTAGGGCATGGTCCATGGAATATGGAATCTGCTAACAGATTACTGAGTAATTGGTTTCTGTATGTTATAATGGTGGTGGAATTTTTTTCCCCTGTGAATGCCAAGTAGCGAATACATTCAGCCCCAGGACCAGGTAGAGACAAAGAATCAAAGTAGCCATGGATAGAGTGCAAAGAGTCATGTATTATATATTTATTTATATTTTATATATCTATATACAGATGTATCAAGCAGGCAGGGATTGGGGGATAGGGCCATAATTAAAAATGATCTGGACAAGCTGGAGAAATAGTCTAAGGTAAATAAGATGGGAGTTTAATAAGGGCAAATTCAAAGTACTCCACTTAGGAAGGAACAATCCACCTCAAATACAGAATGGAAAGCGACTTTCTAGGAAGAAATACTGCAGAAAGGGATCTAGGGATCATTGTGGACCACAAGCTAAATATGAGTCAGGACTGTGAGGCTTTTGCAAAAAAAGCAATCATGATTCCTGGATGTGTTAACTGGAGTGTTACAAGCAAGACACGAGAAGTCATTTTTCCACTCTACTCTGTGCTGATCAGGCCTCAGTTGGACTATTGTGTCCAGTTCTGGGTGCCACATTTTAAGAAGGATGTAGGAGAAATTGGAGGAGGTCCAGAGAAGAGCAACAAGAATGATTAAAGGTCTAGAGAACATGAGCTATGAGGGAAGGCTGAAAGAACTGAGCTTGTTTAGTTTAGAAGAGAGAAGACTTAGAAGGAGACATGACAGCAGTTTTCAAGTTCTTGAAAGAGAGTTACAAGAAGGAGGGAAAATAGTTGTTCTCCTTGGCCTCAGAAGATAGGACAAGGAGCAATGGTCTTAAACTGCAGCAAGGGAGGTTTAGACTGGACATTAGGAAGTAAGTTTTTCCTACTGTTAGAGTGGTCAAACACTGGAATAAATTGCCTAAGAAGGTTGTGGAATCTCCATCTCTGGAGATATTCAAGAGCAGGTTATATAGACATTTATTGGGGATGGTCTAGAAGGTGCTTGGTCCTTCTGCGAGAGCAGGGGACTGGACTTGATGACCTCTCAAGATCCTTTCCAGTTCTAGCGTTCTATGATTCTATGATATATAAAAATAAATATAGACCATATATAGATATATAAAAATAAATACATGGCTCAATGCCCTCCCTTTCCCCCAGAGCCAGGAACTCCCAGCCTCCTTGGCTCTCCATAAACACCGGCAACTCACCGGAGCTGCCGCTGCTGCCACACACTTCTCCCACCAAGTGGTGGGTTGCATGTGTGGAGCACATGGGTGGCAATCCCAGCGTGTGGCTCTGAGGAGGAGCTGCCACTGCCACATGCTTCTCCCTCCAAGCACTGGGGCATGTGCATGAAGCAGACGGGGCACTCTCAGCCTGCGGCTCTGAGGAGCTGCATTTAAAGGCACCCCTGCTCTAGTCTCTCAATAAGGAATGGACTGAAAGGAACTTGTAAAGATGAATGATTTAAACCCTGATTGCTGTACTGAATGCTCCCTGTTGCACATCTGAACATCAGGTTACTTTTGGTGCTGAAATATTGGTGTCAGGTACCTAACTTCAGCCACCTACGTTTTAAAGTGTTGGCTTAATCTCACTGTGGCACTGTGCCCGTTGGTAGAACTGGGCTATCGAGCTTTGCTGTAGTTACCAGTGTTCGGTGAGGCTGAAGTTAGCATCGTTTGGGTGTTATTCACCTAAAGAAGCACCAGTTGCCGGTTTTATTGATTTGTTTTCCTTTCAGCAGGGCTCTGTCAGTTCTGAAACAGAGCTTTCCCAATACTTCCCACAAGATGGGCCAAGTCAGATATCATTTTCTGACACGCTAGTAATGGGCTCCAGTGATGAAGAGCAGCTCCGTCAGAAAAGTGGAAACAGTTCTTTGGATGACAGCTCTCTTTCACCCAGCAATCTCAGTAAGCCACAGAAATCGAACTAACTAGCAAAATACGTATGTGGGGGAACCGCTGCATGTGTTGTGCTTGCTTTAGAGGTTCAGGAATGCCTCGTTTTCAGTGGAAATGCCAGCTGGTACAGAGCTAGCCAAGAGGTTATAACGTGATGCTTCAGAACGTGAAGAGAGGAGTCTAAGGTCTGGTCTACACTAGGGATCAAAGTCAATCTCAGATATGCAATTATAGCTACACCACTTAGCTAGAATCATTGTATCAGTGTCAACTTTCTTCCCTGCTTTAGAGCACGGATCTTTGGGCTCACACTAATATCCTTTACCCTAAATGTCGGCATGGAGTAAGAGGGTCAACAGCCAAGCCCAGAGAGAGTAATTTTTGCTGCCTTCTCACACACTGGGCAAAATCGATCCCACACACACACACACACACACACACACGCACACACACACACACACACACACACACACACACACACACAAGTATAGACTCACCCTAAATGTCATGTGGACACTATGTGACTGGATTGCAACTCTGCCCAAATGCCTAGGGAATTAATTTATATTATTAGTTTAGCTGACCAAATGTAAGTTATCATTGCAAATTAATCAAACTACTAGTGATTATCTGACTGATTACATTTAAATTAGATTGGTCTTAAATATGTCAAATAGTTGAAACTTTATACCAGAATACCTGGTGCTGCCATAAAATAATTAGCACGTTGTGAGATCTTTCTCTTCTCTATGGTTTACCTCAAGCAGTCTTGTTTCTCTTCCACACTGGCTCTCCGTCTCAAGTCAAGAATCCAATAGGCAAGGGAGAGCAGATATATGTGTGTGTGTGTGTCGGATAGCTCTTTGACTCCCAATAGCTATCTCATTCAAATACATTCAGCTCCTGCCAGCTCCCAGCCCCTGGGGATCTCAGAATTTCCACTCACATTAACACAAGTTAAGCATAAATCGAAATCGAATATATTGGGTGTTTACTGAATAGGTTATATATTAGTTTTGATAAGAAGGGCATGACTAGGAAGTCTCAGCCCACCCAGTATTTTGAATTAAGCAGAGTACGTGCTTGGGTTTTGTCTGTGAATGTATGTGTGTTTGTCTGTCTCACTGTGAATCAATTAGGTCAGTTCTTTGCATAGATTTAAGCAGAATTTCTAGGATTGTCCACTGTTTGAATTTACAAAATAAATGTTTACATGCTCCCTGTTTTTCTTGTGGGCATGGTCCTGGTTCAGAAGCAGACTGAGAATAAAACCAGATGTGTAGTGAACAGGGAGCACCCATAAATCACGAGACCATCTTTTGTCTCTGGTGCATGTAACAGTAGTTATGTTTAGGGCGGAGGACATGGGAAAACAGCTCAGCCTCTGTATACAGACACAGCAAAAATCCTCTGTTGCAAACAAACGTGCTCTTTTAAAGTGGCTGCATTAGACTGCTCAGTATAAAACCATTCCAATAAGTCCAATTAAATATACAAAAAATTCTTTTCTAGCTGCTAAAGAAGCAGGAGCAAGCAAAGCAGACAGTCTTGCTTCACCAGCCAGTGGAAAGTTGCCTGGTATTTTCAACAAGCACATGGAGTCTGCCCGACAAGGGAACCTTAATGGTAGCCCCAAGTCTGTTCGCAGCCCGCTGCAGAGGCAGAGAAGAGTTGTTTTCTACGATGATGATGTTAGTGATGAGGATGGTTTTTTCAAGCAAGAAGATGCCCACTTCCAGAGGAGCCTGAGGGACAAGAGTCAGAAAAAGACTGAGGAAGACTCTGGTATCATCACCCTGTCTTCCACTGAAGCCGATGATGAAGGCAGGGACGATGAATTGTCACAACACACTGTCAGTAAGGCAGCTATCTCTGCGTTCAGCAGCTCCTTGGTGCCTGAGGAGAATGCCCATGAGCAAATGGTGGACTTGTCCTTCTTTCAAATCAAAGCACTTGATTATCCAGGGATGCCTGAGGTTCATCCCAGTAATCTGGGAGTGAAGGAGCTCCGAGAAGCACAGCTTGAATCTGTGAGATCCCCTAAGCTAGAGCACAAAGCAGTCACAAGAGTAAAAAGCATGTTGACCACTGAGTGCCGCAATCTGCCAAGGCAGAAGATCGAGGAGCACGGTTCCTGTCATAAGCCTATTGTGAGGACACTTCCACACAGCAAAAAGACAGACACGCCCGACATCCCCAGGCAGAGCACTGCTGAAACAATTAATCTGCTTCGGAATGAAGATGAATCATTTGGTCTGGATTTGGAAATCCAGGCCACTCCCATACGAGTTGTGGTAACAGGTTTACGACCAGGAGGAGCAGCTGAAAAGGTAACATTTTACAAATATGAGTCACTCTCTGGATGTTTACTCCTGGGTTTCTCTTTGTAGAGATTGAGAAGTGATATATGAATACAAACGAGATATTTACCTAATGTCTCATTCCTTATCTTTCTAAATATGCCATTGAGCTAAATGTTTTAGAGACATATTCATATGCCCATCTGATTTAAGCTTGAAAAAATCAACAGGCAAAAATATACCAAAATGAAATAATCCATATTCGTAATTTTTGTTTTGGGAGTCACTGCAATTTTTACACTTTATTAAAAACAAAAGAAAAATTATTTAGAAATATAGAATACTAATGTTAAAGCATACATTGCTTATAATAGGCAAAAATTATATTGCAGTTTAGGATGCAAGCATTTTCTCCTATTTATTTATTGGTTGGTTGCTGTGTTTGTTTATTTATTGGTTGATTTATTTATTATCTACTCTGCATTTTAGTGTGTTACAGTGGGATAGTTGCTTGATATGTGTGCCCTTAGGTTAATTGTTGGACTGCATAAAGAATTTTTGTGTGACCTTGCAACATAGTGCGCTTAGCAGATTTAATGGCTCTTTATTGTGGTGAGAAAGGCGTATTGCATAGTGGAGTAAACAGAGGTCTGAGAGTCATGATTCCTGGATCCTGTTCCTGTCCTAACCATTGATTCACTATTTAACTTTGGGAAATATATACCAAGTCCCTTTTAGGGCAATGAAAAGATTCACATTGTTTTAATGGGAGTTGAATAAGGTCCCAAGTTAGTAGTGAGATGCAGAGAGGTGATGACTCGAAGGCAGCACTGCTTGCGAGGTCCTAAAGAAACTGTGGCCTGACCTACACTAGGGATCAAAGTTGATCCCAGATCCACAATTCTAACCATGCCATTTGCGTAACTAGAATTGACCTATCAGGATCGACTTTCTTCCCTGGTGTAGATCAGGGATATTTGGGCTCATGCCAATGCCCCTTATTCTACGCATCAACGTGGACTACCAGAGTCAGTGGTTAAACCCAAAGAGACTGATTTTGCCACATCTTTTTGTAATGCTGTTGCAAAAAAAGCAAACATGATTCTGGGCTGTATCACTAGGAGCATTGAGAGTAAGACATGAGAAGTCATTCTTCTGTTCTACTCAGCACTCGTTAGGCCTCAATTAGAGTATTGTGTCCAGTTCTGGGCATCACATTTCAAAAAAGATGGGGAGAAATTGGAGAAGTTCCAGAGAAGAGCAACAAGAATGATTAAAGGTCTAGTGAACACGAGCTATGAGGGAATACTGAAATAACTGGGCTTGTTTAGTTTAGAAAAGAGAAGACTTAGAAGGGGACATGATAGTGGTTTTCAAGTACCTCAAAGAGGGTTAAAAGGAGAAGGGAGAAAAATTGTTCTCCTTGGCGTCAGAGGGTAGGACAAGGAGCAATGGCTTAAACTGCAGCAAGGGAGGTTTAGATTTGACATTAGGAAAAAAATTCCTAACTATCAGGATGGTTAAACACTGGAATGAGTTACCTTGGGAGGTTGTGGAATCTCCGTCACTGGAGATATTCAAGAGCAAGTTAGACAGACACCTATCGGGGATGGTCTAGATGATGATTCATCCTGCCAAGAGGTCAGGGAACTTAACTCAATGACCTCTTGAGGTCCCTTCTAGTTCTAGTGTTTCTGTGATTCTATGATCTTTACACATGCAGCAAGATTGAAAACAGTGCCCCTTCCCCCCCCGCTGCCCTCCCCCCTCCCCCCCAGTAAGTATAAACATACCCTATGTTTCATTCAGCCAGAATGTCTCCAGAGAAAAGTGACCAGGGTCTCTTCCTCATACTAGCCTCTGTGGCAACCAAGCAACACTGCCAACATCTTCACTGAGAGATAGCTGCTCTCTGTGCAGAGTCACAAAGTCTGGAAGGTTCCTTCTGTCATCAGACACCCCCACTTACTAACCACAACCTGTGGCATTCTGATCCTCACTTTACTTGTCCGTAAACAAACTATAGTTATGCCAGTGGTCTGCCATCTATAACCACTGGAAACCAAGAGCACTGCTTGTAAAACAATTATACTTGTACTGTGAGCTTGTACTCCTGAGAGCGAGCCTCGCAGGTATTTCCATTCATTTTCTCTCTGTAACTGTGTTAGGGATCTCTGGGAAAGCTGACAGTAGGAGATGAGATTTTATCCATCAACGGCACCCCGCTCAGTGGAATGACACATCAGGAAATTTATCCATTCATACAGAATCTCCCCATGTCTGTAACACTAGAGGTGCAAAAGGAAGTATCAGGTGAGAGCTTCTCTTTTTTTTTTTTTTTTTTTTTTTTTTTTAAAACACTTGCACTGTTGGTTTTGAATATGTAAGTGGGAAAAGCTTGACCAGGTTTTTTGCTGAGCTGGCATATGAGATCATTCAGAAAAAATTATTTGTGGGGCAGTGTGATTATGATAGAACATTCCATTACAGAGCCAGATTTTCCATCATTTATAACCCGTCATCATGAAGTGCTATATCATCACCTGGTATGGAACATCTAATGCTCCCGTTAAAAGTCAGAGTCCCTGTATGTTTGAGAAAGAGGATCTGAATATTTAGAACTCTCAGCCATCTAATGTTAACCCGTCAGAGAATTTAATTATGGAATAGGGTCAAGCATGACAATCAGATTTCAAAACATTTCTACTCTTTTGTTTTAATCAGATTTGTAGTGAATGTCTTGCTGATAAATGAAACGTTAATTTGACTCCACATAAAATAGTCTGAAGTTTTAAATGTCTGATCCTTTTAGTCAAATCTGTCTCTGAACATGTGATGATTAGCTTACATTGTGTGCTCAGATAGGCAAAGCCTGGATTTCATTATCTTACTTAGTAAATCAGAATGTTCTCATGCTCAGAAAGGAAGTGCAAAAACAGAAGTGTACAGCTTGAATCTTGTTGAAATGATTGTTTGTGTTTTTGTGATAGAGAGTTGTTTCTAATTTTGCTGGAAATGTGGATACCTAGGTATTCCCACAGAGAAGTTTTATGCTCTTCCTGCAGTATGTTTGTATGCACAATTTAAATGCGGGAGACAGTATTTGAAAAGAACAGTACATATTGCACATTCAGGAGCAGCCCTATGCTTCATTTTAACTTACCTCAAATATACCCTTTTATTTGTTCAGCTGTGAATTCTTAGAGGGCTAACTGGACTCAAACGCGTGATGCTTAGACGCCAGTTGTTTTTAAGGGTTTTCTGGCAAGCCAGGGAGTCTTATTCCTTAGTCCCTAGGCCCAGGGTGGGAACCGGATTTGATTCCCTACTTAATTTGATCCAGCCTGCAGCAAGTCTCTGTGGCCAGAGCTGGAAGCCCTAAGCAGGCCCACCAAGGAGGGAGAGGCCAATGAAAATGGGCAGTTGCCCAAGGGTCTGGTGATTCAAAAGGTCCTGGGGCTCCCAGCCATTGTTGCTGTTACTGTGGCAGTGGCAACTGCTGAAGCCCTTGGTTCTTTAAATCACCTCTGGAGAGCTACTCCATGCAGCTCGGGTGGTGGGGGGCAGTGCAGTGCCAGGGTATGGGAGGTGCTTAAGGCTGGCTGTCCCCAGTCCCATCACTTCTGCCAAGGCCCCTTCCCTTCCAGGAGCGAGGGACCCCCCCCACACACACAAACACGCTTTGCCAGTGAACTTGCAGAAACTCTTGGGCCTCATGGTACTAAGCCTTGGCTGCCTCCCATGGGCCGGGAATTGGGAATTTCACTCACATGTGAAGTTGAACATATGTATACATGAATGCTTGCAGGATCAGAATCCAAAGCATTTGTAGCATTTTTCATCACTCAGTACCTAATCACCTTTGATGCGTGCACTAGTCTTTAGGTATTCACTGCAATTTATTTCAGTCTGGTGCTATATATTTCTCCTCTTTGTCCTAGGGCTAATGGGAATGACACAGCCAGGCCCAACTGTTTGTGTACTCATACTTGGAAATGTAAACAGGATACTTACCGTCAAAGCTGAGAATGAAACAAAGCACAATTACTAACTAAAAATAAGGTTTCCCCACCCTTACATATATTGTCCTGATCCAGCTGGCATGTGATTATTCTGGAAATGTAAGAGTTACAGGAGCAAAGAAAGGCAAAGGTATAGGGAAACGTGTAGCTTGAATATGCAAGTCTGTTTTTGCAGTAAGAGCACAATATTTTGTGTGTAACATTCCGTTAACGTAATTAAAGAGAGTTAAGTGTTTTGTTTTAATTGTTTTTCTTTTTATCTTGGTACAGCCATGGACCGACTTACAAACCTCCTTCTGTCTTCAGGAACTCATGGTTCAGCTCAGGCTGACCCCTGCAGCGTCCTTGTTGGGGAAAAAGAAACCTGTCCTGGGAAATGTGAAGAAAAGACTTTGCAAAATGAGAATCCAGACAGTGTCAAGAACAGGACAATGCTGCCACCTGATGCCAAGAGTGGAGAAGTACAAACAGACATCTTAGAGGTCAGCTGTGCCAAGGGTGGCACAGAGAGCCCAATCACTGGTATTGATGACATCTTCAGCAAACTGAATTCTTCAGAGGATAGAGCTTCTCAGTCTGTACTGACTATAGCAAGCCCCAGAAAGGAGCACGCATCTGAGTGCAGTTGTGAGACAGAGGAAGGTTGTTCCACTAGGTCTGAGCCAGACAGAGCGAAAAAGGACCATTCTGAAAAATCTGTGAATTATGTAGCTGATACCCAGGAGATTTTGGGGTTATCGGTACTGGATTCCATTAATGCAAGCAAACTTTTTACTGTGAATAAAAGCTGCTTAAATAGCTATTCTAGGAATTTTAGCAGCTTAAGTGTAGATGATTTGCCTGCAGAAGACCCTCCGGAAGGCACAAGAAATGAGCCATTAGTAAAATCTATGTATGGTGCTGCAGAAGATTCCCATTCAGACACAGAATCTCTCACTGAAACCCCGGATTCTGCTGGCGATGTTTTGCTCTTGTTGTCGTCTGATGATAAAGCCTCTGAAACTTGCCATATTACAGAGTCAGATGAGGAGCAAATTGAAATGTGCTGCATGAATAATGAGCCACAACATCCCATTCAGGAAGCTCAGCATCTTATGTCTGCTAGTAGCATATTCCATCATTCCTCACCAACCCTTGACATGGCAAAAGTTCCACAAACAGAGAGCTGTGTGTTATGCAGTTCACTGGATACAAACAATGACAAAACTCCATTTCTACTAGAAGATCAGTGTCATTCAATTGTTCACTCCCAACAGCATTTAAATGCTTTTCCCACCATTGCTGCACAGTGTTTTCTCTCAGATTCTCTGTCAGATAAAAACACCCCAAAACCTCCATTGGGTATTCATCCAGTTTGCTGCTTCCATAACAACAGTGCCTTAAGTACAGAAGACAGAATAGGCTTGGAGAGCAATGAAAAATATGTGCAACCGCGTGAGTCTTCAAAAGATGATACGTCTTTGCAGAGCAAAAATATGAGTTTCTGCCCAGGTGGGAATGTGAATGGATTTGAAAACAATTTGCTGGACAAAGAATATGATAAAGAACAAGGATCTAAATTTGAAAGTGGACTGGTGGCTTCTGAGGGCATTCATAAGGTTAACTGTAATTCTCCTTTGACAAAAAAGGAAACAAACAGCTTGGCTAATTTGAGTAAAGCAGACAGTAATCATATAGATGCTTTATCACAAAAATTAACACACACAGCCAGGTCACCCACTCCTATGAAATCAGCAGATCTAACTAAAGCTGGTGCTACCTATGACTTGTTAGGGAAAAATGAAAAAGTGAATGGTGTGCCACTGAGAAGAAGTTCTCATGCAAAACAGCAAAGTTCCAGCACAAGCTACAGCAAAGGAGTTACAGCACCACAGAGCCCAGCCTCACAGAAAAAATCACATGATGAAATTAAGGCAATGGCCCAAAGGACTATTGTGGAGACTATTTTAAACAGCCAGAGAGGCAAAATGGTACCCAGACTAAAGGGCCTCACTACAAAAAGTAAAACAAAGGCAAATTCAGAAGGCCCCAGCTTTAGTCCTGCAAAAGCTAGTGGGAATGATCAAAAAAGAACTTCCATTTCTCCACAGTTATCACCCAAGCTTCTCGGAAAGAAAGTCTCTGTGTCCCATAACCTGTCTACAAATGTGGAGCCTGGCAAGAGCATTCCACCAATGTGTAAGACTCTGAAATCTGAGCAAGAAACTAAACCATATCTAGCTGTGTGTGAAGAAACATTGACCCCTGTGTTAAATGACAGCCACAACCCAGGAGAGAACAGTGAGCAGCAATTCAGGAGCAATGGCGAGCTAAGCACTGCTGGAGAAAGGGAGCATCAAAGAGGAGGGGAAAAACAAAACAAAGGGCCACATTATGTGTATAATAAGAGAGGAGTTCAGACAGGTGTTGGTGATTTCAGAGCTAGGGAAGATCCAACCACAGTAACCACCCCTCCTAAGCCAATGCTGAAAGGTGAAAATATAAGAGAGAGATCTGAAAACCATGGCCCAGGTGTAAACCTGATGACTGAAAGTTACCGTGAAGGTGATACTCAGCAATTAGGTCCTCACAACCTAGGAGTCTATAACAATGGCACATCCTCACTGAGTTCTCCCCCAGTTCAGCAAGAGCAGCCAGAAGGTCAAGAAATCCAGCGCACATTCATTGAGGTAAAGCTGTCCTCCTCCTTTCCCCCGCTAGCATCCTCATCACAGCAGCTGTTGTTGGAAAAGGCAGAAGCTACCAGTACAAAGGTCAGCCAGAAAACTGAGGAAATAGGGGATGGCCAGTGTTTCACTCAAGTAGATATCATTGGGGGTGGAAATCTACACAGCACATCCAAGACCGTAACAAGAACTTACTCAATGCCAGCTCAGCTGTCGAGTCAGTTGAGGGAAGACAGTCATGTTACAGATGTTTCTGCACACCCTGGGCAAGGGGTTCAGAACAATGTTACAGGGATGCTAAAAATTGTCCATCTCAGGGTGCTGAATGGCCAGGGCACCCAGGATGGAAAAGAGCACCTACACATTCCCCAAAGTGTCCAGAAGTCAAACCTGGAACAGCTCGCTTTAGCTAACAAAAATATCTGCCCTGCCTCAGATAAACTAAAAGCTTTCAAGAGGAATTATTATTATTATGAACTGAACTGGCCACAAGAATCTACCTCATCTTTCTCGGTGAAACAGAGGATCAAATCTTTTGAGAATCTGGCACATTTCGATAGACCGTTAGTTAAAGCTATAGACATACATTCAGCCTCCATGAGTTCTAAACCACATGTTAGTAGACAAGCTAGTGGGGTAGCCACCATCAGCACAAATGACGACGTGCAGGCACTGAGACAAAGTTTGAGTTCATGCAGTGACAATCAAAGTCCAACATATTCTCAGAAATCGCAAGCAAACATCATCTTAACGCAGCTACCACAGAATTCAGCAGACAGCAGCAAAGACAACGTTTTTTTAAAGAAAAGCGATGGAGAAGATGCTTCAGGAGATCTGCACGTCTCATCGCCTGCTGCACCCCACATCCGAAGAAGCAGAGGTTACGGCAGGCAGTCTCTGTCTCGTGCAAAGCTCAGAGAGCTCAGAGCATTGAGCATGCCAGATCTTGACAAGTTGTGCAATGAGGACTTCTCAGTGGAACCCAAAGCCGCCCATTTTAGAACAGAACTGGAAATTACACCCTGGAAATCACTCGGCCTGCCTGTCGAAAACGTTTCCAATCTGAACACAGCTGTTGCCCCCTCCAACTTGGCAAAAATGAATCATTTGTGTTCTAAAGGAAAGAGTCCTGGATCAGCGTCTGATGATGATGTACCAGGTGACCACTCCCCATATAGGCAGCCATCAGAAAAAAGCTGGTCAATCAGGTTAGTTTACTGTTCTGTGGTTATTAGTTTAAAAAGTACAGGTTGACCCTCTCTCATCTGGCCCCTTCAAGACCTGACCAGTGCCAGATGAGAGAATTTGCCAGACCACAGGAGGTCAATATTTTCTAACAGCAATACCAACGCTTCCACTGCTTACAGGACTCTTAGAAAACATTTAGGGGTAAATGACAGCTGAATAACAGCACAGAACACTGAGAGCCAGAACTGGAGGCTGTAGACAGACTTTATGGGACCATGGGAAACTTGGTCACACCCATGCTAAGTAGTCATCCAGCTAACTAAAGTCATTCCAGATTATGGATGTAGCTGGACAAAAAAGTTTTGAATTGGAGAGGTTCAACCTGTAAGGTTCTTGTCATTCCTGTGTTTTTTTTCTCTCCCTCTCAAAACTTCCTGAACCTAATCACACTCATTAAAGTTAATTGCATTTTAGCAGAATGGCTTTGGAGCAAGTCCTCACTGTGCTGGAAGTTGAATGCAGGATTTCTCGTGCTTTATTTTTGAGAAGTATTGTGGATTTTGGCTGTTTGCTGATGAACGTGGCAGAAGTGGCTGTATTTCAGTTGTGGCTGAAATGCCCTGTGTAAAATGGGCTGGATCCCATGAGATCCAGAGGGCCTTTTTCAAGTTCCTGAGCACCCTGAATGTCTGCTTAACTTAGATCAAGGCACTGAAGTGAAGCCATTGGGATTTTAGGTGATGAGCAGTTTTGAAGAAACATTTCATATTTCTGGTGGGGAGGGGGGAAATCTAAACCGAAAGAATTGCTGTCCCTTGCCCACCTTCGATGGAGCCTGTCATTGTAGGCCACTTTTCCCAACATGGCAGTTACTGCATTTGCTGACACTCTAATAGCGGTTCTGTATATGAATCTCCCTTGGTTTTGTCCTGTTTGTTGCCTAAATCTTAAGAAAGGTCTATGGCCTGATTTCCAGGCCCGTTTAAAATGGGACTGCAGAAAGGGAGACCAAGGATACAGTGTTTTGATACTTAACTGTTTTGATTCAAGTGTGCAATCAGCAGCTGGGCCAACAGCCACCTCAGACCCCCGAGGTCCAAGTGTGAGTGGGGCGGGGGCATCGGTCCAGTGCCCCTAGCAGGGTAAGACCCTTGGGCGAGAGGGGCAGAGCTGAGGGCAGTCAGTCCTTAGTGCTACCCAGAGCACGGTGCTGGCCTTCCCCACCAGCTCCCTGAGCTGCACAGAACAGTGGTGTGGTGCTTCTCTGGTGTTTCAGAGGGGTGCAGGGCTACAGCTGCTGCCACAGTAGTAGTAGCAGCAGCAGCAATAGTCAGGAGCTCCAAGCCCCTTTGAAGCACCCAGCCCCCGTGCAGTTGCCCTCCTCTGTCGGCAGGCTTGGCAGTCAGACCTGTGGGTCCTGCATGACCCCTGGCTCAAGTAGTTTCCCTCACATAGAGGGGTTTCAGTTTGGGTCAGTGGCTCTCAGCACTCCCACTATACAAATATTCCCAACCAGAGGTGTCAGTTACCTGAAGTGAAGATGCTGCAGCAGTGGGCACGTCTGAAAATCTCTCTTCACCTAATTTAAAGACATAAAAGTAACAGAAATGGTGAACTAAAGCCCAGCTATCTGACGCGCATGTGAAATATCCTGTGCTTATTATTGAGACAGCTCCTCTTATCCTGACAGAAATACAGTGCTGCATTTTATATGTGTGTGTGTTTTATTTATAGCTTGAATCAGCTATTAGTCTCAACGCTGGACCAGCAGAAATTGCAGTCTGTTTTGTCATCAGTAAAGGCAAAATGTGATATCATTACTGTGCTCCAAGAAGTCAAAGAACAAGCAGGGGTAAGAAATGAAAGATCAGAACTCAAAATCACTAGCTGTGTTTGTTATCTGTGTAAATAAGTTCTCCTTTAATACAGATTCTCATCCATTCCTGGCAGTTTTAGAATACATCCAGTAGTCCCCTGCTTTATAACCTATAGATGGCCTTGCTGCTTGCCCCTAACCTTGTATTTAAGAATGTCTGCCATAAATTCATGTGATTCATTTGAAGGCCTTTTTACAGATTATCATGGTGAAGATTATTACTTAGCATGCTCTTCTGATGTGAATGTAATTGTGATCCACGGTGAAATGGGCTACTCTACAAATGTGTTAGTGGAGCATGCCTCCATGCAAGGTACTACCAGAGCTTAGAGAGCCTTTCAGTTCGCAAGTAGCTGCAGTCCAACTTTAACACTGTAAACCAACAATCTGGCTCAAACCAAGTTTTCAGCCAAAGATGAAATGCAGCTCCTCACTTCTTTCTGTCAGTTTCCTATTTGCATTACCTGTCAAAGCTATGAAAACAGAATAATTGTTGTTTAAAGGTGCTCTGGCAGTATGGCAGCAACATGAAACATGGCTGCCCAGGACACCCAGCACTGCGAAAGGTGTCTGGCTCCTCTGTCTTCTCTTTCTAGTCCACAGAGGCCAGTTGTTCGTATTAAAGACAACCTGATTCTGTAGTAAGGTGCCAAAGGCCTCCCAAGTGACACTGTTGCCACTTTAATGTACATAAGTGCACAGGTGTGCTAACATGGCAACTACAACTCAGGGGGACCTGTGAGTGTAAGTGACGTGGCTGCATATCACTGGCAGGAGAGAGAGATTTGGAAAGTTTCTGAATTTTATTTGTGAAGGTTGCAGTTTTGGCTATGAGGTGGAGGATTGGGCGGGGGCAGGGGGAGAGTGGAACCAGAGTGACTTGGTTTTATCTCTTTCCCAGGACAGCTTAGTTAAAATGTGAGTCACCAGAGCTGGGTGAGTGCAGGTAGCTTTGGCAGCTTTTCCAGAAATACTAGAACTGGATTTTCCTCATAGCCAAAAATAATTAAATGCACTTTCAAGTATTTTACATGGAATCTGAGATTATTCATGCCCATTTTTAAAATCTGAGAACTCAAATATTTATAAAGCGGAATGCTTTTTGGAAGGCACTCTGTCTGCATAGCTTCTCAGATCCACACCTACGGCCAGTATGGCACACAGGCTGGAAAACTTTAGTCTTAGGCTGGATTCAAGTCTACAATAGTAGTTATTTACAATTATATAAGCACTGAAGTATGATGTCGGTGCCTCTGGATAAAGATTGTGTCTTCCTTTTCTGTTTGTGCAGGGCTGAATTTACTGCTAGTGTTCAATAACAATGAGGGCAATTAACCACTGGAATGATTTACCAAGAGTTGTAGTGGAGTATCTGTTGCTGGCAATTTTGAAATTAAGTTTGGAATTTTGTAAAAAGAAATATTCTAGCTCAAAAGGGATTATTATGAAGAAGGTCTCTGGCCTGTGATGTTCAGGAGATCAGACTGGATGGTCACAATGCTGCCACTGAGGCTTTATATCTCAGGCTAAGTATAAGGACAATTAAGAAAAATGAGAACATGGAAACAAAGTTGTTGCACAGGTCAGAGGTTTTTTGATTATTGTTAGACCGGTGCTAGGTTTTAGAAGGATGGCCTTGTGGGTAAGGGACAGAACTAAGCCCAGAGACCTAAGCTCCTTCCCCGTACCACTGATTTCCTCTGTGTCTTTGGGCAAGTCAGTTAATGCCCAATCTGCTGAGATGGAGACTTTGTAAAGATGAAGATGAGCAGCATCTCTCAAGATCAGGAACCCAAGCACTTTGTGCCTCACTTTCCTCCCCTGAGGAAGTAGTTACTGGCAGCACTGGGTGGTTGTGAGCCTAGATTAATAGATGCCTGTAAAGTACAGTGGGGGGTCATGAGAAGGTATTGTAGTGTGCCATGTCCCTGAGAGGGGCAAATCAAGAGCATGCTTTTGGTGAGGGGAGAGTTTGGCAGCTGAGCGGAAGGGAAGTGCTTGTGTTTTGGAACATGAGAGATTTGGTCAGAGGGTGTGTGCGCCTGGACTGGGATATTTGGTCATAGGAAACCAGGAAAAGCTGAGACGTGAGCATTTAGGTGACCTCAGAATCACAGGCTGGGGAAACAGTAGTTGCATGCCAGTCAGGGCTGCATGACAAAATATGAAATAGAAATAGGGGATTAATATGCAGCCACATACGTGCCATGTGCACAGGGCAGCTGGATAATGTTACCCTGCAAACCATCCACTTAGTGCACTGTGCTGAGGGCCCTTCTGGATTTCAGTGTTTAACTCATTTATAATTATTGTACTCATCTGTTCTCTCACCCAGCGTGACAGACTGCTGCTCGGATGTAAGCCAGCTGGTCACAGTTGGATGCCCTTCGCACAAGGGTAATCCTCCAAAGGCCACCGCATTGGCAGAGAGTTCTCAGCACATGGCCAGGACTCAGGCCCATTCTATTTACAGTGCAATCTTTAACAGAATGTGTTTCCCCTATGCCTTTTAGATCAGGGCTTTAATTTAAAAGACAACCCTCTGAGTTAAACACATTTTCAGTCCAGTGAACTAAATACATCAGTAAATGGTAAATAGATTAAATTGCATCAGGGCCTCGCTTCAAACGAGATGCTGTTAATTTAAGCGTTGGCAGTTCTGGGAAATTCTTCGAGCTGGAAGTGATCCAAGGAGAGCTGCTGTCTCACAGTGTCAGTGCCTGATGATTTGCAGCCAGCCCAGTTAATATCTTGTTACTACCACCTGGATATTGTTTATTGTCTTATTTATACTGGGGAATGTCTATATGTGCTTCTTTCATCCTAACTGGTGAATGCAAGACACTCAGAATCCTAGGGCTGGAAGGGACCTCAGGAGGTCACAGAGTCCAGCCCCCTGCCCAAATCAGGATCAACCCCAACTAAATCTTCCCAGCCAGGACTTTGTCAAGGTGGGACTTAAAAACCTCAAGGGATGGAGGTTCCACCACCTCTCTGGCTAATGCGTTCCAGTGCTTCACCACCCTCCTGATGAAATAGTTTTTCTTAATATCCAACGTACATCTCCCCCACTGCATCTTGAAAGACTGATGGTCTCCTCCAGCATAACAAGCTCTGTGTTCTGACAGTGGCCCCACCATTTCAGTTTCACAAGCCAATTAAGCCCTGGTGTAAGCAGGTGCCCCCTCTTGTCTTCAGTGGGGTAAATACCGCTGTTTATATCCAGATTGACTTTAGCCCAAAGTGTTCAGATCTCTGAAGACCCTTTCAGCTCTTTACAGGGATGTGAAGTGGAATGGTGCATGGAATTGCAGTACTGCCAGAGCTGGCCTTTGCACATCCCATATCCTAATGTAGAACATAGTATTTTTCCCTCGCAAGTGTTACTGAAAATGATCATGGTCTGACTGAATCTAATTAGGGAGGATCAAGGATCAGTGAGGGAATACAGGTTCAAACAGTGCCCAAACACACAATCCCAAATGACACTGTAAGTAACCTGAAAGAGAAAAACAAACAGCCAGAAAGCCAAACAAACTCATTCACACCTTATTCAACCAGGGCAGGGTGTGTGTGGGGAGGGGTGTCTCCTTTGCTCCCTCTCAAACTCTCCTGTTAACTAGCTCCCGTCCAGGGTTGGTACTGAAAGGAAAATACAGTATATTGCCGTCCTCTATAGCATATTGTACAAAACTCTGATAGACTGGATGGTGCAGGTGTTTGGCAGTAGGATACTGGCTTGAATTCTGCCTTGGTCAGAAATGGCTGACAGTTGTCACCAGCTCTGGTGACTGGATTTATGTGAAACCAATTGGTCTTTCGCGCTATACCTGTTTGGCTGTTCCAAGGTATGCTCAGACCAGTGGGTCCCAACTTCTGTGTGGACTCCCAGTCATGAGCTAGTGAGAGTCACACCCAGGGATTGCAGTGTAGATGTGGCCTTCATAGGGTGTCCAGGAGTTAAACAGATTCAGAACATGAGCTATTGCTGTAGGTGATCCATTCAGGGAGGAACTAACATGATGTGGTTTTGTTTTAGGCCAGGTCTACACTAGGAGGTAAAATAGCTGGATTTCTGTATCTAAAATCTATGAGAATTGTGTAGCTGGAGTCAATATATCCAAAATTGATTTTTTTCCACCATCTACGTTGTGGAAGGTCACCGGGAAAAACTGTCCTGTCGGCTTCCCTTACTCCTAATGGAGGGCAGGAGAACTGGTGCTGACGGAGGCTCCCTGTAAGTTTAATTTAGCACTTCCCTACGAGGTGCACTAACTCGAACTCCAGAACATTGACAGAGTCCAACTTCCCTCTGGTGGGGGCGTACACTTAAATTAAAAAATTATAAGGCCAGGAGGGACCCACTGCGATCCTCGAGTCTGACCTTCAGCTGCAGAGGTCAAGAAGGAGTCACTTCCCCAGATTTTCTGTGGGGTTTTTTGTTCTGTTTTGTTTTTGTTTTCGTAAATCTGCTTCCTCTGAAGTATCAGGGATAGCCACAGCTGTAGAGGGGGCATTGGAAGGGATGGGCCCGGGCTTTGAGGTAGCACCAAGGCTTCTTAACCACTTCCTTGCCATTGCAGGGGCCTTGGGCACTGGCATATTATGGTCTTTTGCCTATGGTAACAGTCTAGTCTCCCCTGGACTGTAAAACTTGGGTCTGTTTTTGGTTGTTGGATTAGTGTGTGGGTGCAGGGCAGTGCTGGTGGCCTGCGCTATAGAAGAGGTCAGACTGAATGCTCTGGTGGTCCCTTCTGGCCTTAAACTCTATGGCTATGTGTACACTACAGCGATCTGCTGAAAGAAGTTGCTGTCTGAAGATCTCTTCTGACAAAATTTCTGTTGACAGATTGCAGCCATACAGCAAAGCAGATCGAAAAAGCGATCCACTCTCTCGACAGAGCGGCCGAGTATGGCCGGCCCACCTGGCTGCTCTCTCAACAGAACGGCCGACAGGAAGCACAGCAGACAGGGCCGCCCAGTGATGTGGAAGCCCTGTCTGTCAACAGAGGGCCCCCCAAGACCGTCCATGTGGCTTTTTTGTAAATTGAGTCTGTCAAGAAAGGTGTTCTGCCTTGTGACAAAAGTGCTGCGTTCTGTGGATTTACCGTCAACAGAATGAATTTTTAGTGTGGATGTTCTGAGAGTTTTGTCAACAAAACTCTCTGGCATAGAGGTAGCTTAGGACTCTAACCCTCCAGCCTTCAAAAGACATAGGCCATTTCTGACTTAACTCCTGCTTGAGCTGGAGTGTGTCTTTTAGAACAACATCCCTCCTATCCTGAGTTAATTGTTTCCAGTTATGAACCACCCTTCACAACCCTGCTGAAGTTGTTCCAGTGGTTAATTTTCCTTACAGTTAAATTTGTGTCTTATTGCTAGTCTGAATTTGTGTGGCTTCAGCTTTCAGCCACCAGTTCTTGTTATACCTTTGTCTGCTTGAATAGTAACAGAGAGGAAGCCGTGCTAGTCTCTACACTATCAAAACAAAAAGCAGTCAAGTAGCACTTTAAAGACTAGCAAAATAGTTTATTAGGTGAGCTTTCGTGGGACAGACCCACTTCTTCAGACCATAGCCAGAGCTGTTCTGGTCTGGCTGTGGTCTGAAGAAGTGGGTCTGTCCCACAAAAGTTCTCCTAATAAACTATTTTGCTAGTCTTTAAAGTGCTACTTGACTGCTTTTTGTCTGCTTGATGGAAGACTCTCCACACGTACGCCTTAGTGTCTTGCTTTAGTCTGCACAGCTGCTGCTCTTGCTGTACCTACTGCATAAATAAAGACAGGACTTCCGTCTAACTCTTTTCACAAGAACAACATTAGCTTATTAAAACTGTAAACTCAAGTTGCAGTAGCATGAGTGTGCTGGGAATTTTACTCCATTGTGGGTTTTCGTCTTGATCTTTGACTTTTCCTCCCCCCCACCCCATTATTTTGTTAGAGCACAGAAGATGCTTATTTCGTAGTCTTGAGTAAAGAAGAAGGAGCTGGCCTGGGATTTAGTGTTGCTGGAGGGATTGATCTGGAGCAGAAATCTGTCATAGTAAGTGATACCTGTAAATCTCTTTCAGCAAACTTGACTGCAAGTCAAAGTGGAAATTAAATAAAGTGTTTGCCTAGATGGTTTCACCGCAAGGCAGTCAGAGTCATAAACTGGTGATTGAGAGGCTGCTGCATGCTATCACGAAACCAAACAAGGAAGTGCCCAGGAGAAAAATAAGTTAACACAATGTTTTTTATTACTGGAGATGGATGCCAATTACGTTTCAAGCTATGTTTAAAAGTGCTTCTTAAATAAATATGTAATTCATCTTTTGAGTTCAACTGAATCAAAGTCTTGAGAGAGAAATAAATCCCACAAAATCCAGGTAACTGTAACCTTACATAGGTAGATTTCAGTTTCCAGCCTTTAACTTTTGTCCTACAACGTTCAGTTATGCAATGTTGTGTAAACCTGACAGCTATTTCAGACTGAGGCAAACCTGGATTTTTGCTGAACAAAATTCTTCTGGTAACAAGTGAAAAACTAGTTAGTTTTTATTTATAGGGACATTTGTAACCAAGGAAACAGCCATTAAATGATATCCAGGAATAAAAAAGTGATCGCACAAAACTAAAATAACTATCAGAAAGTAGAACCAGTAAGAGAAAAACAGGAGGACCCAAGTGCTGCGCAGTAAGCCCTCTGACATGAGACAGGTTTAGATTCCACACTTAGGAGGATGAATCCATTAGATGCTGAGAGCAGGCAGAGGAGGAAGACATGCCTCAGTCCTTGGGTCCCAGAAGAAGTCATAGGAAAGGTACCTCATTTGAGGCTTGGTTCCATTCTCACTGAAGTCCATATTAAAACATACATTGATTTGAGGGGAGGAGGAGGAGCAGGCTCTGCTGGGGTGATGAGACCAGTTGTGGAGCACATCAGCTGAACAATAATGAGAGAAAAATTCATCCAAGAATCCACTTTTAAGCACAAAAAATGTCTGTCAGGTTGGGTAGTATTATGGAGGTTTAGTTTTAATCCAAATTGACACTAACATGACAATGTCTCCAGCTGCACTCCTGCATTAGAGCATTCCATATGCAGGGCTCCTGCATTTCCCCAGAGCTTTCCTGCCTGGGTTTTGTTCAGCACGGCCTCCTTCAGTTTGTCCCCTGTGAGAGCTACAGCCCTCTTGCAAGATATTGAGCATAAATACAGCTGCAGTTAATTAGCTCCTTGCTGTGGGAATGCCTTCTCCCACTGCCTGGAAATGTTAGCCTCTGAAACCTAGGGTTCATTAGCAGGGCCTCCTCCTGGGGACTGTGTCAGGAGGACGAGCAGCTGGGCATTGGATCCATAGCTGGGGGATGCCCAAAATATTTGAGCTACCCCTTGTAAGTGCCAGAGAGTCTGTGAAGTACTTTGAGATAAGCTTTTAGAATTGTACTGACAAATTTGCAGCATGACCCCTGTTGCATTGCTCTGAAAGGACGGAAGCTTAGAATAGGGCTAACAGCTCCTCTGCACCTTGTAAACAAGTCTTTAAAAACCTCAGACTTGCTCTCTGGCCATTTTCTTCTGTCACTTCCACCAGTGCAAATCACGTGCCACTCTGCTGGAGGTGAAGGAATTACTCTTGAGTTTTCCTCACTCTAACTGCCCTCTAGAAATTTTCAGATTTACAAGAAAAAGATAATGTGCCCAACCAAAAAGGCTGTTAAAAATGTGATGGCAAATACAACAAAGGAACAGTCAAAACATCAACAATAGGCACCTGAAGCTGCATGTGCAACCAGGTAACAGCCAATGTAAAATACAGTTACATCTGCCTTAGACAAAGGGTTGATGGGCACAAAACAGACATCAAAACGCTCCAGATCCACAAACCAGTTAGTCAACATTTTAACGGAATGGGCCATTCTATTAATGACTTAAGAGTATGCGTGTTACTGGAAAAAAAAAATTTTGCACTGCTATTCAAAGAGAAACAGCCAAGCTGGGTTTTATATTCAAATTCAGCACATTAACATGTGGTTTGAACCGGGATGGGAATTTTCTGAGTCAGTACAGGGGCTCGTCTGCATACTTGGCTTAATCTAATTCTTGACCTTCCTCCCACCCCCGCCAACCCCTCCACTCTCTGATTTGCTCACCTTGATCATTTTTGTCTGATTTGTCCTCCTTGATTACTGTTTTTGGTTCTCTGTGCCTTAAATATTGAGTCTGTTCTGGTCTGGCTATGGTCTGAAGAAGTGGGTCTGTCCCACGAAAGCTCACCTAATAAATTATTTTGCTAGTCTTTTAAGTGCTACTTGGCTGCTTTTTGTTTTGATTGTATATAGACTAGCACGGCTCCCTCTCTGTTGCTATTACATCTGCCACTACTTCTTACTGCCCATCTACCATGTGTTTAGCTGCTACTTTATGCCCAATCCTGCAGACACTTTAACCTGGCATAGTGCTTGGGACTCCTCATAGGACTAAGAGACTCTGGGTCATCCATCCAGTCCTCTCCTATAGTAAGGAGACCTGTCATATCTGACTCATAAATTTATCAAGCTCTGTCTTAAAATTAGTTTGGTTGCTTGGCCTCCCTGTTCCAGTTGGAAGGCTTCTTTGATGGTTAGAATCCTTCTTTAGGTTCCAGGCTAAATTTATTCATGGTGCAGTTTATAGCCATTTATTTTTGTCCTGTCATTGTCTATGGGCTTTGATAGCTCTTCTCACCCCAGTATTAATTTAGCCCCGATATACTTGATGGAGGATAGACAAATTCTCTGTCAGCCTTTGTTTTGCTATGCAAAACAAACCAAGCACTTGCAGTCTTCTCTTAAAAAATAGGCCTACCGTTCCCCAGATCATCCTAGTAGCTCTGTTCTGAACCTATTCCCATTTGAGTTCCTCTTTCCTAAATATGGGTGAATAGAATTGTACATGGTATTCCAGATGGGGTTCTTACAAGTCCCTATAACAATGGCAGTCATAGTTCTCTAGCTTTACTGGTGTAGCCTCCATGAGCCCTTGTCTACACTGCAGGGTAAGTAGAAGTAAGTTACACAAGCCATGTCTACACTACCCCAGAATATCACCCAGCTCAGAGTCGATCTTCTGGGGTTCTATTTCTCTTGCCTGGTAGGGAAGCCTGAAATCAAGCTCTCAGGGACCACAAGATGTGAGGAGTAAGGGAGGTGAACTTATTGCAAAATCTATTCTGTGTTGTGTTGGTGAGAGACACTTTCCCATCCACACAGCTTCCACCTCTCATAGAGATGAAGTACTGAAGTTGACGGGAGAGTGTTCTCCCATCAGCTTATCGCATCTTCACCAGACCCGTTAAATCAATGCTGTTGCATCAATTGCAGTAGCGCCAATTTAGCCCAGAGCGAGGACAAGCCCTGAAAGTAAACATTGTTTCTAATGGTGTCTGGAATATGAAGATCTTAGCTTGTAAAGTCCCTGGGGGTGAACCTCCACCTTTATTTGTTTTGTATAGTGCTGTGTGTATTCATGATGCTATTGGAATAGTAAATAATCATCTTTTTTTCAGGTTCACAGAGTGTTTTCAAAGGGTGTGGCATTTGAAGAAGGGACTATTCACCGGGGAGATCTCATTCTGTCAATTAATGGCATGTCTCTCAGGGGCTCAGTCCATGGAGATGTTCTGAATGCTCTGCATCAGGCAAGACTGCACAGATATGCAGTCATTGTCATCGAGAAAGACAAAGACAGAGAGAAGGTTTCATCTGGACTTGAAAGATCTGCTACCACCAGAAAACATTCTGTGCCTGGAAAAGATGTTATCATGGAAATAGGAACAGGTATGGTCTTAGTCCAAGAATAGTTGGACAGAATTCACTGCTGTGCAGACCTGGAGAAAATGTCCATGTGCTTCAGATTATAAGTGTGTCTTCTGTGATTTGACAAAGCAAATAAAACTAATTTTAACTTGTGCTCTTTGGAACTCAAGTGCAATTTTTAGAAGCCATCATAAATAGGTAAACACATAGATGAATAGTTAGGGCCTGATTCATTTCCCACTGATGTTTATGGCTATTTTTCCATTGACTTCAGCGGAGATTGCAGCAAGTCCAACAGGACTCCAGTTTAGAATTACTGTTGTTACTATTCACAACCTTATGGCAAAAGACTAAACTATTCTTGATTTACACTTATCTAATCCAGGAAGAAGTTGGGGATGATGTATTTGAAGGCATTTAAAATGAAAGTGAGTGCAAAAACAAAGAAACTGAATCTAGAACTACAGTTTATTATTCACTGAGTGGAATTGATTTATGAAATGGCAGAATTTAATTTTTAAGATGTATCTATGAAAATATGCACAAAAGATATTTTGATATTACAGTGAATAGAGAGATCTGGCCAAATCCCAATCCATTGCAAAGACGAGACTGGGGAAGTTAGTCTTACTGCTTCTAAGCCTGGTTAACACTAGGGATCAAAGTTGATCCCAGATATGCAGTTCTAGCCACACTATTAGCATAGCTGGAACTGATGTATCAGCATTGACTTTATTCAGTGGTGTAGATCAGGAACCTTCAGGCTTGCACCAATGTCCCTTACTCCACACATCAGCAGGGAGTACCAAGGTCAATGGCCAAGCGCTGAGAGATCGATTTTTGCTGCATCTTTACACGTGCAAAATCAATCCTTGGAAGATGGATTGCAGCACTCCGACCCACCTGTAAGTATAGACATACTCAGAGTTTCAGTAGGTAGCAGCAGCAGCATGAATATGTTTAGGGTAGACACATGATCTGGACTGCATTTGAGATTTTATGAATATGACTTCTGCATTTTTAACTAGGACACTTTACCTTTTTGGTCAGCTGAAGTTTTCTGATCATGTTCTGTTGGTTCAGGAATATTTCTGGTGTTTCTGGACTGCACTTGAATGGTTCCATTGCTACCCAGTCTGGAGATGAGGAACCCCATCAGTGATAATGAATAACTGTCAACACTAAGAGATCTGATAATGTGTCCTTCCAGGGTTATCTGCTGCTGGTGCACTGGATGCTCAGATCAAGTTGTGCACCAAGAAACTGAGACACAGAAAAGTCACTAACTCACTTCTGAATTTGTCAGCTCTAGGCTTTAGCTGAGGGTCCTTTATTCCAAATTGTTTTTTTTTTTCTTACTGTTCTAGTGTTCTTACCATGAATCATGGTAGAGTATCCAAATACCTGTAAGAGAGATAGGAAACGCTTTATAAATAGATAGATGTGATCCTCCATTCTGTAAATTGGTGTAGCCTCATTGTTTTCAATGGAACCCTGCAAATTTACACCAGATGAAGATCTGGCCCAAAGTATTTATTGCTAATGTGGGCTGGTCAAAGTGTATTCTACGAGTGGAATGAGCCCATGGAATTTTGATATGCAGCCTATTGGAAACTTCATACTGATGCGAAGGTGTCGTCTCTGCAGAACACAGATAGCAGGGTGCTGTATGCTGTGTTGGGTAAAATGGCATTTCTGTAACAATTTTATGGCCACATAGACATAATAGGTATCATGATAGATACAGGTTGAACCTCTCGAGTCCAGCACACTCTCATGCAGCAACATCTTGTAATCCGGCATGATTTTAGCTAGCCAAATGACTGCTTATCATGGGTGTGGCCAAGTTTCCTGTGGTCCTAAAAAGTTTGTTTACAGCCATCCATCCTGGTTGTCAGTATTCTGTACTGTTATTTAGGTGTAATTTACCCCTAAATGTCTAAGAGTGCAGTGAGCAGTGGAAGTGTTGGTAATGCTGCAAGACAGTAGTGACCTCCCATGGTTTGGCAAATTCACTCAGTACCAGCAGGTCCTGAGAGTGCTGGACTGGAGAGATTGAGCTTGTAGAACCTCTGACTTTTTGCTCCAGAAATTGTCCTGCCCCTTGAGCTGACAGGCTGCAACCACTAGAGAGCAGCATGATCTTACTTAAAGTCCACTCTGTAGCGCAACTGCACAAACTCACCTGAACCCATACGTAACAACAAGCCCTTTCCCATTAGGCAGAGCTCATTCTCAGAAGCCTGAGTTAGAGTTGTTTGAATTCAACAATTGACACTAAATCACAATCATTCCATGGCTGGATAAAATTGACAATCACTGGGGCAGGGACTCGATCATAAATCATAGAAACATAGTGCTGGAAGAGACCTTGAGTGATCATCATGTCCAGCCCACTGAGCTGAGGCAGGACTAGGTGAATCCTGCCCATCCCTGACAGGTGTTCGTGTACCCTGGTCTTAAACAAATCTTCAGTGATGGGGATTCTAAAACCACTGTGAATAACCAAGTCCAGAGATTAACTCCCTGTGGAGTTCAAAAGGCTTTGCTAATATCTGACCTTCTAAGATTAAGCCGAATACTTTTTTTCTCAAGACTAAACATGCCTGTTTTTCCAACCTTCCCTTATGGGCCAGGTCTTCTACATCTTTTATCACTTCTGTTGCTCCCTTTTGGACTCTCTCCAGTGTAATCACATCTTACTAAAAGAGTGATCCTCAGAATTGGACTGAGTACTCCAGATGAGGCCTCCCACTGTCACGCAGAATGGGACGCCTCCCATGGACCATGTACAATGCTCCTCCTATACCCCAGAATATTACACTCATGTCAGATCATTGACCTGTGTTCTGTTTGTGATCTTCTCTAAACCTCTGATCCTTTTCAGCAGTGCCATTGACTAGCCTGCTGGTCCCCATTCTGTAGTTGTGCATTTTATTGATTAACTATCTAAGTGTAGTACTTTGCACTTGTCTCTAAAGTTTCATCTGGTTAAAATCAAACAAATTCTCCAATTTGCCAGGGTCATTTTGAGTTCTAGTCCTGCCCCCTAAAGTTCTTGTGACCTTGTTCCATCTGCAAATTTCAAAATCACATTCTTCATTCTGTTATCTAAGTTATTAATGAAAATCTTATGGAGACAACCAGATACTTCTGATGAGTTAGACAGTAGCCACTCCTGAGTATGGCTTTTTGACTAGTGACACACCACTTTACAGCAATTTTATATAGATCACATTTCTCTAATTTGAGTTTGAGGCTAACGGGTGGGACTGTGACAGAAGTCTGACTAAAATCAAGGTGTGTCACATCTACACCTTTATTCCAAAGTCAGGATATGATTTCTACATGAGCAAAGGAAAGGCTACTCTTAGACAGAGCAACGTTATGATTTTTAACTTCTGTGGTACAGCTGCTAGAAGACAGCTACACACACAGGTGGAGATCTGACATACCTGTTGATGAGAAACCCAAGAGCACTAATTCACATTTCCGTATGTAACAACTCCCTCCCCTTTTTAAAAAGAAACAGGCTGAATTTTGATCAAATTATTGTTTGGACAGCCTTGCTCTTTAGAAACTCTCCATCCTAAATTTAAATGAGAGATACTAAATTGAAGACTATGAAGTACTGTAGCTCATTGTTCTTGTGGTTCTTTTCTTTAATACTTGGGTTTTTCAAAATTAATTTTTTACTAAAACCTAATGGGCAAATGTTCAGCGGGTCTTCTCAGTGTCACCCACAAAAATGTCTTGAAAACAAGCAATCTGAATTTGTCCACATATGGTGAGTAATTGCACTGCATATGCCAATGTGGACTGTGCAACTCCATGATGTGCATGCGCCTTTTAACAAAAACAGACACAAAATGCTGCAGTTTTAGTAGAAATTGATTTTGGATCATTTTGTCTCTGTGGCAAAAAAAAAAAAAAAGAGAATTGTAGGTCTATAACAAAATACTGTGCGTATTCTGTTACAGGTCCCGATGTGGCTATCAGCGATGTCATTTCTGTTGAGCTATGGAAAACCTCTGCTGGTTTGGGATTCAGTCTTGATGGTGGAAAGGGTTCGATTTCTGGAGACCGACCTTTACTTGTAAAAAGAGTATTTAAAGGTATTTGGAAAATACATTTACATGGCTATATCCCATATATAACATATTTCCAAATAGATTTCTACTATACTCAGAGTTCGTTGAATTGGATAAGTGTGGAGATAAGTTATTTTCTCATGCCTTCTATGGCTCTTCATAACTAAAAGCCCATCTTAAAAACACTGATTGTGGCATTGAGTACCACTTCTGCCAACATGTGTTTATAGGATTCATGTGCAAAGATTGAGTGTGTGTGTGTGTGTGTGTGATTATTTTCCTGTTACCAGAAACTGAGCTGTGGCCAGCAATATCATTTCATCTGACATTATGCTTGTATTCTATAGAAAGCTAGCATTTTACCTGTTGTCTCCCATTCCTGAGAAAAGCAAAGCTGACACTCACAGTGAAGGAGAGTGCAGTGAAATATGGTTCTGTGTTTTCCCAAATATTTCTTATCCTGCTCTTTCTCTTCTTTGGTGTTTTTTTGAGCTTTCCTCTGAAGTTGTTCATCTACAATGTGATGTTAATTTTCTGGTTCAGGTGCTCTTAGCACAGGATCAGCCTCCACCTAAGAGTACAGTACACAGTGCAGGTGCCCTGGAAAACTACCATTTTTGTATGCTCAGCCTGTCAGGCAGATGATTAACTTACATGTGCTGGATGCAGAATGGAAGACAGTGGCCACTACTGCTCTGTACGTTTTCATATGGGTTAGTCCTGGTTCTTATGGATTTGATCATGTGAGAAGCCGAAGAGCTCTTACAAGGAGTTATGGCTCTTTAACTCCCATTGACTTCACTGGGACTCAGTGGTGCTCAGCGTCTTGTATGATCAGGCTCTATGCACCTATTCTCTTGTAAGGGAAAAGAATCAAAATGAAATCTGTATGGGCTAGCAACAAATCCATTTCACTTTTTAGCATTTAATATTTAAACATTTATTTTGTGGGCGAGGGTCACTTTTAATTTTGTATGATGCTATCATTGCATGATTATTTGGAACACTTCCATTTTTCGCTTAATTACAACTCCTACTGATGTTTCTTGGTAGAGGATGATATGCTTATGTCATCATAGAGAAAATATATGTTCATCGCTAACATATGGTTTCTAACTGGCCCAGAAGTTTACCTCTGTCTATATCTTACAGCTTTGTTGTCCTTGTTGTTATCCTTGTTTTGCCCCTTTGTTGTTACTAATGATTTCAGAGTCTGTTGTCCTCTGCAGAATAAAATATTAAAAATCCTTTTGCAGTTCATATAGGGCAAAGAATGGTCTAGTACATTTTCTGTGGAAATAACTAGTTTTGGCCAGGTGAATGCTCACATTTACTTAAACCGTTTTTCTTACAAAACATTAGTGCCAGCAGCAACTATGCTCCCATATCGCTTAGTCAACCTCAGCAGAGGCATTATCATATGCAACATCTAACAACCAAGATTTAATATTTATCTCAGGTAAGTTAACACTTTACTGTTATTGTGTGCACTATGTTGGAAGAAGTTGTTAGTGCTGAGGCTTGAGGATTAATAGTATTATTGGCATTGTTAGAAGAATCATCTATTTCCTATTTGCCACAATGGAAAGCAGTCCTTTTGTTTTTATACTGACTGTAACTTATTTTCTCACAGGTGCTGCTGCAGAGCAAACTGGAAAAATAGAAGCTGGAGATGAAATTGTTGCCATTAATGGAAAATCATTACTTGGTCTCATGCATTATGATGCCTGGAACTTCATTAAATCAGCCCCAGAGGGACCAGTTCAATTACTGATCAGAAAGCATAGAACTTCAGTATGACAGATGCACTATTTCTAGCTATGTTTCTTTAAAGCAACATGTTCATTAGAAGTAGTCCTTTCAAAAGAGACGACAAGCTGCCCTTACGTTTTTGAAGCTGTGTGAAAGTGACTTAATGCTCTACAGCAGCATGCTAAAAGCTTCAGAGGAGCAATGGGATATGCAAATAAGGAACATATGAGTTCATGTGGCGTGTTTATGAAAACTTTACTTTCCTCTGATGTAAGAAGCCAAACAGCAAAAGGACTTTTATGTCAGGTGGTATTTTAATGGAACTTCAAAACCTTCTAGCAGATTCTATTTGAAATGTTTTGCCTGTCTCCAATAATTTTAGTGTTTTGAAATTGGAAGACAAACTTGCTTGTTGCTATCTCATTAACGAGGATGGGTTTTTCCACTGTATACTATATTACTTAGCCATAACTTAACTTTTAACACACTGACTTGGGGTCCAGTCTGTATTTGTTATAAAAGGAGAATGTCTGGAACAATCTCACTTTATTCTTCTAAGTGCAGTTTTGCTAAAAAGGCATGAAAAAAAGAATATAATTTTGCAGTGCTTTATAAATCTAAACGACAAATGTTTTATCTTGAAGCTCAGAATCATCTAGAAACCTATGAACTGAACACGCAACATGGTTAAGTCAGCTCTCAGTGACATGTCATTAAATATAAATAGCTCACCATGTAAATGCATTAGAAATCTGTATACAGGCTTCCATTTAGGGAAAGAAAATCTGTTGCGAATCTTGGATGACTAGCTGCAGAGCTTTGGAAAGATGGTAGCAGTTTGGGTATAACTTGTCTCTATTGTTAAGACTGTAGTGTAAAAATTGCAGTCTGAACTTTCAAACTTGGGTTCCAAAGGTTAGATACCTGAATTAAAGTGAGCTGACTTTCAGAGATGCTACATTCTCTCAGATCCCATTATCTTCCAGGGGGCTCAGCACCTCTGAAGACTAATCCTCCTTTAGGTACCTAAATGAAAGAGGGTGGGAAGAGGGTGAGTTTAAAAACTCATGTCTGCGTAATTTGGTTCCATATACCCAGATTTTGCTCAGTTAAATTGGAAAGAGTACAACAGCAAAGGCCTTACTGTGCAGAATGGGACAGTTAGTTAAATTTGAACTGGCCATGTGTGTGTGAGAGGGGTCATTAGTCATTACTTCTCAAATATGTATTTTCACATGCACACGTGCTAGCATGCATATTATAACTATGTCTTGGATTGATTGTGTAATGGACCGGCTAATGAGGATTCTGAATTATGGAGTTGACTTTATCTGCGCTGATCATAACTTATTAGATGGAAAACCTTATTGTAGGAATAAATGAATGTCCCTTGCACTTATCCTGGATTTTTCCCAATGTTCAAAGCATGTATCTATAACAGGTTGTTTTCCTGTGTAGTATTTGTAGTATCCTGTTTGAGGAGAAGAAAGCTTATAGGAGGAGAGGTCAGGTTAGAACAATTTATTTGCTTAAGTTTTGAAATGACTGAATGACACAAAAGTGACAAAACAAAAATGGATCATCATTGTTTGGTTGCGAGAATAAGGTGCTTGGTCCAGTGTCCTCAAATTGCCATGGTCCCAAAAACAGAAAAGCAGCCCAGACCAATAGAGGTGTCCCAAACCTGGAGCCAGCTCAGCACCATGCAAAACTCCTCAATACTTATAATGAGTGTCCACTGGGTATGTGGCATTGAAAAGGTATGGACAGGACCTCAATGTTGGTCTCTCTGGTTGGTACCATATTCAAATCGATTTATTCTAAAGATTTGTGTAGTCAATACTCTTCACTGAATGAAACATTTTCTTTCAGTCATGTTTCTGGCTAGAATGCAACTAGTGAGATGTGGCATCCAGAGGTTAGGTGCAGGATTCCCTGTAAGCTGAGCGCTTGGGTGGCCAGCCAGGAGAGACTCAGGTGCTGCCCAGCTAATTAGCAGAGTGCCCACAGCCACTCATGGTTGGCAGCGTGTGTTTCTACTGGTGGTGCATTATCTGCATGTGCCTTGGTGCACATAACAAAATTTATTGCACCCATGGATAGAAAAAAAAGAGAACACTGATTAGATGTACAGAAAAGTTGCATGACTTTTCTGTCTAGATAGAAATATATATAAAGTTACATGAACATTAATTCATTAGAGAGGTGCCAACAACAATATCTGGGTACTGAACAGATGAATGTGGGCTGAGGCTTTCAGGTATCCCACCCACAGAATTTCCAGTGAAGCTGTTCCAGGTTCTGCATATAGAGTGGCTATAGAAT
The DNA here is from genome assembly GCF_033958435.1 of Carettochelys insculpta. NCBI lineage: Eukaryota > Metazoa > Chordata > Testudines > Carettochelyidae > Carettochelys > Carettochelys insculpta. The sequence goes on from NC_134141.1 coordinate 107,891,734, forward strand.
TGGATTTGCTGTGTCCCTGATCTTGCTGTGATCTCTGCTTTTGAATGCAACCAAGTTATCTGTAGTGGGTCTCAATGTGGATGCAGGATTCCAACCTCACTGTGGTATCAGCTCCCATGTTAGGAGGAGAAGATTAGCTTAAAATTTATGCTAAAAACAGGAAGAAAATAGTTGGTGATGGCAGTTAAACTGTGAAGCTTTGTCAGGAATGATCAAAATCTGAAGAAGTTAGTAATAGACAAATAGTATGTATAATAGATACAGAAATATGTGTGTAGAGTTTAGGGCAGTATAGTGAATATGTACACACATATATATACACACAGAACAGTATTGGCACTTTGCTGTTTTAAAATGGTCAGCCACAACTCTCTTTTGAAAAACAGCTTTTCTTTCCAGTCCAGCATTAGAACTTTACTAAATTCTGAACCAATAAACATACAGATCCCTCACTTAAGTGTGAACTCAAAGAATAAGCTTTTAATTTTGTACATTAAACTAACTGAATGTGAGGTGTGTCTTGAAAATAATGTATAGATACTATTATAATTTTCAGAGGCTTATCTGCAGGTACTATTCACTGTTTGAGAGTGACTTAGAAGACTTTTCATTTTCCATTACCAAATACTCTTTTATTTTACACAGATTTAGAAATGTGTGTTGGGCAAATGCCAACATCAAAAAATGGGGGGGAGGTTCATATGTGTGATTAAAAATGAAATATAATTTAAAGGAATTATGGATTTAATATTTAAGAGCTGTGGTTTATAACCATGTTCTGGATATTTTTGTGTTGGTATAATTACTTTATAACCCAGACATATTAAGCCATATGATCATTTTCCTTGCAAAAGTTATGTTTTGTGATAGGAAACAAAATATCTCTATTGATTCTATAGAGTTAAAATTATTACAACAGAATTTTTCAGCAGTTTGGTTAAGATAACATTTCTCATCAACTGACATTTTTTGTCAATTCCCACATTCTAGGAATCTGCTTTCAAAAAAGGAAAGGGTTAACAAAAACAGTCATTTGAATTCAATCTTCCTCTTGTAGAGGTAAAGTCAGAGTTGTACAACACATAGTGCAAATGAAATCCTGCTTTGGTCTTAATGTAGAGTGAGAGTATATGGATTGGAAATGTGAAATTAGTAAGTGTGCAAAGAAATATAACTAATGACCAGGCTAAGCAGATCTTACAATATGTACCTATTACTGTTCTCTAGGACCAGATGACTCTACAGTACACTTCTGAAAATGACTAGGGATGATTATTTACAGTAAACTCTTTCGCATCCGGCAGCCCCAGGACTAGGAGATTGCCAGATATTCAAATATTCTGGATAATAGAAAGGTATACCTAGCAATGCATAACACTAAAGAAAAACAAGATTAGATATGAAGCAACAAACAAAATGTATGGCGAGTACTTTATTTACCAACAACAGTAGTACTGTACACTGTAAACTTATACTGTATTTGCTGTGTTTATTTGTATTTACTTTCACTATGCTGTACTTTTGGAAAACGTAACTAACATTTGCTTATGGTTAAAATGCTGGTTATTTGCAAATTCCAGATGATAGAGTGCAGGTTAAGACCGAGTTTACTTTAATACAGTGCAAACTATTACTTTTCTAGGAGCTTGAAGAAGCCAAAAGGAGCCATTGGAGGCTGCTTGAGCATTTTAGCTGGCCCAGCCACAACACCTCCTTCCTATCCTCAACATTGCTGAGCTAGGAAAGAATAAGTTCACATGGCCTTAAATTTTCTATGATGGAATCTGGTCTCTTTTCTACCAGTGGTAATTCAGAGTAATTTACTAGAAGTCAAGAGTTTTACATGAGTGGTAAAGCTGGTGTGAGGGCAGGATCCGTCATGATTTTTTTTCTCTTTCTCTCTAGTTGTAAGGTTAAAAAAATGGGATCCTAAGACTCAAAGGTACAATCCTTTTCTGTCCCAAACAATGATCAAGGAACCAACTCCGCGCCTGGCAGCTGACCACTGGTTAGTGAGCAGTGATATGCAAAGTTCACCAGCTGCCAGCAGATGATTACTTTTGGTTTTCATTTTTAGCTTCACTCAATGGAGGCCAGTCCCCTAGATGGTGCTTTTTCATACTAGGTGTCATCCCTCAAGGTACCCCTATACTTACTGGAAGATCAACATGCTGGCGGTCGGTCTTCCAGGGTTTGATTTAGTACACCTTGTGGGGTCCCGCTAAATCAAATGATCAGGGCACTGTAGGTGCCCCTGGACTCCTCACAGTCATCAGGAGTAAGGGAAGTCAATGGGAGGGTGTTCCATCAATCTCGCACTGTGGAGACTGGCAAAAATCGATTTAAGATACGTCAACTCCAGCTACACAATTCTCATAGCTGAAGATGCATATCTCAAATCATTTTTTCTCTAGGCTACGCCTGGCCTCAGTTACTTAAGGCTTAGGGCCACTGTACTTCTTTAGGGGCCACACAGTTGCAGATGGAAAGACAAGTGTGTTATCAATCAGGGAATTAATTGCATCTGTGTTAAGGATTAAAGGACCAAGCCTAAATTCAGGAGGAGGCAGTAAGGCTGGTTGCTCTCCTCCCAATCCTAACTAAACCTTTTGTGGAGAAGGAAGTACAAAAAATTTTGTGTGACTGGCATTTCCAATCAACTCTCATTCAGAATTAGTCCTGATAATATTCTAGAATCAATCATCCACCTTCAGAGGATGTGATGTTTAGCTGCTTGTGCATTTAAGATATGTAAATGTGTACATGAAAATATTGATGAGGATTCAAGTAGATCACATGAAACATTGGAATCCCAATCTGGCTAGGTTTTGTGTTCTGTTAAGGTGATACACTTCTTGTATGATATTGTATATTGACACTTTTATTTATATAAATACTACTTTTATTGAAACTTCTTCAAAATGTCTTGTATATTATAAATCAGTGAGTGCAATAATATGAAGTAGACTGTACATTTTCAAAAATTGCTTTCATTTTTATGTAAATCTGCACCTCCATAAATACAGGGTTTTTTAGTGATTTTTGAAAAATAAATATTACGCTTAGTACTTCACTAGCTACTCCTTTCCATAGAAAAATAAGCACACTGTTTGAACCTACCACCTTGCATTTATAGAGGTTATACTCTTCTGTATGGCACAGCCGAACATTCTGAGGGTTAAGAAATTTCAAGTCAGGTATCTAATTGAAAACCATCCTTAGCACTTCAATTCATTGGGAACTGAACTGGCTTTAGCTGCTGTTTAAATGTTGCTTTCAGTAGGGCTTCTTTCAGACTTGATCTGGAATATATACCTAATTTTTTCAGGCATGTTCCCCCCCTCCACCCCGACATCTTAGGGAAGATTCAAATATGTGAACCCCACAGTTTTCCTGAATCGTTGAGGACTCTGTGTAGTCTAACATCAATAAAACATAAGACATTTGCTACCTAGCATGCCTGCTTTAAACAAAAATACCAGTGGACTCCATGGTGGATGGTATATGTAACATGTCATGCTTCCTATGCAGAAGAATATAAAAGTAATCAATTATAATTCTATATTACAGATCATTCCACAATAAATGGCTTGTTCCACATTGGTGAACTGAAGTCAATGGGAGTTTTTCCATGGACTTCAGTAGACTTGAGATCATGACCTATGACAAGCACTAACACACATTTTAATGATACCAAACTTGGAACTGTTACTGATCTCTCCTCTGTCCTTTGGAGTGATTTGGCTACTACTGTTGTGATAGCCTGCTCCTAGGAACATCCTCTTGTACTCCTTCACCGCACTTGCTCGCCTGTGAGTAAACCTCTTGAAACATAATTGTCCGTTGTCTATTCATTTCTCTTCTTTTGGCCCCATAAATGGCGACTTGAATACACATACTATGCAGTTGTCATCTTTGCTCCCTGTGTTGAGTGTTTCACTGAAAACAAGAAGTCCTGTGGCATCTTATAGACTAACAGATATTTTGGAGCATAAGCTTTTGTGGGCAAAGACCCACTTTGTCAGTGGGTCAGCTTATGCTCCAAAATATCTGTTAGTCTATAAGGTGCCACAGGACTTCTTGTTGTTTTTGACGATACAGACTGACTCGGCTACCCCTCTGATATTTGTCACTGAAAACAGGGATTCAGCCATGTTGTTAAAGGGGGCACATACAGCCTCCCTCCTCCTCATTACAGCCCTTCTCAGGGCCAAGAATGACTTTTGCTGAGAACTTTCAGTGACGGGATGTCTATGACACAGGGTTCTGAAGGAGGTAGTGTCAGCATCCTCATTTTTGCCTCCCTGCTAGGCTGAGCTGCTGGGGGAAGGGCAGGAGGGATTAGGAGGCTGGTTCTGTCCCAGAGTGGAGTGAGGAGCAGTGTTCCCTGTAAGCTGAGCACTCGGGCAGGTACCGCCCAGGTGATTAGCTGAGCACCCACAGGGGGTAGCATGTGTTGCTGTCGGTGGTGCACATAACAATTTATTCTGCCCATGGATGGGAAAAAAATTAGAGGGAACACTGGCGGAGGGGGTGCCAGGCCAGCCCTAATTGGAGGAGCAGGGGCAGAAGAGGGACATTACTCACTGATGGCTGGGATAGGCGTGGGGATCGAGCCCCGGCCTTGCTCAGCTGTGGTTCTGAGTGCTGCAGCTCCCTGTCTGGCTGGCAGGAGGGAAAGTTGGTGATATGGCAATACCTATGCCAGGCCAGGCCCCATGGTAGCTCCTGTAGAACCCCTAGCGTCAGCTGGCAGGAGCTATGAAAAGTCTGGGTAAGGAGGCAAACCATGGCTGAGGGGAGAGTAGGCAGCTGCCCCATAGCAAACATCCTACTTGAATGAGTTTAATGGTCAAAATTCATTTTAGAATGAGCCCTTCCCATAATTTTGCACTCTGTATCAGATGATGGGGTTGACTTTTGTTGCCCTGGGCAATCTAAAAGAAGCAACATGTTCATAATCTGCCTCTTTCAGGCTTCCCTTGCAGCCTGCACACACCACTGCACGGGCTACATGGGGAGGAGTTTTATTTGTATGTACTCTCAACCTGAACTCCATTTTAACGTAGGTAAGGTTGGGAATTGTGCTAAGAGAGCCCCTGAACTGCAATTAGCACTAAATGGGACAGCCACCATTCTCCTCCCTGACCCCATGAAGACCTAACTCGTCACTGAGGTGACTGACAAAGGGAGTTCTCCAAGCAGAGCCACCCCAGCTTCCCTCCCTCATCCCTTCTTGAGAGAAAGGGCTAGGAAGTGGGAGAACAATGGAAAGGTGTGGGTGCCCAGGTACACATGAGTAGAGGGATTGAGACACTGTAAATAAAGCACACACTAGTGTTTGTGCATGTGAGACTGTGCGTGTTTGTGCGTGAGACTGTTCACAAAAGACAAAGATACGGCAATCACACCCAGTCATGCGTAGGGGCTTGTCTGAGCTCATGCCTGTCTCCAAGTGTGAGAACATAGTGCATGGCCATCTGGGCAATGAAGGCAATACAACAATTGCAGGTGGAGTAGCCAGGACAGGCAAAGAAGACCTTGTAGATTACCACCACCCCTGCACTTGCAGAGGAACAGTCACTGCTGGCTTGGCAGGTGGAGCGGCAAACGACCCTGCAGGGATTTAGGAGAGAGCAAGCCCAGCTTCAGAGCAACTCTTGCAAAGTTCGAGTCCCTGGGCAGGAAGCAGAGCTCAGTCACAGAACTCCACGGTGGGGATCTGCAGAGTGCCGTGATGCGGTCTCGGTCACGTTGGAGAGCATGGCAGCAGGAGCAATTCAGCTGTGAGAACCGCCCGGCTGGCTCCCTGTTTTACCAATGAAACACTGGCTGTGTGTTTGACTCCCTGTGAGGAGCAGGCAAGACACTATGACCTGGTTCCAGGAGCCATCTGGGACCCGGTAGGCCAGTCCCTGGAAAAGTACCCCTAGAAATTTAGTGCCATAAGGAGGACTGGGGGAGTTACGACCTAATGCATTTGCTCAGAAATTAATAAACTGAACTCCATGTTGGTTACTGCCAGATACAGGAGTAATCGGGGGCTGGTGTGGATCCTGTAATTTTGGAACTGCTACAGCATCTCCCCGAGTGTGGGTGAGGTGACATCAGCTCGTCCAGCTGCAGGCCATGGTTAAACTGATGGAGGAGTTTCCTGTTTGCTGAGGCAGACGTTCCCAGAAAGGCTCATTGGTGTAAGAGGTGGGAAAGGGCACTGAAAGGAAGAGGGAGCAGCTTGAGGAACTCTCCTCAGCAGCTTAGACCCCAGTGTATTTCCTCTGTGGTAGCGAAGGGCTCACCGGAAGAGACTGTCAACACACCGGATATAGCTTTGCAGAATTGTGTGTCTGGGATGGACTTACAGGCCAAAAAAGAGGGTGGGTTTTCTGTCTGGTCAGTGGTGGGGAGGGCAGACCACAGGCTTCTAATTGCCTCTAGTAAAAAGAGCTCAGGAAAGTGGTGCTCAGGAAGGCAGTGGGAGACAGCGGGGGCCAGCCCAGGCCTGGATAGCCTGATAAGAAGCCTTCTGCGAGTAGAGGCCCCCTGTTCCTCCTCTTGGCCCCTCAACTGGGAGAATGGGCTAGAAAGAAGAGCAGGGCAAAGCTGTAGCTGCACTGCTAGTATTGGTGGGGGGATTGAGCTGTAAATAAAGTATACCAAGGTGTTTGCTTTCAAGAGAATGTGTTTGTGGAAGAGATGGGGATGCAGCAGTCACACCCGTCATAGGAACTTATTCTTTGTATAACGTTGAAGCTTCTGCGAGCTGTTGTAGTGAGCTTGCTGGGAGAACTCCTATTGATTTATGATTCATGACTGGAACCTTAGTCTGAAGGGTATTTGGGAAGTGCAGTTGTTACAAGTAGCCATACAAAATAAAGTTGTGTTGTTAAACTAGACTTCTCTCACCTCTGACTGTGCTTGTTGTAACAGTATAATCTGTGCTCTAGAAATGGAGGAGGTCTTGTAATGAGGGTGATTTGGTTTATCTTTTTAACACATTTATTTGAAGGGAAACCCTCAGCTTGGACATTCACAAACATCAGTTATTTTGTCTCCAGAATACAATCTTGGAAGCCACTGTGCTGTTTTGTGAGAGTATGCACGAGATAGTGCTGGCTAACATTTTTTTTTTCTTGTTTTGCTTCACTCCTGTGTGATCAACAAGCGATGCTCGGAAAATCTGGTAACCACACGGTCACTTGAAAGCCCTGGGTCTAGTCTTCATCCACCCTGAAAGAGAATACGCATAAACTTCACTTAATGGCGTAAGTAATGACCAGGAAAACAGTCATGTTTCCAAATTAATTTTTATTTTGCACTGAGAGAACTCTAATGACATCAGGGAAGTCAGAGCATTGGATTCCCCATTTTCCCCTTGTCTTAGTCTGGCACAATGCCAGTATAATGCTGTGGCATTGCTCTGTCAGGCCCAAATGTTGCAGTCCAGAAGTGGGGGTTCTGATTTCATTCCCCCAGGAACGTCTCCAGGGAAGAACTGCTCAAACTCTGGCAAGTTCAAGTTCCAGGCTCTGCGTGTGGATTTATAAGTCTTTGGCCTGTCTCTTCCCCAGAGGGGCCTCACTGTGTTTTCAAAGACTTCATACCACTTTCAAGCAGCATTTGATGTGTTCTGCAGATGGATCAGCAGGTGGGACGCATCAAATTGTGCAGCTCTGGAATGCAGATGTTTGCTTTTGGCTTGCTTGACCGTCCAATGGCTAGATTGGGAGTGGGTGATGGATGCTCTCATTTATTTCGCAAAGTATCTGTAGTTTGCTGTGAAGCTACTTTGTCATGGCTGCTTTTTCTCTCCAGATGTATTGAATGAGCAGTGAATGTGTAATCTGGCAAACTCTCCAGCCTGTTAGGTCCACTTTGAATCTCCTGCCGGCTAGCTTACGCTACACTGCCCCAGCGTCAGTGGAGTTACTTGTCACTGATGCTAGTGCAATGGAGAGCAGAATCAAGCCTGATGATTTTTAAAAAGCAATCCTTCAACACTTGGTGCACTTTTAATGACACTGCTAAGGCTGTGATCTAAGAAGAGTGGCCTCAGTGAAGGACAATGGCTCCTGGCAGATCTGGCCCTGAGACACCAGGCTTCCAAAGCCCACCAGGGCGCCATGAGCAGAGCAGAGTGGAGAAGTTACTTGGGAGTCCCATTCCTCTCACTGCACTTCTGGAGTTGGCAGCAACTTCTCCATACTGAGCCTGCTCAGCAGCTGCCCCAAGTCAAAGGCAGAGCACTAGGGGATGGTGCTGTGGCCTCTCATCCAGCCAGCTCTGTGGGCCGGGATGTCAGCGGGGGAGCCAGGGCAACTCAGCAGTGGCTCAGCTGGAGTGGGCACTGCACTCAGAAAACCAAAGGCTGAGGCGGGGGTGGCAGGGTAAGGTACTCGTCACAATGTGCCGCCCGGTGGGAAGAGCCAGGCTTTTGGCAGGTGAGAGGAGGGACACGTCTGCGCAGCGTACACCAGGGATGCTGCTTTGGGTTTGGTTTTACAGTAAACCCTCCGTTTAATGGACTAATGGGGGGAAGGGGAGTCCGTTAAACCCGGAAGTCTGTTAAATGTGAATGGTTATACGCTCTGACGAGGCACTGACCTTCCCAGCCCATCACTCACTCCCGTCCTCTGCCCCCATTCTTCCCCTCACGCCTCCAGCTCCCTCTCGCAGTTACCAGGACAGGAGCTACATGCCGGCCTGGCTCCTTCCGCCTCCTGCAGCTCTTGGCGCTGCAGCTTCTCCAGCCCCTGGGTCCGAGCCATCCGCACGAAGGCAGAGAGCTGCTGCCGCCCCCAGCCTAGCAGAGGGCAGCAGCCTCCGATGCTGCGACTGCTGTTCAGCGCCACTTCAGGCCGCAGCAGCCAAGTGCTGACATGCTCCGCCCACACCGGGCTGTGGGAGGAGAGCTCCTGTGCCCCGCCCCCAGCCGTGGTCCGGGTAAACAGAACGGCTGCTTCCCAGGGGTGTGCTGTCAAGTAGGGTCACGGGTAACAGGTGCCCCACCTCTGCGGGAGCTGCAATGGGAGGAACGCAGCGGGATCAGGAGGCAGAGCTGGGCAGTGGGCTCTTTGCAAGCTGTGTCACGCAATATGGTCAGGAACAAGTGGGTGAGATGGAAGAGCGCAGCATTGCAGTCTCCCATGCAGCGTGTCAATGCATGCGGCCTGCCTGCGTATGCACCCCACCCCTGGTGGGAGGAGCATAGGGTGGCCCCGCCCACAGAAGCAGTTCCTCAGGCCCAGGGGGCCCCACACCACTCCAGCAGCTCTGATGAGGTGTCAGTATATACTTGGCAGGAGGACTCTAGCAGACGGTATTCATTATTTCTGAAGTCCATTAAATCAGGGTCTGTTAGATGGAGGGTTTACTGTATTCCCTAAAGCAAGTTTGTTTTTAAATGCTCTGCTGTAAGATAGTGATGTTGGCTTCTGTTTGCATTGGGGGTTGGTGCTTTCTGCAGCTTAGCAGTGATGAGTTCTGCCCCCGTTTTACTGCACAGGCTCAAAATTCCCATCTGGGCAAATTTTATAATGTCATGGAGGGGAGACACTGCAATCCTCGTGGGAGATGCTGAAAGAGCCATTTCAAACCAGAGCCAAGAGAAATCGTGTGAGCTGTGATGGGGAGGGGTAAGAGGATCAGGCTGATTTTGAAGTAATACATGGATTGATTTCCTCCCCTCTCTTACATCGGTTCCCATTTTAAATATCAAACTGGCCTGTTGACTTACAGCCATTAAGAAGGGATGAGGTTCTGTTCTTGATAAAGACGTGCTAGTCATGTCAGCAGAACAGGAAGGGGCAACCTCCCTCTCTTCTGGGAGTCAGCTGCCATTGATTCCTAGTCTGCAGACAGTTTCCTTAAGTGGTGGAAGTAAATCTATTCTGGCTACTCTTCCCAAGGCTGACACTCACAACACTGTGAACGAGGAAGTAGCAGGACCCATGCTGGGCCGCGAGAGATGCAAAGATAAGCCTGTCCTTTTTCAGAGGGTGACTCTCCCACCCCATCTGAAGAGGGTTTGTTTTTTGCCAGCTTGGCAGAGGTTTGGGACTGATAGTTCTTTGCCTTTATAAATCTGCAGCTCCCACCCGATTGTCTCTGTGTAACCGTGAGAGAGAGGGCGGAAGGTGCAGCTCTGGGTAAGTGCCTAGACAGCAGCAGCCTACTTGCTAGTTTCCAAGCAGCAGGGGAGCAGGAAAGTCCCTACCAATTTGCTGAATACAGCTGCAGTCCAGAGCCAGATCACAAGATGCAGGGCCACTGTGAGGGCTGGCTGGTTCAGTGGTTCTCTGTTCTCTAGCTTTCTCCCCTCCCCGGCCCTTCCCTCTAACCAGGGAAGAGAGGAGTCATGTCACAGCCTTACCTCCTCAGTGCCATGCTCACCTCCAGCTTTGGGCTCTGAATCTCCCCTTCTCTCACCAGCAACTGCAGGGAACATTACCTCTCCGCCGGCTGCCCCACACTTCCTTGATGTGGAAGGAAAGCAGAGCCACTTTCCAGATACTACAGCTTTATCTGCACAGGGAACTGGGGGCTGAGTCCCAGCTCCGACAGGCGTACTTGTGCTAGCTCTCACTAAAGTAATGGGCTGGAAAGAGGTGGAAGCACTGGCACTGGAGGATAGATGCCCAGAGTACAAGCCCACCCTGACCTCACACGTACTATAATCTTTGAGAAACTACCAGCTGTCCTGGACCCCTTTATCACTTAGTTTTTCTTCTCATGCGCCCTTACCTACTCGATCTCTGAGTTTGTAGAAGTCCGTTGTCCCAGCTGTAGTACCTTACGTGAGATGGCTCCCCCATGCTGCCGCTTGCTGCTGTCTCTGCTACAGTGGCTTCGTGACCAGTCTTAGTGTGCTACTGCCAGTATTTCCTCTTGCGTCGGGCATCTCGTTCCAAGTATAGCCATAGCCGAGGGAGGCAAAAACGCTGCCCCCCCGCCACCCCCCGAGTGAGTTGAGCTGTTTTGTTCTCTCCCAGGACTTTTCCCCAGATGTTCACCCATCCACTTCTCGGTCCTTTCCCAGTTTGTTTGCATGTTCTGGTAGCCCCGTTGATCCTGGAGCACCAGAAGGACAAGGTGGTAAGTAGTGTTCTCTGTGAGTTGCACACTTATATGGCTGCTCAAGAGAGGTCCAAATGCCACTCAGCTGATTAGCAGCGCGCCTACAGCTAGGCTTTGTTTCCACTGGGGGTGCCCATTTGCACAAACCTTGGTGCACAGAAAACTTTATTCCACACATGGATGGAGAAGATTAGAGGGAAGAGTCATGGTGAGATGACCTCACTCACTTTTCTCCTCACATGTCGTCTTCTACCTCTATCCACAGACCTCCCCCAACCTCCTCCAAGTGCAGTACCCTGGCCCGGCCTTTACCCTGCTCAGCTATGCATCTGAGAAAGGAGCGGAGTAGGAGTGGAAAAGAGATGGGAGAGAGTGAGCAGGCCCTCGATGGAAGGGACTGTGCTCTGGAATGCCTGCTGTGTTCCAGCGCCCAATGAATGAGAGTGAGCTCTGCTGGTGACCGTGGGGCTCAAAGGACATTTAACACACAGGAGGTCGAGTGGCTTAGAAGCAGCAGTCACTAGTGGTGCTTAATTGCTCTTTAAAGCATCCCAGCCCAGAAGAATAACTACTATTCCCTGCATCACCCACCCCTAGCACACAGGAGGCACAATACTCCCCTCCCCCACACAAGCACCCAGGTAGCATAATATCTCCCTCCCATACCTGCCGCTGGGTACTAGTGGCTGTCAACAGCCACCGCTACACTTGAAAAGCTCCTGCCCAGCTGCAGTCCCTGCACCTGAGACCTTGAAGTCCCTGGCCCACAAGATGGGGTGCCTTTTCTTCACCTTCTGCCCCCCCGCCCCACCCCAAAGAAGCAAAGGTGGTGCCTACCAGCAGCTGCCAAAAGCCATCTGTAGAGTAGAGACCCCACACCACAGCACTCTCCGTGACTCACTCACAGCGTGGGGAGTACCAGAAGTGCTGCTCACGTTGGTCAAATGAATTCTGAAACCGAAACTTATTACAACAGTTATTTGAAGGGAATTTTAAAAATTTGCATAAAATGACTCTTTCGTTCAACATTAAAAAAGCGCTCTTTGCTCCAACTGTGTTCCATTTTGAAATAAGGCTGTGTCTGTCTGTCTGGTTATCTGAGAGACACGGTGCATGAGGTAATATCTTTTATTAGACTAACATCTGAGGGTGTGAGAGACATGGTTTCAAGCTGCAGTAGCTTTTCCTCTGTGGTTTAAAAGCTCCTCTCTCTCAGCAACAGACATTGGTCCAATAAAAAATATTACCTCACCCATCAGGTGTGTAATATTCTGAGACTGAGAGGGCTACAGCTCACTGCAATCAATCAGGCTGTCTACCTAATCCCTCATGCCTGTAGCAGCTAAAGTACTAATAGATTCATTTTTTTCTGGGTATTTCTCAAGTGGCATAATAATAAAAAGCAAAACCCTTCCACTTCCCTGTTTTTTTTCTTGCATGGGTGGGGCTCACCCACAAGTGTGAGGGTGAATCATTCCCATATCAGGTTTGCTCAGTACAAAGGTATCTGACCCCATTGTGCCTTCGGGGTGTTTTTCACCAGCTGGCCAGTGGCAGCTTGATGGAGGGAAAACGTAATTTTGTGACAAGTATCAGAGAGGTAGCCATGTTATTCTGTACCTTCGAGAACAACAAGAAGTCTTGTGTCACCTTATAGACTAACAGATATTTTGGAGCATAAGCTTTCGTGAGCAAAGACCTGCTTTGTCAGATGCATGAGTGTGGGGGGGAGGGTTTCAGAGGGGTATTTAAAGAGTGGGGTCCAGTAAGAGGGAGGGCCAGAGCTGACAAGGTCTATTCACCAAGATGGAAATGGCCAAGTATCAACAGTACTTATCAAAAGAGGAAAAAACAAGTCAGATCAGACAGGGGGATGTGAGCTTTTGTCAGAGTCTAATGGGGAGATCTTAACACCCAGGGCAGAGAAGCTGCCTTTGTAAGATGTGAGCCACTCCCAGTCTCTGTTTAATCCTTGGCTAACGGAGTCAAATTTGCAAATAAATTGCAGCTCAGAGATTTCTCTCTCCGCTTGATTTCTGAAATTTCTTTGTTTCAGGACTGCCACCCTTAAATCTGCCACTGAGTGTCCAGGGAGATTGGAGTGTTCTCCCACAGGTTTCTGTACATTACCGTTCCTGATGTCTGATTTATGTCCATTTATTCTTTTATGTAGAGACTCTCCAGTTTGGCCCATGTAAACTGCAGGTGGGCATTGCATTTTGTGAGACCCTGTTTTCCTTAGTTGCTGACCTGGCTGAGGGGAAGGGAGAGACCCTGAATCAGACCTTTGTGGTTTGCTCATACAGTTGTTCTTGAGGCAGTGCTCTGTCTCTTAAGGGAAGAGAAACTATTTATGGCTAGTGAGCCACGGGGTTACTCGGGCTTTGTGCTGGTGTCACTGAAGGCAGAAGTATGGGAGGTCTCGTGATGGTGTGAGGAGCACAGCAGTCCTTCCCCTTTTCACCTTCTCTTACACACCAAGGTGAAAGCCAGCTACAAACGCTGAGCTAGTGCATGTGCAGCATGAACTGGGTGAGGGGGATGTCAGTGTCACTAACCTCCCCGCAGCGGGTGAGTGTGTGACCAAGACAAGGAGGTGGGGCAAGTGGCCAGGGTGTACTTTGGGATCAAGGAGACCCAGAGTCATGGCCTGGATCCAACACAGACTTCTTGTGTGGCCTTGGGCAAGTTGCTTAGTCTCTCTGTGCCTCCATTCTCCATCTGCAAAAATGGGAATGAGCCTGTTGCCCTACCATGCCGGGGAACTAGGAAGGATTGTGAGTGCTTGGATACCACGGTGACAGGGGCCTTTAAATTTCTGGGCTCAATTCTTGTGCTCTGGCTTTTGGCCCAGAGCGAAAGCAGGGAGTTTGAATCCTGCCAAAGGAAGTTTTGGCTGACTCTTGGAAGTGTTCAGCCTGCTAGAATCCCTTCGGCTTTCCCTGTCATTGGGGCATGGCATGCCAAATTACACCACAGACCTTTAGGTTCTAATCTACCAAAGCACTTGAATATACGTTATCTTTCAGCCTAGGTGTAGGCCCTGGGCGTTCAGTGGTTTTAGACATGCTTAAAATTGTGCATCTGCGTAAGTGGTCTTCTAGCTCAGAGCCTAGACGGGATGTTAATGGGGAGAGGGGCAGCCAATTGTATTTGTCTGCCAACCGCAATGCACACAAGTGGGACTATATCAATAAAATCATTTTAAAAGACTACAGAATGCCACAGTCCCACTGGTGTAAGATGCACGGTTTTAATTGAGGAATAATACAAGATGCTAAATTACAAAGCAAGGCCAAAGCAGTGCTGTTAAATGTCCCATATCTTTCATGTACATTTATCAACGAGCTGCTACAGCAGATTCATGATGGATATAGTCTTAAAAAACGTTCCCTCTAATCCAGGGGTGGGCGAAATACAGCTCACAGGCCAGATCCAGCCTCTCATGATACTCTGGGCCACCAATGGCCCATCAGGAGCCTCAAGCACATTTCCTGCTGTAGTCCCACACACTGCTCAAAGTGGCCAGCTGCTGGGGCCATGTGCGTCTCTTCTTGGCACGCGCCCATTGTGGGGTGGGGTTCATGCACTGCCCTGGGGCCCCTGCTGGGCTGCTGTTCCTAATTCTCTCCCATATTACAAGTTCTCGCGCAACCTCCTTTCACAATCGTTGTGGCCAGCTGCAATCACCAGCCTGTCAATCACTTATGCCTTTTGAATGACGTGGCCCTAGCCCTAAGTTGTCTCATGCGGGCTATGTCAAAATCTTGCCATTTTTTTAGTTGCCAACATTTATATCCATTGACACAGCCAAAGCTCTCAGACAGGCTTTAGTCATCTCAGTCACTGTAACACACATCTCACAGGCCTTGCCAAATGCACCATTGTCCTGCTCACAGCCCTCTTGAGTGCTCCTGCAGAAAGCGTTTTCTACATCAGTCACTTTGTTCAGCTTTGCAGCCTTCTGATGGCTTTACCATCCCTGTTACATCAAGCATAGGCTGCTTGTCTTCATCTTAAGGGCCTTGCTCAGCCAATCCTCACCCTTCCTAGCATCTTTCTTCTGATAGTGCGCTCTGAGGATTTCTGATCCAACTGGTGTGTGTTAAAATAAGCACCTTTGCGCTTTCTTCCATGCTGTCCCTCATACTTGGGAGAAGGAGCTCCCCATAAACATCTGCAAAGCTAATTCATTACCCATCTGTAAAGTCTCCTCAAAACTCTGGTTTGCCATCATGCCTACAAAAACCCTGACAGCACCTGCCCAGGCTGTCAGTGTGCTAAGACCATCACCTGTCAAGATAACTAATATCTTCTCATGCTTTCTATGTTTTTCACCCATAAGTTGGTCTGTCCCACTTTGTTGCCTCTTGTATTATGCCTGGGGCAAGGCTGTCTGGTGTGTGTTTTGTGCAGCATCTAGCACAGTGGTGCCACAGTCCGTGACTTGGGTCCTTAGGTGCTATGGTAATTAATACAGTTTGTTTCATAGTACAACTTCTGCTGCTGGGCTCATGGTTTCTCTGTGGCTTCCTGAAAGGGTTCTTGGTTCTATTGCTAATGCCTGGCAGATTATTTGTTCCCTGTATGTGGCGTTGTGAGAGCAGGAAAAGGTAGCAGATGTGACCTCTACGCTCATCTTCTTAGAGCTGGCTTCCTGTTGTGTCATCCAAGGCACATAATGGTATATTTAGAGCAGTGGTTTTCAACCTTTTTAATATTTGAGGACTTCTTGAAAAAAAAAATGTTGGCACTTTTAGAAATTGTAGTCTGCAGACCCAAGGAGCCTCTGACCACACCATTCTATGATAACAGCAATCTTTTGTGGACCCTTTCACTACCTCCATGGTATAGATCTCCACACCATCTCTTCCCCAGGCCTGGGGTTCAATGTCCCTCTCTGGGAATGGTGGGACCTTGCCCCTGTTAAATAGCTTTCTTAGAGTAACTTGCTGACTTTGTATTAACAATTAATCAACAGACTACACTTGCTAAACATACAATGCTCTCAACTCCCAATAAGGCAGATGAGCTTCTCCAGCTGGCCAGTCAGGATTGGATGGTCCAGAACTGTTGAATGAGATAGCCATGCCAAGATATTGAGTTCTGCTGGCTTTGATCTCATGCTCCAGAGATAGGTCCAAAAGGAAGTTCTTTAGAACCTTAGTTTATATAGTTAAACTTAGGGCTCGGTTAGTTATGTGTTAACCAATTGTTTGTGTGGAAGTATTACAAAACAATCTTTTAACCAATCCTACCACATTACCCCCTACATAGAAGAGTCAATGTTGGAGAGCCAGTTGTGCAACAAACAGAAACAATTAAAGACCAGAGAGAAAGAACTGAGGCTGCAACAAAAGGGAAATTTGGATTTCCTAGTTGAAACTGCTGATAAGTATTCTGCCAAGGAGTTATTTTGCAAAGTTTTATTAAAACATCTTAATGTGTGTCTGGTGATCTGGTTGCTGTCGATGCTGTACTTCCTCGGGGCTGGAATGCTTTCCTAACAACCAGATAGTCTGCTGTTTTGTACTTTTTTGCTGGGATGTGACACCCCACTTGCAGCTAATGGCAGCTACTGCTGATCCTTACTATGAAAAGGCCTGAGACCACACATTAGACATAGTCTGCAGAATCCCAGGACGATGGAGCACAAGTGGAAAACCACTCTTTTAAAACAAACACCCTTCCTTGGTTGTGACAGTTGGTTAAGGTTCTTAAGTCTTGTCTACAATGTGCGATGGATTGATGCTGAAGCAATCAATCCACTGGCTGTCAGTTTATTGTGTCTGCTGTAGACATGATAAATTGATTTCCAATCTTGCTTCCATCAGTGCTGTTACTCCACCAAGACGAGAAGAATTATTCCAGCAAAATGAGAAGACTAATCAGCATCAACAGGAGAGCAGTCCTGTCAACCTTACTGTATGCAAGACATTGTGGTAAGTACGTCAATTTCAGCTATGCTATTTGTATAGATGAGGTAGGTCGATGGTGCCAGTAGGTGCAGACAAAACCTAAACTTACCCCACTCGCTATGCAAAAATAGTCAAACCATTGAATAGCATATTCAGTTTGCAAACAACACTACAAATGATAATATACCTCACCAGGTGCACCAGCCAGTCCTGCTTCACGTTGTCTGTACAGGTTGAACCTCTCTCTTCCTGCGCCCTCGAGACCTGACTGGTGCCAGATGAGAGAATTTGCCAGATGACATGAGGTCAATATTTTCTAATATATTATCAACGCTTGTGCTGCTTCCTGGACTCCTAGAAAACATTTAGGGGTAAATTAGAGCACAGAACACTGAAAGCTGGCACTGGTGGTAGAAAACTTTATGGGACCACGAGAAACTTGGCCACACCATGATAAGCGGTTCTCCAGCTAACTGAAATCATATCAGATTATGGCGTTTGCCAGATGAGAGTTCCAGATTAGCGAGGTTCAGCCTGTGCAATTATCTCTTCCTCCTTGGTCTTTCCATACCCCCAGGTCACACAGTACTAAAGAAAGAAGGAGTCCCTTGACGTAATACACACTACACTTAATTACTACAGTGAAAGCCAGTTTTTCCAGTTGGCTGAACTAATTTTATGAATTGGTGTCCAGCAGAGCATTTCAGAGGTGCTGGAGTGGGCCAGTCTGATTTGCACAGCAGCATCCTAAAGTTGAATGTGACAGCCATGCACATGTTGGCCAGGCAGGTGTCTATTGTTCTGTGTATAATTAAATGAGACATGAGGCTGAGCGTGTGTTTGCCTGGGTTTGGTTTTTTTGTGTTTCTCCTCCTCGGGTTAGATTGTTGTGGATGACTCAGAGTCCCATGTTCCTCTAATGTAAGTATCTGTAGCTCTTGGGCTATGTCTACACTAGCTCCTTCCAATATGGTAATAAGCGAGTTGAGAAGATGCTAATGGGGCGCTGCCATGAATATGCAACCCCTCATTAGCATAATAGTGGCTGCACATGGCTCAAAAGTGCCGCTTTTTAATTGCACACCATCCGTGCAGACAGGGGCCTTTCGAAAGGGGCCCCCCTCAGGCTTCGAAATCCCCTTCTTTCCATTCGGTTTTAGGAAGAAAGGGCTTTCAATGTTCAAGGGGTCCTTTTGAAAGGCCCCTGTCTGTATGGACGGAGCACGATTTGAAAGTGGCACTTTTGAATGGCACACAGCTGCCATTATACTAATGAGGCAGTGCCTCATTAGCATCTTCCCATCTCATTCATTACCATGCCCCTTCAAAGGGGCTAGTGTAGACATAGCCTTAGGGTTGGATTGGTGACTGTTGTGTAGTCCTTGACATACTGCTGTAAAAATCTGATTGTGCATAACTCAAGATACTTAGGGCACTGGCAAAAATTAGTTGATCCTCTTTTAATAGTCAAACCAGAACTGCACTCAGTGCTTTGGGTGGGGAGTTCTTTGGCTGAGCTCAAAAGAGACGATTTGGTTAAGAATTGCAAACTGCCTCGTGTAAATAGTCACGGTGCTACCCTGACATTGGCTCTTGGAGGTGGGCTGAAGCAAGGGAGTGCCCTACCCGCTCCCCTGGCTGGGGCACTGCTGCTCTCTCAGGCTCAGTTAACCAAAGCCTCTGGCAGTTCTCTTTGGGATGGGATGGTGACCCACTCCTGCCTCAAGACCCCAGGCTTCCAAAACTGGCACCAATTGGCTGAGAAGGCAGTTGTTGTAGTCCCACCTTGACTGGAACGTGCGCATCTGCGCACCACGGTCCGCTTGCCACTCCAGCATCCAAACCTGGAGCGAAGGAGTTTGCCAAGGCCTTGGTCTCAGGAAGCCTTTACTTTTACATGGAGAACAAACTGATCACCCAGGAACCCCCCTGCACAGAGACACATTTGGACTCTGGGCTTATGGGAGACGAGGGCAGTAGCTTTGTGGTACCCTTGTGCTAGGATATAGCTGACCCCTCCTTTTACACCGTCACCCAACATCTAAACCTTGTCATGACCTTTGGAAAGCCCAAACTTGAACCATTTGCCATTTGTCAAACCCCTCCCAAGCTGATTCCCTTTGCACCTAAGACAATGTGACAGAACTTTATCCTTGTTAGACTTCAGTACTCTCACTAGTCTGTCTATTGTAGCCACCAGAAACTTCATTGGTTTATCGGTGGGATGTTGTTATGCTTTGTATCGTGTGATAGTGCTTTGATACTCAGCTGACTAGGTGCTAAATAAATAGAACCCAGTGCTCAAAATGAACAAACCCTGCCACGTGAGCTAAAGGAGAAGCTGTTAGCAGTATAGGGCTTCTGACCCACAACTGAGCAATTGTGCTTCTGCCCAGCTGCTATCGAAGGTATTACAAATAAAACTCAGCAAATCACTGCAAGGAAGGTATCTAACAAACGTGTGAACTTAAACTCCTCATATTTCAGAAGGAAATGGCACATGACCATTCAGCATCCTCAAAAAAAGATTTTACAATGAAGAATAGCTTGCTTGCAAACACAGTTTATTTATTATCTTCATGAGATAACAGACACACTTTATTAGAACATGTAACAAAATATCAGTGCATCACCCCAGAAAATGCTTTGAGAGCAGCAATCTCATGCTGATACAGCCATGGCACAGCATTTTGAAAAGTAATGCAAAGAATCTGTGCCCACAGAACACAAAAGCAGACTCTAGACCATATACAGATATTAGTCACTTTGAACTAATTCTTCTTTTGAATTGACTGTGAACAGTTTGAATGACATAACATTAAACAATCACCAGATAAATGCAAACTGGAATTTAGCAACATAAGACCATTCCATAAAAAATAAACATTTCCCTGAGAATTCTACACAACAAAGTGCTGTACTGCCTAGCTGAGATGTCCCTGTGACATTTACACAGTTCATTCCCACAGCTTTATACTATTACTTCTGCTTTCAGCCTGGAGCTAATGACAGGGGCCATTTAAAACCCCAGAGAGCATCTTATTTAACAGTAAGGCTGCACACATTGAGCTTAATATCTTCATTTGACTGGCTTTTAGCAACAACACAGTGCCTTCGTTCAAAATTTTCCTGAGATTCTTAGTCTGACACAAGTATTACTGACCTCTCTGAATTCACTGGCTGTCAGATCAAACCATGAATGACCAGCTTTGCTTAGTCTCATGGAGGTATTCTGAGAGCTAAAATTTTGACATAACAGAAGGGAAAACAATATAATCACCCTTTCATACCTGGAAAAAGTGCTTTTGATTGAGACACGGCTCTGTACCTTTAGGGAGACGTGCTCATCTGTCATTGGTTTGTGGCACTGTGAATAAGACAATGCCAAATATCCTGAAGTGCTACATTCTCATTGAGAACATAATATCTGATGGCTCATAGGAAGAGAAAACCTTGCTAAGTTTGGGCCTACTCCTGCTCTCATGCAAGTTAATACAAAAGTTTCTTTGCTGGGAGCTGGACTGGACCCTTTACACAGAACACACACACACAAACAAAACCCCAACATCCACTGAGATAATACCCAATGAAATCAATGTCAGCAAATCAGATAGCTGGATGCTTGGTCTTTGGGCACCGAAAAAGTTTTACAATGAAAAGCTCACAAAAGGAAGCAGATTTGTAAAAGATCATAGGGTCAAGTTCATGGGTGATTTAGTGTGGTATTAATTACATACGAAGGGTACGGGAGCTCAGAACGGATGCAAGCAGTGAAATGGTATAACTTGCCCTTATGTGGCTTTCAGGAAGTATATATGACTGATGCAATCTATGTGCAAAAAGAAAGTGCACTAGAAGCATGTGTGTGAATTGAAGTTAATTTTCTTGTTACAGCTTCCTTCCACCTGAAACTAACATTTATTTTGCACCTCCTCTGAATAGTGAACCTAGGCAAGTTACAATATTTTGACAGTTACATCCATTTTCCTACTGGTTTACATCTTATGTATAACTTAGCTCATCATTTAAGACTGATTAATTTGGCTTAGACACAGTAGTTGCACTGTCTCTTGAATCTGACTTGAGGAGCATTTAAAATATATAAACAGAAAAGTTGCTTTCTCGCAGACTGAAATGTAGAACAAGCCTCCCCTCCAAGCCATGTTCAATGTAGCTTTTCAGTAAGGACACAACAAACATCTCACTAACCTCACCAGGCATTAAATACCATGACAGCTGCTTCATTCATCATTACAAACAAAAATGAGGTTGACACCAAATGAGAGCTGAGGTGTTTTTTTTTCTTTCCTTTATTTCCCAAGTCTCAGCTTTCATTTAGCAGTAATATGTTACTTTCCTGTGACAACTGTAACATTCAGTTTTACTGACATCTCTTAAAGCAAGCAGTGGCTTTCTTTGAAAAATAATTTTTCTCAAGAAAATGGATGATGCCATTTTAGTTTAGCTTTCTGTTTGTTGACAGTAATTTTAATACCTAACAATAAAATTAAAACACAACAGTAGCTTATTCTGCTTGAATATTTCTTCTAATGCTGTGAAAGAATCCTCCCTCAAACTTTCACACCTACCAATCTTATTTTGTAATGTAATGCATGCTTTAATATATTACATTCTCCTTACTTGGTAACTTTCTTAGAGTACTGACAATATGAAGTACTTTTTAAATTAATCACCAGAAGCTAGGGTTCTTCTTTTCATTAGTTTTAATGCATGCTTTATGGCACTATTTGAATAGTTGTCTACAATATTTCTGGCCCATAAGCCATCTACCTAAATTTCATGAAATATTCAGTTCATGCACACATGTACATTGTAGATCCATGTAGTAGGCTTACAATTAATAGAATTACAGTATTAGTGAAACATTTATATAACAAATTAATTACACCACAGAGAGAAAATGTGCTTCAGTAAAAAAAAAAAAAAATAAGGATAATGTTCCACACCAGATTCTGTACAACAGAGTCTACATTTTAGAAAACAAAAGCAAACAAGAACTTAAAAGATGGTTTTCATTGTACATTCCAATCTAACATTTGGAAGAAACTGGCATCTTCCACCTTTTGTTCAAAGTGACATAGCACTAGATACAGCTCATGAACGGGGACTTAGAAGCACTTGTCAGGTGACAGCCTCATGTTCCTTGCTCTTCCAAGTCACCCCACAGGTCAGTCTCTGGAATGGTTAATTGCAGTGTTTTCCCCCGAACTGATATCCGCCAGCAAATACATTTATGGAGCTCTCCAGAGCAATCCTCTTTCAACAGTATCCTTCAGTTAGACAGGCAGCAGTTAAGTAATGCTCATTCCATTTCATCTCCTTCAAGCAACTTATTACAGACTTGTAAAGATGCTAATTTTCCAAAGCCATTTTTTTATTCCTTCCTTTTCTGTTTGCCATTTCCCAAAGTTTTCAAGTTCCTGGGCAGAACAGTTTTGTAATCACATTAAGAATCTTCTGGTGCAGGTTACAAATGTCTCCTATTTTGCATAGCTGCAAAGCGCACTGAGTCACAGCTTCCTGCTCTGTAAAACACAAAGGAAAACGTTCTCAGTACTGGTAATTCTGTAACATAGACCCAGGTTCTGTACCATTCTATCAACTTTCTTGACTACAACTAATAGCTTTTGGATGATCATTTGTGTCCATAAATTAAATATTTCACCCCAAGAGATAAAAGGATTCTTGAAGGTATACTGTTGCTTACACAGCTCATCTCCTAGAGCTGGAAGGGATGTCAGGAGGTCATCTAGTTCACTCCCCTGCCCTCTTGACAGGATCAAGCACCATCCTTGGCATCTATTTGCCCCAATCCCTGAATGGCCTCCTCAAGGACTGAACTCCCAACTGTGGGTTTAGCAGGCCAATGCTCAAACCACTGACCTATCCCTCCCCCTGGCAGGTAACAAATTTAAATATTGATAAAATTGAATATTTTAAAATAACACTGCCAGAAACCTTAAAGTTTTTACTAGCTTTAGCTGCTTACTTGCAGGGTGGAAATTAATAAAATGCCCCCATCCCATAGCTTGCACAAGATATGCTACCCTGAATGGCAGTCATCCTTTCTGCACATTTTTGAAGGTAGTACTGATCAAAGGACCAGACACAAAGAATGACTACTTTGATCTCACTAGATTGTACAGTAAGAGAGCCTTCTCTGGTGTGTCAGAAAACAGGGGATCATGTTTCGAGTGAATTAAGTTTGACTAGTGAATGCAATGACATTAAATAGCTATGAGACCAGAATCCAGTCAGTATTCATGGAGCGATTATGAAAAATAATCCTAAACTGAATCCCCCGGGGGCCTGATCCAAAAAGGCCGGCATGTCTGGGGGCTTGGCACTTAGAAACCACAACCCTGAGCCGAGCGGCCTCAGAGCTGAGTTGTAGTTGAACTCATGATCTGAATTTTGTGCTTCAGACTCATCTCTAGTGATAGCTGCTGCAACATGTTTTAGGGTGCCCCAATAAACAGTTCTGTGGCACCTTAGAGACTCACGAATGCATTAGCTCATGAACTAATAAATGTGTTAGTCTCTAATATACTCCAAGACTGCTTGTTATTGGTGAAGCTGCAGACTAACCCACCTGAAGGAGTGGGTCTTACCCACAAAAGTTCATGATTTTGTAAATGTATTAGTCTCTAAGATGCTTTAGGACAGCTTGTTCTCTGTGAAGATACAGACTAACAACCCCTCTGAAGCTAGTTCAGGTAGGGCAAGCAGCAACTGGCTTAAACAGCAGCAAGGGAGGTTTAGGCTGGACATGAGAAAAATCCTCCTAACTGTCAGGGTGGTTAAACAGGGGAATAAATTTCCTAGGGAGGTTGTGGATCCCCATCACTGGAGATGTTTAAGAGCAGGTTACATAGACATATATTGGGGATGGTCTAGACGGTGCTTGGCCCTACCCTGAGGGTAGGGGGCTGGTTCCAACGATCTCTGGAGGTCCCGTCCAGTGCTAGTGCTCTGTGATCCCATACACCAGATGGCACGGGTCTACCCCTCAACCCTTTATGACACACACCCTAACCAGGCCAAAGCAGGGTTCTGAGCTGTCCTTCGGACAAGCACCGGCCCAGTCCCCAGGAGAGAAACAATCCTGCTCTTAACCTTTGCAACAGGCGAGTGGGAAATCGTGACCCTCTCAAAACAGAGCCCTGACACAGGAACCGAAAGCAAAACCGCTCTCGGGCCCCCCCGCAGCACACGCGAGTGAAACCGACCTTCCTCTTCCCCTCCCGCCCGGCCCTGCTCCCTCCCAGCGAGGACCTGGCTCCCGTGCGTTGCTGGGGCAGGCCGACCCCGGGGCCCAGACCTTACCTGCGGCAGGAGTAGGGGGCTGCGGAGCACCCTTGCGCAGGGGCTTTCCCGGCATCATTTCGCCTCTCTCGCTGACTGCAGCCGTGGGGCGATCGGATCGCGCTGGCCCGGGACAGTGGCAGGAGCAGGAGGGAACCGAGCGCTGCTCTCCTCTCGCCAGCTCCAGGGCTCTGGCTGCCCGCGCGCCGCTGTCGCTGCGTTTAGGCAGCCACTGTCCGGGGGTTTCCCGGCCGGGGATGAGGTAAGGAAAGCGAAGGGAATCCCGCCTTTGTCAGCCCCGCCCACCGCGCCAGCAGCCAATCAGCGGCGGGGATGGCTGGCGTGTTACGGCAAGTTCCTTCAGCACCCGGGCGAGCACCGGGGCATGTGCTTGCTGGCGGCCGGCCGGGACGCGCCCGGGCTTGTCCGAGAGGCAGCGCAGACTGGCGGCTCCCCTCCCCCAGCCGGCCGGTGCAAGGTCCGATGTGAGCCCCGGCAGCTCCCCTCCCCCAGGCAGGGTGCGAGCCCCGGCGTTTCCCCTCCCCCAGCCGGTCGGGAGGCGGTTCAAAGCCCGGTGGGGGGCCCGGCGGCTCCCCTCCACCAGCCAGCCCGGGAGGCGGTGCAAGGCCCGGTGGCTCCCAGCAGGGCGACGCAAGCTGCAGCCTGTGCGCAGCGCGGGGGGAGGGTTTCAATCCCGTCGCCCTGGCTCTGTATCCCCACAAGACGCGAGTGAGCCCCGCGGCTGGGAATACGCAGCTCTGGGGCTGTAAGGCCGGGTCAGCCGCTGGCTGGGGGCTAAGCAAGGGCCCTTGGCAGGGTCGTGGAGCAGGCTGCCAAAAGCGTTTCCCAAAGCCAGCCCAGGCTGGCCTCGGCCTTAGCACATTTCAGCACAGTGGGCTCAGGAGTGGCCCAGAGGAGCCCCAGGTGGGCGAAGGTTGGGTCTGCCTGGCGGGTCTGTTGGTATAATTAATAGGGGTGGGAATCAGGAAAGGTGGTGCCTCCCCAAACAGCTTGGTGTGGCTCTCCCTCGTGCCACTTCCTTTCACCTCTGCTCTGGTCCAGGCTTGGTGGGGCTGGGCCAACCTGCCTCCCAGGGATTGGGGCAGCAGATGCTGAGGCCTCACTGCCCACTCAGTGCTCGGACCATATGATCCAGCTGTCTTGACACACCGGGGTTGGGTCACTGCAGCTGGGCCACCCCAAGCTCTGAGTTTGGGAGCACTGCGGAGCCTGCAGTCATGTGGCTGGGTGCATAGGGATGGGGGCACTGTAGCGACACTGCCCAGCTACCCGATGTGTGGGGACTTGGGGTTCTCCAGCTGTGCCACTGGGGCAGGGCTGTTCCTGGAGTGGGGCAGAGCTTGGGGGCAGCCCCTCGCAGGCCACAGGGCCTGTCCCCACCCCACTCCAGAGATGACCTGGGGCTGGGGTTGTACGTGATGATAGCAGCAGATGTCACCTCTTGCCAACTCACCACACGGGCAGCAGGTGTGACAGCGTGTTCTGCTCCATCCTGCCATGCATCCTGCTGCGGCAGAAAAACAGGGCTCCGTGTGTCAGGACAGCGACACAGTGGAGCGGGCTGCATTTTAATAGTTGGGTGAATTTAATGAATTAAAAAATGTAGAGCACTGACCGCAGCAGTGTGCTGCCGAGTGGCCATGGGAAGAGCCTCCAGAGTCTAGCTTGCCTTATTTCCCTACAGCCAATACTGGGCTAGAGTCGAAGGAGGAATGAGGGGTGTTTAAGGGGCCAGGTTTGCACAAGTATCCTATTCCCATGGGATCTACAGTCAGCTGATCAATGGTTCAAGAGTACCCCATTATTATTTATTTATTATTAAAGCAGACAGTATGCTAATATGCTACAAGGAAGGAGAAAATTATTCTCCTTAACTTCTGAGGGTAGGACAAAAAACAATGGGCTTAACTTAAAGTAAGGAAGGTTTAGGTTGGACATTAGGGAAAAGCTTCTTAACTGTCAGGGTGGTTAAGCACTGGAACAAGTTTCCTAGGGAGGTTATGAACGGGAGATTTTTAAGAGCAGGTTAGACAAACACCTGTCAGGGAAGGTCTAGATGGTGCTTTGTCCTCCCGTGAGGCCAGGGGACTGGACTCAATCTCTCAAACGCCCTACCAGTCCTATGATTATGTGTTTCTGCAGTCATAGAGATATGAGACAAGTCTTGCCACAAATCCCTTACAGCCCGAAGCTCCGCTCCTGCCGCTGCACTCACCTGGAACAGTGCGCTTGCCCAGTGGCATCATGGCACGTCTATGGATTAATCTGGGCAGAAAAGACGTAAGGGAGGTAGGGGGCTGCACATCTTTGACTATTAGGCTATGCCTAGAATACAGGGATTTGTCGACAGAAGGGTTTTTGAGACGATATCTTCCGACAAAACTTCTGTCAGCAGATCGCAACCAAATTGCAAAGCAGATCGCAAGAGCAATCTGCTCTGTCGACAGAGAGTGGCCAGATTTCCTGACCATTCTGTTGGCAGAATGGCCAACTGGAAGCACAGCAGACAGGGCTGCCCCGTGTCTCGGAAGCCCTGTCTGTCGACAGACGGCCCCACAGAATGTCCAGACCAGCTTTCTGGCAACTGACTCTGTCGACAGAGGCGTTATTCCTCATGGGGAGTGGGGTGCAGCTGTTGACAAAAGTGCTGCATTCTGTCGACTTACTGTTGATGGAATGCCCTGGGAATCTGCACATTCTGTGGATTTTGTGGGCAAAATCTCTCTAGTGTGGACATAGCCTTAGGCTTTACCACTTCCTCTCCTCTGACCTGCTCAGAACCCGGAGCCACAGACTGTATCCGAAGACATGTGCAGATCACACTTGAAATGTGCTGGATTTTGTATTTCTTAGCCATACCCACAACTTCTGAACATTTTGGGACGTCTGTGTCCTTGATGAGATGATACAGTAGTTTTTCTGTCTTAATCACACTGAGGTTTTGAAAGCTATATGATTAATGAATGATCTGTGAGGAATCTACTCTGAAGCCATAAAGTCACCAGCATGACCCTTTCTTTCTTCAATGATTTTAGGACAGCACAGTCGCTGTTCTGCTTTCTCTGTAATCATTGCAACTTGAAAGTTATTAACTGGAGTTTTGAGGTGTATAGACCAACATTTGTTCTTAGGATAAATACACAGCATACAGTGAGCAGACTGAGCCCAGGAGCAGAGTGTACAATTGGACATTAAAAAAAACCCCCAGCAAAAATGAATTTGTCACTGAAAGACACCAGTGGAAAAAATGACAGCCACACCTTCAAAGCAGTTTCTAATCAGAGAAAAATGCCAGACTATAATGTGCCTGTGGTGTCTGATGATAAATAATAAGTCTCTCCATGCAATCAGAGCCTCTGGTACCAAATGCCTGGAGATGCTGAGGATATTAGGAGTGATTGAAAACACTTGGTTACCAGGCCATTTGTACTGGCTCAGTTCAGAGGCATTTTAACCATTGTATGTACTGCATTCATGGTGTGAAGTCCTCGTCCTACAGAAGTCACTGAAGTCCCATTGATGTTATTAAGGCCCTGCTCCCCCCAAAAAAGGTGTGGCCTAGGGTGGAAGGGGGCAGGTCTTTCTCAGCCCTCAGTGCCACCTGGTGCAACTGCAGAGATCTAAAGGGCTGAGGGCTCCTACTTCTGTGATAGCCTTGGCAGGAGCTACCTATAAATTGCTGACCCTGAGGACAACTGCTGCTTTAACCCCTCTCACCTCAGGGGCCCTGCTATTCCCTCATGATGGATAGCTCAGTGGTTTGAGTAAGGGCCTGCTAAACCCAGGGCTATGAGCTCAGTGCTTGAGCAAGACCATTTAGGAGTCTGGGGCAAATCAGCTTAAACAATAAAAACTGCCAGGGATAGTGCTTGGCCCTGCCAAGAGGGCAGGGTACTGGACTTCCTGAGGTCCCTTCCAGCTCCATAAGATGTCCACAAAAGGTTATTCTTTCTGGTCCCTTAATGCTTTTCACCATTCCTTTTGCCAGTCATTGACACATAGCAATAAGTACTTCCCCCAGTGCAGTTGTGAACACAGGGAACACACATCAACCAACAGAGCACTCTGTTTACTCACTGCTTTCATTCTTACAGATGCGTTTGAAGGGAAATACCCTTTGAAATGTCTGACTGCTGTTATCACAAGACTCTAGTTCCTCACAGCTAACAGGAAAAGCAAGATCAAAACAAAAAGCAGTCAAGTAGCACTTTAAAGACTAGCAAAATGGTTTATTATCGCACCGTTTTGGAAAGAGAAGCGGCCGAGCTGGCTTTTATATTCAAATTCGGCACATTAACACATGGTTTAAATCGTGATGGGAACTTTCTGAGTCACTATAGGGGCTCGTCTGCATACTTGGTTTAATCTAATTCTTGATCTTCCCCCCCCCCACCCCTCCACTCTCTGATTTGCTCACCTTGATTATCTTTTTCTGATTTGTCCTCCTTGCTTACTGTTTTTGGTTCTCTGTGCCTTAAATATTGAGTCTGTTCTGGTTGGTCTGGCTATGGTCTGAAGAAGTGGGTCTGTCCCACGAAAGCTCACCTAATAAACTATTTTGCTAGTCTTTAAAGTGCTACTTGACTGCTTTTTGTTTTGATAGTGTATAGACTAGCACGGCTTCCTCTCTGTTACTATTTGAAACAAACTGGCCCAGCTTCTGATGCAATGCTGATGAACTCCTAAAATACTTAATTCAGTGTAGCGTGGGCAGGATATTGCCCTAGCTGTCACAGTGAGCATTTGGGAAGCTGCCTATATAAACACATGAATGCTAGATAATATAAATGGTTACTATTAACACCTCTGTAGCCTGAGGGGCTGTTTGTATGGGGAGCCACCAAATGTGTAACAGGTAGTATGTAGTAGGCATCCTTCAGTCTGCATAGACTATGGATCGCGCCCTTTAAAGTTTCAATTGAGGACTTCATTTACAGCGTCTGTTGTGACTATAAAGACCCACACGAGAGTGACAGTCCTTGCTGCATCTCTTGCAGATGTAGTGGGTGTCTGGCGAGTCCTTATTGTGCTTTCTGTGCGCTCGCTTCTCCTCTGCTAGCTGTCTGATCTTCAACTTGCCCTTCTGAAGGCCCTTGTGTAACCCCTGCCTCCATCTGCTGCGGTCGTCTGCTAGATCTTCCCAGTTGTCCAGCTCGATGTCTACCTCTCTGAGGTCTCTCTTGCAGACATCTTTGTAACACAACTGGGGGCGTCCGGGAGGTCTTTTGCCAGAGGCTAGCTCACCACACAGGATGTCTTTTGGAATCCTTCCATCATTCATCCTGTGGACGTGGCCAAGCCAGCAGAGTCGACGCTGCCTGAGGAGGGTGTAGCTGCAGCCTTAGAAGACCAGTGTTATTGTACTCCCCAGAAAGAGAGGGGAAGAGAGTAGCAGAACAACAGCCAGGTGGCTCAGGTTTCAGTAAGCAGCCAGGAGTGGGTTGAATTAGTGAACACAGAGTGTGAACTAGAAAGGAAGATGAGGGCAGGAGGCTGCATGGTGGGTTATGTCTCATTTGCTTTCCAGAGCTCTGCTGGCTCTAAGTACCGTGGCTGAGCTAAGAGACTCTGACCCTAGTCCTCTAAAGAATGCTCCTGGTGAGAAAAACTGAGGAAGGAAATGTTTATTGGTGTGTCAGTGTGATCTCTAGTCTGGTGCTTTAGCTGATTCTATATAAAAGAGCAATGACGCATAGGTAAGTTGCCTGTATGTTGGCAACTTCCCAACTGGTTTAAGCATTGGTCTGCTAAATACAGGGTTGAGCTCAAGCCTTGAGGAGGCCGTTTAGGGGCCTGGGGCAAATGGATTTGTTTTTTAAATTGGTCAGGGAGGGTGCTTGGTCCTGCCAGGAAGGCAGGGGACTGGACTTGATGACCTCCTGAGGTCCCTTCCAGCTCTATGAGATGTGTATCTCCACACGTAATCACTGCACACCTTTGTAGTGGGTTAAACTGTAAAGCAGAAACTTCCCACCTTTGTTGTGGAGCTGCAAGACAGAGAGTGGGGGGATTGGGGTTAGGGTTGTCAATTTGCTAATTGCACCAGATTGACACTCCTGTCCCACCCTTTTGTCAAGGCCCTGTCCCTGCTCATTCATCTTGTCTCTGCCCCACCTTGTTTCATTGCTCCTCTCCCCCACCAGCACTCCCTTTCACCCAGCTGGGGAAGGGGCTCCAGCTGAGGTGTGGGCCAGGGATGAGGGGAGACAAAGGGCACTGAGGGCTGGGGCACGTAAGGTCCTGGCAGTGCTTAGCGTGACTCCCAGAAAGTGGTTGCCAGGTCCCTGCAGGTTATCCGCATACAGAGAGTCAGTGCACTGACCTCATGGCTGCAGGTCCTGCCTCTACAGATTCAATTGGTTGTGGTTCCCAGCCAATGGGAGTTGGCATTTGGGACGGAGGCAGTGTGTGGAGCTTCCTCCTGCCTAGAGGCCACAGGGACCTGGTGGCTACTGCTGGGAGATGTGCAGAGTCAGGGTGGGTAGGGAGTGTACCTTAAGACTCAAATGGGGTGGAGATGAGGGCTGCTGCACTGTTATCTTGATTTCCAATATCTAGGTCTGCAGTGCTGACTGGAGTCTCCACAGTCCTCTTTTGACTGGGTGTCCTGGTTGGAACCAGATGCTTAGCAAGCGTAGTTGGGGTGTCTTGGGTTTTGGTACCAATCTTTGGGACTTAGGACAAGGGGGCTCTGTATCTGTGCCCAGAACGTCTGGGGGCAGCCTTGGAAACCAGTGCTGTAGCCTGCTGAGACTGAGAAAGCTTAAATGTCTGGGGACACACAGGCTTGGACTCTCCTCGCAGCAGTCCTAGATACTAGCCATAAGAGGGTTTTTGCTAGGATCTGCAACTGCATAGTCCATCCCCTGCAAGGACTGCAGTTGAAAATGTGCAGGTGAATACAGTAATCCTTCAAAATGCACAATTTGGAGTGGTGCTTCACTTGCATTAACACCACGAGTTAAGCTCAACTTAAAATCCCAGTCTCTGGCTCAACGCTCCACAGGGCCATGTGGCCCTGGCTCAACTCCAACCTCCCTGTAGCCCTAACCCACTCCAGGCCTAACCCCCTTTCACTCCTCCCACAGCCCCAGCCCACTGTCAGGCGTAACCCTCCCCAACTGCGCCCCACCCTCAGCCCCCAGGACTTACCTTATAAACGGAGCTCCAGGTGCTCCTGCTGCTTCTCCAGCTGCAGGATGTGCATTCCAATGGGGAAAATCCATCCCCGACTTATGCGGAATTTGAGTTATGTGCAGGGTGTGTGGGAACAGAACCCTCATGTAACTCAAGGGACTTCTGTGCTCCTGTTGCATGCTGGTGTGTTTCACTCCAGAGGGCGGTATGTGTGAAATAATACCACTGGTGGAGCAGCCTCTGGCAACGCTGCTGCTGGTACAGTTATGTCTGTAACTGATGCAGAGGTTGGGGAGCTGTTCAGAGGGACAGTCCCTCTGCATTTCTGGCCACAGCCTATTGGGCTAGGGGCTTGGGTACTAAGTGGTTGTGCTTGCCTGTGGTTACGCTAGCCCCACTTCTGGCTGAATGGATTGAGGGTGAGCTGGTGCACAGCTACAGAATGGCTGAAGTAGTTTGCTCCCCTCTGAGCAAGGCTGTTTTGCTCAAAAAGTATAAGTTGCCTTTCTACTGGTGCAAAGGAAACTGAGGGTAACATTAAGGGCAGGGAGCTTTGGTAAGAAACACTTGAAAAAAAGAGACTGAGCTGAAAACCTACAGCACAGATCTCAGTAACTCCCTCTCCCCCTCCTCACGCCCTCCCCTGCACCCAAGCTAACACAGCAGTATCTGGGCTTCTTGGCATGGCCTAGACGGGGGAGAGCAATCTGGCTGTTACAGGGCAGCACACCGCAGAATGGGCAGGGTACTGCTGCTTCTTCTTCGAGTGTCCCCGTGGGTGCTCCACGTTAGGTGTCGGGCTCGCCCCGGCGCCGCAGGTCGGATCTTCCAAGCAGTTTCTGCCGGACCGCACATGCGCCGGCGCGCGCCACTCCCTTGCGCGCTCCCAGCCACGTGCGCGATCCGGTCCCTGCCAGTTCCTCTTTAACCGCCATCGGCTGCAGATGGAATCCGCTCAGGCTACGGCCAGAGTTAGCGTATTTAACGTTTTTAATTGTTTTAAAGTTTCTTCAGTCTTAGATTAAGTTAGTCGGCTGTTGTTTTTAAAAAAAAAACAAAGAAAGGAAAGGAATTCAAAGCTTCCAATCCTAGTAACAAGCGGAGCACCGCAGGCCAGGAGCCTAGGGCCATTAGCCCTCCTGCCGCAGCAGGCTTTATCTGAGAGGGGAACAAGCACAGAGAAGGTGCTAAATACCCTATTAACAACTCAAAGACTCACCACGATGTCCTCTTCAGGATTCAAGAAGTGTGAGTCGTGCCGCGATGCCAGCATCTGATGGGCACAGTCAGTGCATAAGGTGCTTGGGGGAATCCCATGTCACTCAGAAATGTTCCTTCTGCACCAAGTTAACAGCCAGAGCAAGGAAGGACAGGAAAATGCGGCTGAAAATGCTGCTGTTCAACAAGGCCCTCCAGCCAGACGTGCCGGAGCGGCCGCAGGAGGAGGGACCCTCTGGGGCCCATAAAAGGAAAGCCGCATCCCTAACCCCATCAGCGCAAAAACGGAGGAAAATCTCCCCAATGCGATCCCTGCCGGCAGCAACAGCAAGCGGGACGGGTGGAGCGCACAGCCCCCAGCCGCAGCTACAGCTGATCGGCGGCGGCACGGAGACGCACGTGGCGGAGGTTCAGCCTCCGATGATCAAATAGCCGCCCCGCACCGAGGGCAGGGTGGCGG
This sequence comes from Carettochelys insculpta, assembly GCF_033958435.1. Classification (NCBI taxonomy): domain Eukaryota; kingdom Metazoa; phylum Chordata; order Testudines; family Carettochelyidae; genus Carettochelys; species Carettochelys insculpta. The sequence continues at coordinate 107,924,890 of NC_134141.1, forward strand.
CCAAGCAAGCACCGGAACCGGCGGCACCGCAAACAGCGGCACCGACCCCTGGGGAACCGGCGGCGCAGAGCGCACAGGCACGCAGCCTGCAGGCACCGGGGGAGACCGTCCGCCCGGCACCACTGAGGAGTGTGCCGAGCGCGGTGCAGACTATGGGGCTGAGATCCCCGACGCGTCAGGGGGCCGAGCCACCCCCACAGGGGAAGGGAAAGGCAGCACAGAAAACATGGCACCGCAGTCCCTCTCCATACAGGGCTGCAGAGCTGCTTTCTCTGAGCCCTCTGCTCGTGCTGTGGACTCCAACGAGAAGGCAGGGGTCACCCCTAGCCTATCCGGAGCCCCCATCTCCATTTCTACAGCCAGCCTCCCCCATGGCTTGGACCACCTTCGCCCTTCTTGGGCTTCGAGCCACTTGTGTAATATCACAAATCGGTCTCTCCAGCATCCCAGGTCTCCAGAAGATCTCGCTCCCCCAGACGTAGGGGGTATGCACCAAGGGAGTGGTCCAGGTCACCATCCCAGGAGCAGTGCCCGTGTTGCCATGGTCGTCCCTATCATGCGGGGCATAGACACCATAGGCATATACCAGGGACAGATCCCCACAGACGGTTCCGTATCCCTGAGGGCAATCGCAAATGGGGACAGAGACTCATATCTCAGGGGGAGTCGGTTCTGGAACCCCGGGATTTTCCCTTGCAAGCTTCTAGCGAGCGGATGTACCACCGTCAACAGGACCCGGAGGGGTCCAGAGAGGCGTACCCTAACGGTTCCTCGTTGTCCTCTCCGGATGAGGCTACGGCCCCGGGGGACGTCCATCCTCCGGACGATCTCAAACAATTCCAAGAGCTGTTTAAAAGGGTGGCCTTCACGCAAGGCATCCAGACAGCAGAGGTGCAAGAGAAGCACCATAAGCTCCTTAAAAATCTGAGACCTCCGGCCTCCTCTAAAATAGCCATACCGCTTGACGAAGCAATCTTGGAGTCCGCCACCACGATATGGCAGACCCCTGCGACTATTCCGCCTGTCCACAAGAGAGCGGACAAGAAATACTTCGTGCCGGCGAAGGGCATGGAGTTCCTATTCAGCCACCCACAACCAAATTCTCTGGTGGTAGAATCGTCTCAACAGAGATCAAAAACGTCTCAGTTCAAAACAGGGGGAACGGACAAAGATGCCAAGAAACTAGAGCTGTTCGGCAGAAAGGTCTACTCCTCCTCCACCCTACTGTTGAGAATGGTGAATTACGCAGCGCATCCAGCGAACCACAATTTCGACAACTACTCTAGCTTAACCTCCCTCATGGACTCGCTTCCAGAGGACAAGAAGCCGGTGCTCAAGGCTATCGTGCAAGAAGGCTACGCGGCCTCGAGGACGGGAGTTCAGATCGCCCTAGTCGTAGCGGATACGGCAGCACGCTCAACAGCTATGCCAGTGGTCATGAGCAGGGAGTCCTGGCTCCAGACATCGGGTATCCTGAGGGATATGCAGGTGAAGATCGTTGATCTCCTCTTTGACACGCAGAAGCTGTTTGCAGTATCAACCACAGCGTCCCCAGTACCACAGGGGCTCCAAGCAAGGGCGACATCAACAGCACCAACAGTACAGAACTCCCAGGTGACGTTCTCAACAGAGCCGTGCGTCCTCGGGGCAGGGCCAAAGGCCAAAAGTTTGACACACAGATCAAGGGCTGCACTATCGCTACCATCGCGCAATGTCATCCGAAGCTACTGTTCCACCATCGCCTCCGACCATTCTACGACCAGTGGCAAAAGATCACCACAGACAAATGCGTACTGGAGATCATGGCCACGGGTTACGCGATTCCCTTCCAGTCGCTCCCACCGCCATGACCTCCAACCAGACACCACCTAAAGGACGCCTCCCACGAAGCGAGACTCAAGCAGGAGGTAGGCCATCTTATGCTTATAGGGGCAGTGGAAAGAGTGCCGGAGCAACTCCGAGGGAAAGGGTTCTACTCAAGATACTTCCTCACAGAGAAAAAGACAGGATGCTGGAGGCCCAGCCTAGATCTTCGAGGCCTCAACCGGTACTTGCGCAAGCAACGCTTTCGGATGATCACAGTCGCCTCTATACTTATGGCACTGGACGATGGAGATTGGTTCGCAGCCCTCGACTTACAAGACTCGTATTTCCACATAACTATTCACCCGGCTCACAGGCGTTTTCTCCGGGTTATTGTAGGCAAAGAACATTTTCAGTACAACGTTCTGCCGTTTGGCCTCTCCTCGGCCCCCCAGAGTCTTCACCAAGACCTTGGCAGTGGTGTCAGCCTACCTGCACAGACAGGGGGTGTTTATATTCCCATATCTGAAAAAAAAAAAAAAAGACTGCCTACTGAAAGGGGCCTCGAAGGGGGAGGTACTTCGCATGATACGCGTCACAGCAGACACGTTCTCTTCGCTGGGCCTGGTCATCAATCTGGCAAAATCAAAGACAGACCCCGTACAGGACATAGAGTTCATAGGGGCATGTATAAATTCCATCACAGCAAGGGTTTATCTACCAGATGCCCGCTTTCGCGCCATTGGTTCCCTCATGCAAGTCATCACCTTCAGCCCTACGGTGCCGGTTCTGACGTGCTTACAGCTGCTGGGCCACATGGCAGCAGCAACGTTTGTGGTACAGAATGCCCGATTGCATAGGTGCAGCATGCAGCACTGGCTGGCGAGCGTCTACAAACCGGCAGCACACACTGTCCACAGGGTGGTGTCGCCCACGACAGAGGTGCGCAGATCCCTGCAATGGTGGGTGAACCCCAAGAACATGCTAACAGGGGTGCCCTTTTCACCAACCACAAATATCTGTTTTTCTCACTACCGACACCTCCCACGTAGGGTGGGGAGCACACATGGGCGAAAAGGTGACGCAAAGACTATGGTCCTCCACGGAACAGTCACTGCACATAAATATACTGGAGCTCAGAGCAGTGTTCAACGCCTGCAAACACTTTCGAGACCATATACAAGGCAAGTAGTTGGGATCAGTACAGACAATACCTCCACCATGTTTTATATAAATCGACAAGGAGGAGCTCGGTCCCGTGCCTTATGTGCGGAAGCAGTCCAATTGTGGAACGGGTGCATCGCCAACAATATAACCTTGAAAGCCTCATATTTACCAGGCGCTCACAATGTGAAGGCAGACCAGCTGAGCAGGCGCTTCACACTCACACATGAGTGGCAGATCCATTCCGATCTGCTACGACCGATTTTTCACGCATGGGGTTTTCCCCAGATAGACCTGTTTGCCACTCAGCACAACAACAAGTGCCCACAATATGGCTCCAGGGCAGGACTGGGACGGGGGCCACTGGGGGACGCATTCGCGATCTCGTGGAGGGGCCCCCTGCTCTACGCCTTTACTCCCACAGTGCTTATCCACAAAGTCTTGCAGAAAGCCAGGAGAGAGAAAGCCCGAATGATCCTAGTAGTCCCAATGTGGGATCGACAGCAATGGTTCCCTTACTCCTGCGCATGTTGGACCGTCCACCGATGCCCCTCCCGGTGGCGCCGGATCTGCTCACACAGCCCAGGGGTCCATAGTGCATCCACACCCCCAAGGCCTGCGACTGCAAGCATGGTTAATCCATGGCTCAGCTCCCTAGAGAGCACGCGTACGGAGGGAGTGCAACAAGTCCTAGAAAGTAGCAGGAGGACTTCCACCAGGAAGTCCTATAAGCAAAAATGGACTCGATTCACTGCATGGTGTTCTACCAAGCAATTAGCCCCCCTTGCTGCGCATATACCTGTAATACTAGAGTATTTACTGGACCTCAAGAGAGGCGGACTCTCCCTATCCTCGTTGAAGGGTCCACCTTGCCGCTATATCAGCTTTCAGACATGAAGAGGAAGGGCACACAGTGTTTGCCCATCCCATGGTTACCAGGTTCCTCAAAGGGCTGGTAAACCTATACCCCCCTCGGAAACCGCTTCCACCTTCGTGGAGCTTGGACCTGGTGCTTAATGCGCTAACGGGACCACCGTTTGAACCCTTAGCCATGGTTTCCCTCCATCTCCTTACGATAAAGACGACCTTCCTTCTTGCAATCACGTCAGCTTGCAGGGTGAGCGAGCTTGCGGCAGTCATGGCAATGCCACCCTGCACAGTAATTTCCAAGGAGGCGGTAACCTTACGGCTGCATCCAGCCTTTGTTCCCAAAGTTTCTTCAGAGTTTCGTATTAACGAACCTATAGTTTTACCCTCGTTATCCAAAGCCTCATAACTCCAACAAAGAGGCGTGCCTACACCTCCTGGACGTGAGGAGGGCACTGGCTTTCTATATAGACAGGACTAAGTCCTTCCGGAAAACGGATAGACTCCTAGTCTCTCTCGCTCCCAAATCAAAAGGAGAAGGTCTCGCTTCGCAGAGAATCTCAAAGCACATCGTATCCTGCATAAAAATGTGCTACGAACTCAAAGAGACTCCTTTACTGGCCACGCCCAGGGCTCACTCCACTAGGGCGGTGGCGGCATCAACAGCCTTTTTCAAGGGCATTGCGCTAAAAGACATCTGCAGAGTGGCGACATGGTCATCCTATGACACCTTCGCCAAGCATTATGCCCTACACAGGGTATTCCAAGAGGATACCCGTCTCTCGACAGTGGTCCTCTCGGGGACAAGCTGCACATGATCCGATTACCCACCTCCTATTTTGGGTTACTGCTGGGTAGTCACCTAACGTGGAGCACCCACGGGGACACTCGAAGAAGAAAGAGAAGTTACTCACTGTAGTAACGGTGGTTCTTCGAGATGTGTCCCCGTGGGTGCTCCACCACCCGCCCATCCTCCCCGCTTTGGATCCCTGTTTAGTGTTTTGCAGGAGCATCCGAGGCGGTTGGTCAAGGAACTGGCGGGGACTGGATCGCGCACGTGGCCGGGAGCGCGCAAGGGAGCGGTGCGCGCCGGTGCATGCGCGGTCCGGCAGAAACTGCTTGGAAGATCCGACCTGCGACGCCGGAGCGAGCCCGACACCTAACGTGGAGCACCCACGGGGACACATCTCAAAGAACCACTGTTACTACGGTGAGTAACTTCTCTTTCCCTCCAGAAGGGTTTGCTGGTAGGATGGGATTCCTCATTCTGTGGAAGGGGTCCAGGGGGCTGTCATTGGGTCGTTGCAGACAGGGCTGCCCCTCTAGCTAACATCACCTACAAAGAGCTCTGCAGACCAAATCCGGGGTCTGTGGGTGTAAATGGGGATAGTTCTGATTTCAGCTGAGTTATACCTATTTCCACCCGCTCAGGATTTGGCCCATACTCTTCTTTGAGGGAAGATGGAGGTGAACAATCTTGTTTGTACCATTCCATGTTGTCTGTGCTGCACCTGAGTCTGTCACCTAGACAGCAGCATGCTGAGAGGTGCCTTAATGCTGTTGCCAAGCACCCAGCTGCCACATCTCTGAACTGGGCCTGGCCAAACCCATGAGAGAAGGCTGAACTTGCTTTCTGGGATCATCAATGGGCCCTGATGCTCTCCAGTGTCCTTCAAGGGGTTCAGTCTCGTCAGTGGCTGTGCCGGGCTCTCAGATGCTGCTAGGGGCGAGCTGAGTGGTGGTGGAGGTACTTGATTATAAATTGGGATGTACTACCAAGTAGTGCTCTGTTTGTTCTGTGGCCTCTAAGGATCCCAGCAGTGAACTTGCACTTGGTATTATTCTGTGATACAAACCTGTTTTAAGAGTGTATCAGAGTTAAACTGAATGGCTGATGTCTCTAGTACATGGGACTGGTCCTGATTTAGGGCAGTTACTCTTGTGTTGTGTAAATGGAAGGAGAATTAGCCCTGCTGGCTACAGCCACACTTAACGCACATACACATGGAAGAGTAAAGCTGGTAAGCCTGATTCCTTCTCTTTTGTTCCCAGTTTACCTTCACATAACTCCATTCAGTTGACTGGAGTGATGCTTGGGTAAATGGTGGGGAGGGGTCAATCCCACAGTGTCTTCTGTGACAGGAGCTCAAAATAGTCTAAACCCATTGTGACTTCCTGCAGCTGCTAGCACAGAGGTGGCAAAAGGAAAACAAACGGCACAAGAATGAGACTGCTGGCAGGCTAGAAAGGAGAGAGAGCGCATCCTGTGGTTTGGGTTGCTTGCATACAGCACCAGTCGTGCATTATTTCTTAGGCTTTTATTGTAACTTTTTAATGTTTCCTTCTGTCATGTATCGAATTTCTCTGGCCTCGCTGGTGCTTGTTGGACTGTGTTAATCCACGAGGCAGTAATGCCGCACCCCTTTATAGCCATGCTGTTTGCTCTGGAATTACTCTATTAAAACTTAATCAGCCAGATTTCCAATCAGTTAATCCAGGAGCTTTTCCTCCTTCTCTGTTCTTCCCCTGCCCTGCCAGTCACAAATGCGGCCGATCTGCTTGCTCCTACAAACAGTATTGTAGGATTGTAATAATCTGCCCCAATCAAAGGTCACATGAATAAAACAAACAAGGGCAGGGCTGAACTAACTCTGGTAAAGCTGGTCTCTGCTATAGCTGTCATGTGGTGGTTCTGTTTGCTGAAGATGCTGTTGGGGCCTGGGGGGGAGGGCAGCTCAGGACAGGGTGTGTGGGGAAGCTCAGAGCATCCCTGAGGCTGAACATGGCTGTGCTGCTCAGATGGCAGCTGGAGTCTGGGGGGGGGGGCGGGGGGGCAGTGTCAGTGTCAGGTCTTAGCCAGGGAGGGAGGGAGGGGGCTGCAGAGGTGGGGCAGCTGCTTCTCAGGCTGGCTGGAGCTCGACTGACTTATCAGGTCTGGTGCTGGAGCTGAGGACCAGGTGGTGGGGAGCGGTTTGGGCTGAGGGCTGGAGGCAGGGCAGGGGGAGGGAGCACTGGGACGCCTGCATCCCATAGCACCCTGACCTCAACTGGCCACTCTTACTGGTGTGGCTGCTCCCCTGCAGCCACTCTATGGTATTTCTGTCCCCTGCAGTTGCTGCCCCCCTGCTCTTATTGAAGAGCATAACTGTCTCTGCTGTCAGAGCCCTTCCTTTCCATTTAATGGGAAACAGATTCCAGGCACACCGAAACCTGACCTGGCCTTAAGTTAGGATAAGAGGAAGCTGCATACCACGTGCGGGGTTCCAAACTCTTACTGCTTAGGAGGAGTTTGTGACCAAATGAACTCTCAGACAGATGCACATTTCTTAAAATAAATAGATTCTATGGCCCTTCTCATCTGAGGGTCTCAAAGCCTTGCGTTAGCTAAGTAAGAGAAGTGTTATGGCCACCCTTATTGTACAGAGGGAGAAACAAGTATGGGGAGCCACGTGACTTAAACCTAGGTCATTGCCCGAACCAGGCAAAGAAAGATCAGCTCTTGATTCCCTTATCTGCATTTGAATAAAACATGTTATGAAACATTAACTTATGATTCTACCATCAGGCCACAGCCCATTAGAACTATGATATTTGATAAGGAACTCTTCTGTTAAACTTAGTTAGCCAGATTTCCAATAGAGACATTTCCTAACACCAGCCAACATGCATTGTAATGTGGGAAATCTCTCAAGTCTTGTGTGAAGTCACTTCTGGTGTCTTAAGTTTCCAAGTGATCACTGTGAAGAACCTGATTCAGCTCCCACAATTAGATTTTTTTTTCTTTCCTCTCTGCCTGTAATAGGATTTGTTTTTAGTTGTGTATCATAAAGCCTTGTTTAGCTTAGTCGTAAGGAGACTATTATGTTTTCAATATAGCCTGTTAGTCATTTGCAGTCTTCAGAGGGGTAACTAGGGTTCAGTGAGTTTGAACGGTATTTTTCCTGTTCAAATTGTTGTAGTGTTGCTGTTGTGGACTGTTAAATAGTTGCAGGTTGAACTGCTAATGCAGCACCCTTGGGAGCTGACCAGTGCCATAAGAGAGAATTTTCTAGACCATGGGAAGTTGGTACTGTCTAGCAGCATTACCAACTCTTCCACTGCTTACTGGACTCTTGTGAAGATATTTATGGATAAATTACAGCTAAATAACAGCACGGAACTCTGAGAGCCAGGACTAGTGGCTGGAAACAAACTTTATGGGACTGTGGCATACTTGACTGCTTATCATGGGTGTAGCCATCCGGGTAACTAAAATCTTGTCAGATTACAGATGTAGCCAGATGACAGAGTTCAGGAGTAGAGCATTTCAGCCAGTACCGTGTTTTAACCAAGAGGTGGTGATTTGTGATGCGTGAAGTGACATTTGCATATCAACTTGTATAGCCCTCTGGGATTCTTTAGGGTCTGCTTCTCAGAGGTTCTAGGGGGATGGCTGAGTTAGGTTGGAATACGAGCTGGCTAGTGTGAATAGAAGGAGGAGGTTGAAATTACTGGCAATAGGAATAGTGGTGACACTGAGCAGACTGGAGAGATTGCTTCCTTTAAGAGACTATATCCTTGCCTTGGGATTATCTAGGTCTGTGTATGATGGCTTGCATCCCTTTGGGATGCCGCAGAGTCAGCTTCTTCTGCCAGCTTGGGTCTCCTCTACCTGGTCTTGCTGGGCTAGACTCACTAGCCTCTTCCAGCCAAGCACACAGGAAGAGCCATGCCCAGCTGCACAGAGACAGAGATCTGCTCTGGAACAATTGTCTTTTGGGGCTTGTGCCAGCACTCTGGTGTCCACTCTCTTTAAGGGGTACAAACCCACAGATTTTTACGAAATTTGCCTCTTCCATCATGGTAGAGGAAGTTCCACATGATTTCCTGCTGACTCCCCATTTAGAATGAATGCAAAATGGGTTATATCATAATCAAGCAACAAGTTTAACTGCAAAAGGTGGATTTTTCAGTGGTGGAGGAGGTAGCAAACAGAACAAAGCATATTACTAAGCAAAAAAAAAAAAAAAGTGGGGGAGCAACCTATCCTGGTTTCATTAAAGAAACTGTAATTCTTCTATCTAGCTAATGTGTTTAGGTAGATATTTTTTTCCTGTCTGGGTCAAGCAGTTCATGTCTCCCTCTTTCCACTTCCTGTTCCAGTCCTTTTGTTTCCAGGTGTTTTCAAGTATCTTTTTGGGTCTGGGGGAGAGAGGATGAAAGAGCTGAAGACCTAGATAGTCCCTCTCTCCCTGTATAGAATTTCCTTAAGGTGGGCGTGTCTTATTTGGTTTCTCTCATTTTCCAAGTAGAAAGGTTCAGCAAACTAAGATGGAGGCTAGTATCAGGAGACCAGGTCACCTTACTCCATCGTATCACAGTGCCCATGAGTGAGTAACAGTAGGGAGCAGCCAAAGGAAGGCCAAAACTTTTCATAGTCCATTTTCCTTGCAGTGGGCCATCAGCCCTGTTTGACTGTTCCACTGTTGTACGTGAAGTGTTAGCAGTGGGTGTCACGCAAAATAGCAAAAAGTGAGCAAAATTGAAGCCACCCTTTGCTTGCCTGGTTTACACAAGCCAGAGGAATGGAGATTGTTATGGTGGGTCTTTCAAAAGTTTGTAACAGAATATTGACTTACTACAGCTTTGAAACTGTAGTCTGTAGGGAAAAATGTTTTGGGTTTTTTTTTTTTTTGGGTGGGGGGGCTCTTTGTGTACCTCTGGCTCTGAATGAGGATGTGTGGTAGACTGGTCAGTTTGCTGATCTGGTGTGCATAACTTTGAGGTATTACTGTACATGGAAACTAATGAGACTGAGTCCTGTCATACTTTACTACTCCATGGGGGCTGGGTGGGGTTGTCTTCATGGAGTAGCCTTCTGGTGCCCTTGGGTGTGGAGCTCATGGGCTCTATACTTATAGCCAGGCACCAGGCCACGAGTGAGGCATCGGAACCATATTGCATTAGTTCTAATTAAACTGATTTCCTTTGTAGATGGTTCAGTAGACTCCTGTTCAGTATCTGAGGCTATTTGCTTTACAGATAATAGCTCCCAGGTAAACACAATTTAAAACCTCAGAGTTTAATGGAAAAAAAAAAAGTTCACAGAAACAGGCAGCAAAGTTGGTTAGTGAGTTTCCATGGGTGACTTCAGTATTCCGGAGGGCAAAAGTGTCTTTATAAAGCACAACCTTCCTGATCTGCATCCAGCAGCAAGAAAGTAAATAGTAACCTAACATTGACTTTGGTTGCTGTGTATCAGCTACTCAAATGGCTGTGGAAGAGAGAAGGCTGGAATTCTTGTGTGTGTGTGTGTGCGTGCACGCGCACGAATAATCAATACCTGAAGCACTGTCTCCACTGTTGCATTATCAGCACACTGGCTGATGCACTCAGGTCCAACTTCTAATCCAGGGGTCAGCAACTCCCAACGAGCTGATTTTCATTCTCACGTGGGGCTGGAGCTCAGCCCTGTCCCTCCTCCCCATGCAGCTGGGAGCTTGCTCAAAACCATGCCTCCTTGTGGCTTAATGAAAGCCCAGCCGAATGCCACCAACCACTGTCCTAAACAATAAAGCTTTGCATCTTAAAAAGAATCTCTGGCACTTGGACCATACATAGAAGTCAAAAGGTCAAATTTCAGCACTTAATCTTCTTTGCTTTAAAATGCATTACAGTTAGCCCAGCTGTTAAAACAGCAGCGGAAACAAGTCTGACGTTTTGCCGCTAAAGTTGGTTGCAAAAGGAAACTGAAAAGAATAGGATCTGTGTTTAGTTTTGTTTTTTTTTCCTCTGATGAAACTTTTGCATCTGAACTGAAACCTAACTAGTCAACTTCTCTTTGCACTTAATTTTGGACAGAACAACACAGCTGAAAAAGGAGACTGAGGGAAATTTGCTGCCAGCTTCACGTGTGAAATGCTTTTTGCAGAGGAAGAAAGCAATTTCTTCTAGAAACCGTGCGAGTGCACTACATTTAGTTAGAAATGGACTAGAATGTTATTCATCTTCCCTCTAATACTTCTTAGTCAGGAATAAGCCTGCCAGGGAGCTGGTGGGAGCACTTGCTCCACTTATGGTTTACAAAACATTCAGCGTACGTTGTATGTTGATGGTGACAATAGTGCCTCCTGGGGGGTGAAGGGCTGGCTTTGGCCAGGCCCCAATCTACGCTGCTGTCGCGTGCTGGGAATATTTAGGAAATACAATCGGATGTATTATGGCAGCTTCCTGACAAGATGTCTGTTGGGAACTGTCCCTTTCTCCCAGCACAAAGGTGAAGAAGTAGCTGGAATTTGGCCATAAAATGTTAGTGATTACCAGCAGGGCTGACAGCCACTGTGGGCCCTGTGGCAAGGTGGTATGGGGGCCTGGCTTTGTGTCTGGAAAGGTGGAACCTAGGCAGTCAGCCCTTAGTGCTGCTGAGGTTGTGCCGTTCCCCATACCCCAAGCTGCATGGAGCAGCACTTCTGTGGCATTTCAAAGGGACCCAGTGCAGCTGCCCTGCATCGGCAGGCCTGGTGATTACTGAAAGGCCATAATCTTTGCACATAATCCCCCACTATCATCCGTGAGGGCTGTGCTGTGGATTGATCACACTATATCAGTGGCTCTCAACGAGGGGTACCTGTACCCTTCGCGATACTCAGAGGCCTTCCAAGGGCGTACATCAACTCATGTAGCTATTTGCCTAGGTTTACAACAGGTTTCCATAAAAACCATTACTGATGTAACCCTTCTGCCAGAAGGAGTCGCAGCAACTGGCGCCGGGTTCAATATCTAGGGGTTCCTTTTCATCCATCTCACATAGGACCAGCTTGAGCCCCCACCCAGTAGCCTGGGAAATTCATACACCCCTGGGTGTCTCGGACAGGCAATGCTTCCCCACTCGCAAGCACAGAGTCTGAGTGTAGAAAAGAAACTTTTAATAAAAGAGGCATATAAGTCACCTGGCATTAGCTTGGGAAAATACCACACCCAGAGTCCATAACCAACCCTCAAGTAACTGCCCAGCTCAAATGGATTGAGCAGTGTCCTTTGCCCCTCAGACTCACCTTTCCAATACCGTAACGAGAAGCAGCAGCAAGCGGCTGGCTGGAGTGACCAGTGGGCGGCGAGTAGGTGAAGCAGCGCCCAAACTTTCTGCTTGTGCCCCTTCAGATGCCCCTCTTACAACTCTGTCCAATCCATGCAGGCCCTCACACATCACCTTGATGCATTCCCTCATTGAGCCTGAGGCAATGCCACCTTTGTGCTGGTCTGTCATTCTGCTTCCTCCTGCCGGCCACCCACTGCTTCTCTTACTGCCCTGCTGGCTGCCTGCTCCTGCCAGCTGCCCTGCTGGCCGCCGGCTGCTGCTTCTACCGGCTCCCTGCTGCTTGCTCCTGCCCGCCACCTCTTCGTTGTCTGGTGGGTTTTGCTGTCGGCAAAACCGTGTGATTCCAACTCTCTGTGGCTTCAGATACCGGTGATTGCAGCTCACGACAGCTTCAGCTCTGGGCCTAGCCACAGTATCTCAGTATCTATCAAGATGGAGTCTCACAAAGTAACTATAGATCACAGCTTTAGATTTATCTTTGAACAGTGTGTTGGGAAGACCTAGTCAAACCAGTCTGACAGCTGTATGGACAAAAGTCTCCCAGCCAGCTGGTTCAACCACTATCCCTCCCCTCTTCAACCTCACAGGGATTAGATGGAAGGAGCCCTTTGTGATCCATATTTTACATTGCAGTGATGACTTCCCTGTACCACCACAATAACTTCAAGCATTGGGGAGACTCCACAATTCTTACACGGGGTGATAGCATAAATTGTGACTTTTCAACAACATGTTTTTTTACAATAGACGAAACCTCTTTGCTTCACCTGTTACCCATCAGGCTTAGTTTACAAGGCGTTATGTGTGCACATCTTTGCATTTTCATGCAAATGATCTCTAAAGGACACATTCCCCAACTCCTTCAGCAGTATTGAACTCCTGCTGGCACATTCCTTACATCGATGTTGGTATAAACTGTTCCCTGATCAGTGGGGGCAAAAAAAAAATTCTACCCAACATACAAGTTTGACACCCTTTCCTTATCTAATCACCAGGCAATAACCATGACACAAATTAAAGATAAACATACAGTAATGAATTTGGTTAAACAAGGGAATAAACAAACAACATTATTAAGATGCCTGTTGTCAAACATGAAAATGAACTAAGGTAAGTATTATCCCTCTCTCTTGCCCATGCCCTACGACAGTCCTGAAATCAGAGAGAGACAGTCTGGTAGCAACAGGAGGGGAGAATAAGGATGACAGTCAGAAACAGCAAAGCACTTGGGTTTGCATGGGTGTTATGCTCCACTTCATCCTTTGTCTTGAGTTCTTCTCTTTTTGACATGTTCTGCACAGAGAGTTCCATGAAGGAAATGGTAAGCCTGTGTGCAGGGGTGTGATTGGTTCCCTCTCTATCTCCCAACTAAAATCAATAGAAGATTGCATGGGCCTATGAGGCCTAGCAATGTAGACCTGCTGCCCAAGCCTCCAGATTAAACTGGCCTACAAAGCCCAGCAGTATGCAGATGCTGCCCTAGCCACCAGTGGTCTCCTCCTCTAGATTTTCTGTCTAGTGGCCTAGGAGGTTTACCAGCCTGCAGCTGTTGTCCTAGCTACCAGTGTTGCTGACAGGAGACACTAGCGAATGAGTCCTGAGGTGATTGCTCCATCCCTGTTTGTTTGACTCTAATCTACCCGAAGATAAGAGTCAGGTGACCCAATTCTTTCCCCCATTTGTCAGTCATCTTTCAAAATGGGAAGCCAACATGGAATCTATTCTGTAAACTCCTAAGTTACACGGGGGTTACATTCCTGGAACCTCCCCCGAACTCAAATTTTTGAGAAAATTGGTGGGAGCTTGCAGGAGCTGGGAAACATGACTGGTCAGTTTCCTGGGCCATGCCAGAGCAGGGGAGCCAGGAACCAGGCTGCTGCTAGGTTCCCAGCTCCCCACTCCTTGTGGGAACTGGGAAGCTGATCAGCCATGAGCTGGTCACTTCCTTGGGTCCCACAAACCCAAGGGAGACAGGAAGCAGCCTGGTTCCTGGCTCCCCCTGTGCTGCAGGTCCTGGGAAGCTGACCAGCCATGAGCTGATCAGTTTCCCGGGTCTTGTAAGCAGCAAGGAGAGGGGAACCAAGCAGCAGCCTTATCTGGGGATGCAGCTAGGGCTGGGTTGAGAACTGTGGGGTCTCCCCTTCCCCCCCACCCCATGGCACTGCCCCACACCCCTCTCTCGTGTAAACACAAGATAGGCATATTTTGAATATGCATATCTCAGGGGATTACTGTGTTGAAGGTGGGAAAACAAAATGGAGCTCACTTGGAAACAAAAATGGAAACCATGAAACTCAATTTTAACCCCGACACAAACAAATTTCATACAACTTGTTTGTACAGCTAGCTGTCTTACCTAGGTTTAAATACAATCGTTACCTTCTAACTCATTTATTCTATAATTTGATGGTAAACATGAGACGGTAAGCAATTTGTCAGTAATAGCGTGTTGCAACACTTGTATTTTGAGGTCTGATTTTTTTGGAAGCTAATAGGTTTTAAAAGTGAAGTGAAACTTTTGTGCTCCCATCAGACTCCTGAAAGGCTGCGCTTATCTGGAAAGGTTGAGAACCACTGGTTTATATAAATGTGTTACAATGATTTAAAAATGTGTATCTGAAAACTGTAGGGTACTTAACTTTTCTTAAAGTGGGTACTTGATTTGGGGAAAAACAAATGTTGAGAGACACTGCACTAAATGGTACCACTCTGCTGGCCTAGTCTACAGGCTAAATAAAAATATTACTTAGTCTTCATTGCAGCACAAGTCCAACACTCCTAATGTAGTTTAATTCTACCTTACTGAAATCAGTGATAATGTGATGTAGTCTGTCAGAACCACATTTTGTTAATCAAGGCTTAACTGCAACCTGAGCCTAGTTAGGCCGCAGTGACAGGCACCTCTGGGGTGAGGGACATAACGGGAAGTCAAAACCAGCTGGGACTAGGACTTTGACGTCTAGGACTTTCTAAAGGAAGGGTCATAGGGCTGTGGGGAGGATTGAGAGCACTTGGGCTAAGACCTGAGAGCAGCTGGGCGGAGTAGTCACTGCAGGCAAGGTATGGGGGGTGGTGTGTGTGTGACCTACCTGCTCCCAAAAGGGGTGGAGCCTCAAGCAGAAGGGGAAGGCAACGGCAGTTAGCCCTTAGTGCTGCTTGGAGCGTGGAACTGGGACCTCCGCTTCCAGGTCTCTCAAACTGCATGCAGAACAATGCTCCTGTGGTGTTTCAAAGGGGCCCTTTGCAGTTTCCCCCACTCCCCAACCAGTCAGTGGGCCTGGCTGAAAGAAAGCTGAAGCTAGAACCAGAAGGCCTTGAGCGGGGTGTGGGCATGGACTCTAAGTTCTTAGACTGTTGTGCCCCGGGAAGGGAAGGGGATGATCTGTAATGTGACCTGTGGAGAAGGCAGGGTTATGAGTTATTGTGGGATGCAATTGGCGGGGGATATTAAAGAGAGAGTTGCCCTACCAGGAGAGGAGTGTGCCACCAGAGTCTGCTCTTATACAAGGAGTCTTTTGTACCTTTCACTGGTTCTGAAAAATGGGTGGGGGATTGAGGGGTGTAAAACTTGCTGCAGGTAGGCAACAAGAGCAAGAGACCCTTCAAACTCTTATCTTTGAGCCTTAATTTAGTGCCCAGGCCCTTCCAGGATCATCTTTTACCTTCTCTCATCAATATAGTTAAGATCAACTGAGCCACCTTAACATCTGAAAAATTTAGCTGCCTCCCAGGGCCTTCAGGACCCCATCTTCCAGCATGTATATTAAGCAAGTTTGTATTGAGAGAGAGTCCCAAAACGGGGGGGGCAGCTCTATTCTACTTTTGGTACAAAGCTGTTATGAGTGAAGCAACCAATTTTTGTCACTCCTGTAAAACTATTTAAGCGACGTTCAGAGCATGTGTAGCACTTAGTAGTGTTATAAGTCACCTGGGAACCCGGCTGTGAGGTGCAGAAGTGCTATGGTTTCTAGCATACAGCTGGAGAAAATGGTTCACAGAAAGGTTAGGATTCGTATCTGAGGCCACAGAGGAAGTCAGTGGCAGAGATTGACCTGGGAATAAATCACCGCTCTCCTTACAGCACAATGGGTTTGCTTGGACTCATACTACAGACGAATGTTAAGAAAGGCCAAATCTAGTTTTGTTAAGACAGGACAAAATTCTTCAGAAGAATCTTTGTTTATTCTTTTGGGGTCTTGCACCCAACATAGCTGACAATTTACTACTTCATCTCAGAGAGGTAGCTGCCTTAGTCTTTAGCTTCACAATAACAAGTAGTCCTGTAGCACCTTAGAGACTTACAAATTTATTAGGTCATGAACTTTAGTGGGTAAGACCCACTTAGTCATGTGAAAAGTGGAGTAGAAAAATAGAATCCAGGAGTGTGATAGCAGGGAGGAAGAGGGGTGGGGTGGGGTGGGGTGGGAGAGGAACAGGTGACTTCCCCCACTCCAATATGTAAACCCTGGATTCTACTTTTCTACCCCACTTTTCATCTGAAGAAGTGGGTCTTCTTGACTCACTTAAGCTCATGATTTAGTAAATTTTTTAGTCTCTAGGGTGCTACAGGACTGCTTGGTGTTTGAACTTACTACTTAAAATGCATACAACTCCTTTTTGCAGGCTACAGGCCAACACTGTAGTCCTGGGTAGAGCCTGACAGCAAATGTCCTGACCTTCCCTTTCCTAAAAATAACACTGCCTTTCACATCCTCTCTGAGGCTCTCAACTCACTTTGTCACAACTCCACATCACAACACTCTTGTGAAGCAGGTACGTCTCATTACAGCCGCCTCATTTTACAAATGAGGAAACAGAAGCATGGAGAGGGTGACTGTTTTTTTGCATAGGATTGCACTCTGTTTAAGTGCTGGGAGCAGAAGGCTGTTTTCCTGGTTGCTGGCTGTAACTGTGTGCTTGCCTTCTTTCATCATCTCCCCCATCCTAAAGCAGGGGTGAGTTTTATGTCAGGCCTCACTTTTCATCCCTGCAATTAGCAGCGCCCCCCCCGCCCCCATAATCC
This sequence comes from Carettochelys insculpta, assembly GCF_033958435.1. Taxonomy (NCBI): domain Eukaryota; kingdom Metazoa; phylum Chordata; order Testudines; family Carettochelyidae; genus Carettochelys; species Carettochelys insculpta. The sequence goes on from NC_134141.1 coordinate 107,941,824, forward strand.
AAACAGATGGAAACTTTGGTTACTTTCCTATTTAAAAAAAAACAACAACCTTTCAGCACATATAAGAAAATATGTAGACTGTAAAAATTTTATTAATCGGTGTATAAATGTGAGTGCACGTGTGAAAACCGTGATAGAGCTCAACATTTTCAGTGAGATGGATGAGCCTCTCACCCAGCAGCCAGTTGTGCTGCACCCCCCTTATGAAATTTCACACACCCTGAGGGGGCCCACCTCCACTTTGCACAGGCTGGTCCGAATGCTTTTGTAACCTTTTACAATGGAGTATTAACTCCCAGCAAAATATTTCCGTAACATATTAAGGAAGACAAACCAAAGGATCGATGAAGTGTACTAGGGTTTCTGCTGTTAGCAATTTATCTTGCATAGCTGGAACTTGGTACTACATACAGGGTCAACGCAGCAGTACAAAATGCTACAATTTTTTTGTTTTGTTTTGACACAGCTATTTGGAGACAACCAGGTTTAGATCTCCGATAATATTCAGAATCCATTCCCTCCGCCTGCCTTAACTAAGCAAATTGGTTATGTCTCACAAACATCCAGTTTGTATTCTCATTCCTTAGTACAGCTGGCTCCTTCTGTTAATAACCTGCATGGTATGTTCTCTCAAAGTCTGACCAACCATGAATCAGAGTTGACAAAATATCTGCCTTTGGGGTTATTGCTACAAATGAATCTTTATTTAGACAATCTGGTTTTACAGAAGTCTCAGTTGATATGTCTCCTGATAATGAATAGGTCTGATATGACATTAACCAGACAGGAACATAGATGTTAATTTACTACGCTTCAGCTCTGACAACAGTTTCTGTTTTGATTTTTCTTTTAGAAAAAAAAAACCTTTTAAGAGGATTAGAGCTCTCATATATTGGAGCTTCTGATAGATAACTAAGACAAAGCATGATTCCATTTCCTGCTGTTTTAGTGTTCCTACGCTTTGTGATGACCCAAACAGGTGTGAAAATCTTAGGGCTCATGGATCTGTGAATTCCTAACAGAAAAGTGCCTCAGTTTGATTCTTTGCACTGTAGGATCAGAATCTTAAGAGTCTCAGAATCAATTATTGATCCTTGTTCTACTCCTGGAACCACAACACACAATGGTCATTTCTTCCCCTGCCTGAGGTGGGTGTCACATTCTAGCAAGGACCAGACTCCTCTAGCCTTCCTCCTCCAGTTTCAACTGTCACTATGGGGGGGTGGTATTCCCCTTGTCTGCCCCAGAAGGTTGTAAGAATCCTGGGACGTGTGCATCCCACCCTAGTTACCAGTGCTGCTCCACCTTTATGTTGTATTGTGTGTGGTTAACAACAGAGCGCAGCCACACACACTCATCCAGAATGCACTTTATTTTAGATTTAGATAAGCAGGAAAAAGTTCCCTTCCTGGCACACACATTCCTCTCCTGTATAAGGCGTCACTGAATGTTTTCACTTAAAATGGCTGTCTGCTAACTGTAGGCAGCAAGCTCTATGAACTGTAAAAGAACAAACACATGGAAAGCAAGTAGTAAAAGATCTCTGCTACGTTTTCTGCACCTCAGAATGTTGGCAGGTGGTCTGTGTTGCCAAGTCTGTCCTTGTCTGTACTACACAGCCAACATGTGCCAAAGATGTCTGTTGTGCTTTGTCTATGCGAAACTTAATGCATGGTAGCTGCCATTTTCAAATGCATAGTCCCACAACCTGTTTGCATTTTCAGGCCTAGCTTTTGTATTAATACTTTGTGCATCAAATGAATCTGTTGCTTGTAAAATTTATCAAGAGCTTTGGAACCTTTGCAGGTGAAAGGTGTGGGTACAACAGGATGATCATGGTAAGATTAACTTCAATATGATCCATATTAAATGCATATAGTAAACTCTATTTATGGATGCTGTATGTGCTATCTCCCTCTGTTTGGACAAGAATTTTGCAAATATGCTAATGAAAGAGCCCTTCCTTTGTTTATACTCTAGCTTCTCCACTATAGTGCTTACCACTAGAGTTTGCAATTTTTATGCCTACTGAGCCTATGTTCCTGCAAGAAAGTTACTCCAATTTCTTTTAATCCCACAGGTATATGAAGCCAGGCATCAATATTATTTTTGTGGGACCTCCAGCTCTTTCCCACCTCAGTATTTCAGATTGACTGTCATGAATGATTTATAAAAAATAATTTGATCAAACCCCAGACAGTAATAAAAATAGTAATTTAGTGTGAATATCAACAATCCCTCGATGCAAAAATGTTGCAAAGACCACAAGGCCAAAAGGAGAAATAAGCACAAGTCTTTTCAACCAAACTTTTCTGTTTGTAACTCTTCCCTCTTAACATTGAGAAAGTGCTTGTGGGATAAAGGTTTATGTAGAAGGGCTATGCAAGCTTGTTTCATGCTGAGGGGCAGTACAGACAACTGTACACAGTTGGAGCATGGGATTCAGAGGGAAATACAAATAAGATGTTCAGACAAAGAGCATCTAGTGCAGATGCCAATCAATGAGATGCTTGTATAGTACAGATTGAACCTCTCTAGTCTGGCACTCTGTTATCTGGCAGCATTGTCGTCCAGCAGTGATTTTAGTTGGCTGGACAACCACAAGTTTCTTGTGGTCTCATAAGGTTTCTTTACAGTCACCAGTTCTGGCTCTCAATGTTTTGTGCTGTTATTGAGCTCTAATTTACCCCGAGATGTCTTCTAAAATTCTAAAACAACAAGAAGTCCGGTGGCAGTTTATAGACTAACAGATATTTTGGAGCATAAGCTTTCGTGGGCAAAGACCTGCTTCATCAGGTGCCTTAATGCCCCCCCCATGCATCTGATGAAGTGGCTCTTTGACCACGAAAGCTTATGCTCCAAAATATCTGTTAGTCTATAAGGTGCCACAGGACTTTTGTTCTTTTTGGAGCTACAGACTAACACGGCTACCTATCTAAGATTCTAGTAAGCAGTGGAAGTATTGTCTACCTGCGTTACCAACACTGACCTCCTATGGTTCAGCAGATTCTCTTGTCTGGCACTGGTCAGGTACTGGACTAGATCAACCTGTACCAAGGATACAATCTGGAGCAATGAACAGCTGTGTTCCCTCAATTCTCCAACCCTGGTGCCTTTTACACTGCTATTTTTTTGTGAGAACTACCACTCCTGGTTTGCTTACACACAGCCTCCAGCATGTAAATTACTCCCATTTACACTGCAGGAGGACTCCAGCCAGCCACTCTTACAGCTGGATTCTTTCAGCCAGAATCCTCCTCTGAGTCCACAATTACTTCCTTTGTTTTTCAGGTAGAGAGAGAAGAGGACTCCTTTTGTGGCACTTCCCAGCTCTCCTTAATCCCGTCTCTTTGACAGTTATCTGCAGCTGAGTTTCAGGAGGTGTGTCGATTTTCCTCCCCAATCCATCCTTTTGTCCTGCCAAAGAATGGCCATTTAATCAGATGATAGACCACTTGATTTTGTTGACACCTGTCTGAGGAGTCAGCTAGCTTCTTTTGTTTGTGGAAGAGTCCAGATACTTGGAACGTGTCTTTAGTAATAGCATGCAGTAGACTCCTGTAACTTTGCATAAAATGTTACCCTACATATTTTACCAGGGTAATAGTGATCAGTAAGCTGAGTTATCAAATAATACTTCACAAGGCATATTTTGTATGACATTTAGCAGAGCCCTATAAAAAGAGGGGCACAGACTGTCATGTGTACATCAAGATTCTATACACTTTTACAGAGTGGAGTGGGCTTCTCCATAGTTTTGTGGGGAGATACTTAGAGTCCCAAGCAGCAGTTTAAAAATCTCTAACTTTGAGGGTTCATTAATGTGTCTTCCCAAGACAGTATTAAGAGAGCAAGGCAGAAAAGCCCACTATCATCAACCTTTGATTTTCCCCATTGATGGAACCCAACCCCAACTGCTTTTGAAGTTGTAAAAAGGTTGGTTAAGTAAATTGCCCATTATTTTTATGTCTCTCTGCACTTCCAAGTTCTGGATGTATGCCAAAACACCACCAGAAAGATTGATGCCAATTGTGTCTGGAATAGAAACAGAAATTACGAAGTACTGGTCAGTAACTACTTTGAATAAACACTCAAATTGCTGTGGGATTCTCTTTGAATAAACACTCAAATTGCTGTTCTTCTTTGAACCTGCAGTTCTGTCTATGATGTATCATCACAGCTGAATGTGTTTTATGTATGTTCATGGTTGCCTTGTGGGACAACAGGAGCTATTACACTCACATCTTGCCTCTATTTGTGTGCTAGAGATCTCCTGAGTTCAAAGGTCTTTTGTCTGGAGCGTAGAGAGTGTGGTCATATTGGATGGTTCCTCTCATGTCTTCGTGGAACGACTGGATCATCTTGAGTAACCGTGGAGGACAGCCTATCTTGTGGAGCAGTTTGAACAGACCATCCCTGCTGACAAAGTCAAAGGCCTTGGTCAGGTCGATGAAGGCTATGTAGAGTGGCTTTCTCTGCTCCCTGCACTTCTCCTGCAGCTGCCTTAGAGAGAAGACCATGTCAACGGTAGACCTCTCTGCGTGGAATCCGCACTGCGATTCGGGGTACACCCTCTCAGCAATCTTTTGGAGTCTGCCAAGGATGACGTGAGCGAACAGTTTACCAGTGACGCTTAGGAGGGAGATTCCATGGTAGTTGTTGTAGTTGCTTCTGTCTCCTTTGTTCTTATACAACGTTACAATGTTAGCGTCGCGCATATCCTGTGGAACCTCACCCTCTTTCCAGCACAGGCACAGTAGCTCATGTAGGGATTCCAGGAGTGTGTCTGCAGCACATTTGATTACCTCTGGTGGTATACCATCCTGACCAGGGGTCTTTCCTGCTGCAATGCTGTCCATGGCTCTCTTTAGTTCATCCACAGTCGGTTCTTGATCCAGTTCGTCCATTACTGGTAGGAGCTTGACGGCATCGAGGGCTGCGTCAACCACAACGTTCTCGCGTGAGTACAGCTTGGAGTAGTGCTCAACCCAGCGCTCCATCTGTTTGGCTTTGTCAGCGATGACTTCACCAGATTTGGATTTCAGAGGTGCCATCTTGTTCTGGGTGGGTCCTAATGCCTTCCTCATACCCTGATACATTCCTCTGATATTACTAAAGTCGGCACAGGTCTGGATGCTGCTGCATAGCTGGAGCCAGTGGTTGTTGGCACAGCGCCTGGCTGTCTGCTGTACTGTTCTTCTGCCCGCTCTAAGTGCTTGCTGGGTACTCTGGCTCGGTGAGCGTTTGTACTCCAGGAGTGCAGTACGCTTCTTTTCAATGACTGGAATCATCTCATCGGAGTTAGCTTCGAACCAGTCGTTCGTGTTTCTAGCTCTTCTTCCAAACACCGACAAGGCCGTGTTGTAAACTGTATCCCTCGGATGTTGCCACTTGGATGTCACATCGGCGCCCCCAGGGCTGCTGCGCAGATTTTCCTGGAGGGTCTGTCTGAACTTTTCAGCTTTCTCCGAGTTTGCCGTCTTTCTGGCGTCAATGCGGGGCCTTCCAGCAGGTTTAGAGCGGTACAGCTTCTTGGGTCTCAGCTTGAGCTTGGAGCAAACTAGCGAGTGATCTGTATCACAGTCAGCACTGTGATAGCTGCGTGTCAGAAGGACGTTTTTGAGGTTATTACACCTAGTGATGACCACATCTAGTTGATGCCAGTGCTTTGAGCGTGGGTGTCTCCACGACACTCTGTGCTGTGGCTTCGTTTGGAAGAATGTGTTTGTGATGCACAGATTGTGGTACGTGCACAGTTATGAGAGGAACCATCCAATATGACGGTGCATTATCGGATGCTTTCAGAATCAGGAGCGGCGTCAAACAAGGATGTGTGCTTGCTCCAACATTGTTCGGGATCTTCTCTGCACTCCTCCTGAAGCATGCCTTTGGATCTTCAGCAGAGGACATCTTGCTGCACACAAGATCTGATGGGAAACTGTTTAACCTTGCAAGGCTGAAAGCTAAGTCTAAGGTGCGAGAAGTCCTCATCAGAGACATGCTGTTCGCAGACGATGCTGCTGTAGTGTCTCACACAGACCAGCTTCAAAAACTGCTGGATCAGTTCTCCAAAGCGTGCAAGGACTTTGGGCTTACCATCAGCCTAAAGAAGACAAATGTACTCAGTCAGGATGTTGCTGAAGCCCCATCAATCAGCATTGACAACTATACATTAGAGGTCGTCCACGAGTTCGTTTACCTTGGGTCCACCATCACCGACACCCTGTCGTTGGACACTGAGCTAAATAGGAGGATCGGAAAAGCGGCCACAACTCTGTCCAGACTCAGCAAGAGAGTGTGGAATAACAACAAGCTGTACACTCACACCAGAATGCAAGTCTACAGAGCCTGCATCCTCAGCTCCCTCCTTTAGACTTGGACCCTGTATGCCCGCCAGGAAAAGAGGCTGAACGTCTTCCCCTTGCGCTGCCTCAGGCGCATCCTTGGAATATCATGGAAGGACAGAGTGACCAACACTGCTGTCCTCGAGCAAGCTGGAATCCCAACCATGCACACCCTTCTCAGGCAGCGTCGACTCCGCTGGCTTGGCCACGTCCACAGGATGAATGATGGAAGGATTCCAAAAGACATCCTGTATGGTGAGCTAGCCTCTGGCAAAAGACCTCCCGGACGCCCCCAGTTGCGCTACAAAGATGTCTGCAGGAGAGACCTCAGAGAGGTAGACATCGAGCTGGACAACTGGGAAGAACTAGCAGACGACTGCAGCAGATGGAGGCAGGGGTTACACAAGGGCCTTCAGAAGGGCAAGTTAAAGATCAGACAGCTAGCAGAGGAGAAGCGAGTGCACAGAAAGCACAATAAGGACTTGCCAGACACCCACTACATCTGCAAGAGATGCAGCAAGGACTGTCACTCTCGTGTGGGTCTTCATAGTCACAATAAACGCTGTAAATGAAGTCCTCAATTGAAACTTTAAAGGGCGCAATCCATAGTCTATGCAGACTGAAGGATGCCTACTACTAAAGAGAGTGTGGTGACTTAAAGAGCTCTCAACTTTCTATTCATTAGTAATGTAGGTGGTCTGTAGCAGTGACATCTGGGAAGTGGTTTCTGCTTGCTAAGCTCTTGAGTAAGTCCAGAAAGGCTAAGTGAGAACATCAAAGGGGGTGACATCATATAATCTCTCACAGGCTGAGGGCCCTCACTGGTGCAGGGATGTATATTTTAACCTCCCTCAGTGGATCTGGTATAGTGGCTTACAGTGAATGAGTCAACAATGCTGCAAAACAGGCTATTATCATTTTGGAGGTCTGTTAATGTGGGGGGTATTTGTGTGTGCGCGCGCCTAAGATGGAGTATTGTGTTCAGTTCTGGAAGTCACACATCAGGAAAGCTGTAGACAAATGTGGGGGGAGTTCAGAGAAGAGTAACAGAAATTGTCAAAGGTTTAGAAACACCTGAGCTCTGAGGAAAGGTTAAAAATACTGGATGAGCTTCATCTTGTGAAAAGACTGAGGCTACGGTTACACCAGTGAGTTTTGCCAGCAAAAGCCTGGCTTTGTTGACAAAACAGGTGGAATGTCCACACACAAAATGCATTTTTGTCAACAAAACTCAGCACTTTCACCAGCAGTGTTCTTTCTCTCGTCCATGAAGCATAATGCTGCTGTTGATAGATTCCGTTGACAAAAAAAGCTGTGTGGGCTCTTTGGGAGGGGGCCTTCGCTCTACAGACAGGGCATCCACAACAATGGGCTGTCCTGTCTGCTGTGCTTCTGGGTGCCTGTTTTGTCGAGAGAGCAGCTGGGCAGCCTGGTTGCTCTATCGACAGGGTGGAGCGCTCTTCTGATTGGCTTTTGTGTGTGTCCACACTCTGTCAACAGAGTCTTGTCAGGAAATCTCTTCTGACTATGACTTCTGTCAAAAGATTGCTGTAGCATAACCATAGCCTGAGGGGATAACTGATGCTATTGGAAATATGTTGAGGGCTGTTACAAAGAGGATTGATCTCCCCTTCCACTGATAGAACAAGAAATATTGTGGGTTGTGGTTTTGTTGTTTTTTTTTTTTCAGTAAGGGAGGTTTGAGTTAGGAATCTTTTCCTAATATCTAACTAGAGGGGTAATTAAGCTTCTTAGAGAGGCTATGGAACCCGCATGATTGGACTAACACCTCTTGGGGGATGATCTAGGTTTGCACACCTACACTTCTAAGATTCTGCAGCCAAACTTCCCCATAGTTTGGGTGTGTTCTGATCCCAGGCCTACTCCACATAGCCATGTTATGGCTACTGATGTAGTATCCTCCTAGATTTGCTCTTTGCATGACCTACCAGACCGCCTCATTTCCAGGATGTAAGCCTCTGTCTACCTTGAAGTAAATGCTTGTCAATTATGTTTTTGAATGAACTTTGACTGGGGCATAAGTGTTTTGCTTGTAATTAAGGAATGTGCGCATCAGCTGACTGGATATTCTCTATCAGAACAACAAGGGGAAAACCGACATGCTTAGGAGGAACTGGCCTACTTGTGACTTAGGGCTGAGGGAAGCAACAATAGAAACGTAAACAGTGAGCAAGGAAAACATGCCACTTTAGTCAACACTCAGCGTGGGTGAAACGCTCTGGCAAGTGCAGCAGAATTGCAGAAGTTTTTAGTGGTGCCCACAAAGTTTAGTTCTCTCTCTCCCTCTCACACACATACACACTGTCTAAGGCTCTGGCAGGGAGTTTTGCTGGGGAATGGGTGCAGGAGGTGGGTTGGAGAGCGTAAGTGGGGTTTCTGGGAGGGGATTAAGGAGAGGGAGTGGGGGGATGTGGTGCTTACCTGGGCTCCCCATCTGACAATGGCTCTGGTGCCAGGGTGGGTCTCTGTGGGAGCAATGCCGTGGGAAAACTGCCCAGTTTCCCACTAGCCACTGGGGCATTTGGGGTGGGGGCAGTGTCTGGATGAACACCTGATTGGGGCCACAGGCACATACCAGAAGCCAGTCTAGCCCTGCTATGCTCCCACCAGTGGTGGTGCTAGGTGCCACCCCTCCCTAAGTTCTTTTAAATTAGCAGGCGGGGCTGGGGCAGAGAACCAGCCTTGAACTTTGCTGGAGCCAAGTCCCACACCAGGAATATTTCTGGTGCCCATCACCAGGGCCCTTTGAACCTGCTGCCCATGCTCCTGCTCCCCCTAGCCGTGTTTTTCTGGTACTGTGAACTACCCTTACTTGTTGCTGCCTCAACCTGATTCAGTCCTTATCAGGGAGAACAGAATGAGGAGCCTCCCTCTGAGCCATTGTTACAGTGCTCCATTCACTGCAGATATTTATGCTCATGCTTAACTCCACTCCCGTGTTATCCTGTTAAAGTGGCCAGCAAGATGCACTCATGTATCAGGGAACTGACACCTTCAGGGCAGACTGGAGGGTGCTGAAAGTAGGACTGGATGTAGCTGGTGGGGGGAAGGAGGTGGTGGGAGAGCAGTTTATTCATTCCAACAGAGAGGTGTTGGATGGGGAAGTGCTGTAGAAAAAGAAGAGGAGGAAGAGTGGGGAGGGCATGAGGGCTCTGAAGGGAGGATGTTAGATGGTTTCTGAGGTGGTGAAGTGCTATGTGCTCCTCTGTACTCCATCAGGGTAGAGCAGAGAGCGAAGAGGACAGGAAGAGTTGGGTCCTAAAAGTCTCAGACTCCTTAGAATCAAACACATTAACATGTGCCTGCCTCCTATGAGAGGAGCCAGTTGTGTAACAATGAATTTGCTTCAGTTACCTACTACAGGGTGAATCTCTCTCATCCAGCACCCTTGTGACCTGACTGGTGCCAAACAAGAGAATTTGCCAGACCATGGGAGGTCATATTGTCTAGCAATATTACCAACACTTCCATTGCTTACTGGGTTCTTAGAGGACATTTAGGGATAAATTACAGCTAAATAACAGCACAAACTATTGAGAACCAGGTCTGCTGTCTGTAAACTAACTTTATGGGACCAAAAGAAACTTGGCTACGCCCATGATCACTAGTCATCTGGCTAACTAAAATCATGTGGGCTTATGGATGTTGCCAAATGAGAGAGCTCTCTATTAGAGAGTTTCAACCTGTAGCACTAAATACCTATTACTTCCTGGGAAATATTACACCGTGGGCTTGGCTTGCTGTGGGGGAAAAAGTGGAGAACAAGAGTCCATTTTGTGGAGGAGAAGATCTCGTGAGAGAGAAGTTCTGAATGTCATGTGTAAGAAGCTGAGGAACTAAAGGTTCTGTGGAAGGCTGGGGATGGCGCAGGGCTTCGTCACAGAAGGGGCATTCATTGCATCACTCTCACCTTACATTTGCCTTCTACACAGAAGGATTCGTCATTTAAGCTGCTAGAACCTACCAGTAAGAGCTGTGAGTCATCTGCTACAGCCCCCTGCTCCTTGTAAAATTCCCTTCTGTTACCTAACTTTGTTCCAGCAAGTGGCTTCTAGAATGAGTTTAAGTTCATACTGTGAAATTAAACTGGCTGAATCACTCCCCCCCCCACCCCCAAAAAAAAAAAATCTAATCAGGGACAGGCTGAAAATGTAGCTTTTTGAGTTCTTGTAAAGGCAGATTTTTGCCATGCACGTGGATGATCCCAGCCACTGACCACCCCCTTTCCCACTAACCCAAAGTTGATGTTTGAGTCCAAGGCTTCCAAAGACTGCATGTTGATTTCAAGGTCAGGTCTAAAACCCACAGAAGTTAATAGTCTTTCTACTGATTTCAGTGGTCTTTGGCTCAGATCTTTAAATCTGAACTTTGGTACATAGTATATCATTGGGATCCAAACAAACCTGAAAGATATTTTTAACATTTTTGTCTTAGGAGGAGTCTGAATAGCCTTTATCAGGCATCTTTGATGTGCAGAAGGGCCTGGTTGCAGTCTGGATTGTCCTTCATTGATTGTGGTCCAGCATCAGATGAGTGGGATAATTTGACTTGATTTTTTTTTTTTTTGGCAACTAAAATATTTCTGTGACTCTGGCAGACCAAGTTTCAGCTCTAGCCAAGGCCTAGCTGTTAGCTGAGTACTGGTGAACTTGCAGCTGGAAGTCAGGCCAATTCTCTTGCTATTAGTACAGATAAAAGTGATAAGTATAAACATGTATTTGATTTAATCTTAATGAAAACAATGAAATGCTGCATGCATTCTTTTCAGGTATCTGTATCTGGGTTAGAATGTAAAAGCAAACATTTACATTGTGTATTTACTATCTAAATAACTCATCAAGTGAGAGAGAAGATTTCTGTATTGCAAATGAAGAACTTAAGAGGTTCTGGTGGTTATTTTCTGTGATAAGCTGCTGTGAGTATGGATACAAGGAAAGTTCATCACATCCGAACAGTCTGGATTCTAACAGGGCAGAATAATTGAGTGAGAAGATGAACATGTCCTGAGTTATTCTGAGGGACTTTTGGGAAACTCTCAAATCGCTACATATGCTACCATTTCAAAGGATGGATAGTATCTTCTTTGTGCATATACTTTCCCTTCTTTAACCTTTCAGTAACTCTCACTTGCTTTTTTTCTAGTTAATAAACTAGAAAATAGTTAATAAACCTTTAGTTAGTTCTCTATAGAATTGGCTACCTGTCTTGCCTTTGGTGTGAGACCTGAAATGCAAATCAAGTTAGGTGAGTGACTGGCTTCCTGAGAGTAGGTGTAACTTGGAATATTTGTGATTTCTGGTGTGTGTGACAAATGGCAACTTAACCCAGTTTAAGGTTACCATATTTGAACTTTCAAAAAAGAGGACATCCCTGAAAGGGAATGTATTTGTATCAGTTTCTGCTGTATACCAATGTTATCTTAGATCGGTATTTACCAACACACATTGTATTAACACAGTGTGTATATATAGTATATTAATACAATGTGAGTTGGTAGATACCGGTACAGGTATACTCCCTCTCAGGGGTGTCTTTTTTTTTTTTTTTAAAGTTCAGATATGGTAACCCTAGCCTCTTGTTCACCTGAGTGGCAAGATAGAGTGGAGTGTCTAAGGGGCTAGTCTATGTAGCTCCATTGTAAGACTATTGCAGTACTTTAGAAAGTCACGTTTGTAGCTGTGTTGGTGAAAGCTAATGAAGAGACATAGCATCAGCTGAGGTGTTTGCTCTGAGGTAGGCCTCATGGTTGTGAGCCACTCCAGACAGCCTGACAATGCATCCCCAAAGAGCTATGCTGCTAGGATGAAGCAGAGGGAACAGTGCCTTCGTCAATATTATTACAAAAGCTCGCACTGTTCAGCACTTGATGGACATTGAGATAGGTACACAGAGAGGTTATGAATTTATGTATTTCTGTAGGTACAAAACTCTGCTGGTAATTTGTTCTACCACATTCTACTCCGCCTCCTAACAGGGAAGGGTTGCTCCCCAACCTACATTGTGCAACCCAGAAAAAGGCAAGTGCTGGCCTGTTAAAACTAATGGAAAAACATCAAAACAAAAAAGAAAATCCGTCTTAAAAAAACCTAAGAAAGGAGGGAGTTTCTCTGATTCTGAATAATCATGAGTCATCACGCCAGGAGAAAAATGGCGAAAATAGCAAGCTTGTGGCTGACGTTTCTGTATTCAAAAAAAAAACCAAAACAAATGAACAAGGAGCAGCCTTTAAGCAGGAAGCTGTGTGTAAAACACTAGATCTGCTGTATTATAGGGATACATTGGCAATACATAACATTTCTTAAAAAGGGAATTTTAGCTAATATAGGTATGTAAAGTCTGAAACTTTTTGTTTTCTGTGTAATAGGTATGTTTGTATTTCCTCACTATTTAATTTTTCAATCTGTGATATATATATTTTTTCTTATTAAAAGGTAGGCCATGACACAAACATTTACCTCTGGGTGATCCCCAAACTGTCACAGCTAGATACAAGAGTCATCAATTGTGGAGAGGAATGATCTGATGTGACTTTCATAGCTTGCCAATATAAAAGCTGGGATGTCAAATGTTCACAGCTGTGAGACTTCCATACAAAGATAAAAGGCAGGAAGAAGTTCACCAGTTATTTTGAAATAGCGAATGTTTTTGAGAATATAAGGATCTGCTTGTGGACAATCGCTGAAAAGAGAATGGGTAATAAGTAGTCTTTTAATTGTGGTGTGTGGTTTTTTTTTTTTAAGCTTGGGGAAGTGGATTACATTTATGTTATGCTACTTGAGTAAGTAGAGAAGAGAAGGGTGGAATTCACAGCTTGGTGCTTATTTTAATGAGACACATCACACACATCTAGTGGGGCAGACAGCCACCACAGGCAAGGTGGCAGGGGTGGGGCAGTTCCATGCCCCAGAAGGGACAGGGCCAGCTGCACAAGGGGCAGGGCCTAGGTGGTTAGCCTTTAGTGCCACCCTGGACTACAGTGCTGGACCCCCACCATTGTGATGGGGTGGAGGGAGTGGCAGAGCAGCGCAGCTGCAGTACTTCAAAGGGACCCTGCTAGCCACCATCATTGCTACCAACCTACTAGTGGTGGCCAGAGCTCCCGACTCTTGGAAATGCTGGGCCTGGGTGCCTTTGCCCCCCCGCCAGCAGGCTTGGACACATCAATTTAACGGTGGCAATGTCAGTTTCACAGAAGAATGAGAATTAATTTTTCAGCCACTGTGATGGTAAGTGGCAGCCTTTGAGGCTGTGATGTAAGGATGACCAGGGTAAGCAGTGTGTTGTTTGTTAAAATTACGAGGAGCTGGTACTCGACCGTCTCCCCTTCCCCACCCCTCAGCCAATCCTGGGGCTGCCAAGGTGCTAGTACTCAGGACTGGCAAGTAGGCAGTGCGTGCACGTGCGCGCGCACACACACACAAAAGAAAAACACTGAGGGTAAGTAACTTTTAAAGATTATTTTACAGTACCTTTTGCAGTGACACCCAAGAACTGTTCCCAAAGCAGAGCAAGACTTATTAGTCAACTGGTACATAACATTAGGGGCTTATCACCTAGTCCAGCACCAGCTCTGGGCAGGGCCAAGCACCATCCCCCCCCCCGTCTTTTATTTGCCCCAGATCCCAAAATGGCCCCCTCAAGGACTGAATTTACAACCCTGGGGTTTAGCAGGCCAATGCTGAATCCACTGAGCTATCCCTCCATCATTAAACCTCCCATCACTTCTTGTACTAATATATACTGTCTATTAATCTGTAAATCTCAAAAGTGTTTCAGCTGATGACCTTTATCCAAGAAAAATTCAATATTTATTTATGTAAGATATATTCATTCAGCATTTCTTAATGTTCCACAGAAACTGGTGTTCTGTGAACAACTCACAGGTGTGCTGTGAGCATCTGACCCCTTTTTGGTATCATACAGTGATAACTAATTCAGATCTGATGAAGTGGGTCTGTTCCATGAACGCTCATAACCTAATAAATCATTTTGTTAGTCTTTAAAGTGATACGTGACAACTGTTGTGTTTTGCTTCATTGCAATGACACCAGATTAAATTACTTCATTTTGTTTTTGCTGCATATGTTGCTGTTTGGGGTTTTTTTTTGTCTGACAACAGTTTTTGAAGAAAATTTTCATGGGTGTTCTGTGGTCCCAAAAAGTTTAAGAAAACTGGTGTAACACTTTCACTGACTGTAAACTAACTTAGACTGGCCAACACTGACACCTAGTGGCCAGATATGATGCATCACTATTGGATTTCCTTAGATTTATGGTCAATTCATTGTTAAAAGGAAGCATTAGTTGCTCAGTTTCCCAGGCCTGAAGAAAAGCTCCGTGTCATGTAACCAGAAGTCCATGTCTCTTACAATGGAAGTTGGTCCAATAAAGAAATCTTACCTCAACCACCTTGTCTCTCTAGTAGCGTAGTAAGACAGTCATTCCCAAATCTCAATGATACAACAAACTTAAATTACCATTTAAAGATATTTGTTGTCTAAATGTGTTGGAGTTTACTTGACTTTTGGAGCTCTATGTTTTCCTGACTTCTGATATATTTCTGTGAGGCAGACTCTGTGTGTGTGTGTGTGTGTGTTCAGCAAACTGCCCTCAAACTTAATAAGTTGAAGAACAAAACTTGCAGATCCTTCAGAATAGACATTTATTTTGCATCTATGTTGGATCCTTGTGTCACTCTCTGCTTTGTGCATCAGAAGGAAGAGTGGTCTGTGCACAGACCTGGAAGTAAGAAACTTCTGAGTTCAGTTCAAACTACCACAAATTCTCTTTCTCTTGAACAATTCACTTCGCCCCTCTGCCTCAGTTTATCTACCTGTACATTGGGAACAATACTAATTAGCTAACTGTCTCAGAGGAAGGGTAATATTCAATGTTAGCTTAACTCATGTGTCTTATAGGGTGATATTTCTTTGAGATAGTGGGACAGGAATGAGTTGTGTGTAGGTCACTTTTGCTAGGGAGGTGTACAATTAGCATTTCATACTTGGAAGTTTCTGAAACTGAGTGTAATAGTTTTGGGTATGCTCAGTACATTCCCCATAGCTGGACTTGGATTCCATGAGGGTAAGTCAGGGCAGCTGCTTTGCAAAAGGCTGTGTGTCCTGCCTGGGGTGGGAGAAGCTGAGCCCCTGGAATAGAAGGCTGTTTTCCCTTAACCAGAAGTACTTTGCTGCAGGTTAGTGATGCTGCCACCCCTCCAAAGTATTAATTACCGAAAGCAGAAAGTGGGAGAAAAATATTTTAATTTTATGCTTTCAATATTGTTTTAACAGTGAAATTGTTTTTTTAGTTCATTTGTTGCAGCTAGTACAATTTGCTAACTTTTTTCTTTTGTTTAAATGTGCTCAGGCAAGAATCGCTTATTTTGCTTTCTCCATTTTTTTTCTTGTATTGGGCATTCTTAAAAAAGTATATATCTTTTACGTACCTGATTCAGTTACTTACCTGACTAGCTAACTGAGGAGACAGTCTCCATGCAGTTCACCTGAAAACTTCTAACAGTAAGGGGAGATAAGATCATATAGATGTAGTGATCAAAGATTCTAACCTCAGCTTTTGGGAACTCTGAGTTTCTTCTCACCGCTTTTTGGGGACTAACTTGTTTAGATTTGACTTGTTTCCTTTATGTTTATATGTAACTGAAGATAACATGTATCTTATAAAATAACCTTGCTGTCTTGGAAAGGTTAGGTTTTTTTACTCCTGTTATATGAAAGTCGTATTTAATTTTTAATTCATGCTTCAAATTCCTTAGGAGTTGGCTGGTGGCAGGTTGACAGTGTGCAATCCATGTTGAAAATCCTCAATCTTAGTGCTGGGTCTCCAGGTACTTTTCTGTGGGACTCGAGTTTTCAGGCAGGGAGAAGGGCAATCAAGTAAACTCTAGCCTGCCTAAAGATTACATTCACACAGAACTTTGAAGATGGCAGATGCTTAAGAAATACTTGGTAAATGTTTCTCATAACAGTTTTAAAATTTTCATTGGGGTATAAAATACATATTCTCCCACCTTCTTAAGAAAGCAGAGGTTACTGGACTATCAATTCACTTCTAGCCCTTTTGGAAGTGGGTCGTGTAAAATTGGTTTAATCCTGGCAAAAGTTGATATTGGTGTCAAATATAAAGTATATTAAATACTGAACTACCTAGCATGTTATGCTGATGGAAGGACCTGTATAAAACACAGGTATGACTAGAACTGCCTGATCTGTTCAGATCAGCAGGAGTCATTGGCTACGTCTACACGTGAAGCCAACTAGCAACATCGAAATAGGCTATTTTGATGAATAACGTCTACACGTCCTCCAGGGCTGGCAACGTTGATGTTCAACTTCGACGTTGCGTGGCACCACATCGAAATAGGCACTGCGAGGGTACGTCTACGCGCCAAAGTAGCACACATCGAAATAAGGGTGCCAGGCACAGCTGCAGACAGGGTCACAGGGCGGACTCAACAGCAAGCCGCTCCCTTAAAGGGCCCCTCCCAGACACAGTTGCACTAAACACCACAAGATCCACAGAGCCGACAACTGGTTGCAGACCCTGTGCCTGCAGCATGGATCCCCAGCTGCCGCAGCAGCAGCCAGAAGCCCTGGGCTAAGGGCTGCTGCCCACGGTGACCATAGAGCCCCGCAGGGGCTGGAGAGAGAGCATCTCTCAACCCCCCAGCTGATGGCCGCCATGGAGGACCCGGCAATTTCGACGTTGCGGGACGCGGATCGTCTACACGGTCCCTACTTCGACGTTCAACGTCGAAGTAGGGCGCTATTCCGATCCCCTCATGAGGTTAGCGACTTCGACGTCTCGCCGCCTAACGTCGAAGTTAACTTCGAAATAGTGCCCGACGCGTGTAGCCGCGACGGGCGCTATTTTGAAGTTAGTGCCGCTACTTCGAAGTAGCGTGCACGTGTAGACACAGCTATTAAGTGCTAAGAACCTTGTTATCCTTTTTCTGGGGTTCAAAGCATGGGCTGATCAATCCATCAGAGAAGCATGAAATTACCCAAGTGTGACGGACAAACATGCTGTGGGTGGGTGTGATTGCTGAGGATGTACATTGGTGAGGCTTTAAATATGCCATCACTCTTCATGCTGGTTTGTGGTTTCTGCTGCTGGTTTTCACATTGGTCTTGTGTTGAGAGATCAGAGGATGTAAGTGTGAATGACTCTCTGAATCACTGACCTAGATTCTATAGGCTGAGTCCCGTGTGTTCCCTAATGCAACATCAATTAAGTCCATTCAGCTATATGGTGTAGCATGAACAATCTCATCCTCTGTCTCGAATCATCTAGGGAATTTGGTTGTAAGCAATATGATTGTAAGACTGGTGTACATATCCTTAGCTAAGCTCTGTTGCTACAAAAATGGAGCCCTTTAGCCTGAGGATCTCAAAGCACTTAACAAATGCCAAACCTCACAGCACACCACAAGTTAAGTACAAGCTGCTTCCATTTTAGATTTGTAAACATGGACACAGAAATGTAAAGTGCCGGCTTACCAAGGGTCACATACGAAGTCAGTGACAGAACCGGGAAGAGAACTCCGCAGTCTGGCGCTGTATCCACTAGCGTAGAAGGAGGGCCTTGTGGTCAGAGCAGAGGATTATTGCTTCAAAAGCTGCGTTCTCTTCCCAGCCAACTGCTGTGGAATCCCTGGCTAGGGCTACACGAGTGAGTTTTGTCGGTAAAGCTTACTGCACATCCACACGCAAAATGTGTTCTGTTAACAAAACTCAGCATTTCCGCCGACAACCTTCTTCCTCCCCCAGGTGAGTAAGAGTGCCTTTCTTGACAGATTCTGTTGAGAAGAAAGCTGTGGACACTCTGGAGGGCTGTCTGTCGACAGGGCTTCCAGGATGCTGGGTGGCCCTGTCTGCTGTGCTTCTGGTCGGCTGCTTTGTCGAGAAAGCAGCCAGGCAGTCTGGCCGCTCTGTTGACAGAACAGCTCACACTTTCCGTCTGCTTTAGTGTATGGCTACACTCTGTCGACAGACGTTTTGTTGGAAAAATCTTGACAGATGCTTCTAGCATACCCATAGCCCTTGTGGGCAAGTCAAGCTTTTTGTGCCTCTGTTTTCCCACGTACAAATTGAGTGTAATCCTCTCCCTGGGGTGGCGTGAGAATAAATTCACATTTGGTGATGAGTATCCTAGACATAAATCCACTAAGCTGATGGACAGCATTTCCTTACATGTATTGCATAGACAAAGACAAAGTGTTTTGAATGAGTTTCAAAACCATTGATTCAAGGGAATACAACTAGGCTACGCTGCTGCTGCTGCTGCTGCTGCGAATCATCTCTGCCACTTGCAGAGCATGCCAGGAAATACAAGCCCTAGGTGAAAGGGAAATCATGGAGCTTGGAAAAGCAGCCTGTTCAGAAAGCAACATGATTATGTGTGTGCATTTTGGTCTACGCCTAGGTTAAACAATAGGAAGACTTCTGGCCAAATCTAGACCTCCAGATGCTTTTGAATCAACCCCCAAATTTGTTTTATTTACTTATTGCCTTAAGTGTGGTGTTATTTTCTCTGGATCTTAACTATATAGCTTGCCCAAGAAATATGGACCTTGACAAAAAAAAAAACAAAAAAACAACTATCCCAGTCAATTATGCCCTAGGTGCTGGCCTGCATCAGCTGCTTCAGGCTGAGGAGATGTTAAATTGTGGTATAAGTGTTTAGTTTGTGGCTGGAGCCTGAGTTCTGGGACTCTCCCATATTGCAGGTTCCTGGCAACTGGGCCCCACCCAGAGCCTGAACACCCCGTTTGAACAGCACCTTAGCTCAAGCCCTGGAATCCGGAGTCAGCTGGCAAGGGCTAGCTATGGGGTTTTGACTGAAGCAGAGAGAGACCTTTTGTAAGCAAGAGGGCTGAAGCTGCAACCACTGATGTGCAGCTGCAGAACAGAGAGGGGTGGTCTGGACAGAAGGAAAGAAAAAACTATTGCAGAAAAGCTTGGTGGAGAGGAGGAGGATGTCCTGAGGAAAAACAGACAGCAAGTTTCTCTGCCTACCAATGTCTATTCTCCTGAGCTATATCATGCGCAAAAACTAAGTCTCCATCTTCTCTCAGATCTGCACAGATTGCACAGATTTCAATCAAGATGGTGGCTTTATGTCTTGTGTGAAAGTCCCTCCTGTGCAGATGGATGGGCAGATGGACAACATGAGGCCTAGGGATACTTAAAATTAACACCAAATAATACATGCGTGCCTGTAGGCCAGAGAATGCTGACTTGTGAGCAATTGGAAGTCAACTATAGTCACTTACCTTTAATAGTTATGGAGGGGTAGCTGTGTTTATTCTGTAGCTTCACAAATAACAAGCAGTCCTGTAGCATTTTGAAGTCCTTACATTTGTGTAATCTCAGTAGTCTGAAGAAGTGGGTCTTACCCACAAAATGTCATTATTTAATAAATTTGTTAGTCTTTAAGGTGCTACAGGACTGCTTGTCGTTCATTACCAACTTTAAGTCAGCCTAATTTGGCTGGAGATGAAAATCTCAGGAGGCTTGTCTACATTAGCTCCCCACTTCAAAGGGGCATGTGAAAGAGCCTGAGTGGAGAGTAGCATTTCATATGCAGCACCTCATTAGGCTATTTCTCATTGTAGGAACTTTAGGAAGCACTAGGTGAATAAGTATATATTTAAAAGTAGATTACAAAATTAATTGGGGATTTTTCTCCTGTGTTTCGGGTGGTGTGCTCTTTTTACAGCAGAGTTGGAACTTCCAATATTTTTAAAGTCCCCGTTGCCTTACCTGAATTCTGCTTGAAAATAAATACATCCCCTAATAGAAATACCAGTTATGTCTATTGGAGTTGTCCAGCTTCCACTGGTCTCTGTTGGCTTTGTCTGGAGGAACAAGTGAAACAAGGAATCAAGCACATACTAGACCCATTGAATTGTTTGTAAAGTTAGATGCCAACTACATCTGTCAACTCAAATTGAAGGTCTGGTAAAACTTTCACGTGCTTGACAGTGTTAGGTAAGTTCTGGAGGCTTTTTGAAAATGCCAGTCTGTAGAGGGAGTGACTATAAAACAGCCACTCTTGTTATATAAATAACAAACACATTCGACCTCAATGTGCAAATAACTGAACTCTTTGCTGTTTCCTTCCTGCTGTGTGTTAGTCTTCTAGATTTGTTTAACAGGTAAGCATTATTTCAGTCTTTGGGCATTTGTTTTTAATTTAAATTTGGATTAGAGGTTGTAACAGGAAAGCTAATGTGCTCAGTTCAGCCAAGTTTTCATTCCAGAGATGGCTGCTGGTTAGTAAAAACGTGACCTTGAAAAAGAACTGGTAGTTGTTTATTGCTGTGGCTCAGCTGGGGAAAGATCCATTTAAATGGGGAGTATTACAGTTGATCCTCGATGATGAGGTATTTTATTTACCTTTCCACTAGCCTTCCACTGCCACTGCTTCAGCACATGTGAAAGCATCATCAACTTCACAACAAGTTGATGGGCAGATTTTGCAATGGGAAAATTACTGGACTAAAAAGGAAATGGCAGAGAAAGGGAAGGATACCCCTGGTTGAGAAACGCTGCTACAGTGTATGCAAACTATACACAATATTGCTGTGTTTTTTTTTTCTTCGCTGGCAAAATTGGGCAAAGAATTTGTGTGGGGTGAACCCAGAATGCATGTTTTGGCACACTGAAAAGTTTTTGTTTTTTGTTTTTAAATTATAGTTGAATAAAAGGTTTCATCTCCTTTTTAAAATAAAATTCAGGTAACACCTGAAATGAAAATTCAGTTTCAATTAAAAATATCAACATAAATAAAATTTTTAAAATACTTGGTAACTTGAAACAATTCAACTGAGTTCATGGACCATGTCAGTCAATCTGAATCTGCATTTTAGTTACAAGGGGTAGGGGGAATTAAAAAAAAATCATCTCACTCTACCTAGGAATGCCTGCTCCATATTAGGTGGCTCATAGGCCATGATGTTACAATATCTGTTTACATATGAACTTTGGGCAGTAGTATGGCTAGCTCTTGCCATGGATTTCTTACACGGTCCCCAGTGGTTTGGAACAATTAACCATGGTGTGAACCTCCAAGTTCAGTATCTCATATCACTATTTCATACGGGCAGGAAACTTTAGTAAACTCTCTCTGTAATCTTGCCGCTTAATGTACATTTCTAGGTGCTCCATCATCTGATAGGCACCACATGTGACTGTACACTCAGAGCATCCTGGGTGAGTTTCAGTGGGTGACAGGACAGAGGTATGAGTTTTACATAGAATTTTTTTTGTGTGGAGAGGCCATGTGATGGTGGTGAAGTGGACATAGTGCTTAGCATTACTGTGGTCACCTGGGCATTGAAAAGACCCAGATCTCTTGGGAAGCGAGAGTACAGGTTGAACCTCTCTAATCCAGAGCTCTCTCATCTGGCAAACTCTGTAATCTGGCATGATTTTTGTTAGCCAGACAACCACTTATCATGGGTGTGGCCAAATTTCCCATGGTCCCGTAAAGTTTTACAGCTGCCAGTCCTGGCTTTGTTTCTGTGCTGTTATTTAGCTGCAATTTACCCCAAATGTCTTGTTAGAGTCAGGTAAGCAGTGGAAGTGTTAGTAATGAGCTAGAAAATCTTGACCTCCCATCATCTGGCAAATTCTCTTGTCCAGCACTGGTCAGCTTAAATGTCAAAGCATCAGGTTTGAAATACCCAACTCCTTTCTCCTGAAGAGTCACGTCCCGGTAGATTCTGAATTCCATGCACTCTGCTGATTCAGAAGAGGCCTTAAAAACCATGGAAATATAAGGCTGAAAGTCTGGAAGGGACCTCAAAGTTAGCAAGTACAGTCTTCTATACTTAAGCAGGGTCAAGTAATCCTAGACCATCCCCAATAAGGGCTGTCCAAGTTGTTTTTAAAGCCTGTATTCGTGGAGATTCCACAACCTCTCTTGGAAGTCTATTCCAGAACTTAACTATCTGTATAGCCTGAAAGCTTTTCCTAGTATCTAACCTAAATCTCCCTTGACCCAAACTAAACCAATTACTTCTTGTCTTTCTTTCAATGGATATGACAAACAGGTGATCACAGCTTTCTTTGTAACAGTTCTTAAGACATTTGTTATCTGCTCCCCTCTCAGTCGTCTTTTCTTAAAACCAAACATGTCCAGATCTTAATATTGCGTTTTCTAACCCTTTGGTCATTTTTGTTGGTCTCATCTGCAGTCTCCAACTTGTCTGAATGTTTCTTAAAGATTGGCACCTTGACTTGAACACAATAATCCAGATGATGTCTCCAGTGTCAAACAGCAGTCCCTTATCTTTACATATAAAACTCCTGTTGTTAAATCTCAGAATAGTCTGCTTTTTATTTTGTGTAACTGTATCATATTGTTCAGTCCTGTTCAATATGTGATCAACTATAATCCTCAGATCCCTTTAGCAGCACTTTCTCCTAACCATTTATTCCCCATTTTGTAGTTGTACATTGGATTTTTTTTTCCTAAGTGAAATGCTTTGGGCTTATCTATATTGCATTTCCTCTTGTTGAGTTCAGAACAATTTTCCCATTTGTCAAGGTCCTGTTGAATTTTTAATCTTATCCTCCAAAGTGTTTACAATCCCTTCCATTTTGGTGTTATCTGCAAAATGTATTAAGTGCACTCTCTACTCCCTTATCCAAGTCACTAGTGAAATATTATGGAATAATTTCAGTTTCAGGGCTAACTCTCCTAGCTTGATAGTTAGCCATTGATAACCACTCTGAGTACAGTCTTTCAAGCAGGTTTGTACCTACCTCATAGTAATTTAATCTGGACTGTATTTTTCCAAGTTTGAAAATGCTGCATTGAACAGTGTCAAAAACCTTACTAAAATAAATGTATACCATGTCTGCAGCTCTCCCCTCGCCATCCCTAGGCCAGTATCTCATTTACAGAAGGAAATTAGGTTGTTTGGCAGGATTTGATCTGAAAAAATCCATATGAATAATTTTATTATGCTCTAGCCGATAAATTGATTGTTTTGCTCTGGTATCTTTCCAAGTATCCAAGCTGGGCTGACTGGTCTGTAATTGCTTGCATGCTCTTTGTTTCCTTTTAAAATATATGAACTATGTTTACCATTCTCCCAGCCCTCTGGGACTTATCTGTCCTCCATGAGTTAACCTGAGATAACAGCTAGCAGTTCTCAGGTTGCTCTAGCTAATTCTTCACCCTAGGATGTCAAATAAGATTAATTTTATCAGGCTCTGCTGAACTGAATGCATCAAAATTATCAAATATTCTTTAACTTGATTTTTCCCTATTTTATCTTGCATTCCTTCCTCCATGTTTCCATTTTAATTGCACTGAGTATCTGGTCACCATTAACCTTTAAAAGAAGACTGAAGCAAAATAAGCACCTTAGTTTTCTTGGTATCATCAGTTTAGCTCACTTTGCCTGCTAAGTAGAGGTCCTTCCTTTTTCTTTGTCTTTCTTTTGTGCCTAATGTACTTGAAGAACCTCTTCTTATTGCTTGTTATGTCCCCTGGCTAGGTGTAGCTCATTTTATGCCTTGGGTTTGGTTTACACTAGGGAGTTAAGTCAATTGCAGATATTCAATTCTAGCTACTGCAATTGCATAGCTAGAACCAATTTATCTGCAATTGACTTACCTGGCTGTCCACACAGAGGGAGGTTGATGCGTGCATTTCTCTCATCGCCTTCCATTATCCCTTGCGATAGAGAAGAGTACAGAGGTCGATAGTTGACCCCAGACAGTTCGATTTCGTGTGTCTCTACTAGGTGCACAAAAATCAACCTCTGGATTAGTCTTCCTGGAAGTGTAGACATACCCTTAAATGTTCTAATTTTGTCCCTACATGCATGTGTTATTCCTTTTTATCCCTCCTTAACAATTCATCTATGTTACCACTTTGTATGGTCAGTTCTCTGAGTCTACAAAGTGTGCTTTTTAGAAGTGCATTGTCCTTATTTGCCTCCTCTTGCACCGTCCTTTCCTTACAGTCATGAAATCCATCATTTCATTATTGTTTTAGCCCAAATTGCCTCTAATCTTTGGATTCAGTACCAATTCCTCCTTGCTGGTCAGAATCAAGTCTAAAATAGCTGTTTCTCTGGTTGCTTCCTGCACTTTCTGAAACAAAATCTCATTTTATTTCCTCTCTGTGTCCATTGGAGATAAAGGTTATTCCACAAGACTGGGAGTTTGTTTTGGTGTCCCTGGCCAGACAGTTTAACCATGGTCAACTATTACAATGTGTCTCTGGTTGTTCCATTCAATGGATGGCTGCATTTTTGGCTCTCATGAGCAATATATTGCTCATTGTGCACAGTGGGATTAGATCACTGTGGTTGATAAAAATAAAGTAGCATCATTAATCATGGTGTCATTTGAGGCCAAGTAAACAGTTGCCCAGCCATGCTTGCCTTCTGACAGCTGACGTTGACACAGTGTCCATTGTAACTAAAGTGAAATCAATTCTAATTTCCGGAAGCCCAGGACGTGACAGAGGAGGTACATGTTCATGTGCATGCATCCCTTGATATAAGTGGCTGCTGTGCTCTTTTGTGCTGAGAAGTTCAAGGCCTGCTGTCCTCCCTGGTGGGAAGAGTTGTGTGGTGGCTGCAGTGGTGGCAGTTCCTCTGGCGGGTCAACAACTCCAACTCCAATCCCACACAGCAGCGGGCCAGCAGCTCTTCCATCAGTTTCTCCAGCAACTCCTCCAATGGTGGCAGCTTTGAGTCACCAGCATTTTTTGTGGCGTGGACTGGGGGAACCTGTTGGGGGTGGGTGAATGGTAAACTCTCATGTTTAACCGAAGCCCCTCCCCACCATTAGTCTATTAAATTAAGGGTTTATTGTATTTTATTTTAGGCATCCGTAAGCCCTTTTTTCTCCTGGTTCTAGTTGTTGAGTTTTACTTCCTCGCCTCAGACCTTACTCATAAGACCTTGGTTCCTAACTAGTTGCACAGCACAGTTCAGTGGATGGGGCTCACTCCTCTTTGTTTCCAAAGAGTCTGGATTTACGATGGCCTTTCAGCATGCAATTTCTTTGGCTTTGATTAGCTCCGTGTCTGTAGGCCAGTTAGAAAAGGTTCAAAGGAATGTTATGTTTATGTACATTTGGGGGGGGGGGGGGTTAAAATGACTACATTCCTTAAATCATGTTGCTCAACACTTCATTGGGCCTGGAAT
Source organism: Carettochelys insculpta (assembly GCF_033958435.1). NCBI lineage: Eukaryota > Metazoa > Chordata > Testudines > Carettochelyidae > Carettochelys > Carettochelys insculpta. The sequence goes on from NC_134141.1 coordinate 107,967,387, forward strand.
GCATGGAAGGGGAGGGAGGGGGAATTTGTGATTGCAAACTGGCTGTCTTTAAGTCTAATTCTTTTTTTTGAAAAAAGGCATTGCACGGGTGGTTGAGTGAATGAGTGGCTCCAAACCTCAGGGACTTTACTCAGGCTAAAAGACTGCAAAGAAAATGAGGAGAGTTAAACTAGTAAAAGCTTTCTGCTCAGAGTGTTGGATTACAGGTAACCTCAGCTGGGGCCAGCCATAGCACTTAGTAACAGGGCCTCCTGATGCTCTGGGAACTGAGAGCTTTGTGTTACCTTTGAAACCAAAAGGTGGTGCTCTGAAAACGCTGCAAGAGGGCAGAAAAAAGCCATTCCAGCTTCTACTATGTTGTACGGTGTCACATGTCATCGAACAGGCCGAGATCTACTCCAAATCTGAAGAGGGGGTCTTACTTGAGAAAGCTCATTACCTAATAAATAAATAAGTTCCTTAGTCTTTAAGGTGCTACAGGACTGCTTGTTTTTGTGTCAGCAAATACTTTAATTCTGTCTGTATTCCACCGTTGTTTCTTTTATTTGTGTGTTTTCTGTGCTTGTGGAAGAGGGTAGCTTATGTAATACTAGGACAGGGGTCAGCAACCTTTTCAAGGTGGAGTGCCAAAATTTGACCTTTTGACCTCCCATGTATGGTCCAAGTGCCAGTGATACCTTTTTAAAGTCACTAATAGTCCTACTTACAACAGGTTCATTTACAAAGATGCAGAGCTTTACTGTTTAGTGCAGTGAGTGGAAGGGGTTAGCCAGGGCACCCCTGGGCCCTCGTGCCTGCTTCCTGTAGGCTATGCATGGTGCAGGCTGGCTCCTACCACTTCCCCCGTCCTGCGCTTTGGCACTGCACTCTGGCAGGGTCCCCATGACAGGGGCTCCAGCCCTGTGCTATGGCGGGGGCCCCTGGCTCTGGCCTTGCACTGTGGCAGGAACTCTGTGGCAGGGGCTCCCACTGAAACCCCATGATGCGGCTGTGGCCCCATGGCAGAGGCTCCTGGCTCCAGCCCTGCAGGTTCTACATAAAGCTGCTTGGGATCACTTTAACTCCTCCACCTGAGCTCTCCAATTCTCAATCCATTTTTATATGATACGAAGATGCCTGTAGTTAAGAGAATTCCTTTTTTCCCCCTGCCCCATTCCTTCATTTAGATGTTCACATTCTCTTCAGATTTCTCACGATGGTCCAAAGGTGCAAGCACAATTCTGCAACTCAAATGCTGCCCTGATGAGCATAGGAGCCACCAGACCTGGAAGAAGGACATGCTTATATCACTCAGGCAACATCTACAGCACAAAGTCGATTTTTAAGGCAGTTAGCTTGATTTTCACAATATGACTGTTTACTGTGAATACCATTAGGTCGATTTTAAGGAGCAAAAGTGGACACAGCAGTGGTGACCAAGCATGTTGCAGTGTCACCAAAAGATGCATGACTACAGAAAGAGGACTCGGCAGAGCTCCTGACAGCTGTCAGGGAGCAAACTGACATGCTGCATTCCATGCTAGAGCTGCAGAGGGACATCCACCACACGACTCATTCTGTGGACTCCACACCCTGTTGCCCAGCCTTCCTTTGATATGACTCAACTCCTCTCTCTCTCTCACTTGGGGTCCACAAAGACCGGGGAGGGCAAAGACAATCTCCGGCTCCACCATCATGACCTTTCCCCACCGCAAAAGGCTATTCCACCACAGGTGATGCCAGGATTCCCTTCTTCTTTTCCACCCATTAATCCCCCTGCCCCCAACAAATCTTTTTTGTGAAAACCACAGTTTCATTTACTGGTTCATATGGGTGGGGTGCAGTAGGAGGTGCTGTCATAAAGGTCAAGGATACATAATTGTGGGGGATGGGAGTGGTATCGCAATAGCCAAGTGTAGCAGAATCGTGCCTGTCTTCTCATTCAAAAAGCTATTTTTCAAAGCCTCCCTGATTATTGTTGCTTCTGCAGGTGCATTGGTGAATGCACTCGTGGCTGTCTGTGCATAAACCCCACTCATGGCATCTGCCTCTGCAAAACAGGCTGGCATGAAATTTTCCCCCCTTTGATTTGCAAATGTTATGGTGGAATACAGCACACTGCAACTTCAGTGGGGACGTTGGTTTGGGAAAGGTCCAAATGGGTCATAAGGCACCTCAATCTGGCTTTTGAATGGCCAAAGGCACATTCCACTGTCATTCTGCACTTGCTCAGCCTGTAATTGAAGTGCTCTTTGCTGCGATCCAGGGACCCTGTGTATGGGTTCATGAGCTCAGGAAGCAGTGGGTAAATAGGATCGCCCAATATTGCTATGGGCATCTCCATTTTGCCATGCTTGATTTTCTGGTCTGGAAAGAAAGTCCCATCCAGGAGCTTTCTGTACAGACCTGAACTCTAAAGATGCTAACATCAAGCACCTTTCCCTACCATCCCACTTCAATGTTGGTGAAACAATCTTTCGATCCACCAATGCCTTCAACGCCATGGAGAAGTACCCCTTGTGATTTGTGTGTTTTGAGGACAGGTGGTCGAGGACCGTGATGGGTATGTGTGTTCCATTTATTGCCCCACTGCAGTTAAGAAACCCCATGGTGACAAATCCATCCACTATGTGTTGGACATTTCCCAGGGTCGCGGTCTTCTGCATCAGATGGTGGCAGATTGCATTGGCTACCTGCATCACCACGGCCCCCGCTGTAGATCTGCCTACCCCAAATTGATTTCCCACTGACCAGTGAGTATTGCAAACTTTCACTGAGCAATTGCCATTTGCTTGTCAACTATCAGAGCAGGTCTCATTCTGGTATTGCTGCTCTTCAGGGTGGGAGAGAGCAAACCACAAAGTTCCATAAAAGTGGCCCTTGTACCTGCGAAAGTTCTGCAGCCAATGCTGGTCATCACAGACCTTCAAAACAATGTGGTCTCACCAGAGTGTTCTGGTTTCACATCTCCAGAAATGGTGCTCCACTGTAAGCAATGCATCCAGGGCAGCCAGTAACTCTGCACTCCTGGTCTCCAGTTCAATATCATCTGAATCACCTTCATCCTCTCACTGGCTGTTCTAATGAAATACTGCACAACACTTTGGGAAGTGGCCATAACACACCATGCTCCAACTATAAGCTGTTGTGGATCCATGCTAGCACCATACAGTGGTGTCAGCCAGGGGAAAGCTTTTGGAAAAAAGGCACAAAAATCACAAAAATAATGGGTTTTTTTTCCATTGGAGGTGGGGGTGCATGCTATGCACTCTGGGATGATATCAGACACCCACAAGCACTTGTGGCTCATTTTTTCCCATAAACCACTGGTACAAAAACTCAGAATGCAATAGGGCACCTGGCACTGTGGTATAGGTACTTACAATGCATTGCTGATGCAGTCGAACCTAGGTAAGGCAATGGAGACATGCCACATCGACTTCATGAAATCTAGTGTTAAAAAGTTGATGTTTTGACTTTAACATAGCCCAAGTGCAATGGCAGCCCTCTTTTGGCATTAGTTATGTTTTTTGGGAATAGTCATTATAATTTCACATGGTGTGGTTCCAGTTTGTGGGAGAATAATAGTTCTATGTTGTTGGTACCAAATCATTTTGCAAAGATTAAGATAATCGGTGGACTATTGGTTCTTATGCCACTCCTTGATGAATTATTGTGCATGTATGTGGTCCAAGGGATTCCTGTAAGTCTCTGTGCTCCTTTTATGTTCTCTGCCATTTGGCATCAAGGGGTCTCTATGTCACGTTTGTAGATGATGTAAACTCTGTAATCAAAGGCAACAGTTTACCACTATAGAACTCCAGTTTTATACCAGTATGATTCCAGTGAAATCGTACAGTTGTGCTGATGTAAATCTGGACTATCACAGAGTGGTTCATTTTTGCACAGTGTTCTGGGATGAAGAGTGCAACGTAAATGTGAGATACTAAACTATTTCTGTGATATTTTCCATAGAAAGACTCCATGGAAACTGGACTGCAAGTTAGACTGCAAGTAGCTCTGGTTTTAGCTCCGTTACTTGTCTGCTCTGTGGCTTTAGGCAAGTCCCTTGTCTTAAATTAGATTGCAAACATAGGCTGTCTCTGTGTTTGTACCACTCCTACCACAAAAAATAGGCCATTCTTCTTGATTGGGCACTACTGTAGGTGAATAATCAAAAAAAAAATCTTAGCAAAAAGTTGCCTTATGAACATGAGCTCTTTTGTGAGGCGTAAGAGTACCAGTTAGACATTTTTAAGTGAATGTTCTCTCCTGCTGAATACGTATAACTTTGTTTAATACTAATGGAAATTAATCACAGGCATTGGTGGGAGAACAGCATCTGAAATCTGTGACCATAATATTTGTAACGTGTAACAGAATAAACATGCTTCTGCGGTGTATTTCCATGAAGTAGGTACACAGTATCTGCAAATGTTTCAATGGAAACAGAATGGCAGATACTTAGCAATGAAATTGCTTTGGGCTTTTTTTTTTTTTTTTTTTTTGTACATTAGGTAGCTTTGTTCTGGCTCAGAGAAGTCACCGTGCTGTGATCTTGTTTGTTCTGGATGTTTCAAATGCTTATCTGTAGTCTCTTACAGCTTGTTTCCTGTACTCGGGGTCAGTTTATTCAGGTTTAATGACTCTTACGGGGCATGTTTTCATTCCAGACAAGAGTATTCAATATGCCATTTGTAGGTTTCTTTTAACGGGTTTATCTTAGGTCAGTAGTTGAAGTGGGAGAAGAAAGTTATGGGTGTTTTATAACAGTCTCCTTTTATTACGCAGAGTTCTTGTTGGTCTTCAATTCTTCCAGCACAAGGAGGTTCTAGTGAAGATGGGAAAAGGAGCAGATGTCTTCGCAGATGTGTAGCATGAGAAGAGGCTTAACAGGGAAGGAAAGATGGTCCTGGGTGTAAAGGATGGGCTAGAGGAATAAGTGACATACGTTCTCTTCCTAGTGCTGCCATAGATGCCTTGTGTGACCTTGAGCAAATTATTTTTTATACTGTTCTGTGGGTTTTTTCATCAGTCTTTGAATATATGCCTGTTTTGCTGGGTTTTAAACTTTCATTAATGTTTGCTTAGTCCTTTTGAGAGCTTCAGCTGGAAGGTCTGACAGAACTGGGTTGGTGTTTTACTAATAATGCAGGGAGATAAACAAGTGTTCATTACCTCCCTTGCTGTAATATGCTATTCAGTTCCACAGTTGCAGGAATTTGAAAGTAGCCTTATGATTGTGACTAATTACCTTAGAGAAAGAGACGAGGGTCAACTGCTGAGATTGTAGGCTACTGTGGTCCTGAACTCTCGCCCAAATCAGGAAGGGTGCAAGTTCTTCCACTTAAGTTATGATGCAGTTAGATGCAAGGAAATTAGAGTTGTCTTAGATCATGCGTCCTAGATTTGCCATTCTGCATGATGCTGTCAGAAAGCCCTTACTATACGTGGTGAGTGGGCTGGAGGAAGGGGAACTAAAAAGAAATTTGGATTTATGTTTGTGTAATTTCCCCAAAAAGGAGTTCTTCAGAAGGTCTCATCTAAAACATAAATAAACAAAAATTGAAGGACATCAAAAATGAGGAAAGTTTGAGATTGCTGTTTAGTCTTCATTCTCTTTTACCAACATAAGGTGACATTTTCTCCTCTGTTGATTTCAGTTTCTACATTATCGCATCTGTATCGCTCTCCCCAGCCCAAGTCACATGGTTTGTTATACCTCCCCTATTTCTAAAACTGGATCCTAACATGTGCCCACTTAATACATATATGTAGAAGTCATACATTTCAGTGAATAATTGCTACACATAGGTGATAGTTTCCAACTTTCTCATGACACTTTTGGATACCATTTAAAAAAAGGTATATATGAGGGGAAAGTACTCAGATATTAGGTGTATGTTTTCTTTCATTTTTCTTTCCTGAATTTTAAAAAAAAAGATAACAATTCAATTCCTGGTTGTGCCACTGATTTCACATCACAAAATCTATCTTTGCATCAGTTCCCTGCCTCTAAAGGAACAGTAATCATTTTCACGTTACTGCTACAAAGCAGGGAATAACTACATTCTAGTATTGAGAGGTGCTCTGATTCTACAACAATGGGAGGAATATAAATACTCCAATGCCTTGTGGGGGGGTGGGGGAGCGGAGAGACACACAATAGCTTCTCTCACCACCCATAAATGTCTTAATTGCTGGGGTCAGTGCCTTCATTGCACTTGCTCTTGGGTACTTACTTGTTTACATGACAGTAACTGCCAGTGCAAAAACCCACAGGTTCAGAATTATGCCTGAAATTATTTATATACATATTTTTTTAAAGGAGAGCTAGCAAAGGCTCGTGGAAAATATGTTGCATAGTAACTCAGCCTTGCCAAGATCCTAGGGTCATGTAGAGATAGAGGTCTGGTTTCTGGCCACTCAGGATGCCACTATTAGTAATTACACAGTAAGTGGGACAGGGTTTGCCTGGCGTCCTTAGCTGTGAGCTATCTGCTCTCACATAGCTAGTTGTCAATCTTAAGTTATTATGACCCACCCCCCACCATAGTATCTTAGTTGCTGCATATATATCCCATATTAATCCTCACAACATCTTTGTGAAATTACTATTCCTCTTTCACAGATGGGGAACTGAGGCACAGAGGGAGAAAGTGACTTGACCATGGTCACATATAAAAGCTATGAGCGATCAGGGACTTGAACCTAGTTCTTCAGGTCATAGGCTGGAACCCAAACTACCAGATGAGTCTTCCTGTCTTTAGTTGGTTGCCCTGGAGTTCTAGTCCGTTCATCCCTATCACAGAGCAGGATGAAATTAATTTAAAAAAAACTACAACTGAGAGCTGTCACTTGTCTTCTAATAGGAAAAAAAGGAAATGCGCAAAAATGAAATCGAAGAAGCCATGAGCTTGTGAAATTGTAAAGGCATCTCTAATCCATACTGCTTTCTGGGAAAAAAAAAAAAAAAAGCAAGTTCTGCAATGAGTAGGATGTAGCGTTTGTGCTTGACTATAAAGTCTTCTGCTTGTGTGGAATACAACAACACATCAGGGCCCAGGCTTGTGCTTTTGTGATTGTATTTTATTACACTCATCAATGTGTGAATCTTACTCTGCTTACCTATAAATAGTGGATTGGTTTGGTGTTCATAGTTGGTCATGTTGATACTTTTAGGCCTCTGGATGGATAGTCATGTACTATATATTTCAGTGCATCTATCTGTCAGTGATGTGTTTGTTCAAGAACTTGTCTTAAACTGTAAGAGCTACGACCATGAAATCTGGTATGTAGCTTCGTCTTACCCCCACTTAAAGGTCAGGGTTTGGTTGTGCCTGGGGAGGAGGCAGTGTGTGAAATCTGGATAGCTCAGTGGTTTGAACATTGGCTTGCTAAAGCCAGGATTATGAGCTCAATCCTTGAGGCAGTAATTTAGGGACCTGGAGTAAATAGATTTGCCGGGGGGGCGGCGGGGAAGGGATGGTGCTTGGTCCTGCCAAGAAAGCAAGGGGACTAGACTTGATGACCTCCTGAGGTCCCTTCCAGCTCTATAGTGTCCCAGGATTTCCCAGAATGTGGAAAGGGAGCGGCATTGACAAGAGGGACAACCAGCTTCAGACCTGCCATTGGAGGAGTGAGTGCAGGGAACAGCGATACTGCAGAGTGACCACTGGGGCCAGCCACAGAAGGAAAAGAGTGGCTGGCAACTCCTGTGCACAGTTAGCCCCAACTGCCCTTGAACCTGCAGCCACAAACCTTGATGCTGGGCTGGGGAAAAAAGCTGTTCCCCTGAGCTGCTGCTGCTGCTGCTGTACCAGGGCTGGGGAAAAGAGACCCAGCCCCACATTTGGATTGCCCTCCGTCTGGTTGGCAGGGAAAGCCCCCCCCACCCCCAAAAGAAGCCCAACACCAGCCTCTCCTTGTGTGTGGGAAGGTGTTTCTGCCCCTGGGGCTGTGGCTGCAGAACCTGGCTGGGCCCTGCTGAGTCCTCCCCACACTCAGGAGATGCTGGGGCCAGGAACCATGACTGGACCCCCATGAGGAGATGCCAGGGCTGGGCACTAGTTCTGAGCCCTATGGACCAGCTCTACCTTTGTCGCAGTGGTTGCCCAGGGTGAGCCCCCCTCAGCTCCACCCCCACTACCATCACTGTACTACCTTCCACCCTCTTCTGAACCCTCCCATCAAAACCCCTGCTTTGACATCTGCACCCCCTCCCTGTACCCTGACACACACACCCTGTGCCCTCACCACACCAACCCCATCCCTTCCCCTCCCACCCTCTGACCACAGCACACCCCAACACCACTTAAAAGCCCCTACCAAACCCTAAACCCTCAATCCACAACACTCCACCCCTTCCCTGACATTTACACCCACATCCCCTCCCCAGACCCTCCTCAGTCAATGTGCTCCGAGTCCCCACCACCTTGCTCTCACTCCAGTACCCCCACCTCTGTCCTGAGTCCTCCACACCAAAAACCCTGCCTGCCCTCATTTATCCACCCTCTACCCTCAGCCCCATCACACAACCCCCCTCTGCTCTTACCCACCACCTTGTGCCCATACTGCAGCACCCTCCACCCCCTGCAACTCTTACAGCTTCCTGCTCTCACGCCTGTGCCACCCAGCGTCAGCCTTCCCCCACCCTGACAGGCTGCAAATGTTGTCGACTAACAGATGCTATGTAATTTTGAATCACTCTGACTTGTATTAATACAAACTTTTTCTTCGCTTGTCAAAAATATGATCATTTGCACAAACCCATTTACATTTTCTTTTTGTTTTCCAAACAGGAATGAACTCTTACTTCACTTAAGCACCCAAGCAACACCAGGTCAGTTTGCTGGTTGATATGTAAATATAGAGGGATAGCTCAGTGGTTTGAATGTTGGCCTGATAAATCCAGCATTGTAAGCTCAATTCTTGAGGGGGCCATTTAGGGTTCTGGGGCAAAGAGGTTTCTGTTTTTTAAAAAAAAAAGTGCAGGGGCGTGGAGCTTGATCTTGCCAAGAGGGCAGGGGACTGGACTCAATGACCTTCCATCCCTTATACTTATGGAGGTATGTTCAAGGTTTCTTCCAGGAGCAGTGTCCTAATGGTCTATACACTAATGTCTGCCTTGCGGGGCCTTTGAGTATTAAATTGGCTTAAGACTGATCCTCTTCTGTGGTGACCCCATAGAACTGGGGATTCATAACTTGTTGGGTATTTATTTCAGCAACTTCCTTCCCACTTTCAAGGCTGTTTATAAGAGCTAGGCCCTGTTTTGGTCAGTCTGCTCTTTTGCAAGAGTACCCACCTTCTTGCATACACTTCTCTTTTGTGGCTTTTTAGCTCTGGGTGCTTCTTCATTTCTTAGTTCAGTTCTTCAAGTGCTATTGATATAAGAACCAGCGTTCTGTGGGGCTTTTCTGTACAGAAGGGCTAATTCTTGCTCACTTTCTCCAAACCCATTTACTCACCTGGCTTAACCAATGCTTTGTAAAAGTTTCTTTGTTCATGTGATCTGTCAATTGTGTTATGCCTTATGGGCAGGACTTTCAGAGGCATTCAAAACAGGCCTACCTTTACTCCCATGGTTTATGGCTACATTACAATGATCTTTTGAAAGAAGTCCTTCTGGAAGATTTCTTCCAAAAGACCTTCTTTCGATAGAGTGCAGCCACTCACAGAAAAGGGGATCAAAGGAGGGATCTGCTCTTTCAAGAGAATGGGCCAGGAATCAAAAAATCAGGTGCCATGAGAACTGCTCTTTCGAAAAAAAGGGCCCGTGGAGCCTCTGCACACGTTTTCTTTCCAAAGAAGCTTTCAAGAGAAGGCACTTGTCCTGAAATGGAAGTGGAGTTCTTTCAATTTTATTTTGAAAGAATGTTTTCTGTGTGCAGACTCTCCGTGGGATATTTCAAAAGAGCTCCTCTTTTTTTTTAAAAAAAAACAACCTATTTTGAAAGAACTTGCTAGTGTAGACGTGGCCATTGACTTTAAAGAGCAGACTTAAGGCAACAATGAGCACTTCTGAACAGCCCACCCTATGTTTCTTCATAAGTCTTGATGAGTATTTCACAGTTATGTTGAGTACTACTGACTTGAGCTCATGTCCCTCTGTGCACCTGGAAACAAGATCAGATCGGCAAGAGACTCTCATAATGAGTTAAATTTTTCTTAGCTGTGAAAGTATGGTGATGATTTAACTTTTATGTAATTGCCATGGCTAAATTTTCATTCTGCTGTTTATGTGGGCCGAGGCAATTTCTAAAGATCAATGTATTTCTGCATTGTTTCCTCCTGTGAGTAGCCTACTCATGAGCAAGGATTAGAGATTTAAACCATGTTGGCATTTTTAAAGCAAATGAAACACATCATAGAAGAGAGCTAGAAATTATAATGTGAAAAGAAAGAACTTCTTCCTCTCCCATTTCCTGTTTGGTCTTTTTAAATTTTAGGTCACTTCTTAGCTTTAAGAGTCGTGTGCTTATAAATGATTCGCTTTCTGTTATGTATCAAATGCTCCTTGTTTTTTTTCTTCCCCCTTTCCATCTGACCTCTCTTCTGTTAATCAAAAGCAGGATGTGCAATTTCAAAAGGAGACAGAGTGAGATGAAGAAAGAGGTCAAGGTCAAATGGAAAGTATGTATATTGGAAGAAAAATCCAAAATGGAATCTAATTTGTGTGTCAGCAAGATTTCTCCCCTCCCCCACAAGCTCTGGTGTTTATCGATAAAGGGCAGCTCAGAGCAAAGCACATGCACCCAGATGCTAGACTAAAAATAACAGCATTTATTTTTACACAAACCTAGTTGTCTAGAGATGTGTGCAACTGCTTGGTGATATCTTTATTGATTTCTTATTATGCTACAGAAGAACTCACAGCATGCAAGGCACTATGCAAATATGTAGTGAGCAGTAAAGCCAATCCCCCAGCATGCCAAAATAGACCATGGGAATCAATGAGATTCTTAAATTGTTAAATTCTTTTTATTTGGTTTCTGAGTTTTAGGGTGTAGTAGGGTTACATTTCCAGGCTGTGCAACCATGACAGGGACTTTTTTTTTAAAAAAAAATATGCCAGGCAAGATGCTTACGTAATCACATGCCTCCAGGAGCTGGGGCTTTAAGAAACACTAAACTGTTGCAAGACTTGCCATGCTGAGAGACCGGCAATTCTGAAGAGCTGCTTGGATTTTTATACTCCTCAGTGTTCAGCCTTCACTTTTATGGTTTGAATACAGTGATTCTGAAGCTGAGGGCTTCCCAAGAGCAGTAGTGAGGTCCCCTGGTGTCCACCCCCCTGTGCTCCATGAGGGTCTCAGCCAAGTGTTTGTAAATGGAGCTGTTGTCTGTATGTACTTTGGTCAGGGGGCGAGGAGGTAGACTGCTGATGAACTCCCTCCTGCTCCTCGGCAGCTGGGCAAGGGACAGAGTTGGGTGGGATCCTGATGTCCATTTTACACTCGGAAAAGGGACATTTTGCAATAGCAGGTCTCACCACATAGTGGTGGTGTCTAGTCCTCTAAAGATTTTAGTACTGTGGCAGCAGATGTTGACTTTGGAGAAGACACGCTGCATTATCATTTAGGTTTGGGATATGCTAGGTTTGTGATGCAGGGGCAATGTGGGGAGAAGGAAGGTGAGCAGACAGCAGGAGAATTTGTCCTCTTGGGTTCTAATTAGTCAAGTCATATAACAGTTGCCTTCTTGGAAGCCAGTGTTAGTGCTGAACTGAGATTTCTGGAACAAAGATTTGAGCTGCATGGTGTTTGACCATCCCTATTCCAGGAGTGATAGGTATGTGTAAATCAAGTGCATTTAGCATATTATATATATGTAAGGAATGTGGCAGCAGGAACTCAATGCTGCTGAAGGCTGGGAGGAATGTCTCCCAGAGCTCATTTGCATGAGAATGCAAAGGTGTGCATATGTGATACCTTGCAAACAAAGACTGATGGGTAGCAAGGAAGCAATGAGGTTTTGTCTATTGTAAACACATTGTTGTAAAATCAAAATTTATGCTAACACTCAGTATAAGAATTGTGAAATCTCACCAATGCTCCAAGTCATTGTGTGGGACAGGGCAGTCGATGTAACTGCATAAGACATAGATTACACAGGGCTCCCTGGTTTAAAGCATTGTAAAGGAGATGGGGAAGGATATAGGTTGAACCAGCTAGCTGGGTGTCTTGGCCCTGCCTAAGCCTTAGCTATAAGTCTGGTTTGACTAGTCCTCCTCACCTGCTAAAAGATAGCACTAGATACTAGGATTTTTATGAGACTCCACTTTGATAGATATGAAGAGCTGAAATCATAAGGTGGTAGCCAAGGCCACTAAAAGCTGAAATTACAGAGTCGTGCCTCAGGCTTGTGGCAAAACCCACAGCAGATGGACAGATGATGTGACTGGCAGCTGGCCGGTAGGAGGAGCAGCAGACAGCCTGACCAGCGGATGGATGGTAAGAGGAGCAGCAGATGGCCTGACTGGGGGACAACCAGTAGGAGGAGCAGCAGCAGACGGACAGTGCAACCGGTGGACAGGTGGAAGGAGGAGCAGTGGATGGTGCAACTGGCCGCCAGCCAGTAGGAGCAAGCAGAACCCTGGACCAGCACAAAGGTGGCATTGTCTCAGGTTCCATGAGGGAATGCATTAGCGTGAGGTGTCAGTGCCCACATGGACTGGACCAAGTTGTAAGTGAGGCATTTGAATTGGGGGTGTGGAGAAAGTTGGGTGTGTAGATTGGCTGTTTACTGTATTGGACTGGTGAGCCTGAGAGGCCAAGGACATTGTTCAATGCATTTGAGCTGGGACAATTACTTGAGGACTGGCTATGAACTCTGGGTGTGGTGTTTTCCCAAGCTTTTGCTAACTGACCTGTCTGCCTCTTTTGTTAAATGTTCTCTTCTACACTCAGACTCTGTGCTTGCAAGTGGGGAAGCATTGCCTCTCTGAGGCACCCAGCGGTGTGTGAATTTCCCAGGCTACTGGGTGGAGGCTTGAGCCAGTTCTGTGTGAGATGGTTGAAAAGGAACCCCTAGATGTCAAACCTGGCCCTGGTTGCTGCCAACTCCTTCTGGCAGAAGGGTTACACACACACACACACACACACACACGTAGAGAGAAAGAGAGACCTGTCTCATAGAGCTGGAAGATAACCTCTCAAGGTCCTAAGTCCAGTCCCCTGCAGTCACAGCAGGACTTGTGTTATAATCCCTGCTAGATTTTTTTTTCCTTTGCCCTAGACCCCTAAATGGCCTCCTCAAAGATTGAGCTCACAATCCTGGGTTTATAAGGCCAATGTTCAAACCACTGAGCTATCCCTCCCCCATATCACTGATGCCTCCTTTCCTGGGAAACCAACCTGCAAAGCCTGGGACACCTGGAACACGCTCTTGACAGAGGGGCAACGTTGATATCAAAATGGGACACTGGTGCTGGAAACAGAGGCAACAGTCTTCCTCCCACCACACACACATCCTCTGGGCACATTTCTTATCTGTGGACTGGATACTTGATTGCCTCCTTCATGTACAATAATATGTTGACCTGAGATGGGCTAGTTCGTTGTGACTGGCTACTATGTTCTCTCTGGACACCAACTCCATCACACAACGATTTTTGCACATTTAAGCCTGTTCTGGCAGCGTTCCCCATGCTCCTCTTTTTCCTCGTTGTTTACTAGGCTGCTTCTCCCTTTTTTTTTTCTCTGCATCCCTCTCCTGTCCAGATCAGAAAGCTTCGTTAATAGATATAGGGATTAAGTGGGTCCCTCTGCAACGAAACACCGTGAGTCTGAAATAAACTTCTTCTGGCATTCAACAGAACTGTGTCAGATTGAAGACATCCTAAGCTTTTCAGTTGCGAACTTGTTAGGTACGTTGAGTGGACACCTCCAAAGAAAGTTCAGATGTGGCAAAAGGTGATGTTGTTAAGGTAGGAGGCATATTTCCCTTTTGAATTAGTACAGAACTAATACTGGGAGCCTCTTTGATGATAAGTAGTGAAACCAAAGTCCTGATCATATTTGGTCAGTGAATAACCATTAGCACTAGAAGGTAAGGATTGAGCCATGGTCTCCTAACTAAATACCCTTGAAGGTGTCAAATCCTGGGATCCTGCATCACTTTACCTGAGAGCAGAGGGATGGACTTCAGTTTGCAGCTATTTAAAAAAGATTCTGAGTATCAGAGGGGCAGCCATCTTGTCTGTATCCGCAAAAACCACAAGCAGTCCTGTGGCACCTTATAGACTAACAGAGTTATTGGAGCATAAGCTTTGTGGGCAAAGACCCACTTCGTCAGATGTGGCGAAGTGGGTCTTTGCCCGCAAAGCTTATGCTCTAATAACTCTGTTGGTCTATAAGGTGCCACAGGACTGCTTGTTTTTTTTTTTTTTTAAAGGTGGCAGTCTACAGTATGGTAGATAGAAGTTCTGTTTCATATTATTTTACATTCACCCATTTAAGTATAAATACAAATCCTCAGGGGTTTGGGATCCTGTCGGTCTCCTGCCTTCCAATCCTGCCTCTCTTCAACTCTCATCTGAAATCCAAGGCCTGATTCTCCGCTCACCCCACTTTTATAACAGCATAAGTCCAATCGCTTCAAAGAAGTCATGAGTATGTGGGTGAGAGGGGAATGGGCACGATGTATAGTCAGTCCCGGCTGTGTTTCTGTCTTTGATTTCCAATTCCTTTTGCTAGTGTTTAAATCTCTAAAGCAATTTGGGGTTAATATATAAAAGAAGCTACATAAATTAAAGCTCTTTTATGGGGAATCTGTGCTCACACTGAAATCTCTGTAATTACTTTCTTTTCCAAGGGACATCACTATAGCGAGGTTTCCCACATCAGCCACGTGAGTGACTAAATAGTACAATGGGTCAATGTACCAGCATTTCCTCTCTGGACAGATGATTGATATAGCTTAGGTCACAAGTGAAAGAAATTGTGTGGTCTTAAACCTAGTTCCCAGTGGACATTTACCCACATTACTTACAAATCCATTGCCCATGATCTTGGGACAGAATTGATTGTCTACTGCCAGAGGAAGGAGTTTACTGCTTAGGATGTGCAGTTGGCAGAGCTGTGTCAAAAGCAGTATTCTGTACTTACATTGCAGTGTCCATCAAATGAACTGACAGTTAAACAAGAACCTATTGCACAGGGGACCGTTAATCTCATTCTACAGATGAGAAAACTGAGGCATTAGAAGGTGGTGATTTTTCTCTAGCCGCTCAGCTTGTGCTGAAAATAAAAACCAGATTTACTGAATCTCAGTCAGGTGTTCTTTTTTTTTAAGCCAGCTAAAAGCCATCTTTTAAAAAATACCCATAGAAATATCATGGGACATATCTGCAGCTGGTGTGATTTATATCATTCTATTGACTTGAGGTCAATAGAGCTATATGGATTTACAGATCTAGTGCTGATAAATAATATGCTAAAAACCACAAACTGAGATATACTTAACATCATAAAGTCTTGCTGGTCCCCTGACAGAAAAGGAGAGAGCACACATCTGTGTGTTTTGGCTATCTGAATTAATTATATGTCCCCTGAAATGGTCTATAATTTCCCATTGAGGACAGAAACATTTCAGTGGTAAGGGCAGACCTGGTCAAGCAGCTAGTGTTTCTGTGGCTGAACTTAGCACACAAGCTGTTCCTAGCTGCAGCAGATGTTTTTGCTTTTTAAAGTCTGTGGGAACCTTATTGAATCTAGTTTTTTTTATTTCCTTGTAGGAACAAATGCCAACATTGCCAAGATCCAAAAAGCTTGACCTCAGCAATATGTTGTTACTGGAAGGTATTGTGCCTCGATATCCTATTGTCCTTTTCATGTAATAAACTGGAGAATCTGAATGCCAGATTTGTTTTTTTTTCTTTTTTTCACACATACAGGGTTTATGGATCGTTGCTGTTATTCAGATACTTCTAATAATTCTCATGGCAGCAAAATACTGGAAAATACATGGTAGGCATGATCTCTCTTGATGCCATGAAATACTGGAGATGCACCTTGCTTATGTGGTGTTGAGCAAGCTGAAAATTAAGCTTTAAAACAGACCTTTGCATCCACTGGTTTTGCTAGTGCCTTGAGCAATCACTAGCCAAATTACAAAAAGGCCAAACATTTCAAGAGCATTTGATAACCTTGACTCTGTTTTGAGTGTCTAGTAGGAAATAACTGGGGGTTCTGAGCTGGGAACTCAATAACCAGACCACACCTAATGAGCGGACATTCATGATTTTTGGTTTTTGTGTGAGTTTGGAGTTGGATTCATCTCCTACCTACAGATGGCATTTCCTCCTGCCAAAGAGGCCATGCACTTCACAGGGCTTTCCCTCTAGGGCAGGCTGTGCTCCACAAACCCCTTCCCTCTGGTTTCTGATAGAGAGAGAAAATCTTTAGTTTCCAATGGAGGCGTCACATGAGCCCCATTGACAATTACTGCATCTTCTGACCGCCCTAACTTCACCCCTTCTCCTCATGGCACAGCATATGCTCAGGACAGCCCTGGCTCTTCAACAATCCCACCTAGCAAAAGATGTCAAATACCCAAAGGTAAATTCAGTCCTCCCAGTCAACATTTTGCAATAAAACCTTGTTAGCAAAGCAGGCTCCTCAGCCATGCCGTTTGGAGTTTAGAGTTGGGAGTTTGAGGTTTGGTACTTTTAGCCAACAAAGTGACTGCTCAGCTAGCCTTTGCTTGCAAATCTAAAAGCTGAATGATTTGCTCTGGAAACATATTGGCTCGTAGTTTTTTTATAAACTGGGCTCAGTACTTTCTGAAGAGTTATGGTTCGGCACCAATGTGCCAAAAGGCTTTTAAAAGCATACATGTGTGCTCTTCTCCCAACGCTGGCTGACTGAGGTAGGATTGTTTAACAGGCTGCCAGGAGTGCCTATGAAATGCAGCACTGGAAGAAAAGAAGGTTTCCAGTACCCCCTGTCTCCTGATACACAAATGTTTAAAGTCATCGAGTTTATAGCCTCCCAGATGTTGTTTAGTGATGGGTTGAGCCTGGGAAATGAGACCAGTGTGGCAATGTGAATACTTCCAATCTCCAGCAAGCTAGGTACCTGGCCTGGCACAGTGTTGGATCATAACAGGCCTGTGTTTGAACTTCATAGCATCACTAGTGCAATGGATAAGACTAAACCTCCCCCCTGAGCTCTGTTGAATTTAGTGTGTTGTTTGCATATGGCCTTTTTTGATACAGTGTCAGTGGGGATATAACAAAAGCCTGGGTGCTCTGAAAATAATACTGTAAAATCTTGTTTATCCAGCACCCAGATAACCAGCGCATTGTGATATCAGGCTGAGGCTGGCTGCCCCAGGGCCAGTTACCCGACTAGGTTCAACTGAATGGCTGGGGCAGGCTGGCTGGCAAGTGGCCCCAGACAAGTGTTGGCTGCTAAAACCCTTCCAGGTGACCTATGTGACTCATTGAATTTGGCCATGAAGGTTGTCAATTTTGTGAACAAAAGTGCTTTAAATACAAGACTTTTTGCAGCTCTTTGCACAGATTTGGGAGTGGATCATAAAACACTTTTGTTTCACACGGAGGTGTGATGGCTTTCCAAAGGGAACATACTTTTGAGATTATCTGAACTGAAAGATGAAGTGGAAATTTTCCTCAAGTAATGGAAAAAAAGAAGTTATATTGTGCGTTTACAGACCAAACACTGCAGCTTTCACTGGCATACCTCATGGACATTTTTGAATCTTTCAACAACCTCAATCTGAAGCTGCAAGGAAACAATGCTGAAAACATTTATAGCACACCATGATGCCATCAAAGCATTTACAGAAAAAAATCCAGCTTTGGAAACATTGAACACAAGCTCAGATGCCCAACTTTTTGTCTCTTCCAACATTTTCATCACTTGCTGAAAATGAAAGTTTCCAAGAACTTTGTAAAGAGGATGTGGAGAACAAAATTGTGTTTCATCTGGACAGCCTTGCTGATGAATTCATCTGCTATTTTCCAGACATCTTTTCTGGCAACCCCATTCATAAATTAGTAAGCAATCTGTTCAACGTTGATGTCGATTTATTGCCAGAAGTATTGCAAAAACTAGCACTTGAAATCAAACATGATTCAAGTGCAAAGGATAGTTTCAAAACCTCAAGCTCCTGAATTTTGGATAAAATATTTCCCAATGTACTCGAAAGTTGCAGAAGTAGTGCTATGTATTGTTCTTCTGTTTTCATCAACATACCTCTGTGAAAAAAGCTTTTCAATATTAGTCACCTTAAAAAACGAAACAAAGAAATTGACAGGATGTTGAAAACGATTTGCATTGCATACTTTCATCTTGCTAACCTAGGATTTCCCAACTCGTGAAGAAAATGCAGCAGCATCTGTCACATTAAATTTGTTTTGTTTCTGCTGTTTCTGGTGTTAAATTACATTTTTATTCAATGCTTGTGCTTATTTTTAATTTTAAATAAAATTTTTATACCAAGTTTTTGTGTTTTATTTGAAATTATGAATTGTCCCTTTTGTTAAAAGAGGGGTTGGATGATAGTAAAGAAGAGATTGAGGAGCATGAGGGTTTCTCAAAAATCAAAAAGGGGGTGTGATGCCTAAAAGTCTAGGAACTACTGCCCTAAGATTTTTCATCCTTGCACAGGTTGAATTTTCTTTTGGCAGGTTAAAAATTAGAAAATGCAGCACCATTATTGAGGTAGTGGGTGGATGTGCACCACCAGTACAGCCAAAAAAAAACCTAGATATAAATATATATTGTAAACGGTCCATAGGTGTGGAAGAAAATATATTAAAATAAGGGATAATAAGGAACACTGCTTATGATGTTTATTTAACATGAAATCAAATAAAAAAATATTAACACTACTCTTGGAGTACCTGTATTACCATCCTTTTTAACAACTCAAGCTAGTGAACACACCAAAATGCAGATTATCCACACCTAACTCAGCTTTAAGCAAATCTGTGAGTCAATTAGAAATGCTCCAAAAATAATGGGATGGAGTATGGGAGACTCAGGACAGTGGTCTGGGAATGTTGGGGTGCAGGAGTCGGGGTTGGGGTTCTGAGGGGCTCAGTGCGGGGGGGTGCAATGTGTGGGAGTGCAGAAATTAGGGTAGGGTGCTAGGGATGTCAGGGGCTCAGGAGTAAGGGTTGGGACATGTGAGGGGCCCAGAGCAAGACATCAGGGTGTATGAGTGGCTCAGGGCAGGGCAATGAGATGGGGAGGTGCAGAAGGCAGGGCAGGGAGTCGGGGTTTGGGTGCATTGTGGGGTTGGGGTGGAGAGAGTGACCCTGGAACCAGGTTATCTAACCTGACTGCTGATTTTACATCAGGGTGATCTTTGGAAGAATTAATTAAAAAAAAAAAAAAAGCTTGACGATCCAAGCATTTGAGGCTAAAACGGAAAACTCTGGTGTAAATGTAAACTCCAATGTAAAAATGCCCATGGAAGGATTTGTAGAGGTGTGATTTTTTTTTTTAAAGAAGCGTTAGCCACAAACTAATGAACTATTTAAAGCAAATTTGAAACGAAGGTCCTGTAGACGTAATACACAACTGCTTTTGTCAGTAAATTCACCATTGCCACAAGCCTCTTTAAATGCTTTTATTCACAGGTTCTATGTTATGCTAATAGGTCTGACAAGCTGGAAGAATTTTCACTTTTAAGTTAACAGAACCACTTTGAGGCACCTTATACACTAACAGATATTTTGGAGCATAAGCTTTTGTGGGCAGAGACCCACTTTGTCAGATGCAGATGATGAAGCGGGTCTCTGCCCACGAAAGCTTATGCTCCAAAATATCTGTTAGTCTATCAGGTGCCACAGGACTTCTTGTTGTTCTCAAAGATACAGATTAACACAGCTACCTCTCTGAGACTTTGAGGCAGAAAGTCATGACCCTTTTGTTGTGTGAACCTTCAGGAATGGTCAGAATAAGGGTAGGAAGAAGGGAGAGGCTGAGTGCTAAAACCCAGAGTAGGCATTGCCCTGCATCACCTCTTATACCTGCTGCAGATGTTGGGGAGGGGGAGGGTTGCATTTGCACCCTTCGCTCTCACCCATGCTGCATATAGGCCTGCCCAGGCACCCTCTCCTGCATGCCACATCCCTGCCCCAGGTCATCTGTCAATCTCCTTTCCAGGCTCCACAGCCCTGCCTGCATCCAGTCCCTTATTCTTGAGCTCCCTTCTGCGCTCAGCCTTCAATCCAGACCCTGCTCCTCCTCCGTTAATCTCATGGAAGAGTGTTGTCCGTACCACTTTCCAAATTCTTGGAGTGGCCATCCCAGCAAAAAATATTCCTGCCCCTGAGCTAGGAGCAATCTCTGCCTGGCAGGACTCAGCTGTTACATACTGCTGTAATGCTCTGTAGCATTTTGACCCATTTTAAAACCCTTACTATCATGTTAAGAGGGATGTATGTTTTTGAATCTTATCAGTGTTTACTCAACATATCTGATCTCTGGCCATCTGTACAGCATTCTTTCACAGCTGGCTGCCTATGGAAGTCAGGTGAAATCTGATGGGAATTTTCACAAGCTTGTGGTTGGATGGGGCAGTATTTAACTCGTGCCACCCCTTATCTGAGGTAGATCGAGTAGCACAATCTTCCTTCATGCGAGAAATATGGTGGCCAAATGCTTCATTTTTTGGCCATATAGTAAACTTCCATGAGTCAGTGTAATTTTCATTACATGAATGGTAATCAAATGTGCCTGGAACAAGGAGAAATTATCCTGCCCCTAAATCTTAGTACTCTTACCCCTTCAATTTTAATGGAACTATGCAGATCTCTCTCATCACAATGAGGCACGGATTGTAAGCTCTTTGGGGCAGGTATGTATTGCACTGTGTTTACACAGTTAGTGGCACAATGGAGTCCTGGTCTATGAGTGGAGCTCCTGAGTGGTGCAGTACGACAAATAATAATGCTCTGTAACAGCTAGTTACAGCTTCAAATGGCTGAAGTATTCCTTTTCTAACTTTTCTAGCATGAAAAGCTGTGTGAAGTCAGAGGAAGTGAAGGGCCCCCTTTACGATCAAACCTGTGTTGATACCATCTTGAACACCGGCTATCCTGTGTTTCTCTGTGGCTATGTTTTGGGTTTTGTTTTCTTTGTTTTTATTATTTTCTATTACTGTGCTTAGCTTCTCTAAATGCAGAAATACCCTTAAAGACAAATATCAACTGCGGTGATGTCAGACAGTTGCATTGCCACACCTTTATGAGAGGAAACAAAAAAGCAGTCCAGTAGCACTTTAAGGACTTGTAGCCAGACAGAGTCTCCCCCTTACAAGCCAGCTTGCTCGTTGCCCCCACCCCCCCACTGAGGAGCACACAGGGCACGGAAATGGCTGCTGACAGCACAGTCTTTGATGCCCTCATTGAGGCCCAGATATGCTGGCTTATCGTGACCCTGAGAAGCAGAAAATACAGCTAGAAGGCTAACAGGTCAGACTGTCAACATGAGAGGGGGGGGTGAACCCTCAAGAAATCACCCCAGCTGGCATTGATCAATATGATGCACACACAATCACCCAGAAGGGGACGTGCCCCGCCCGCACAAAAGAATGTCCTGTACTCCTAAATTGTTTATCTCTTGTCTTACAAGTGCAAACTAAGTAGAAATGCCCTTGTAACAAACTGGAGTCACAAAGACAAACCAGTATGATCTGGCACCATAGATAAGAAAGAGAATACGTAACCCAAAAGGGGGTATAAAAGATGGGTCCAGCAGAACTCTAACTCTGAGTGCATTCGACCAACTTCCTGCTGGTCGGGTCAGGTGATTGCCTCCCGAGGTCCACTACTGGGGACGCCCAACCTCGTATTCGTCTTTCCGCGGAATTGAGTGACCGATCCAGCTTGGCTACGCTGGTATCGAGAGACGCAGAGAGGGTAAGATACACCCATGCTAGGTCTCTGACTTTTGTTGTGCACAGCTAAAGAATTAGAGCTCTGTAACTAGATGTCATTGTGCCAAGATATCATTGTGTTAGATGGTAACAGATATCTTTGTATTGGATTGTAACGTAACTTGTTAACACCTGTACTTTGCTAGCATATAAGAAGTAAACAATAGCCTTTTGTAACCACACGCTTATAACTGTAGCTTAAATAAACTTGTAACTAGTTAAGCTCTGAGCCTAACCATTTTGTTAACCCTTTTGTCACTGCAACACAGCCGGCACAACAAAAGAACTTTAACCGTTTGGTTACTACAGCCTGGCCGTGGGTGAGTGTGCTAGGAGCTGCCTGCTCTAACAGTAAAAAACTGGGTTGCTTAGGACCCAGGGGAGTACCTCACTGCACATTAACTGGCCACCGGCTAACAGGACTAACAAAATAATTTATTTGGTGATGAGCTTTTGTGGGACAGACCCACTTCCTCAGATCGTAGCCATACCAGAACAGACTTATTATTTAAGGCACAGAGAACCAAAAATAGTAATCAAGGTTGACAAATCAGAAAAATATTATCAAGGTGAGCAAATCAGAAAGTAGAGGGGCAGAAGGGGTGGGGGGAGTAAAAAATTAGATTAAGCTATGTATGCAAAAGAGCCTCTATAATAACCTAGAAAATTCCCATCCTGGTTCAAACCACTTGTTAATGAGTCGAATTTGAATATAAAAGAGAGTTCAGCAGCCTCTCTTTTCAATCTGTTGTGAAAATTCTTCTTCAGTAAGACGCAAACCTTCAGGTCATTAACAGAATGGCCCACTCCATTAAAGTGCTGACTGACTAGTTTGTGAATCAGGAGTGTTTTTATGTCTGTTTTGTGCCCATTAATTCTTTGTCTAAGAGAGTGGAGTTTTCTCACGTCCTGAGTTAAGGTGGCTTCTGCCAAGGAACAAAAAACTGGGACCCCCAAGCTGATTCTGAATGTCTAGACTGGCCAGCTGACAGTGTGCACTTACAGATTTTCCAGGGCAGTTCCCTCCAAAAAGGATGATCCTGGGCAGATAGCAAACCTGGTATTGGAGCATTGGTGCCCAAGAAAGAAAGCTGCTATGAGTAACTAAGGCCAAGGGTGAGCAAAAGGGGGGGGGGGGCCTTGGGAAGTGTGAAATTTCATAAGGGGGGGGCACAGCATAATCTGCTGCTGGGTCTCAGGCTTATCCATCTCATTAAAAATGTTGAAATATGTAACTGTTTTTGTGTGTGTATTCACATTTATATACCAACTAATAAAAGTTTTACATTCGACAGACTTATTTTCTTACACATGCTGAAAGGTTTTCTTTTTTTTTCATGTGAACAAAATTGAAATTTCTGCCAGTTTGGATAACATTAGACAGGTGTGTGTGTGGGGCGGGGGGACCCTGCTAATTGCAGGGATGAAAAGTGGGCCCTGATGTAAAAGGTTTCCTCACCCCTCCACTGGCTATACTCAGAGGGTTATACTGACATCTAGTGGCTTTGTTAGCAAGCATGAAAGTAGTTCAGTAAAAGTCAGGGATAGTTGTGGGTGCTGAGCCCCTCTGAAATCCTTCAAAATACGGGCACTGCCTGTGAGGTTAGAGGGAATCCAGGACTTGCAGACACAATAGGAAGCACAAAGTGCATTGCAATATTAGGCCCTTCTACTGTAAATCTGTTGGAGCAGGAGTCATCTCTTTTCTGCTTTACATAGTTCTGAACACACAGCTCTCAGCCTGTACTAGGACCACCAACGTAATGCTGCCACGCAGGCGCTGTTAATTAGCTTGTCTTGGTGGCTCTGGAGAAGCAATGTGCAGTACGTCCCCAACCCAAGGGGACGCTTTTGTTTTTAAATTTCTTGGGAACTTAAGCCTAAAGCCACCGTATTCTCAACTGGTGTACGTCAGGGTAGCTCCATTGATTTTAGTGGAGCTGTGGTCATGCTCATTGTTGTGGCTCTTGTCTTCCCTGTTACGTTAGATAACGTTTCTAGCCAGGACCTCTTCCAATGTCCTTTTCCTGCTTTACAAGTGACTCGCTCTATGGAGACACTGCACCTTCAAGAGCGAGGTCGCGCCAATTATATTATGTTTATGCGGAGGCTCATGTTAAGGTGGAAGTCAGACTCCAACTGAAGCAGACCTCCACCAGACTCCTTGTCTTGCAATGGTCAAAAAGAGAAGTGAGTAAACAAACCTAAATCCCGTATTCCTCAGATGAAAAATGGGTAAACTTGGTCTACCCCGGAGTATGCCACTGGCTCAGCACAGTCACTGAACATGAGACACTCTAGCAGTGAAGTGGCAGAGCTAAGCGGCGATCTTCCTTTGCTGTTCAGGGGAATGTTGTGTTGTGCCAAAAGGTAAATCAGCATGGTACAAACTGGGGATGGTGAACGGATGGGAAATTGCTAAAATGTAGATACCGTAGTGCCTCGATTTACGTGAGGGTTGTGTTCCCACGCAACCTCGCGTAACTCGAATTTCACAGAAGCTGGGGGGGAGGGCTCTTTCCCTGGCAGAATGCACATTCTGCAGCCCGGGAAGCAGCAGGAGCACCAGGAGCTCCTTGTGAAAGGTAAGTCCTGGGGTTGGGGGGGGCCGCAGTTGGGGAAGGTTAAGCCTGGCAGTGGGTTGAGGCTGTGGGAGGGGAGCAGGTGGGGGTTAAGCCTGGGGTGGGTTAGGGCTGCAGGGGGATGGGGTGGTGGAGTTGAGCTGGGGTTCATGGCCCTGTGGGGGGTTGAGCCAGAGCCATGTGCCGGGGGAGGGAGGGTGAGCTGGAGCCACATGTTGGGGGAGGGGTGGGCAAGGCAGAGCTGCATGCTGGGGGGAGTGAGCTGCAGCCATGCATGGAGGGGGAGTGTTAAACTGGGGTTGTGTGGGGGGGAGGGGTGGTCAATCAGGTCACAGGGGGGTTTGAACTGGGGCCATGTGGGGCCAGGGCAGGTTGAGCTTGGGCTGGGGGGAGTGGGATTTAGAGTAGTGCTTAATTCGCATTAATGCGAGTTCAGTGCAGCTCGAAATCATGCATTTTGAGGGATTGCTATATATCCATTGTGCCAGTTTTATAAATGGCTTTCATTCATATATTGTTGTAGCCCTGTTGGGTCCAAGATACGAGAGAGATGGGTGAAGTAATATCTTCTAGCAGACCACCTTGTGTTGATGGAAGAGACAAGCTTTCCAGATCCACAGAGCCCAACGCCCACGTTCAACGATACAGACATACAGCTAAGAAACCCATTTCCCCCTTTGGATACTGCAACTCCATAAAAAAGCCAAGTTCTGTTAAATCTCCGGTAACTTCTGTGATCATTTTGAATTAAATGTTAATTGCATCTCAAGGACAAAGGAAGCAATTATCACTGGTTGTTTGCAACAGAAGCCATCAGTTCAGATTTAATGTGTTTGGCCCAAGCTGAACCTGAAAATGGAACACTTAAAAGACTGTTATTTAGAATGGATACCATGTTTGAATGGCAGCATTACACATACTGACCTGAGTTCACAGGAAACCACAAATGTATCCATAAATTAATAGATTCCAAGAGGGACTATTGCAACTATTGAGTCTGACCTCTACAGCACAGGCCATAGAACCTCCCTGCAATAGTCCCCTGAGTGGAAAAACATCTGATTTTTAGCTTCCATTAAAATCAATCAATGGAAAAAAGTTTCTTGTATCCAATGAGAGCTGAACTAGCTGCGGAATTATTGAGTGTAGCCTAAAATTTTGCACCTGTAAAGTTCATACAGTGAAAATACCTTTTTAAATGGTCTTTGGTGGCTGGGTGAAATGATGCAGATCTGAGTCTGAAATTCTAAATTAGACATAGAACTAGAAGATATTTGGCAATATGTAAAGGATGCAGTGCACATTGCTCCCATTAGGCCAGTCCACAGGTACACTGACACAGCAGAATGGAAGAAATATATGTCCCCGCTGTTGTGCTCCTCCTTTTATGGGAATAAATATATTCTTGTGGCAGGATTCCCAGATGATGGAATTGCGTAGTCTTCTCCATTTTCTTTCTTGGTATTCAAGCAAGATTTTAGTCTTGGAAGAAATGCTGTGTTGTTCTTTCTAGTGCAGAGTCTTTGGAAGTGCTGTAACAAGTAGCAAAGGAGTTTGCTCTTGGACTTAAATACTCGCTGAGATTCTTGAGGCATATCTTGTCCTTGGAAACCAAGCACTGGTGCTTGGGTTGATAGCTATGATTAGGGGGCTTGCTTGGGTGCTGTTGATGACCGACCGTGTTCAGGAATTGATATTTGTGTAAATCAAACAAGTTACCATGAGAAAATGCACAGAGCATGTCCCTGATTTTTCCCTCTCACTTGAAGCTGATTTACAAGGGCTCAAAATCAGTTGCTGTTTGGCAGAGGGCTGACCCTGTGATGTCAGTCTCTTGAATGATCAGTCTGGCATCTTTATTCATGAACATTCAACTGAAAGAAGTCTTTCACTGTGGAACTCACAGCACAGCCTACTGAGAGTAGGAAAGAAGCAAAAGCCATACTCAGACTCAAGCTGTAGTATCGTAGGTGTTTTTTGGGGCCCGGAGGGAGGGCCACGTGCATTCTTTCACCTGTGAGCCTTCTGACTCCCCATCCGCTGAGAGGTCGAGGAAGAGTTCTCCATTCCGTATGGTTGAAGATGCAATCACATGGGGAAGAGCCAACTTGCTTCTTCACAGCTGTTTATTTTTCATTTTGTTCCAAAGAATTAGATGTTTCTTGAGGATGTTGTTGCTAACTTGTTTCACCCTCACCTTCCTTCAAAGGAACCCCTCCAGGTATGTAATCTGAAGCACCTATGCTAAAATATCATGCAAAGCACCAAATCCATTTTCTGCCTCTGGGACAATTCTTGTATGATGGCCACTCCATAAAATTCCTTAACCCAGCTGCTCCTTGTGGCAAAAGACATCCCAGGATAATTGCAAAGGAAAATAGCTGCTCTGCACAAATACTCCAAACTGTTTCTAGTCACTACCTAAACCTATCAAGACACTTGTCCACTCAAATATTAACAGCTAGCTGCAACTTCATTCATATGTGTACTTTGAATTGAATGTCATAAAGTAATCTCAGAAATTTATATAAGTGATTTAGAAGTGGTTAGTACTTAACAACATCAACAGACTTTTTGAAGATAAATCAATGCTTACAATACCAACATTTTCCCCCATATCGCAGAAGGGGAAATGGAAATAGTGTGTGTCAGAGGGAGACAATGACATTGCAAGATTGGAACTCAACAGTTCCTGGCTGCAGGCCTGTTTTCATATCACACATCTCTACCAGCATTCTGGCCACATGTAATTTAATTTCACGCTATTTTATTCTCGGTATTCCAGAATGGAACTCGTGCATGCAAGCTATGACTATCACTCTTTTCCAGTTTTTCAGAATCGCTGACCCATGCATGCAATGCTGCATGTATCTGCATTCTCTTTTAAACACGCCTGCCACACCTGAAGCCGTGCACCTCACCTCTCACATGAACTTTGGTATGAAAATACGGTCTTGCAGTTGCACCATTTTGAATGTTTAGTCCACTCATTCTGATATGTGCCATGTCGTAGTGTTTTGTTAATCTCCACAATGGCACATGTCACAGATGGAAAAGGTGAGACCAGAGATGACGTTGGGGTGCACTGGGGGTCACTGGTATGCCACCCCCCACCGCAGTGTTGTACCTCTCCCATCCCCACACTCACCATCAGCACTAGGCCACTTCCAGGGAGTGTATGGGCAGTCTTGCCTCTCCCCCAGAGAGGTATAGCCTGAGAGCAGCTCTAGCTTCCTAGCTTGCACTGCTCTTGGGCCATGCTGCTTTGAGGCGGGCCAGGGGACGACTGGCCCCTCACTCCCAGGAAGCAGCATGGCAATTCTGCAGGAGAAGGTGGGTGGGGGCAGGGCAAGGGAAGGAGGCAGAGCAGGGCATGGGTGGAGCAGGGATAGGAAGGGCAGGGACAAGGAGGAGGCAGGACAGGAGAATGGGCCTGGCACCTCCCCTGGAATTCCCATGCTAGTTGCCTCTGGGAGAAGCCAAATTCTGCATTGTGTTTTGGACTAAGGGCACCATTTCAGGAGGCGGAGGCGGTGGCAGTGGCGGGGGGGTGGGTGGGGGGCAGCAGTCATGTAGACTGGCTGTTGCTTTTTCTTCTTCCTGTGCCCCTGAGTTTTGTGGAGCAAGGGACTGTAAACGCCTTGGCCGTGTCTACACTAGCCAAAAACTTCAAAATGGCCATGGAAATGGCCATTTTGAAGTTTACAAATGAAGCGCTGAAATACATATTCAGTGCCTCATTAGCATGCGGGCGGCTGCAGCACTTTGAAATTGACGCGGCTCATCCAGATGGGGCTCCTTTTCGAAAGGACCCTGCCTACTTCGAAGTCCCCTTATTCCTATGAGCAGATGGGAATAAGGGGACTTCGAAGTAGGCGGGGTCCTTTCGAAAAGGAGCCCCATCAGGACGAGCAGCACAGCGGCGAGCCACGTCAATTTCAAAGTGCTGTGGCTGCCCGCATGCTAATGAGGCACTGACTATGTATGTCAGCACTTCATTAGTAAACTTTGAAATGGCCATTTGCATGGCCATTTCGAAGTTTTGGGCTAGTGTAGACACAGCCCTTGTGTGTGTGTCTCTTTCTCCTGGCTGGTGAGTGGGAGGGCAGAGGTGTAAATCACATAACCTGTGCACTTTTGCCTTGTTCCCTGATGGTCAGGAGACTAGAAGGAAGAGCAGCAATGTCCTGCTCAGCTGCACACCGCCCCCACCTGTGCTCTCCTGAAATGGCACCCTAGTTGTGGATATGGGTATAATGCTCCCAGGTGCATATACATATCCTGAGTGAGGGAAGCCTTACCCATTAGAAGCAGGAAATGTACACGTGGTGCTGAGGTTTTGCATAGGGACCATTGTTAGGTAAGGACAGCCCTGTGTATATGTCTGGAAACATATGGGTATTGTCCTGAGATCTTGATTGTGCTCACTTTGCTTTTCTTGACAGTCAAGTCCTGGCAGTACCTGCAGAGCACAGACTCTGGCTTCTCTCATTAGTCAGAACCACAAAGACAGCTTTTACCCTTCGTTCCTGGCACCTCCTGCAGTTTCTTTAGTGTACACATATAGGCTACGTCTACACTAGCATTCCTATTTTGAAAGAGGCATGCATATGGAGGCAATTGAAAATGCAAACAAGGCACAGATTTACATATCTGGCACTTCATTTCTTATTCTTTTGAAAGAGCATCTTTCGAAAGAAGAAACACAGTGTAGACGTGACATTTTCAAAAGTAAACCCCATCTTTGAAAGAACACCTTTTTTTTTAAAGGAAGAAGGGTTCTTTCGAAGATGGGGATTGCTTTCGAAAGAGCCGCATCTACACTGCTTTTCTTCTTTTGAAAGAAGCTCTTTCAAAAGAAGAATATGCAAATGAGATGCCAGCTATGTAAATCTGTGCCTCATTTGCATTTTCAATTTCCTTCATTTGCATGCCTCTTTCAAAAGAGGAATGCTAGTGTAGAAGTAGCCATATACAGCGCCAGAATTTGGCCGGCCATTGTGTGTGTAATGTTAAACAGGAAACTGATAAATGCTGGTGACCATATTTTCTAGCCACAACTTTTCATAGTGCTCCAGAAATCAAACTAAAATGTTCAGAGAGAAAAAGGGACCTGCTCATGTTTCCCTTGAAAGCAAGAGCAAAACTCTCATTCATTTTAAAGGGAATGGGCCCCAAGGGCGAGTTCCAAACCCACTACTCTATTATGCCATTACTGTGTAGAGTATCATATTGTGCCTTTTGACTGGTGAGGTTAGTTAAATTTAGGGTTGTGGTTTTTTTTCTGATTAGGAGGAGAAGTTGAGAGTTGTGTATTTCTTTGATGCAAGCCTCTTTGTTTCTTTATATATGAAGTCCTGCTTCCCTGAACACAGCAGAAATCAAAGCTCAGAAGACAGTGTCTTTGCTCACTGTCCCAAACTTGCCTTTCCAGCCAGCGCTCTGTGCTCCCTCCCGCTGCACTCTCTTTTTCATTTCTGCTGGTACTGCCTTGATGAATGACCCTGCTTCACCCACATGCATCTTTACCCAAGCAATGTCCCCCTGAGTCCCTGCCTCTTTTACAAGGCAAAAATACAGCTGAATGCAGATTAAGCTGAATTTATTAAACCTGAAGACTGTTCTGTCCATGTAGCTCCATTGCTTCCAGCCTAACTCCACATGTACCTATTACCCTGCTACTTCCTTAGTCACAGCTGTGCCAGGGAACTTGGGTCATCTGACTCCAGTTCCCCGATCATGATACACTGCCCACATAGTTAAAATTCCTGAGTGGTTTTGGGAAGGTCTTTGTTTTGGCTGGAGACTCAAGCTTGCATTTGGAGCTGGGTGGGGAGCATGGGAGGGTGCCTGCTTATCTACTGCAGCTGCCCTCTTCCAATGGCTTCTTTACATTACTTCTGAATATGAGGCAGGGGTTGGGCCCGATCCAAAACAACAAGATTTAGCCCAACCCTAACAATAGCTTGATTTTTGTGGGACATAACAACAGAGAGCGAGCTGTGTTAGTCCATATACTATCAAAACAAAAAATCAGTCCAGTAGCACTTTAAAGACTAACACAATCATTTATCAGGTGGTGAGATTTCATGGGATAGACCCACTTCTTACTGACATAACTTTGTTATTTCTTTTTCCAGGAGGGACACCTAGATAGCTCAGTGGTTTGAGCATTGGCCTGCTAAATCCAGGCTTGTGAGCTCAGCCCTTGAGGGGGCGATATAGGGCAAATAGATTTAAAAAAAAAAAGCAGGGGGTGGTGCTTGGTGCTGCTGCATGGGCAGGGGACTGGACTCAATGACCTCCTGAGGTCCCTTCCAGCTCTATGAGATGTGTGTATCTGAGTTGGTAGGAGGTGCTGCCATCTTGAAACTTAAGTTGACACATCATATGTTTTCTGTGCTCTGCCAGCGGATTTTGATTTTAGTTTTGTTGTTTACCTCAATCCAAAACAAATTATTCAATATGGAAATATAAGGGGGGGTATGTGAAAAATTCAGACTGTTTTCATCTAATAGACACAAGCAAACTGACTGACATAGCTGCTGTGTAAATCAGCAGTCCCTGTGCTTTTTCATCCAAATTATCGCATGCAGGTTGGGCAGCCTGCAGAGAGAGTGGATGTGTGCCAGCTACTGGGGTAAGACTTTAATAAAAAACAGTCAGACTAGACCATCTGAGTGACTGGCCCATTTTTCATCTTCCATCCTCCTGAGAATTACAAGCAAATGGCAAAAATGCCTCTTAAATTGAGACACATGAGGGCTTCATTCACTCAAAATACACTCTCTCATTATAGCCTTTAAAAGTTCTGTTGCTAACATGACAGCCTGTCTTGTTGAAAATAAGAAGACTATAAGCCAGTGTTTCCTCTAATTTTTTTCCATCAATGGGCAGAATAAATGTTATGTGCACCAAAGCATGTCTGGATGTGCACCACCAACAGAAACACATGATGCCCATGGTGGGTGCGTGGGGGCTTTCTGCTAATCAGCTGGGTGGCAGCTGAATCTCTCCTGGGCGGCTGCCCGAATGCTTAGCTTGCAGGGAATACTGCTGTAAATCCAGACTCATTCTGGTCGAAGTCAGAGAGGGAGTTTTGCCACTGACTTCAACAGGAGCAAGCTGGAACTTTGTATGTTGTCACCTCATTAGTAATGTAACATTTGGTGTTGCTGCTGTCTGGTAATTTTCTGCACTCTTGCTGTTGCTATATAATGCAAATAAGACCATGAGATACTGCACTTAGTGCTATGAATACTACAGCTTGCCAGCTACTCAAAGAACTGACTGTAGATTTGCCCATCACTGTTGCAAATAGCAGAAAGAAACATATTTGCAATGAAACCCATGGTTTGAACAGTCTGTCTGAAATGCAACAATAATACCTAACTCTTACACAGCATTTTTCATCAGTAACACTCACAAATATTTTACAAAGGAGGGCAGCATCATTATCCTCTTTTTGCCAGTGGGGAAACTGAGGCATGGAGTGGTGCAGTGACTTGCCCAAAGTCAGCCAGTGCTTGAGTCCCAGTTTAGTGCTTTTTCAACAGGCAGAACTGCTTCCATGCGTACAGTGCAAAGATTTTGGATTCACCATGAGAACAACAAGCAACCAAGAGGAGTCTTGCTTAGACAGCATACATGGAGGTGTACTAGCAGAAAAGGTGGATTTGTCACCCTATAGCCCTGGAAGTAGTCTTTGCAGTGTGCACATTAGAAACAAATTCATGGATGTGCATTTGTAAGTTTTATATTTGCAGTATACATGTTACAGGGCAAGATTCTGATTCCACTTACATTGGTGCAAATCTGGAGTAACACTATTGTAACTAAAGGCCTGTACACAGTGAATACATAAATCTGTTCTCCGGTTGTTGGCACACCTTTATTACAACATGACATCAGTGATGCATCCTGTTCACCTTTCACTGATAAGAACAATTTCTCCTGCTCAGACTTAGTTGCAGATGAGTGAGTCTATTAGCATTATTTGTGTGGCGATAGCTAAGAGAAGCTACAGCCCCACAATGTACTGTACAAATAAAAGACAAGCTTTAGCCCAAAGACTTTACAGCCAAAGCATAAGGTGACAAGAAAATACAAATGGGAACATGTCTAAGTGCCCTTTTTGAGGGTGGGGGCAGGCAGGAGTAGTCATTACTGAAATCTATGGACAGCTTGCTTAAGTCCAAGACAGGTTCTAAATAGTCGATACAGACAAACCATTCTGAGCTGCTGTCTGGTTGTGCCAATGCATTGGCCTACAAGCTGAACAAGGTTCGTCTAAGGCAATGTTTCTCAGCCAGGGGTATGTGTTCTCAGAGTACTCCTGGCTGAGGTCTTCCAGGGGGTACATCAACTTATCTAGATATTTGCCTGGTTTTACAACAGGCTACATAAAAAAACCACTAGTGATGACAGTACAATCTAAAAGTTCATTTAAGCAATGACTTGTTTCTACTCCTTCATATGCCTTATGCTGAAATGTAAGTGAAATATTTCTATTCCTATTCATTTATTTGATAATAAGATGGTAGAATGTCAGCTAGTTTTCAGTAGTAGTCTTCTGTGATATTTTTGCATGTTTTAATAAGTAGTTTTTAAGGGAGGTGTAACTTGGTAGCATGCAAAAGATCTCTGACTCCTGAAAAAGGGTATAGTAATCTGCAAAGGTTAAATGACACTTGTTTCAAGAACTCAGATTACCTTAGGACCGTGTTTGTCAACCAGCAGTATGCGTATCCATACGGACATGCGAGAGAAGTCTAGGGGCGTTTACAATTTTTTTGAAAACGGGGCAATTTATTTGAAAAAAAAAAAAAAAAGTTAAGAAACCCTGTTCTGAGGAGATCCCTCACTGAGGACAGGGCACATAAGAGACCAGAACCAATCTGAAAACAGAGAGAAATCTTGTTGCACCTTAGAGACTAACAAATCTATTAGGTCATGAGCTTTCATGGGCAAAACCCACCTTTTTTGCCCACAAAAGTTCATGACCTCATAAATGTATTAGTCTGGAAGATGCCACAGGACTGCTTGTTATTTCTGAAGTTACAGACCAGCAGGGTTGCACCTCTGAGACATTAGAGAGAGTTCACTGGTATCAGCAGGGCTGTGCCTGTTCACACTGGGTCAGACCATTTGACGCATGTGGCTCGGCCACTCTACTTGGAAATGCCTCAGCCCAAGAGCAATACTTCATACACGGTTTTGTAATTCATTTATACCCCTTTGCTCTAGTGGCAAGGAGCCACCTGCAGGAATTTAATCCAAAAATCAGTGTTGTGGATTATAAATAGCTCTTGCAGACACAAGGAACATATTCCAGAGAAATATTTTGGAATTATTGCCTGAAAGGAGGGTGAGTAAGCAGAGGCAGTTTAGGCCAACTTTAACTCAGCGCCAAGAAATGCACAGCTAGCTTTGTGTATCTTCCGCTGCTCAGTAAAAAGGAGTCACAACTATGATTCCTCATGTGCTCACTACTGTATTGCCTATAGGTAGCTTTTCAAAGGGAAGTAGCTGGCTTAACTTTTTTGGGGTTTGTTTATACAGCGCTTCAAGGGGGAAAAATACTTTGTT
The DNA here is from genome assembly GCF_033958435.1 of Carettochelys insculpta. NCBI lineage: Eukaryota > Metazoa > Chordata > Testudines > Carettochelyidae > Carettochelys > Carettochelys insculpta. The sequence continues at coordinate 108,001,454 of NC_134141.1, forward strand.
TCCACTCACTGAAGAAGAAAGGGTAGATTTGGTTTATTGGGCTTTTTCCTGTTGTTTTTGGTCTTTTGTTAAATTTCAGCCTGTGAAAAAACTGAAGATCAGACACAGTTTCTCCTGGGTGCAAGGGACAGGTAGCATGGGCAGAGCTCCTTCATTTCAATTGTGTCTCCATTTTGGTGGTTCTTTTAGGCCCCTAACAAAAGATAAAAGATCTTTGAATAGCAGGTTGAAATGTTCATTGCTAACTGGCTAAGATACTTATGGCTTCTGTCAGAGGTTGGGACCTGCCCCTTTAGGGACTAGGGAACTTGCAGCCAACCAACCCTTTTCAATTTATCAAACCCTTCTAAGAGGGGACATAGGTGTTCTCTATGACTATGGTTAAATGAGTTAGTTTTGCTCGCAAAACCCTTGTTTTGTCAACAAAACTATTGGAGTGTCCACACACAAAATGGGATTTGTTGACAGTATCTCGAGAAAACCCGGCACATTCATGGATAACCTTCTGCCTCTCCGGGATGGGGAAGGGTGCCTTTTGTTGACAGGTTCTGTCCACAAAAAAGCCACGTGGACGCTCTGTGTCTTCTTTTGACAGACAAGGCATCCAGAACAATGGGCAGCCCTGTCTGTTGTGCTTCTAGGTGCCTGTTTTGGCTACAGAGCAGCCAGGCAGTCAGGCTACTCTGTTGACAGAGCAGAGCACTGTCCTAATTGACTTTTGTGTGTGTCCACCCTCATCAATAGAAGGTTTGTGAGGAGTGCTCTTCCAACAGTGACTTCTGTCGACAGATTGCTGTAGTGTAACCGTAGCCTGTATGTAGCTGAAAAGCCCCTGTTGAAAGAGATTTGACTATAGAGGTTGGTTCCTGGGATTAGCCTAGCAGGAGAGAAAAGAATAAGAGGCCTCTGGCAGTCTGTACTGACTGTAAGGCTATGTCTACACTAGCCCCAAACTTCGAAATGGCCATGTAAATGGCCATTTCGAAGTTTACTAATGAAGCTCTGAAATACATATTCAGCACCTCATTAGCATGCGGGCAGCCGCGGCACTTCAAAATTGACGCACCTCGCGGCTCGTCCCAACGGGGCTCCTTTTTGAAAGGACCCCGCCTACTTCGAAGTCCCCTTATTTCTGTGAGCAGATGGGAATAAGGGGACTTCGAAGTAGGCGGGGTCCTTTCGAAAATGAGCCCCGTGGCAGCGAGCTGCATCAATTTTGAAGTGCTGCGGCTGCCCGCTTGCTCAGGAGGTGCTGAATATGTATTTCAGCGCTTCATTCGTAAACTTCAAAATGGCCATTTTGAAGTTTGGGGCTAGTGTAGACACGGCCTAAATGTTTGTTTCTGTTTTTAAAACAAACAAACAAACAAAAACAGTGGTCTGGAACAAGGGCCGAAAAGACTGAATGGGGCAGTCATTCCTTCCTGGGAAGATGGGGACAGATGATTGGCCCCAGGACTGAAGGAGAAAATGGCTGGCCTAAAGCCATTGCTGATATAGTCCCTATTACCACCGTGTCTGTCTGTAAGATACCTATGTGTGTAGGGAAGTGCTATTGTTATCCACTTTATAACTGCATCATGGAGGCTCAGCGACTCGCCCAATGCCACACAGTTCGCTGAGGAGCAGGACATTGAATCGAGCTTTCTCCAATTCCATTTGAGCACCCCACTTCTACATCATCCTTCCTGGGCTTGATTCTCCATTGCCCTCTACCCAGACTGTGTTTAGACTAGTGCAGAGGAGCTGTAAAATGCCCGTAAGTCGCAGGAGCAGCACCCTGTCTGCAGTACTGCTTATGTCAGCAAAACTTACATTGTGAAAAATACACCCCTCTGAACGCCAGGAGTTTTGCATAAGTGGCACTGTGGACAGGAATAGGTCAGCAGAAAAGCTTCTGTCACTGTTGAAGCTATCACGGCTACCTGAGGTGGTTTTGTTAGATTACTGGCACAGCTCTTTCCATTGGCCTAGACCAGCTATACCCACTGGGGCTGACAGAGTTGCCGGGCCCCTAGGCAAGGTGCGTGTGGGGGAGTTCCATACTCCCAGAAGGAGCCACTCCAGAGTATGTTGTGCTAGACCCCCTTCCCAAGCAGTCCCTCCCAAGGCCGCCTGCAGATCATTTTGAATCACCAGGTCACAGGTCAACTGCCCCCTTGGCCACCCTCTCCCCCTCAGCAGGCCTGGCGACACCAGCACACTTACAGCAGTACAGCTGCGTCAATACAACTGTGAGCTTGCTAGCCTAGAGATGGCACCATGCTTGCTTGCTTGCCGTGGTATAAGTGAGGAACTGGGGTAAGAGATAGTAGAGGATTGGACCCAATGCCCAAGGTGAGAAGATTGCTTTACTTCTGCTACTGTATTAGCCAGAACCAATTATTGTGTGTAGAGTTTAACTAGCTTTGATACCTCCATAAGCTCTATTCAGTCCTCTGAGCACCCTCACAGTAACATGAAAATCATGCCAATTAAAATACCACTGGCTACAGTACCTGTGCACTGCCAGAGGCTACAACCCAGTTCAGGCCCCTTCCCCACCACACCCTGTTATTTTCTTCCACCTGCTTCAGAAGAAAGCTCTGTCTGGAAGGCTCACAGATGCTGGCACGGAAGAGTCAAGTGGTCTGTAGCTGGCAGTCAGCCTTTGGCAAGCTCCTATTGTTTGTTTGTTTTGCACAGTAGGCCAAACCCAGTGAAGCTGACTAAGGGCACACAGTACTTTAAGTTACATCTCAGGGGTGGGTGGGCTGCAGGTGAAATTGCCCAAGTGAGGCCAGCTGGTGAGACTGCCGCTAATCTCTATTTGAATTTTGGAGCCTGGGAGGGCTTGAGCTCCCATTGGCTCACCCCAGAATCTTTCTTTGGCAGGAGTCCCGGAGAGAGGGTCTTCAGTGAGGAGTTGTTCCATCTACTGTGACAGGACCAGTAAAATGAGGTCCCTTTATTACAGCCAAGCAAAGAAGCAGAGGGGGGTGCTTGATATTCCTGGAACCTCCTTCCTTAGCAGCTTGTTTACCCTGGCATGCTACCATGTCCACTTTGCAACAAATCTGTGCTGCATGTAACAAAACCTTCTCCAGCACCTAACACCCAAGTATGTGTATATGTCATACCATGGAGCCAGGACTTTAAGGAATAAGTAATTGGCTCCGTCATTATCCCCTTGATGCTAGAGGTTAACATCACATACTCCTACAATCAAAGGCAGTATGTTACATGACCCCTAAAGGACAAGCAAGAGGTCAGACTAGCTGATCTAAGGACCCTTCTGACCTTTCAAAGATTGTCCCAAACCTGTGGTTCAGGTGCCAGTCTTTAACTCATCCATTCAGCTGGCAAAAGAAACAATCACTGCATGTATTGCAGGACTGAGGGAAAGAACCAGGGTCCTTCATCTCCAGAACCACAGCTCTCATTCACTTGAACTCAAGGAGAAATTCTTTAGCTGCTCTTAATAATGGAGATTATGTGGGACTGTGGCTAAAAGATAACAGCAGGCTTGTATGTATACAGACAGTACATTCAATGGTGACTATTTTAGGAAGGGTTGGAGGTGATGGAGCTCTAGCCCAGCTTCAATAATCGTAGTGTATGACTGATCTTCCTGCAAATAAGTAAATCTTACAAAGAGCTGAGCACACAACACTCCCATAATCTCTTACTGTAAAATGGATTGTGAGTCCACTGCAACGAACAATAATATCCAAACAGAGGATTATGGCACTTCAGCATGAACATGGGGCAAATGGAAATAGACTTCCATGACAGGAACAGGCCTTCTCAAAGGTAAGAAATCTTTTCATATTTATCTTGTACTTTGGTACATTTTCAAATGTTTTTTTTCTCATTTTGTTAAGAGAAAAATCTCTCCCAACATGAACTGTTTGCTGCCTGTACTCAAAACTCTGAAGTCTTATGCCTCATTGATTGTTCCAGATCAGTGTTTTCCAGGTTAAAAAAAAATTAAGTATCTCCCATTGGTTTTCCATTTCTACAAATCCCCCAAACCACCGTTTTAAATTTTCTTAACCTCAACTGTGCATTTCAGGCAATTCTGTCTAGAATGAAAATAATGCTCTTCCTAAGGTAGCTACCTTTGGCTATAGCACGGTACTTATTCTTTTAAAAGTACACAAACTACTTTTGCTCCTGAATCTACAGAGTAGAAGAAACAGTGTTCCATAATGATAGTATTTTCAGATTATTTATAGCTCATTTTTAGATGCAGCGGTCATTCCTTACAGAAAAGCCTTTTATCTTTTGACAAGAGTGGCACGCTCTTAATTGGAAGGAACTGTTTAAATGAGGTAGTTTAAGTCACTTGCCTTCTGACCCCTTTCTTTGACATTTGATTGAGTGATGGGGTTGGGGGTGTTTTTGCAAGGAGTGAAGAGTAAATAAATAAGGGGTAATTGAGCTGTCACATGTTGTTGAGTAAGGACCATAGTCTGCTGTTGTCCTGGTACTGCACTTCATTAAATTTGTCATTGAGAAGAATTTGGTCCATCTCTCAGATGAGTTACATGTGTTTCACTGAAGATTAGAATGGGTAAACTTCAGGAACAGCTGTCTCATTCAGCATACAAGTGGGGAGGGGGAAACAGTTTATGTATTAAACTGGAAAGGCAGCCTGCAGTCTGGAGTAATTAAACTGTTTGGAGATGGAGAGCAATAAACATTGCTATTAGTCCTTTGCTAGAAACTGTTATCGACTATTTAAGGTTTAGCTCAGACTGTGATTATTACCTCATGTTTTTAGATGCTTAAAACTTTCTAAATAAATCCAATTTTCAGTTTAAATGGCCCATGTTTATTTTCAGTCTCCAGGGTTAGGTTTGTTACCTTTCGATTAAATCCTTGCCCATTGTTATGGGCTGGTGGATGGGGGAACCTTCCTCTTTCAACAGATGTAGAGAATTCTTATGGAGCTTGTCTTGACAAAGAAGGCAGGTGCAACCAGACCTGGTTATTAGGGGAAGCCTATGCTCCGACTCAAACCTGCAAAGACTTGCTTAAACTCCAGACCCTGCCTAGTATGCTGGTTCTTGTGTCAATCCCTATTTGTAAGCACCTGTCTCACCTCATGCATTATATTGAGAGCCTAGGTGCCTACCTGTGGGTCCCATTATTCCAGTGATTTTCTAGGTTTCCAGAAGTCAGGTGTTGTGATGCTCCATGTTATAACACTCAAGTCCCTCTGTGGCCCTAGGCCTTTCTCTGCTCACATATGGTAGAAAGTGGGGTCTTCTCAAATTGCAGTGCACAGCTAGAATTTCTCCCTGAGCACCAAGCCCTTCTTCATTCCACCCGCACAACCCTCCAAAAAGCCACAGTCTTGCTATAATATTGGTACTGGTTAGTTAGGTGTGGCTTAGTGCTGCCTTTCATAGTAGAGCTACATAGGGATGCAAGCTTTTGACTATGCCACCCTGGTAGTACCCAGTGAAATGGGCACAGTACTATGTTCATTTCCTTTTCAACAGAAAAACAGGGACAAGTAAGAAAATACAATTTGCACATTGACCAGGACTGTGTCATTTTACATTCCAACACTGGCTTACCTGTGAGCTGCTGAGGGTCCTCAGGCTTTGGGATCTTGTACATGGCATTAGGCTCACATTTTCCAAAGTAACCAAGGACCAGCTCTTTAAAGGTATTTAGGTCTTGGATGCCTAGTTCTTGACACTTTAAAGGACTCCAGTCTTTTTGAGGACATACCTATGATAACCCATCCCTTTTTAAGGCACCTCAAATTGGGTGCCCAGAATGATTCATATCTTTTGCAAAAAATAAAGTGTAATGCCTGTGATGTGCTGGGAGATGCACAAATGAAAATCAATGGATATGTGTAAAATATGTCTCCTGGGGTGGCAGATTTTTATCAAAAGCATTCTTTAATGATGAATATATGGAAAAATACATTTAGTCTCCCAAAAGACACCATTGCAGTCATGAATACTTAACTCACCAGACCTGTGCCCTTCTTCACAGTGTATACTTGGATAAGGTCTTTGCCTCCCAGTGTGCAATGGAAAAACAAGTGGATGGCTTTTTTTTTTAAAGCATGTTTTGAAAGTTAAAATGTGTTTGAATTGAAATCCCCAAAGTAGACTGATACTGAGGGATTGCCTACAGATAGCATACACAGAAGATAGGTGACTCATGGAGCTATTAAAGCCAAACTTGAAAAGTGGACACACCTGTTGTATGCACAAATGGTAAAGTGACTGTCTTGTATTGAGTGAATATTTGAGCTTAATTCTTATATCACTTATCTCAGTGAATTTTCCATATTCCAATAGTCCATTTAATTTACTGTTGCTATTTCTAGTGCAGAAATTCTTCAGTAGAGTAAACTATGCGTGCCTATTTATTTGTATCCATTGCCCATCAATGAGTTGCTGTCCCGTTTCAATGCTTTTCATCCAAACAAGGAGAAGAAAAACAATCACGGAACCACATGTTGCAAGTAACAAATAATTGACAGGAATGTTTTTAGTTTGTATGGCCATAACCACCTAGAGCTCACAACGGAGATCAGAACTCTATTGCGCTTTGCAAACAGAAATACCTCTAGCCCTGGAAAGCATAGTTTAAGTAGACAAGATGGGCAAAAGGCTTAGTTGTTACAGGCATAAAGCAAATCACCCAAGGTCATGCTGGAAGTCTGACAGAATGGGGAACTGAATCCCAGCCTCCTAGTCAGAAGTCCACCTTTCTTGCAGTTTTCAAACATGTTGATTAATGATGTTTCATCTGTATTGTTCAGTGAACATGCAGCTCAGGCACAGAAATCAAAATCAGTTTGTGAATTATTTGCAAACCATGAATGTGCTGAGCTGTCAAACTCCTGGCATGACACTGACTATTCAGTGAGCTCACTTCTAGATTCCAATTTTATGCTCTTCTCATGGCACCCCGCAGAGTAAGGCTCCCGACATCATGTCAGACTGTGGGTGGCCAAAAAGCTTTCTTGATTAAATAAGTATCAATCACTTCTCTCCTGTGCTTGTGAGCAAGAAGCTCCAAGATTGCGTTTTCTTTTATGTGTAAAATTACAGCCCCTACAAGCGCTCCCAAGTGATGGTTACTTGAGCAGTGGAACGATTGGATGGAATGGTTTGAGAACATCCTGGTTTCTCCCAGAGAACTTGTTCTAATAACCACAAGGACTAAATTAAGTAGACTGTTTACTGTCTCTGAACTTAGAATGATGACCAAAGCCTTGTCAAAGAGGCCAGGACTGACAAAGAAGTACATACACACCTCACGCCCCTGGTGACTGATAGCTAGATTTTACATTCTTCAGCTCTAATCCCTTATAACAAAATAAAACCTAAAGCTAACCTGAGAGAAAATGTCAGCTCTGGTTTGTATCCTCTCATGCGCCATATATGTGGCTGTGTGTGTTTTTAGTGGATTAGGCTACTGTTTACTTATTTTCTGCTTGGTCAGCAGTGCTATTGTTTCAGTGGACATTTTCAAAAGCCATTTGTTTTTGTTAGTAATCTGAGATGAGCTCCGTAAATATTTTGCGAAGGGGGTGGGAAGCAGTTTTATGTAGTCTTGCTTTTCAGTAGCTGTGATCAACTTTGGAGGCAAAGCATGATGTTTTCTATTTTATAGATATTTCTGAAGCAACTTTTCCGAGTTACCTGTCTGTCAAATGGGGCAAGGATCAGCCCATGAAAGCTTATGCCCAAATACATTTGTTATCTGTAAAGTGCTGTGGGACTTATGTGTAGGGTTTTTTTTTAAGTTCTTATTCCTTGCCACCCACTTCTTCTAATCTTTTTCCTTCCATGTGTAGAATAAATGTTATGTACACACAGGCATGTGCAAATGTGAACCACCAGTAGAAATAAAAAACCTAGCTGATTACAATTTGAATCTCTCCTAAGTAGCCACACAAGCACAAAGCTTGTAGAGAACACTGATCTGTGGCACTAACTACTTGGCTTCTTTCTCTGCCTCACTTCTGTTCAGTCATCCCTTCCCAGTTGTTCCCTCTTCCCTCTGTTTCTCTTCCCCCCTCTGAATGCAGTGAATTTGCTTCTGCTTCCTCCAGGACTGAATGTGGGCCCCTGTGTTAGTCTCTCACTCACTTCCTTGCTTTTCATTCCTCCATGTACTTTCTCCCTCCCACTCTGTTAATTCTCTTCCCCACCCACCTCCTCCCTTCTTTCTCATCTCTCTAGCCTTCCTCTAGCTCCTGTTCTATATTGTCCTCCCAACCCTTCTCCTTTCCTTAGGCCCTGTCATCATTTCTGCCAGATCTCCTCTCCAGTCCTCTTTACTTTGCCTTTCTCCTCCCCAGGCTACTAGTCCTCTGCCTACTATTCCCCACTCTGTCAGCCACTAACTAGGAAGAACTGCTCACCCCCACAATGTAGACAAGTTACCATAAAAATATTCAGTAGAGAAGAAGGTTTACTTGCACCTTCTTCTCTAGTATCTGATCCTGGCTGCTCTTAAGAGATGGGATGCTTTACTAGACAGACTGTTAGTCTGAAATTGCATGGTAATTCCCAAGTTATCCAAGAGAGAGGTAATATCACTTAATACACTTCAGGCCTGAAATACTCCTTGCAACCACATGCTAAAATCTTGTTAAATTTGGTTTGTGCCTTCACATTTCTGTAACAAGTTAGTTCAACACTGTGACATTGAGACCTTTTTTTTTTTTAAATAGGAAAGTAATATGCAGAAGGAAAAGATGGTTTGTGCCTCCCTAATGGATTCTTTAATCTAGAAGGAAAACCTAAGAAATATCTTCAAAACCATTTTTCTGTTTGTTTAAACAGCAAGTCTGTTCTGCCTTGATTTCACTAGCAGGCTTTAGTGATAACTGGCTTAGAGAGGATTATGACTGCAAAGATGTGTGGTGCGAATGAAACCCCAGCGAGAGCAGTGATGATTATTCATACTTATTTTTTCTTTAATATTTTTAATTCACACCGATGAGACGTTTGACAAGATGTCTGCTACGTATCAGCACTCCCATCCTTTCAGTAAAGGCTACAACATGCAGGATGTAGCAATCTGAAACTTTCAGCAAGACTCCTAGCAAAATCAGACTTGCTAGAAGTCTTCTTGGAAGTTTTGCTATTTCTATGGGGCTTGCATGCATCTGGGCGGCACCCTTTTTGTGCAGAAGTGATACTTTAAGGTCATCCTTATACATCATAATCAGCCTTTAAGTTTCTAATTCTTACGGGAAATGCTCAGAGTAATGGAGTTCAGACTGAAGCTTTTAAAGTGCTAGCATAATAATCAAGGCCTTTTGTCTTGATATCTTCAGAGATGTGTTTTGGATGAGCCAGGGCTTGTTATGGAATCTTTTCACATTGTATGGCATTACACTGTCATGAAATGACCTAGATGGTTGTGCCCTCTAGAAATGGGCATATGAAGGGTAGAAATGGGCATATAAAGGATTCTATATTAATGAGCAGTTGATTAACCTTCTTTCTGGAATATTCAGATTACTAATGAAACCCAAAAATATGAATTTGTATAAAATGTTTAATATTATTCCTCATAAAATAACACATAGGACCACAGTAGTGTTTATGTAGGAATACAGACAACATCAAGGCAATTGTTTATCTGTACCACTATTATGCTGCATTCCTCATCAGCTTTTTGAGACTGCTCCAAAGTTTCATACGCAGTTTTATCAACTTTATACATACTTGAGTTGTGCAAGTCAAAACAAAAACAAAGTCTGCCTTGATTCAAGGACACACATCCCTCACATCAAAACGCACTTTATGCCTATTTATTGTATTTAATAAAACAACCAAAACCTTCAGATTATTCCTGCCTTTTAGTGTTTCCTTAACCAAAGGCACACTTCAACATATTTTAAAACATAACCCTTGTGCTCTTAATGGGCTTGGCTGCATGTTCATAAAAATGAGACCCAGCACAAATGATCAAATCCGTATCTTTCATGTGTTAGCTGCTTATAAACTTACTAATTGGAAAAACAAAAAACCCTGTGTTTGGGTATTATCTAATCTTACTTTAAACTTGTTTAGTTTAGTATAGCATGGTCAGATTTAAAATGTGCTTAAACTATGCTTTGTAGACTCTGATCTTGCATACGAGTAAATGCACTTGCTTAACTTTTTGTGTGTGTAGTTTCCTTTAAAGTTGGTGGGACTAGGAACATGTCAAATGAAGCAATTTTTAAGTCTTTGGGAGAATGGGGCCTTTGTTGCTAAAGTTTTTGTTTAAAGACAGACAATATTGTTGATAGTAAAAACTTCTTACACAAGTGGGTAATAAACATACAAGAATAAGGGTAACATGGGTACTGAATTACAATTTTTGCATGTTACCAAAGTTATAGCAATGACTTACAAAATCTGCTCAGGCTAAGTGGGATATCTGCTGTATCTTTACAGGAAAAAATAGTAAAACCAGGAACTTTCCTAAGACATGAAATCTGGAAGTTTTCTGATGTATGGTTATATCGTTGGAGAGGATTTGGGTCAAACTCTTTCAATTAAAACACAAAACAAAATTTGGGGGAGAGTGGATTTTACTGCTTGTGAAGAATGCCATATTAGCTAGAAAATAGTTCTTTTGTTGCTCCTCGTGTAGGCAGAGTGTGGGCTGTCACAGGGCAAGCTTCTCTTCCTTTCATACTCTGTTACTGGATACTACCCACCATGAGGAGGGATGTCGGAGGGAAGGAACATTATATGGACACAGGTGCTCGCAAAGTCCTGAGATCCAAACACCAGGTTTCTGTCTTTTGTTTCCTGTTATCTCATAATTTAAGTGAGGCTGAGTGAGAAATTTAGGGCTTATCCCTGCCAGGAATGCTCCCAATTCTATGGACTTCAGTGCAGTAGGACTGGGCTCTGCCTATTTCTTCTTTTGTACATAAGGAATTAGAATAGAGGAAAAGCTTAAAGCATCTCCATACTGAAAAAAGAAAATTCTGGCAATCAGGACCATATGCAGGTACAGAGGCAGGCTATTATAGTTGTGGTGGGACTTCCAAGTACCCTCAACGCATAAAAGCACGTTGGGAAAAGCAACTTTTGCTATAAAACAAAACTGCTTACTCCTTAGGTTATTATAGCAAAGTAGTGTGTGTGGCAGTTCAGGGGAAATTTCTGAAAGTCCTTCCACTTTGCTTTCTCAGACCCCATCTAATACTAGCCTCTTAGGTGGTATTGGACAATGTACACAAAATATTCACAACATGCTCTTAGTGTGTTAGCAGGAATTAGTTGTGGGAGTAAGGGAGTCACAAGATGGTCTTTAAAATCCATTCCTGGGTTTCTCTAGCTGTAAAATGGAATTACAATGCTACTTCTGCACATTGTTGTGAGCTGTAGGGGTGAAAGTGCTTACAGTTACAGCCCTATCTTGATTCCCCAAAAGTTTTGCACTGTTGCAGACAGCACCTACTGCTGCTAAAGACATTTAGTGATTTAAGGGTTCTCTGCTCTCCTCCCACTTTGCAAAGGTAGGGTCGTTTTGCAGATTAGTTCCTATGGCATTTGCTCCCAGAGGGGTTTTAAAACAATGAAACGGGATGACAAGCTGAGGCATTATTTTATCACATGATCTCCTTGCTGTGGAGGGGTTGGAAGGGGCAAGGGCACAGAAGGATAAACAATCTGCTAGCTCCTTTGTCCTTGAGGCAGACTGGAAAGCAGCCATGTGCCGACCCAGCCTCAGCCCACGAGCACCAGTTAGGTGATGGGCTTCTTCCCTCTCAGGGTCTGGGACCTTTCTGTTGTTTTCATCAAACCCGCCTGGCCGGCCCCGCCCCTCCCCCCTCACGTGTTTTTCTTTTCCTTCTGCGGTGGGGTCGCCGGGCCCGGGCTGGCTCCCGAGTCATTAGACGCTGACACGCAGCTGGCGCGCTTGCCCCCGTGTCACACAGGAGAGCAAGGGGGCGCCAGGGGCAGGCCGGGGAGATCCCCGCGCTCGGAAACGGCCTCTTCCCACCCCATCCCCTGCACTGCACACACCTCCCTCCCTCCGCTCGGCAGCCGCCCCGCTACCGCGCCTCTCGCCTCGGCACTTGCCGGCGGACAGGGGCGCGGGCACCAGGGAGCGTCTCTCCCGCGGCCCTTCCCACCTCTCGCCGGAGCCGCAGCCCGCGCACCCGCCGCATCCCGAGCCTCCCCCCAGCTCCTCTGCTACGTCTGGCTGCCGCCGGCCTTTGCCTCGTCCCCGGCCACCCCGCCCGCCCCCGCCCGCGGCAACATCAGCCACCGCTGACGGCCCCCGTGGAACATCTGGGCGCCCCCCCGCCGCTAACATCTGGGCGCCGCCGCAGGGGGCCGCTCGGCCGGCGGGCGGGCGGGCGGGGTAGGGGCTGCGGCGCCGCTCTCGGAGGAGGCCGAGGGAGCCGCGGAAGCCCAGGCCGGCCGATGGTGCTGCAGGGCGGCCCGGGAGGGGCGGGGCGGCGGCTGCCCCAGAGCCCGGCTGTCCTGCTGCTGCTGCTGGCGCTGGGGCACGGCTGGAGCTACCGCGAGGAGCCCGAGGAGCGCGACAGGTGGGTCCCGCGCGGAGCCCCCGGCGGCCCCGGCAGGCGCTGCCCCCGGCCCCCCGCCCGGCTAACGCCGCCTCTTCTCCGCCCCGCAGGGAGCTGTGCTCCGAGAGCAAGGTGGCCACCACGCGCTACCCGTGTCGCAGAGCCGGCGGCGAGCTGGCCACCTGCTTCAGGTGAGCGCGGGCGCGTCGGAGTGGGTGTGGGTGTGGGTGTGAGCGGGGCGGCCCCGGCCCGTGGGGGTGTGTGGGTGCGTGTGTGAGGGGGGCGGCCCCGACCCGTGCGTGTGTGTGTGTGAGTGAGTGTCAGCGGGACGGCCCCGGCCCGGGGTGTGTCTGTGTGTCAGTGTCAGTGGGGAAGCCCCGGCCCGGTGTGTGTGTGTGTGTGTGTGTGTGAGCGGGGCGGCCCCGGCCCCGGCCCCGGGGTGTGTGTGTGTGTGTCTGTGTGTGTGTCAGTGTCAGCGGGGCGGCCCCGGCCCCGGCCCCGGCCCCGGCCCCGGGGTGTGTGTGTGTGTGTGTGTGTGTGTCAGTGTCAGCGGGGCGGCCCCGGCCCCGGCCCCGGCCCCGGGGTGTGTGTGTGTGTGTGTGTGTGTGTGTGTCAGTGTCAGCGGGGCGGCCCCGGCCCCGGGGTGTGTGTGTGTGTGTGTGTCAGTGTCAGCGGGGCGGCCCCGGCCCCGGGGTGTGTGTGTGTGTGTGTGTCAGTGTCAGCGGGGCGGCCCCGGCCCCGGGGTGTGTGTGTGTGTGTGTGTCAGTGTCAGCGGGGCGGCCCCGGCCCCGGCCCCGGGGTGTGTGTGTGTGTGTGTGTGTCAGTGTCAGCGGGGCGGCCCCGGCCCCGGCCCCGGGATGTGTGTGTGTGTGTGTGTGTCAGTGTCAGCGGGGCGGCCCCGGCCCCGGCCCCGGGGGGTGTGTGTGTGTGTGTGTGTCAGTGTCAGCGGGGCGGCCCCGGCCCCGGCCCCGGGGTGTGTGTGTGTGTGTGTGTCAGTGTCAGCGGGGCGGCCCCGGCCCCGGGGTGTGTTTGTGTGTGTGTGTGTGTGTGTGTGTGTCAGCGGGGAGGCCCCGGCCCCGGGGTGTGTGTGTGTGTGTGTCAGTGTGAGCGGGGCGGCCCCGGCCCCGGGGTGTGTGTGTGTGTGTGTGTGTGTCAGTGTCAGCGGGGCGGCCCCGGCCCCGGCCCCGGCCCCGGGGGGTGTGTGTGTGTGTGTGTGTGTGTGTGTCAGTGTCAGCGGGGCGGCCCCGGCCCCGGCCCCGGCCCTGGGGTGTGTGTGTGTGTGTGTGTGTGTGTGTCAGTGTCAGCGGGGCGGCCCCGGCCCCGGCCCCGGGGGGTGTGTGTGTGTGTGTGTGTGTGTGTGTGTGTGTGTGTCAGCGGGGAGGCCCCGGCCCCGGGGTGTGTGTGTGTGTGTGTCAGTGTGAGCAGGGCGGCCCCGGCCCCGGGGTGTGTGTGTGTGTGTGTGTGTGTGTGTGTGTGTCAGTGTGAGCGGGGAGGCCCCGGCCCCGGCCCCGGCCCCGGCCCCTGCCCCTGCCCCGGGGTGTGTGTGTGTGTCAGTGTCAGTGTCAGCGGGGCGGCCCCGCCCCTGGGCTCTGTGTGTGTGTGTGTGTGTGTGTGTGTGTGTGTCAGCGGGGCGGCCCCGCCCCTGGGCTCCCTCTGTGTGTGTGTGTGTGTGTGTGTGTGAGTTAGTGTCAGCGGGGCGGCCCCGCCCCCGGGCTCTGTGTGTGTGTGTGTGTGTGTGTGTCAGTTAGTGTCAGCGGGGCGGCCCCGCCCCCGGGCTCTGTGTGTGTGTGTGTGTCAGTCAGTGTCAGCGGGGCGGCCCCGGCCCCGGGGGGGGGGTGTTACTGCAACATGGGGCTATTGCCTCTGTGAGTGTGTGTTGCTGTGGTGGCTGCCCTTGCTCTGTGTGTATGTGTGTAGTACCAGCATATGAGATTGTTGCTTCGGTGTGTGTGTGTGTGTGTGTGTTACCAGAACTGCTCCTGCTCTGTGTGTGGTACGCCCATGAGGTGCTGTCGCCACCTGAATGTGTGACAAGACACTGCTGCCCCCAGCGGTAGGGTCACAGCACTGTGCAGTCCGATGGCTTGCGTAGTGCCAGCACGGGACTGCCTCCTCCCTGGTTTGTTCAGCTGGGTCTGTGTTAGGGTAGCTGGTGTGTGCTCTGTAGTGTCAGGGTATATGACCATGTCTGGGTGGGTTAACACTCGTCTTGTGCTGCAAGTGTGTGCTTGTTACCACAGCCTGACTGCCATCTCTAGTGGGGGGGGTGACTCGTGTGTGGCAATGGGTTGTGATGGTGTCTGCTTGTTTTTTGCTGTGTGTGTGTTGTGATTGATGATGTATTATAGCACTTGTATCACATGACTCCTGCATTGTGGTAATGAGTGCCATAACCAAACGCAAACAGCCTCTGAGGACCCTTGTGCCAGCCAGAGTGGCCACGGTTGCTGGTGTGGCACCTGGCATGGTGTAATGATGTTCCCAGACCTGGCTCTGTTCTATGAATGGGCCAGAGCCTATCTGTATGATAATGGCTGAAGGTGCCTTTCAGGGTGTTAAGATGCATGGGGTGTTATGGTACTTGTGTGACTGTTTGGGATCAGTGAGTGATGAGGTGACAGCGAAAGTGTGCATTTTGTGTGTGTATGCATAGTGTGTCAGCTGTGGGGTGCTGATTGTGCTATACATGTAAACATTCATGACAGTCCTATCGAGAAGATGAACGGCTGGTTTAAGAATTGCATGTTGTTTATAAAAGTTGTATCTAAAGGCAGCCAGAAAGAAATGTTTAATGTTTGACCCACTCTGTCGTTTTCCTCTGCAAAGTCTGTCAGCAGCTGTGTCTGCTTAGCACTGAGGGAAGCCAGCCTGTGGAGTGAATGGGGAGCAGAGTGTTCAACACTTGCTTGGGTGTTGTTGCATTAGTGACTGTATCTGGCATCTCCTCCGTACTAGCAACATTCGCCAAATTCTGGTGGTTCTCCAACTACAGAAATTTACAGCATGGGGTGTACTGTGCACTTCCAACCATGTTGCTCTGGTAGCCTTTGCCTTAATCTTGAGGGAGCAAGTTGGAAGGGTAAGGGAATCACTCCATCGCTGGACCCATTTCATACTTGACCTCTCGTTTTTTAGCATGTAGACACTTATCTATTATGAACCCACTGCAAATATGGTCATTTAATTATGGCTTTTGTTTGTTCCTGATTTTCCTCTGTGCCAGTCTATTAAAATATGTTGGTAGAGTGAAAGTTTTCATATTTCACATGGGTGCAATTCCAGGGACTTACTCTTGCCATGCACTGACTCTGACTCCATTTAAAATCAGCTGGCATGCCCTAGCTAGCAGCGCCCGAAATATTCAAATGAAGGGGCTGTGCTGCCACCATGTTCTTAGTGAAGTAGTCTTGGATGGTGGAGCTCACTTTCCCAGTTGAGCTGAGACAGTCTGAGTTTAACCTTTTGGGGTATGGTGCATACAGCCATCTGTTTGGCCTTTGCCTGAGATAAGCTGATGGAAGGAATGTTAATGTCTTTGAGCATGGCCTTGCTATAGTTGATCACAGATTCTGTTTCTGACTTTCCACTTTGTATTACGTGTGCTTCTTATATCCAGCTGTTTGCAAAAAAACTGTGAAAACTAGAGTTGTTTCTAACTGTTAGAAATGTACCTAGAGCCTTTGATGAAGACATAAACAGCAAGCAAACCAATAGCTTATTACCAACGTCCTCTGAGTAATCTAGTCTCTCTCAAGCAAGATGTTAAGCCCATGAAACAGGCACTTCCCTCAACATATACCACTTCCAGAGGTAACTGCATTGGGTTTGAGGGGTATGTGTGCACATGGGCTAAATGGTCTGGTATTATATATGGGGCACATGACATATCGCGAAAGCATCTTTGAGCTTGTGAAAGGCATTAAAGAAATCTATAAATGTTAGAAAACAAGGGGAATTTTAAAAAATCTCTTCTGGTGACAAATTGCTTTTCTTTTCACAATGCCTTTCATTTAGTGTAAATATAGGTGGATTGAACATGTAGCTTTGCAGTTCACATAGGTTCTGACTCTCCTCTAACTGTAAAAAGGCACTTATCACTAGTGGATGTGTTACCAGTGGGATGGATCCCCAGGGAATGGTTTTGAATAACAATTTTTTTTATCAACGAAACATAAAATCATCACTGATTGTTTACAGAAGCCACAAAAATTGGGGGATTAGTAAATAATGACTACTGGTTCAGAGAGCTTGACTACTCTTGCCAGGGGGTGGGGAGGGTTTCAGGAAAAAACAATTTTTTTTTTTTTTGAGAAATAAAGTAAAGGTGGGGTGGGGAAAGCAGGGCATTCAAACTGCCATGCATGACAAGTTGAGATGAGGGCTTTTCCCTCAGAATAATACCTCCAGCTCTGCAAATGACTTTCAATGACTCCTCCCC
This sequence comes from Carettochelys insculpta, assembly GCF_033958435.1. Lineage (NCBI taxonomy): Eukaryota > Metazoa > Chordata > Testudines > Carettochelyidae > Carettochelys > Carettochelys insculpta. Next base: position 108,018,406 of record NC_134141.1, read on the forward strand.
CCCCCACTTTAAGGTTGAAAATGAATATGTATGAACAAAGCACAGCTATTATTGGCTTATATGAATGCTCCTTTTGCAATGCTGTGGCTATAAATGAGAGTGCTCCATTTCGCAATGCTGTGGCTGTGTGAAAGTGATTTTTTTTAAACTTATTTCAACCTTAGGAGGTTTAAAAGAATATGGTTGGGGAAAAAAAAGCATGCAGTGTAGACACAGCCAGAGAGATTTGTATATTGGTGAATGTGTATAAGAACAAAGAATGTTGATCATAGTTTTAGAATGGGGGATTCTATGCTAAGAAACAATTACTCTGCAAAAGTTTTGAGAGTTGCGGTGGATAAACAACTGATGTATATATTTTTTGCAATGTGTATGCTCTGGACAGAAGAACCTATGGATTCTGGAATGCATACAGAAGTGGCTCTTGAGTTAGAGCCAAAAGATTATTTCTCTCTGATGCTAACATGACCATTGCTGTAACACTGCGCTCAGTTCTGGGATTCGCAATTCAAGCACATTAATTTGGAAAGTGTTTAGAGAAGAGCCAAGAGAATGGCTTAAGGATTAGGAAGCAAGCCTTATCGTGCAAGGCTCAAAGACCTCAATCTGTTTGTCTTAACAAACAGCAAATTAAGGGATGACTTGATTATAGTTGATAAATAGTAACCTGGGAAACAAATATGTAATAATGGGCTCTTCATTTGAACATAGAAAAGTTTAACATGATCCAATGGCTGGAAATTGAAGCGAGACAAATGCAGATGAAAAATATGGTGTAGATTTTCATTGCTGAGTGTGATTAACCACTGGAACAATTTTCCCAGGGCTGTGATAGATTCTCTATCATTGACCATTTTAAAATCCAGATTGGATGTTTTTCTAAAAGATCTGCTCTAGAAAATATTTTGGGGAAGCTCTGCAGCCTATCCTGCCCAGAAGCTCAGACTAGATGGTCACAATGATGCCTTCTGGCATTGCAATCTATGAACCCTTAAATACACCAGGGGTTATAGAACATGCAAATGAAGATGGCTTGCCAAAGAGAAGTCACTAATTGCTGTCCTCAGAGAGCGTTAATGTATCATCACACACTCTGTAAAGTTTTGAGTGATTCCATGACAACCCTTTTTTCCTTCACTGATCTCCAGTCCAATTCACAGCTAAATCTCTTTCCTGCCCCCCCAGCCGTCATGCCCATGGCTTTGCCTTTTTAAGGGGACCACTCTTGCATTCAGTTCCTTGACACGCAATACCACAAAACGTTCTACAGGGAGATGGTAATAAGCAGTGGAAAAAAGGAGGGCTGTTGAGTGGGGTTTGGAGTGTCAATAGTTCAGAGGCAAGGGTTCTCAGACAGATGAGACCGCCTTACTGAGACAGCAACAGCTGACAGTGGAGAGTTACTGGAAGAAGACACCAGGATTGAAAGAGCAGACAAAGCAGGGTGTGGTCCATGTAGGTGTGTTTGACTTCCTGGAAGGTGAAATGCTCCCATGCTCTAGGAGTCCCAAATGCATCCATATCAACATTGCTCTGCTCTGTGTGCAGTGTGGCTAGACTTTGCATGGGTCCAAGCTGCTTTACAGCCCATATTTGAAGTACCAGGGTTGGGCAATAATTTTTGATGGGGAGCCACTCCAAGAATTCAATAAGTAGTCAAGGGCTGCGCTATTCCATGATATTAATGGAGGCGGTGCAGGATCTGGGGTGGAGGTTGGGTGCAGAAGGGAACTCAGTGTAGGGGACTGGGGTGCTGGAAGAGGGTTGGGATCTGGGAGGGAGTTTGGTTAAAGGAGGGAGTTGTGACCTAGGGTATGGGACTGGAGCGCAGGAGGCAATGTAGTGGTGGGTGATGGTGGCAGTGGCAGGCTGGAACTGGGCCACATTTTGCCTGCCCGAGGCTACCCCAAGCTTTCAGAAATCGTAGTGAATCAGACTGAAAAACTAGTGAACTTGCCTTTAAAATCAGAAGACTTTTTTTAGCAAGTAACTTGAGTTCCTTTGGTTGGCCTGGTTTCTGAGTCTTCAGGGCTCATTTGATTCAAGTTTTCAAGCTTTTGTCCACTCCATAAGAATTGTCACAATTTTCTGACATTAAACATAATTTACTTTTTATAACATTAAAGACATATCAAAATCTGTGCAGAAACAAAATAGAAAACAAGTGATTTCAAAGCATTGCAAAGTTATTTTGTTTTGAAATGATTTGCTACACAAAATGAGAAACGTCAGTTGAAATGGAACACTTTTTTATTTTTCAAAACAAAGTTTTGAGCATAAATTTATTTTCAGAATTTTATTTTGTGAAAAAGTTTGAAATTTGGGTATTTCATTGCAATATGGGTACAATTCTGTTTTGCAAACACGTTTTTCATAGAATGGAAAAAAACTGTAGCTAGGATATCCTTTTTTTTAAAAAAATTAATGCTGTGATTCCCATGTAGTCACTTGTCTCCAGAGCCCAGAACTCCAAGTAAGTCACCTAATATTGTTAGAGTTCGCAACACTGTAGCAGTGGAAGGCTATGTCTACACTAGCCAAAAACTTCGAAATGGCCATTTGCATGGCCATTTTGAAGTTTACTAATGAAGCGCTGAAATACATATTCAGCGCCTCATTAGAATGTGGGCGGCCGCAGCACTTTGAAATTGACGGGGCTTGCCGCCGCGCGGCTCATCCAGACAGGGCTCCTTTTTGAAAGGACACCGGCTGCTTTGAAGTCCCCTTATTCCTATCTGCTCGTAGGTTGATGTCCCCATTTCTGGGCTCTGCTTTTCCAGTTAGAGAACATCTGTCCACATCACCACACTTAGCCTCCTCTGCAAGGTAGGGTTGTTATCCACATCAGACTTTCCTACTCATCAGTAGGAGCAAGTGATATCAATGTGGTGTGCATGATTTGACCCTTAGGCTGAGATGAAGAGAAGCAGACATCATTAGGGTGCTAGATTAAGCTACCAGCCAATTAGTGAGGCTACACCCAGAAGAATATAAAATACATGAATATTGTCAGGCTCATGCTAATATGTTTCTTCACTAGTGTGCTGGCATGAGAAACGTGCTAATATTGAGCAAGCCAATAGAGGCTTGAGATGGGGTGTGACTCGATTGTGAGCTCATGAATAAAGATGAACAAAACGCAGGGCCAAACTAAAGAGAATATGTTCATATTCACTTGTGAGCAAAGTGACCCTGTTCATGACTAGATGGTCCCCCCCCTTTCTGGTATATGTACAGCTGGGCTCTTTGCCTTAGTTTGGTTTGTATTTATTTTTAGATGTAGCCTTTATTTATTTTTGTAAGAGAACAGAGGAACATGTTTGAATAGCAGTTGGCGCTTCAGCATGGTCAGTATTTTTAAGCCTTATTTTTATTTTTAACAATAAATAGTGTACCAACAATAAGATTTCATACTCATGCACAACATACTCATATACACTAAGTTCTGGTTATTGCTAAGTACGTAATATGAAACAGGCCTTGATCCTGCATTTCACGGGCACCCAGAGCTCCAGCTGAAATGGATGAGAATCTAAGCAGCACAAGGAAGTCAAGACTGTGCCCTTTCTCATTATAATGTCTCCACCTTCTGAGATATTTGCATGTGGCACCTTAATTTGCTTAACTCCTTTAAAAAGACCCTAATAATATTATCAATATGCCCAATTAGACAGGTATTAGCAAAGTTCCTTCATTATTCCAGGATGCATGTGTTTTACTTGACTTATGACTTACCAAACATTGATTTTTAACATTTTGGTTTAGGTATCTCGGAGGTCTGGGCCTTTTAAATAGCTATAGCAAATTTTAGCTCCAACTGCTTACTACATTTGCATAACTGAATTTACAAAGCTACCATTTGGGGCAATGCTGTGTTCTTCCTAACTAAGGTGTGCTGACATTGGAGCACATAGAAGTATGCAGTGAAGAGAGAGTTCATCTATTTACTGGTAGGAATAAGGACCGGCAGTTTGAATCCTGGATTCTGAGTGTGCGACCAGTCCTTCCCCTCTTGAAGTCAGTGATCTTTGCCATTGACTCAGATGGGACCAGAATCACCCCTGAAATTAGTTAGTTCTGTTCTTATCTACATGTAAAATGTGCACAATATACTTGTCTCATGAGGTGTAACTATGGTTGCCAGGTGTAAAATGTCCAGTCAAAAATGGACCCTAGTGCCAAGTGGGCCATTAAAAGTCCAATCACTGGTGCTGAAGGGGCTTGGGATTAAGGCAAGCCTCCCACCTGTGCTGGGTCTGCAAGGTTCCCAGATGTGACTGTCAGGTTTGGCAGGCAGGGGTGGCCAGGGAGGCTCTGCACACTGCTCCAACCCTGAGTGCTAGCTTTGCTGCTCGCATTGACCTGGGATCTGTGGGGGTGGCAGCTGCAGCATGAGGGCAGTGTGCAGAGCCACCTTAGCAACCTAGGGGCCTTAGGGACATGATGGCAGTTTTCCTCCAGCCACCTGAGGTAAGTGCCACCAGGACTCCGTATCCTCTCCCATACCCCAACCCCATCCCAGTCCAGAGTACCCTCCTACACCCAAACGCCATGCTTGCATATATCCACATGCCACCTCCTACACCCTAGACTCCTCATTCCTGGTCCCACCCTAAAGCCTGCACCCAGCCAGCACGCTAACCCTCCTGCACCTCCATCTGCCTGGTGAGAGGGAGGTGGGATGGAGTGAGCAGAGAGGCAGGGTCTTGGTGCAGGGTTGAGTCAGGGACGGGGCATGGAACCAGGGTGTTCACTTCTGTGAAGCTAAGCGGTTGGCCACTTTAGGTGTAGTGATGAGGCCTAACTTTTTAAAGTTTGTAAAATGCTTTGCGGTCCTTGGGAGTAGGGTCGGGGGAGTGCTCTACATGAGCTAATCTTTATCATGGGTAAGTTGTCTCCTGAGAGCTTGGTACAATTGAGTGACACACAAGAATAATATATGAGAGTGATGACTTCGCATGTTATCGGTTTCTTAAGTACTAACTGTATCCATCAGATTAGCCCAGGGTTTGCTTAGCATAATTCCATGCAGGCTTTTTAAACAGGATACAATGATTTTACAACTATGCAATACAATCAGTTTTCTAATCTGATAACTGTTTGGCACCTAAAAATACCTATCAGTAGTCAGGATAGTGTTGCAGGTGTTGAATTGTGCCATGAAAAGGATATTCTAAAGGTTGTAACAAAAAGATAATTCAAACATTAAAGTAGAAATACCTGTATGCCTATAAGCTGCTAGCTAATTGTGATGCTGAGGATCACCTTCTAAAAATACTTTTTTTATTCTGTTAAAGCTGTTATTGCTAGCAAAGTCCAAATTTTTATAGACTGTATCATTTTACACGTTCTTAAAGGATAAAAGTTATTGCAAGTCAGTCAGAACTGAACTGCTCCGCAAAGGGCAGCACTTCCATTGATACGCCCCTTGAGACCATGTTCAGTTCTTAGTTCCCAGAGTCCCTGAAGAGCATGTTGCATTGCTTCCCAGTTAATTTGACTACATACATTTTTGATGTTTTCAGCCAGAAAAAGCAAAGGTGATATTTTATCTCAGGACCCTTTTTTGCTCGCTGGACACGATTTCCATTGCCTTTCCCAGCCAAAACTTGGCTGTTATCGCTTGCAGTAGAATCAACATAACCCTGATTCTCGTTGCAATGTAAGTTTGCACATAACATTTACCTATTTGGGGAAAAGAATACATAAGCACCAGTTACCTTGGAGGGTTATATGCTGTCTGCTGCAAGTTTGCTGAGAATTCAAGAGGATGAGATGTTCTTAGTTACATTTTACGTGTGTTTTTGTTTTAAAAAAAATAAACAGTTACATCTGCGAGAACACTTTTGCCAAGATTGTTTGTTTCCATAAACTAATAGTTCTTGTTTCACTGGTACTTTAAAGTACAATGGGCTGCTTGCTCTTTGAAACCGTGCTGGTACTTTTGTGCCTCGCACATTGTGTGTGTGAGACTAGAAATAAATTATGAATATTACTGTATTTAGTCGTTCTGAAACTGGGAATTTCAGAATCAGATACATCAGTGCATCTGTTATGCATAAAATAATTCTGTGTGTGTGTGTGTGTGTGTACACACACACACAGCAAGAGTGTGTGCCTTAGGATTCCACAAGCTATAGCAAAAAACATAACACTGTATCCTGAGAAGTGCCGAGTCCCACTGAGTTAGAGGGGAGTTACAGGTGCTCAGCATTTGTCCTATAAATAGATTTGCTATTTTTTATTAATTCTGATTTAAAATTAGTAGGTCAGGGTGTCTTTTCAACTCCTAATATGTATTATCATGGTTATGCAAGAGTGCTTTCTTGTATCTTTGCTTTTTAATTGTTCTTACTCTAGCTTGACATCCTTAGGTAGGACTTAGTGTTTGTAAATGTGGATAGTTTACAGGAAAATGAAGCATGAATTTTTTTCCCACAAAACAATTAAACAATGGCAGTGGGAATAAACTTCTCCATTCAAGCCAATCATTTGTCTTCACTGCTACTTTGAAGTAGAACTCTTAGTGCTGGTTTACATTACTGCAGTAAATCGCTCTAAATTATGCAACTTCAGTTACATGAATAACATAACTGAAGTCAGCATTGTTAAGGCTACTTTACTGCAAGGGCTACACTGCTTGTGTCAGTGGGAGAGCATTTCCCATTGACTTCCCTGGAGCTTCTCAGGGGTTGGGGTGGGGTGGAGTAGAGAGCCGTTTTCCATCAATTTTGTGTGTCTTCAGACTTGCTAAATCAATACATGCTGCATCAAAAGCAGAAATGCTGATCTACTGGCAAGTGAACCCATACTCTTAGTAACAAAGGTTTTGCGCCCATTCAGTACTTGGTTTGACATCTTTGCTGAGACTAACGAGGGAATGGATTGGTGCCAATTGTTGTGGTGAATTATAACACTGATCTCTGTCAATAGGAACAAAATCAACACCATGCACACATCTTATGAAGTGCTGGTCATTGATCCTGATGGCTTTCCACCATTACTGATTGGAGACATCTTTGCGCTAGCAACTGAGGCCTTTGTCTAAATGCTTAAGTTGTACTGCTTTAACTGGACAGGTATAGTTTAAAGTGGTATGTGCAATTAAAACACTATACAGGTGCTTCCACTTTATCAGGAAAGGGAATGAACTCTGCTCAGTTTGTAGTGGTATATATGGGCCCACATTAGTGGTTGTACTGGAATAACTGTGTCAGAAGAATCACACCCTACCCAACTTTTATAAGCTAGTATAAAAACTGTGTTGATCAAGCCTAAAATTATCATTGACAATTAGCAGTACAGTCTTCCAGTCTCTTGAGGTCCCTTCCAGTTTTAATGTTCTATGAATCTGTGTATCCCATTTTAAGGTCACAGGCTCATTTTTATAAAACATTGTAGAATAGGTATGCCATCACCATGTGGTTTAACTGGGATTGTTTATGAAAATCGGTGTGTGAGGTCTTAGAATACTACAGCATGTGCACTGACGTTTGTAAACTATATATGACATCTTGCAGGTTTTTACTGAGATTCGTACAGTTTTGAATAATATACGTGCAGCTTACAGAGTGCAATACTTAGGTGATATCTGTGTGCTTTAGCTAATACATACATGTCCCCACTTTACCATAGGATCTGGGAAATAGATAGTCCTTTATGTATGTGTAACCCCAGAGGCACTGAGACCACTGACAAGGGAGAGTGAAGTGTCTCTGCTCTACAGGCTTGCCTGAGAGCTAGCTGGCCTTTAGCTCATGTGGTAGAGCACAGGGCTTTTGCCCCTAAGGCTGAAGGTCCAGTACCTCCTGTTGACAACTTGGGACCATCAGCATTTCATATGTACAGTAAGCTCTCTATTTACTGGGCTCATGGTGCGGAGGGGTGTCCTTTATTCCCGAAAGTCCACTAAAGGTGAGTGTTTACTGCCTCCCTGGCTCTCCCAGCCCACGCGCGCCCCACAACCAAAAAATAAAATAAAATAACCAAAACAAAGAATAACCCCCTGCTGCTCACCAAAGCCACCACTGGAGGAGCCCCTGGATGTCGCCCTGGCTGCAGCTGTCTCTCTGTGTGCAGCTGGAGGTGCCTAGCTGCGTGCAGCTTGAGGCATCTGCTGCACATGGCTAAGGGTGCCTTGCCACACGCTGCTAGAGGGGCCACCTCATGTCCTGCAGGAGTCGCTGCTGTACAGTCCTCCCACCAGGGTGCAGTCTGCGGCAGTGGTAAGTCTCCCCCAACTTTTTTTTTTTTTGGCCACGGGTGGAGGGCTTAGGATTTTACGGAAACCGGTGGAGTTCGGGAGCAATGGGGGGATGTCCATTGTTCCCGAAGCCCACTAAATCAGGGTCTGTAAAATCGAGGGTTTACTGTATCCTCAAAAGTCTCCTGAGAGGAGAGGAGGTACTGTTAGCCAGAGCTTTGGTAGATGGGAAATGGAAGGATAGAGAGAGTGAGTGACTTGCCCAAGGTTACATAGGCAGTCTGTAACTGAACAGGAACTTGGACCAAGTTGTTCTGGGTCTTAGGCTAGAGTCCTAAATCCTGGACTGTCTTTCCTCTCACTGTTAATCAAAGACGGATGCAGATGATAGCTTGGATAATGCTTTGAAAATCATTTTCTGCACACACACGCAAAAAGAACCTACTAAAATCTTCTTTGAAGCATTTAGCTGTTGTGGCTGTTGGCACTATATAAAAATTTAGAACATAAAGAAAAGCGCTTTCACACGTGCTAACACTTATAAATATTTTCCAAATTTTTTACACAGAAAAAGATGGATTTTTTTTTTCAGGAACTGTTGGTAAAAAAAATCATCTTGTGGATCTGAGAATGCCTGCCTGGGAAACCCATTAAACCTATAAATGGTGTCAAAATATGCAGTCTGCTGCAGAAGAACAGAGGATTAACACGCTCTTTGTGAAGTCTAGTCCATGTTGGATGACAGCCTTCTGGGCTAACCTCAGTCAGAATCCTGCACAGACATCTAAATCACGCTGTACAAAATGCAAGTTCTGTCATTTTTTCTTGGGGAGCGTGACAGGAGGAGCATAGCAAAAGGGTGTTTTTATTCTCTTGGAGCAGCTAATGTATATGTTGCTCCACAGTGGGCCAGTAACAAGGTCAGCAGCTATTGTTGGGGGTGAATTAGCACTTCTCTTAGGCATAAGAGTACAGCCAAGCCTCTGAGACTCTACAAATCACCTCCCATCTCAGTCCCGTGATCTTGAAATTCTCCAGTGTGCCACTCTGTGGTCTGTCATGATTTCTGTTAGCCGGAGGACCACTTACCATGGGTATGGCCAGAGCCTGTGTTCCCAATATGTTTGTTTACAGCTACCAGTCTTGGCTCTCGGTGTTCTGTGCTGTTATTTAGCTCTCATTTACCCCCACATGTCTTCTAAGAGCCCAGTAAGCAGTGCAAGTGTTGGTCATGTGCTAGACCAGTGTTTCTCAAAGCGTGGTCTGTGGCCCAGTACTGGTCCTTGGTGGGGATGGGGGAATACCGGTCCATAGAAAATACAGTAATCCCGTGAAGTGCACGAGGGCTGTATTCCATGCAGCACTCACGTACCTTGAATTTTGCCTAAGTCGGGGAGGGCTTGTGGGGTGGGTTGGGGCCCTGGGAGTGGGGCCAGGAGTGCTTGCAGCCGCTGCTGCTCCAGGGCCCAGAGTGCCTGCCGATGCCGCTTTCCCGGGGCTCTGGGCCGGGAACGCCCATGGCAGGGAGCCAGAGCCCCATGCAGGGTGTGTGTGTGAGCTGGGGCTGGGTCAGAGGTTGAGGCTCAGGCATGCGGGGGGATTGGGACCCTCTGCTAGGGGAGGTGAGCTGGAACATGGGGGTGGGGTGAGCTGGGGGCACGAGTGTGGAGGAGTTGGGGAGGTTGAGCTGGCAGGGGGTTTAGCCGCGCTGTTCTGGGGGAGGGGTTTCAGTCCTCCTGGCTGCCTGCAGTGGCAGGCAGCTAGGCGAGCTAAAAGCCTTCCCCCTACCTTCCAATAGCAGTGCCTAGCACCACTCTAGGAAGGCAGGGGAATGAGCTCTTAGCCTGCCTGGCTGCTTGCAGATGTGGGAAAGCTAGGCAGGCTAACAGCCCAGCAGCTTCGCATTGTGCAAAAATCGCGTTAGTGATGGTTTACTGTATACAGATTATCGCTGTGTACCATTATTATTTTGAATAAATAATAAACAGTGAAAATTTATTCATTTTTTATTCTTTTATGTGCATTTATATTTTTAGGCCACAAAAAGAGGTACTGGAAAAAAAACAGGTTCCAACTATATAAAGTTTGGGAAACTCTGTGCTAGACAACGTTGGCCTCCTGTGGTTCAGCAAATTCTGTGATTTGGTATTGGTCAAGTCCCTAGGGTGCTGGGCTAGAGAGGTTCAACCCATAGCTTTCCAAATGCAGTCCTCTGCTGCCAAGCTTGCATATTGTTAATAAGCTCCTGCCTACCCCAAAAGTTAATGCATCATAATGTTTTGCAGTATGGAGATTAAGGGCGGGTTTTTCAAAGGAGTCTGTGGAAATGAGTTTCTTAATTCCCATTGAAATTCCTTTATACTCCTTTGAAAAATCCAACCTGAACCTGTTGTTACCCTTAGTGACAATGTGTCAGCAAGATAACTGAAGGAAGAAAGCTTCGAAGTCTCATAAAAACATGCAATAATAGCTCCAGAATAACAGCAAAAATCAATGCTCTTGTGGGTTTACTTGTATAAAAGCACCTATTTATGCTTCACCCTCAATATGGTCAGTTCACTGTGAAATAGACCAATATAATTAAGATCTTCCTGTGAGCTGGTGTAATTATTGTGATTAATGCATTGAGGCAGGAGTTACTACAAAGGATGAGGTCTGGCAAATAGCTATTCATGTAGATGGAGTTTCTTGATGGTAACATCAAAGGAGGTCTCAGAATTTTTAAATTAGTAAGCCACCAACTGTCTGATAAGTGCCCTCCTCAGTGGTTTGATCAGTAATGAAATCCAGGTGCACTGTATCATGGTTTTGATCTATAGAATATAAATATGACCTGACTTTCAGGGCATGTCATCTTGCGTGAAGGCTCCAGATCAGCGAAATAGTTGCCTAAGGGCTCACTGTGGTTGATACGAAACACGTAATAAATATAGGCCACCAGAGAGAATGTGACTTTTAAGTTTATAGTAGGGATCACATGGTCCCTAGCGTCAGACTTTTTTGTCTTTTAAAAAAAATCTGATCATGTTCCTTGTTTTAAATAAAATAGGGAGGCAGTGTGATCTAATTACAATTATTATTTGCATTCTTGTAGCATATAGAGGGTGTAACTGAGATCAGGGCCTCAGTGTTCTAGATAGATAATTCCTGGCCTGAAGAGCTTATTGTCTAAATGCCCAGAACAGATGGAAAGGATAAATGAGAGGAAAAACCAGGAAAAGAAGCAGAAGACAAAAACTAAAATAGGCAGAAAAGGGGAGGAGTAGAGACAGGAAATGGGAAAGAGACATTTCATCTTGTCATTGTTTTCATTTCATTGTGTGTGTGGTGAGGGAAAATCACTTTCTAACTACACTTAAAATATTTTCAGCTGATCTCTCTTTTTTTATAATAAATAATTTTTTTAAGGAAGAAACTTGAATTCCCAACTATACTTGAAATTAAAAAAAATCTAGTAAACACTGCATCGTTCCTTGATTTTTTTTCCCTTCCTTCCTTAGTTCCTTCCTTTTACAAGTTTGAAAAAGTCTCTATTCTAGATATCTTCTCACCTCTCTATCCCATCCCCAAACAAGTTTCACAGACAGGTACTTAGAATGGGCCACTTGGCCTTTGCTATTCTGTGTTTGAAGATTTGCTGGTCTGTGATGTTAGAGAACAAAAGGTTAAGTGTCACTTGCCTTCCCTAGGCAAACTAGCTCCCCAGTCCTTTGACCACTCACTAGCTAGCTTGGAAGGAAAATATGTTAGTCTTCATTCTGATTCCACAAAATTAGGGAGAACTAATTTGAAAAGAAATATTTAAATTGAACTAAAAAGGTGCAATTATCTTATAACAACGTGTCTCCTCTTTTGTTTTCCGTTGTCTTTTTGTAATGCTTCACCACAAACTATGCGGTAGAATCTCAGGTGATGTGAATGGTCATGGCTCCATTAAAATATCAAGAATACAGTAGTGGAGGAGATTCAATAGACATATACAGAAATCAGTGGAACTGTGACAATTTAAATCAGCTGAGAATCTGCCCCATGTGTCCTGATCTTGTAAACGCATACTGCTCTGCATGGTTCATGGTCCTGACCCTGCATTGTTAAAGTCAATAGGAGCAGGGGTGCAAACCCGATGTATGTAAATTTGTAGCTCTGAGTCCTCTTCTCTAGAGTTCTCATATGATTTTTTTCCTTATCTGTGTTTCACTGATAACACTTAGTGATTAGTTTAATTTCATTGAGTTTATTATAATCACAGTGACTGCACTGCACTCATTTGATATTAATGCACACATCAAGATGGATGTAAAGGGTGTGATTGTAGAACCTGTACTTACATTACTTATTCTACTTATTTACATGAATTATTCCAATACAGTCAATTGAACTATTAATGTCTGTACAACTTGCTCCTACGAAGGGCTTCAGGATTGGGCCCAGTGCTCAAATAAATGATTATTTCCAATGATTACTTTTAGCTGACCCTATTTTCAAATGTCTGGTTTTTAACTTCTAAATGATTAGTTTTCAAACTGTTTATTGATGTTTGTCATAAAAACAATAGTTGCAAGCATGGTTCTTTGCTTTCTCTTAAGTTATTTCAGTGATAATCAAACCTGATAGCAAATTGGACCTGCATGACACTGATTCAGAGCAGTTGTTGAGAAGATTGTTACTGTATTGGCCTTAAAGAAGACATTTGACTTGAATTTCCTCGTGGATTGGGGGTTTGGGTCTCTTTAAAGTTGAGAGAGAGAAACAGTTTTAGTCGCACAAAGTAGCCTCAGGTTTTAGTTCTGCGTTCAGAACCCTTCTCACTAATACAAGGTTTATTCATCTTATCCAGTAAATTTCATTGCTAAATATATGCATAATGGAAACATTAGTATGATAAAGCATTTAGTTACAATCAGGCAACATATTTTCTGCTGTATAGGAAAGCTAAATGCATGTATCTCCACTAATAAGTTTATAGTGGAATTTAAATTAGGTAGCGCACATAAAGACCATGCTCGTTGTATCAGTATTAGCAGCAATTCAATGGAAAATCCACATCAAAAAAGTCCACTTTCTTTCAAGTAGGCTGGGAACACTGTGTATGTCATATTTTAAATAGGCAAGAAAGGCAAAGTCAAAGGAATAATTTGACTTTTTTTAAAAGGATTGGTGTTGGAGAATGAATAGGCTTATTATAAGTTAAATACAAGATACACCAAAGGGGAAGCTTAAAGGAGTGGAAGAGAATATTCATCTTAGGATAGCAAGTGTTATGTAGGACAAAAGTCTTCTCTGTAGAGAAATTAGTGGCATATAAACTCCAGTGTAAAATACCAGTGTGTTCACATTGGCTCTGCAGTCCCTTTAATCTCTTGCTGAAGGTGAAAGTTGAAGATCTAATTTTCTAGGTAGTGGTCAATAACTCAGTTTGCATAGTTGATGCTACACTATGGTTAGGTCTACTCTTTTACCAAAGATTGCTGATGAATGTTGACAGGTTTTCAGGATACTTGGTAAACTAGAAGTTGTTGCATATGTTCAGTATATTTGTTTCATAATTTTTTTTTAAAGCACAGTAGTTTGAGGTATACTTTGGAATAATTTTCAAAAGTGCAGCATGGAGCCTTAGTGTCTAAGCTGAATGTTAACGCCTGTATGGTCATGTCTGAAAGATTGCCCTGAGAGAGAAACAGTTAAAACTACGTATGGTATCAACAGAAAATAACTGAAGAGGAAATTACTTTATCTCTCTGATATATTTCTCAAAAAACAAATATATGACATACTAAGCAAAGTAAGGGCTCCTATCTCTCTATCAGCTGGTGAACTGCCTCCATCACTGTACTATTAAAGTAACCCTACTCACAAAAATAGAGATCAGAGGCAATTGTAAGCTAATCTGGGGCCCTGTTTAGCTTATGATGACTATGAACCACCCAAATGTGATGTCGCGAATGAGATGCAAACACAGGAGGTAGATCTAGAATGGAGAAATGCATACAAGAGTTCTTAGCATAGAGGCAACAATCACATATGATTGCATGAGGTCACCCAAGGATAAGGTGTAGAAGGAGAAGAAGGGAGGGGGTGAGAATAGAGCCTTAGGGAACTCCCAGGGAAAAGGAACATGTCTTTGTGGCTCTTTCCCATATCCAGCCCTGAACAGTCATCTAGAGAGGTGAGAACAGAGTTGCGTAAGCCAGGGGAAGGCAGATACCAAGGAAGAGGAAGCAATCAGCAGTATCAAAAGTAGCAGAAAGAACAAAAAGAAGATGACTTAGCCAAAAAAGAGGTCACTGCAGCTGATGGTGAGTGAGTCTGTGGAGTGAGTAGTCTGGTGGAAGCTGGACTCAAATGTGCCCCATGGTTTGCCTTATATAAGGAAGCTAATTCAGTAGTTTTCCCAAAGGACTGAATATGAGGGAGAAGAAGAGCAATTGGATGGCAGCTGGAGAGACAGGTCCAGTCAAATATATATATTTTTTCTTTTAGGATGAAAGAAACCCTGAAGAATAGTGGGGTAAAAGTGAAGTCACAGGACTCTGGCAGGGTTTAGAGGGTCAGGTGAAAGGGTGTGAAGAGATAAGTAAGTCAGATACTTGAAGCTCAGATGCACAGGATTGCTAGAGCTACTTGCAGTAATAAAAGTTCCAGGGGAGGATCCAAAATGTATAAATTACGTGGGCTATCCTTTAATATTGTAAGGGCCTGATCTGTAAATGGGTGGGTGCTGTTAACTATTGTTGACATCAGTGGGAGCAGAAGGCAATCAGCACCATACAGAATTGTGTGGGAAAGGGGGCATGATGAAACCTTTTGTCCTCACGCTGTCTCCCACACTCCATAGTTTACACTCTTGGGCTGTAAACAGCATGGTGCAAACAGATGTTTACCGCATGGGATAGCTCTTTGACTGTACACATACATAGTAAGCACCATTTCAGTCAACCAGAAAACAGTTTATACATTTAGTTAGATATATAAACATAGTTGTTTTGGTGTATAATATGTTGTGACCTAAGTAGGTCATCTGTCGTTCTTCCAAAAAAAGTACACGTTTTTCTGCAGCAGCTTCTACCCAATTCATTTTGTGGAATATAAACTTGAAAAAGTATAGGAAATCCCATATTAGCGCCACTCCTGACTGTTTCCATATTTTAATCAGAAGATGGGATTTTTTTTCCTGTGAGAATTTGAAATTTTCCTGTTTGGAAAATAATGGTTCTCCTGTGGGAAAGTTTAAAAAAGACTATTTTCTGATGCTTTGAGAATTTTGTGTCGGTTACCATGCCATGAATCAAATAACAATAAGAAATTTGTTGCCCCTGATTCCTGAGCTACTGGATGCTGAGTAGAGGGAAGGCTGGAACACCTGAATATTTATTAAATTGGACTCAGTGAGAATTAGAGGTGATGAATGGAAAAACTGCCTTCTGAGCGTGCATAGCCTTCTGAATGTGCTATGGTCATTCTGAATACTTGGTGATAATGTTTGGACTGATCAACCTTCTGACGCTTCGTAAACTCAAAATTCTGTGGCACACTGGGCCAGTATGTAGTGATTTACCTGGATGATATCTTTGTCCTGCCACAGACTGCTTGTTTAGTGTTTATCTCTTCCTGCTTTCTGAGCCTGATCTTCTGCTATCCCGGTGAGGTGACTCTAAGTGGTTCCTGCCCTTTGCCTCTGTCAGGTGAACCTGACTTCCAGGTACTCTGACTTGGCCTGATTTCTGGTAACTTGACATTTCATCTGTTGCTTCTAGTCTGTCTCTTGATTTTGATTTGACATTCCAGCTTGGCCTGATTCCTGGTGATTGGCTTCTTCCTCCTGGATTCTTGGCCCGAACCAATACTAACCCCCAGGCCAGGCTACCCTTCCTCTGGCCTTCAGACCCTTGGTCAGCTGGCCTAATCCTTAGTCCAAGCCACCTGTTACAGTGAGGCAACCTGAATTTCGTGTTGGGAAAATGTCAGGCGGAGGGGGTGATCCTCACAAAACCTTTTACTGGGAAAATCCTGGGTTTTGGTCAGGTCTTCTCCATTTTTCTTAAACCCATTTGTTGCGTCTGGTCTTAAATTAAACCCCATTGCTATGGACACTTTTTATATCTCAGTAACCCACACCTGACCAGTGTCTCCTATAAGCTGAGTGCTTGGGTGGCCACCCAGGAAGGATTCAGGTGCCACCCAGCTGATAAGCAGAATGCCCAAAGCCATTCCCAGCAGGCAGCATATGTTTCTATTGGTAGTGCAGCTCTGCAAATGCCTTGGTGTACATAACAAAATTTGTTCTGCCCATGGACGGAACAAATTAGAGGGAACAGTGCACATGACCCACTCTTTTTAGAGAACTGATCTGAGGAACTTTCCTAGGCTGAGCTGTCAATAGAGGTGAATTGGAAAAAAAACTAAGCAGGAATAAATCACCAGACCCAGATGGAATTCACCCAAGAGTTCCGAAGCCTCTGTACTGTATGACTTGAGGATAGTTAATGGACCACTGATTTATTTATTTATTTATTTTTAAAAAAGACTGTAAATGTGATCTTGGACTGCAGACCAGTAAGCCTAACTTGAGTACCAGGCAAGCTGGTTGAAATTATAATAGAAAACAGAATTAACAGATGCATCAATCAACATAAGAGGCTGGGAAAGAGAAATGCCTCATCAACCTATTGCATTTCTTTGATGTGGGGGATCAACAAATATGTGGACAAGAGAGAGATTATGGACACAATGTACTTGGACTTTCAGAAAGCTTTTGGCAAAGTCCCGCATCAAGGTCTCCTAAGCAAAATAGGCAGTTGTGGAGTAAGAGAGACGGTTCAGTCATGGATGAGTAGCTGCTTACAAGATAGGAAACAAAGGGTAGGAATAAATGTTCTCAGAATGGAGAGAGGTAAATAGTGGCGTTCACCAAGGAGCAGTACTGGGACCGGTGCCATTCTGCATAGTTATAATTGATCCAGAAAAAGGGGTAAATAAAAAGGTGGCAGAATTTGCAAATGATACAGAATTACTTAAGATATTAAGTACAACAGCAGACTGTAAAGTGTTACAAAGGGATCTCAAACTGATAGGGCAACAAATGGCAGATGAAACACAGTGTTGATAAATCCAAAGCAATGTACACTGGAAAACATAATTCAAACTGTATGTTCAAAATGAGTCAGTCTCAACTTAACTATTACCTCTCAAGAAAGAGATATTGGAAGGATCTTGGATAATTCTCTGAAAACATCTGCTAAGGTATGGTTACACTACAGCACTCTGTCAACAGAAGTCACTGTCGAAAGAGATGTCCTGATCAAAACTTCTGTTGACGGAATGTGGCCACACACAAAAACCAATCGGAAGAGCGCTCTGCTCTGTCGACAGAGCACCTGGGCAGTCCAGCTGCTCTCTCGACAAAACAGACACCCGGAAGCTCATTGTTGTGGATGTCCTGTCTGTTGAGAGAAGGTCCTCCCCCACCACCCCAGAGCGTCCAGACAGCTTTTTGTTGACAAAATCTGTCAACAGCAGCATTATGCCTCAAAGCTTTGAGGCAGAATGCTGCTGGCAAAAGTGCTGCATTTTTGAGATACCGTCAATGTTTTGTTTTCAAAAGCGGGCTGTTGCCAGCAAAGCTTGCTAGTGTAACTGTAGCTCTTGATGTGCAGCATCAGTCAAAAAAGTAAACGGAATGCTGGGAATATTAGGAGAAGGATAGATAAAAATGGTAAATAATATGATGACACTGTAAATCCATGGTGCACCTACACCTTGAATTCTGTGCAAAGTTCTTGTTGCCCCATCTCAAGAAAGGCCTGTTAGAATTGGAAAAGCAGTAGAGAAAGGCATAAAATGATAGAAGGTGTAGAATAGTTTCCATATGAGGAAAAATTAAAAAGACTGGGACTGTTCAGCTTGGAAAGATGATTAAATGTGATGTGACAGAAGTAATGAAATCCTGAATGGTATTGGAGAAAGTGAATAAAGAAGAGTTATTTACTCCTTCACTTGACACAAGAAACAGAGGTCATTAAATGACATGAATAAGCAGGTTTAAATAAACAAAAGACAGTACTTCATCCATTGCACAATCAACCCATGGCACTCATTGCCAAAGGATGTTTTAAAAACCAAAAGTATAACTGGATTCAAGAAAGAATTAGGTGGGTTCATGGAGGGTAGGTCCATCCCTGGTGATTAGCCAAAATTGCTAAGCCTCTAAATGAGAAATGGTGGGACTGCCCTGCTCTGTTCATTCACTCTGCGGCACTTAGCTTTCGGCACTATCAGGAGATAAAGTGCAGGGCTAGATAGACTCGGTATGAACCAATGTGGCTGTTCTTATGTTGGTCCCTGGTTGGTCATTTAAAGTGCCAGAGAGCCAGATTTTCAGTAGCTGTTAACTGGCATCCACCTACTCCGTTGGAGCTCTACTTGTTTGTGCCAGTTAATGCGTTAGCCCTTAATTCTTTCTAACATTGTAGGAAAAAATAAATACATAGTAAGTTGTTCCAACAAATTAAATACGTCTCACTATTGAAATTTCAGAATGTCCCTGATTTGTGTTTTATGCAGCTGAATCATGTGTTAGTGTGCTGTTTCTTGTCCCTACCCCACCCAACCCCTATACCAGGAGAGACAGTTGGGGTACCAATTTTATTAAATTTTCTTAAAAGAGCTGCATTATTCTGCCCTTCCAGACTTGTATCACAGAGAGGCAGTGTGATCTTGGGATGCATTATTGTCTAACCATGGGTCTACTTGCCAGGAATTTAGTTTTACCACTGACTCTTGTGCTGATTTACTGTGTGTTTTGGGCAAGTCAGTTAAAATTCCTAAGCCATATTTTTAGTCACCCCGCATTGGGGTATGCTTCAGCATTTGGTCTAGATGGATGGGCATTTATCATTACTTAGAGAAGGCAATGATAAACTGATACACAGGTAAATTTATGAAGTGCTCTGAAAGTGTAAAATTTTATGTAACTGCTATTGTTGTTATACCAAAAGGTTCTTGTTAATTAACCTATTAAGTGGTTGTTAGATTTAAGCTGATTTACCATATTACGGGATGTCTGAACTAGTGCTGTGAGAGAGGAGCTAAAAATTGTTGCATTTGTTTGGAATACAGTTTCATATCCACAGAGAGACAAATTACATTTCTGTTGTGTTTTCTTATGTTACACAACTATCCAGACAATTTCCACAGTGGGAATAAGTGAACAAGACATTACTGGAATATCTCCAGTGAAAATAGCAGTTTGACTGTAAAAAGAAGTAGAAAACAAGTAGTCAAAAGGAGAGAATTGCTCTTTCTCCTGTCACTGTAGTTAAGCCACCTACCCAGGAGGCAGTAGTTAGGTCAGTAGAGGAGTTCTTCTGTCAACGAGTGCTGTCTACATTCGGGATTAAGCCAGTTTAATCGCACCTTTCCAGGGTGTGAATTTTTTCACCCCCGCGAGAGACAGCTGCACTGGTGTAACTTCTCCATATAGATCAACCCTTAGTTTATGGTCAGCCAGTGTGTACATGTACCACATGCTCCCACACGCAAAGTCTAAGGGGAGACCCTGCTGCCATCCACCAAATGTTCTTCGTGTACTTTGGTTTACTCCTATTTGAAAGCCGGGTAGGTCACAATGCCCTAGAGAGCTTTTAGTGTGCAGCAGCAAGATGAACATAAGAACGGCCATACTGGGTCAGACCAAAGGTCCATCCAGCCCAGTATCCTGTCTGCCGACAGTGGCCAGTGCCAGGTGTCCCAAAGGAGGTGAACCGAAGACAATGATCAAGCAATTTGTCTCCTGCCATCTGTCTCCAGCCTTTGACTAAAGGCTAGGGGCACCATACTTTACCCTTGGCTAATAGCCATTTATGAACCTAACCTCCAAAAATTTATCAAGCTCTTTTTTAAACTCTGTTAGAGTGCTGGCCTTCTCAGCCTCCTCCGGCAAGGAGTTCCACAGGCTGACTGTGCGCTGTGTGAAGAAAAATTTTCTTTTATTAGTTTTGAACCTACTACCCATTAATTTCATTTGGTGTCCTCTAGTTCTTATATTATGGGAACAAGTAAATAACTTTTCAATATTCACTTTCTCCACACCTCTCAAGGTGCGTGCCTTGGGCAGGGTAGATTTACATCCCAGCTTGTGGCAAGCTAAGAATTTGTGCAGATAAGCCGTTAGAAACAGAAGGGGCCCATAAGTCCTTGGCTCTAAACAGAAACTCTGCTGCAACCATCACTGCTGCCCTTCTGCAATGGAAAAGTTGCTGTCATGAGAGTTTGTCCCCCATGTAATGCGCACTCTAAGATGACTGACCAATCACTAGACCTGAATATTGTTATTCAGCCATGGACAGTGAGAAATAATGATCCAAGGTCAAATTCTGCTTTTGTACTAGTGTTAATCTGGAGTAGTTCTACTGGCTTCAGTTGAATCTCCCTGGTTTTATATTGGACTAAGTGAGTGAATGGTGCAAACTGGGACAGAATTTGGCATTTAGAAATCAAAATTTGTGAAAAGGTTCCTAGAACGTTTGTGGTCAACAGTATGTTGAGATACAGGCCTTTCAAGTTAGAGAAGGTAAACTGCTCTAGTTTAAAAATGAATTGTCTAAACCTAGCAGTTTTTGCAATTTCAGCAGGAAATTTGCCCCCCGTCAAAGATTTTTGAGTGTTTTTTTTTTGGTTGTGGCCCTAGCAGTATCTTCAAAAACTGTTTTGGCTTTGTGTAATGTCTTTGTGCACAGAGCAATGTGGTTTGCAGTTCCTACATCTCTTTCTTTACATTTGGTTGTACTGTGTTGAAATGAATATTGTCTTTTAATTGCTTCAAAATACTTCAGTTGTATCCAAAATAAGATTTGAGTTGGGAAAAGAGAAGTAGTCCTGGGGGACTGGTTCAGTCTGTGAGAGGAAGAATCCAATGTCTCCAGAAGTGGTGGGGAGAGTCGCCAGCATTACAGCTTGGCAAAGTTACATCATCTCCTCTGTTGTCTTTTAAAATAGCCTGGGGTTACACTGGCTGACATGATCTGCTGAAGTGACTCAGGTAGAAAAGTATAGAAATGGACCTAAGTATAGAGCAAGATTCTGTACATCTGCTCAGAGAATGAACCCCTGTTCCACTTAACAAAAAGATATGTGTCTGAAACAAATCGGATGTTCCCATACCTTGTATCAATCACTTGTGCCAGTTGCAGACTTCCCTGATTTCTTTCACATGTGGGAAGATGAACAGGGCTGTTCTGTTTTTGACTTTCCTTTTCAATTAAATCGTTCCCCTCCTCCTAATGAGAGAGCTGCTGAGATTTTTCAGAAAGCGAATGTGAAGAAGTCACTTGATCATCTGGATTTGTGTGAGTGAAGCGGGCACAACTGAGGTCTTGTCTACATGGGAAAGTGTACTGGTCTTATTTAAAGTGTGACCACAAACCTTTATGGTTCTACTGGTCCCAACCATCAGTGCTCTTCTCTTTGCTTGATCTCGGGTAGTTCCCCCCCCACACTTTACTTTGTCAATTGGGAGCAGTAAGCTGCTTTTGTGCTGTAATATGTTGGGCCTCAGAAGGATTTACACAGGCGGATGATGTTACAGGTTCATGTTAACCCCTAGCCAGGACTGATGAGAGACTTCGCCATCCTTATGAGATCCAGGTTCCAGGCCCCAGAAGGGACAGGGTCTTGGGTGAAAGGACTGGTCCAGGGGCCTCGCCTCACTCAGCTAGCCCTTCAGTGCTGCTGGGGCAGCAGGGTCCAGGCTACTCAGGGATCTGGTGGAGATTTAAAGGCCTAGATCCTTGGCTGCTATGGAGGCAGTGGTAGTAGTGGCCAGGAGCCCTGGGCCCTTTTAAATCATCAGACCCTGGGGCAGCTGCTGTGCTTGTTTCCTAGAGAGGTTCTCCCTCCAGACTGACAAAACACCAATAGGGGAGGAGAAAGAAGGGGACTTGGGATGACAGGGTCCGTGAACTTTGGTGCAATGTCAGACCTTGAGCAATGGGCCCAGAGGGAGATCAGTGCAGCCAGGAGAAAGATACAGGAGTCCCAGCAGGGGAAGAAGGGGGAGAAAACTGCTCATTATCCTAAGTATGCATTACAATTCAGGCAGGCTCAGAAACGGTGCTCCTCCATCTGATCTGTGCTTGCCACCAACAACCTTCAGTTTGTTCTTGTTCTTGGCAAGTATCAGCAGAGCACATGTCCTGTGCTTATGGCAGTAGCACAGGGGTGTGTAGGCACCAAGCTCGTGCCAGAGTCTGTGGTCAGTGAGGAAGGAGACATGAGTTCATGGGATTTTTTTTTAAAAAGATGTGAAAATTATAGGGTGTAGATGACATTACAGGAGGGAGACAGTTGCATCATGGGAAGTTAATCCCTTGCTCACAGGCATCCCTGCAAGACTTCTCTCTCCCTCATCATGCTTTGCTGAAACTTTCCAAAGAAGGTATGCTGGATGGCAGTGGATTGTACACAGGGACTCTTGTCCAGGGTGCAGCAGGACAACCACCCCAAGCCCCTGGGCAAGGTAGGAGAGGGGCCTGTTTCTATTCCCCCCAGAAGAGGTGGGGGCAAGGGGAAAAGGGGGGGGCCAAAGGAAGCCAGTTCATAGTGCCACCCAGACTGCAGTGCTGACCCTTTTCCCCTCTCCCAGTCACACGGAGTTGCACTGCTGCAGCACTTCTATGGGGCCTGGAGCTCTGGTTACTTCTGGTGTCCAAGTAGCAGTGGCGATGGCCAGAGCTCCAGGGCCCTTTCAAATACAAGGCCCCAGGGCAACTGTCCCCTTTGCTCGCTCCACCCCTGCCATTGGTAGTCCTGCTAGGATGCATCACACTCGGCGGTGACCCATGCGCTCCAGAGGAGTATGGGCAGTGCTGATGATAGGAGACAAGTAGCGCCACATCAGCCTTATGCTGAGGAAACTTGTGTCAGCCAAAGTTGGTGATCTAGACATGGCCTTTGCTCAGGTGGAATTTTCCTCTGGGGTGATTCCTCTTTATGCAAAAGGGTGAGGTGCCTTTTTCAAATATCAGACTTTTTGTTTGTGTTTCTAAATCATGTTACATTCCTCATGGGACGATGAAAAGCTAAAAGGAATTAGAGCAGGGATGGGCAACCACGAACGTTGAGTGGGCTGCAGGAGTGGCCCTCCTTCACCCCAGTGGGATGCAGCAACCCATGGACCACTGGGGCTCCACCTGTGGCCCTGTAGGTCCCCCCGCCGCATATACCACTCACCCATGTGCCTCTCTCACACTGGGGCACCAGACACCCGTGCTTACCTGCTGCTCCCCGTCTCTCCTAGCTCTGTCAGAGGAGCCACAAATCTCCTGGTGCACTCTCTGTCCCCCACTTCCCCCTCCCTCCCAGAGGAGGAATACCGCAAATAGCGGATTCATGGCATTCCAGCTCTGGGATGGAGGGATGGGCGTAGCGACGCAGCAAGAATCAGGTGCTTCACGGCTCCTCGGAATGTGCTGGGAGGGTGTTATAGGAAGTGCATGGCTCCGGTGCTCCAGCAAGAGTTGCTGGGGCCCTGGAGGAAGAAGGAAGCCAAGAAGTCTGTGGGGTGCAGGTGGAGCCCCACTTAGCTGCATGCAGGATGCCCACCACTGAGTTAGAGCCTTAATGTCATGTCACGTGTATGAATTCTTGGAAAACGACATCACTTGACAATGTACATTGGAAGGGAAGAGTTAGTATTAGAATAATTTGTATCCACTCTGCACCTTACAAATGTTAATTGTAACATGAGAGGCTATTTCTGTAGCGGTGAGTGAAAAAGATTAGAACTTCACCCTTCATTTGAGTCACCAAATACAGCGATATGGAGACTGTGTGGCTCAGGATCAGTGTCCCCTGTAAGCTGAGCAGTTGGGTGGCTGCCCGGAAGTGATGCAGGTGCCCCCCAGCAGGTTAACAGAGTGCTCACAGCACCCAGGAGGTGTGTTTCTGTTGGTGGTGCACATCCCTATGTACCTTTGTAAACACAACAAAATTTGTTCCACCCCTGGATGGAGAAAAAACTAGAGGGAACCTTGCTCATGATACAGCCAAAAACAATAGAGAGCATTTCCCCTGTATGTCGCCAATTCAACTCAACTCAAAACCTGTTGGTATTTGTTCTGGGTTTTTCCCCGCTAAGAAGAATGAGAGGTTCAGTTGTTCCCTGTGCGCAGTGTGCTTCGGGGATGATCCGTGATCCTAGTCCATTGACTAGGAACATGGACCGTTCGTTGTGCGGTTGGAATGACCTGGAGCCTGGCTCTCCAGTGACCCTTAAAATTAGAGGAACAGAGGGGGCATCAGGTATGTCAATAAAAGCTGAAAATGAAGTGATGTTTAAGATGAGAGCGCATGCTAGTAATACGAAGCGTTTGACTGATGGGAGAGGTAATCTGATACCCTGGGGGAAGGAGCCTTGTGTCTCACACAGAAATGGTGTGTCCAGAGGGCTGATGGGTCAGGTTCTCAGTTTGCTTAAGGTCACAAAGAAGGAAAATGCATCTTCTCTGTCCTGCAAGACACCAAGAATCCTAATTAGGATTGCTAATCCATTTGAGTAAGATCACTGCTTCCTGGAGCCTGTCCATGTGTCTGTGCTCCTGGGTCAAAGTTATAGAAAGATAATTTAAAAAAAAAATTCTGCAAGGGTAGATAATTTAGAGCTGAATCAGTGGCCAGATGCAGAGGCTGAATCCATAGTTCCTATCATGTGCAGAAATTGCATAACTATGGAATATTTTCTGATGAGCAGAGAGTCTTACTATTTAATGGGGACTTAGGTCTACGGAATAAAGTCAAGGTTAAAAGAAAAAAATCCTGGTGAAAATGTAGTCGGAAGCAGGAGGAGCAGAAAATCACTTCTAAATGTTAAAAGTCAAGGCTTCAATTACAAATGCTGAAGTAAAAGTATAATTTTGGGTCCATTTCTGCTGCCATTCTCTTGATTATTTTTTTTTTTAATGAGACTTCTCACAGGGTAAGCCTTTAAGTTTTAGTTAAGTTAGCAGCCTGGTGTTTGACTGTGCCCACAGGCATCCTAGTTACTTCACAG
Source organism: Carettochelys insculpta (assembly GCF_033958435.1). Lineage (NCBI taxonomy): Eukaryota > Metazoa > Chordata > Testudines > Carettochelyidae > Carettochelys > Carettochelys insculpta. The sequence continues at coordinate 108,043,653 of NC_134141.1, forward strand.
GGGTACAGTCAGAGCTTCTGAACTAAACTGGAGACATAACACAATAGGAGGTGATGACTAACTGGTGGGTGAATGGGACAAAGAACTAAGTTGACAGCAATGCAATCACAGGATTACTCAGTCTAGAATGTGCACGTAGCAATGGTTTAGTAACTTAAATAGTTCATCATGTATATCAATAAGGAAGATCAAGCAATGAAGAGTATTTCCAACCACTCATGGAATTTACTCAGTGATGTACTTCAGCCAGTGCTATGCAGACAATCAGACTAAATGATCGTAGTTTTTCATTCTTGGCTTAAAAACTTAGAAACTTCCTAACCCAAAGCAAATTCATAGTTGCTTCTGTATATAAGTGGCCTGGTCTTCAGAGGTACTGAGCACCTGCTGTTCTGATTGACTGCAGTAGCAGTTGTGCATACTCACAGCACCTTTGAAAATCAGGCAGTTTATGTAGATGTTACAGCGATTCGAAAAGTTTGGACTGATTTTTGACTCATCTGGTGGTGCTGCTGCTTTCAAGTATTTTGGTTCTAATCAGTTTTGTGTGATTGAATAATGATCTCCAATTTAATAAAAAAAAACAAAAAACCAAGTGCATATTCATTATAGCATCTTCAGAGGGAGGGAGGGTAAATACAACTGTGTGGGTGCTTAAGTTTGTCTATTTACATATTATGGGTTGACAACAGTACCTGTATTTAATTCAGGGTTTAGCAGCATCTCCTCAGTGGTACAACTTGAGCAAAAATAAGTTCATATGAAACATTTATTTGCTTGGAGCCCTCTGAAGCAGGGAAATTTGGAGGAAAAAGTTTTGAGATAATTTGTTCTTTGGTCTCCAGAGTGGCATAGGTCACTCTCAGCATACATCTGATAGACCACATCTGTCAACTAAATCAGAGAGCCAAGTGCAAAAATCTGTCACTGGGGTTTAACAGTGTCAAGATTTGTGGCAATCCCCATGATCCATAACTAAAGCATTGATTGCAATGGCCGTGTCTACACGAGCCCCAAACTTCAAAATGGCCACGCAAATGGCCGTTTCGAAGTTTACTAATGAAGCGCTGAAATGCATATTCAGCGCTTCGTTAGCATGCGGGCGGCCTCGGCACTTCGAAATTGATGCGCCTTGCTCCTGTGCGTCTCGTCCCGACAGGGCTCCTTTTCGAAAGGACCCCGCCTATTTCAAAGTCCCCTTATTCCCATGAGCTGATGGGAATAAGGGGACTTCGAAGTAGGCGGGGTCCTTTCGAAAAGGAGCCCTGTCGGGACGAGCCGCGCAGTCCTGTAGCACCTTAAAAAGCAGTCCTGTAGCACCTTAAAGACTAACTGTTTGATATATTGGGTATTGAGCTTTTGCGGGTAAGTGGGTGTTACTCATGAAAGCTCATTACCTAATAAATAAAATTGTTAGTCTTTAAACTAATACAGGACTACTTGGATTTTATATATTCTATGTGTAATTTAAAGGCAGACTGAAATACAGTACTTTACTGAAATGTTTCTGTTTTTATTGTGATCTAAATGACTATTTCAAATCAGACTCAGCATGAGTGAACTCAGCACTCTCTCTATATAGAAATTAATACAAGTACCTTTTCAAAAAACTCTGAGATGAGCAAAATGAGATGTTTTCTTCTGTTGGCGTAAAGTGGCATAGTAGTATCATCCAGCTGACAGTCTATCTACCCATGTAAATTTCAGTAACACATCATAGAATCGTAGGACTGGAAGGGACCTCGAGAGGCCATCGAGTCCAGCCCCCTGCCCCCATGGCAGGACCAAGCACTTTCTAGATCATCCCTGAAAGCCATCTATCTAACCTCTTCTTAAATATCTCCAGTGATGGAGATTCTACCACCTCCCTTGACAATTCGTTCCAGTGTTTGATCACCCTGACAGTTAGGAACTTTTTCCTAATGTCCAGCCTGAACCTCCCCTGCTGCAATTTAAGTCCATTGCCCCTTGTTCTATCCTCAGAGGCAAGGAAGAACAAGTTCCCTACCTCTGCCTTATGACACCCTTTTAGATACCTGAAAACTGCTATCATGTCCCCCCTCAATCTTCTCTTTTCCAAACTAAACAAGCCCAATTCTTTCAGCCTTCCTTCATAGGTCATGTTCTCTAGACCTTTGATCATTCTCGTTGCTCTCCTCTGGAACCTCTCCAATTTCTCCACATCCTTCCTGAACTGCAGTGCCCAGAACTGGACACAATACTCCAGTTGAGGCCTAACCAGTGCAGAGTAGAGCGGGAGAATGACTTCTTGTGTTTTGTTCATGACACACCTGTTTATGCATCCTAGAATCATGTTTGCTTTTTTTGCAACAGCATCACGCTGTTGACTCATATTTAATTTGTGGTCCACTATAACCCCTAGATCCCTTTCTGCTGTACTCATTCCTAGGCAGTCTTTTCCCATTCTGTATGTGTGACACTGATTGTTCCTTCCTAAGTGGAGCACTTTGCATTTGTCCTTATTAAACTTCACCCTGTTTACCTCAGCCCATTTCTCCAGTTTATCCAGATCCTTTTGAATTATGACCCTATCCTCCAAAGAAGTTGCAACCCCTCCCAGCTTGGTATCATCTGCAAACTTAATAAGTGTACTTTCTATGTCAATATCTAAATCATTAATGAATATATTGAACAGAACCGGTCCTAAATCAGACCCCTGCGGAACCCCACTAGTTATACTTTTCCAGCAGGATTGAAAACCATTAATAACTACTCTCTGGGTACGGTTATCTAGCCAGTTGTTCACCCACCTTATAGTAGCCCCATCTAAGTTGTATTTGAGTAGTTTATTGATAAGTATATTATGTGAGACCGTGTCAAATGCTTTACTGAAATCTAGGTGTATCACATCCACCGCTTTTCCCTTATCCACAAGGCTCGTTATTTTATGAAATTTAAAATGTGGGTTCAGTTCACAAAAATGGTGATAAACTTAGGTCAGTGAGCTGAGTGGCATGCCACAAACACAGGCTAGTGGTATGATGCCTGGACTGATGTGGTAAAATCTAGTCATGGTACAGTATAGGTGGCCTAATGCAGCTGAAAACAGAGGTGTGACATGCACTTCTCTGTCCTGTGATAACTCAGATCTTAACAATGAACATAGTTAATTTAAAAAGCAACATTTATATGTAAAATTCCAACTTTCCTCTCCACTTACGTGTGGGACCAATATCACAAAATGCTGCCTTGCCTACTGCACAGATGTCACTTGTACTAAAGTATCGGAGGGGTAGCCATGTTAGTCTGGATCTGTAACAGCAACGAAGGGTCCTGTGGCACCTTATAGACTAACAGGAAAGTTTTGAGCATGAGCTTTTGTGAGCACAGACTCGCTTCATCAGATGCTGGTCATGGAAATCTGCAGGGCCAGGTTTTATAAAGCTCATATTCAAAACTTTTCAGTTAGTCTATAAGATGCCACAGGACCCTTCGTTACTTGTACTAAAGTATGTCAGCAAGAGAGATGTTGTGTAATATTGAAAACACTGTGGGGGCATGAGGGTTGTATGGGCAGAATGTATGCACGTCACATTGCATCAGGTGTAGACAAGTAAAAGGATAGCATTGAGCAAAGGACAACTGACGTGGAATAATTTAATATTTCTGGCTGTGTCCTAGTGCCAGTGATAACATTACACTTTCATTACTGAGTAGGTATGTTTTGATTTTGTCATCACTTAAAAATTAGCTGTGACTGTGGGTGCCAATAACCTGCAGCCATCAAACCTACCCCCATCAATTGGTGTTGAAAAGGTCAGATGGTTGAGGGCTATTGTCAATACAGATTTTTAAGTGCCGACAAAGCCTTAACATTGATTTGTTTTGAGGAGTAAAGCTGAAGAGAGAGATTTACTCTGGGGTAAAAACTAGAATTACTTGAGCTTTCATTGACATTTTTCCAGTGAAGTTTTAGCATTCATACCACACAACAGAAATGTTTTAGAAGATATATTGCTTCTTCAAAGCACACTTGCAGATTATGGGCTGATGTTTATAATTGTAAGAGCAATTGATAGTCATTTAATTGAAAATGCATAACTCCCACACAATAGCATTTAGCAATTGTGACTAAAATTAATCCATCGTTAAAAAAATACTTGTGAAATGTAAACAAGTTGAACAAATTTAAACAGCTAATGTTTTATATTCACACACTTTATGAAGAGTGAAAATTTAAAATATTTCCGATGTTTTACATGTGGTTTATATGTATATGATTTCAGGCCCTATAATAAAAATCAAAGGAATTTTTAATGGGAGTTTAACAGTAATTTAATTTTGTTTATGCCAGTAATAGTTTGGAGGTGTGCCATATATTTCTTTGGAAAGCAAAAGGAATATTGGTTTCTGTATTGTACTCAGTGGCCTTTAATTATGTGTTCACATATTGGAGCTGTACTGTAGTTTATCTCACTGTGATACTGATTCAGCCAGGCACTTCAAACAAATTCATAGTCTCCTGAATTGGGCCCAAATGCAATTCTGTGCTGCACGCATGTGACTATAGCGGTGGAACTTTTTAGGTAAATGAGATTAGAATAGAATCTGAAATTTGCAGCATCTTGAAGCTAGTTCTTATCAGATTTCAGCATATAGCTGAAAACAGCACGTTTTAGAATGTCTGACCGCAAATCTTATGCAACTCTGGAAGACCTTTTAGTGTGGTAGATGAAAGACAGTCCTGAAAACAAGACTGTCTTTGACTCATTGTTGGCTCAAGAAAAAGTACAAAATGATTTTTAGAGCCTGTTTGCAATGAGTTTTAGTTAAGGCTTGGTGTGTTTTTACTAAAATTAAAGATGGGGATTTTTTTTTTTTTAATGCTTGCTCCATTTCAGCATATCCATTTTCTGAAGAAAGTTCAGTATTTGGGACAACAAAGAGAATACTGAAAGTCTTAACTGGGAAACTGTAACATCAATAAAAGCACATTTCCACTGGCATTGCAACCAGTGTACTGCTCTACTTTGCAACCCTTGCTTTGTGCTAGGTATTACTCTTTTTATTATTTGTTGTTGGATTTTTTAAGTTTGAAAATCAAAAATAAAGAATGTTTCCTTTGATCAATTGGGAAATAATAGAAAATGTGTTTCAAGATGCTCTGGTTTGAAGGCATAAATAGAATTGTAGTTTGTCAATGCCATCTATAAGGCACTCATGTAGTTCGTGCCTGTCACCAGATTATCTGAACGGATCATAAACATGGGTAAATTTATCCTCACAGTACCTGGGCTGGGATATCTCTATTTTACAGATGAAAAAGTAAGGCATACAGAAATGAAGGACCCAATCCAAAGACTACTGAAGTCAACGAAAAGGTTCCTTAGGCTATAGCTATACTGCAGTCCTATTTCAAAACAGCTATTTTGAAATAACTATTCACAAAGGCAGTTTCTACACAGGCCACTTCCTTCGGAAGTAGCATGCTAATACACGGAGTGAAAGATGCTAATGAGGTGTGGGTGCAAATTTCCTGTGCCTCATTAGCATAATGTCACATGATTTGGAGTCCAGAAGACCATTCTTCTGGACTCCAAATCACGTGACGTTATGCTAATGAGGTGTGGGGAGTTTGCATCTGCACCTCATTAGCATTTTTCGCTTCGTGTACTGTGTAGAAATGGCCAAAATGTATTTCAAAATAGCACTCAGCTATTTTGAAATAGCTTCTCCAGGCACATAGTGCTATTTCAAAATAGTGCCATTGGAGTCCATTATGGCTTATTTCCAAATAGCGCCAATCCGTGTCTTAATAGTGCCTATTTCAAAACAGGCATTCCTCCTGCATTGACGGTTACCAATTTCAAAATAACACTCCCACTATCTCAATTTGTTTCGAAATAGCATGTGCATTGTCTAGAGGCTGGCAAAGTTATTTTGAAATGACGGTTGTTATTTCAAGATAACTCTAGTATAGCCATAGCCCTAGCGATTTGCCCAAAGTCAAACAGGAACTTTGTTAAAAGGCTGGGTGTTGAAGTGAAGTCTCTTGACTCTCGATTCAATGCATAACCACAGCCACGGACCCCCCCCCCACCCCAACCCCCAAACTTAATCTCCTTGGTCCATTGATTGCAGTGAGAGTTTTGTCTGTGCAAGGACTACCAGGTTAGGCTCAAGCTTAGGTTGTCCCTCTGCAACCTTTTTGGTTAATTTATCCAGACTTCCTTTTGTGTGCAGATAGAGGTTGCTGAGGAGTTGAGAACACGTTCTTTTGGCTGACTCTGCTCAGTTTGGTTTGCTCAGCCCCTGGAGTGTGCTGTGGTTGGAACATTGCACTTAATGAATGTCTGTAGTTTTAGTAAACACTAAACAAAAAAGGAACCATTTTTTATAGTTTTTTTTTAAATTTATTCCATTAATAAATAGCACTTCATTAGTGCACCATGCACAGTGTCTTTGGTATTATTCCTTATTACAATCTAACTTCAAAATACTAGTCTATAGATTTTTAAGAAAAAAGTATTATATTTTGGCAAGCCCCCTTATTAGATTTGAGCCTGATCCAATACTGTTCGTAGACAGTGGGAGACTTTCCATTCACCTGAGTGGTCTTTGGATCATCCCCTTTGTTCCTTCATATTTTGGATGATTTTTCATAAAGAGCTGGAGTAACTGGAAGTCTGAGACACTTTTTGGCCATGAATTGTGCGCAGGCAGCTGCACACATCTTTCAGTTGCCTATCCATTGACCTGAGTCTTGACCTGGATGGACCACCCTCTCTCCAACAGAGAGGTAATTCAGCCTTTGCGCTTGTTTGGCCACTGGCCTGCCATTTGGGTCAAATTACATATTTGTAGTGGTTTTGCAGTGTGGACTTTTGCACACTAGGGATGATGTTAAAACCATCCTAGTCTTCTTACAGCTTTGGTCTCCCATCCCATAACCAGAGGGCCAGTCATTTTTCCTATTAAAATTCATGGCTCTCATTTGCTCTTTTTAGTTTGTGTGTTATGCTTTACAGTCATAAAACAAGAAGGGTTTTTTTATACACAGCGTGTGTTGTCCCAAAATCAAATGGTGTAATCAGATAGTGCTTTTTAAAAATCTAATTGCCTCCTAAACAAGTAAAAGTGAGAGAAGACTGCATGAAGACAGGTTTCATTGCAATGCTCATATTTAATGATGATCTTTAAACATGTATTCTAAAGCATTCTTATGTCCCACTGTTTCAAAAGTTAACTGATTTTCCATAGCTGTGGTCTAGCTGTGCATTTGCAGTTTTGTACACATTGCTCTCTTATAAGGAAATCACACTTTTAAGAACGCTGTCGTGTGTGTACACACATGCGCACATTTTAAAATTTTTAAATTGTGCAGTAATGAGACTTCCTCAGCCTCTGGGAAACTAGCAAGATGTGTACACAGAGTGATACAGATCCACTTTTTTTTATTTCCATCATGTTTTCATATCACTGAGAACTTCTGTTGAAATAAACAGTAGTTACGTGTAGTGGGTGAAAAATAGAACAGTTATACAAATGTGATATTATGCATTCATGATGTTGGAAACTGGAACACAGATAGGGCATTATAGGATTTTTTTTTAATTCATGTCATTACAAATCCATGAAAAAGGAATACATGTTATTAAGAAGGAATACAACATGTTATTAAGTCCTATTGTAATACTGTAACTTTAGGTACCTTATTTTGAACTTGTCCTCAACAGTAAAATTCAGACAAGCCATGCATGGAATGTGTTTTGCGTCATACACCACACATGAGACGTTTTGAATTACATTTTAAGGCAGCTCAAACTTCTAACATACCTCTCCCTGCAATCAGCCAAGAGAAGAAAAAATCATTCCAATAGCTTCCTGAACAGGAACTTCAGGAGCTGGGCACAATGCAAGGTGAGAAGTTTTCCAAACTGATGAGAACAAGGGGGACATTTAGTGACCCTGCAGGCAACAATTTAAAATCTAATAAAAAGGCAATACTGCTTTATACAACACATAAATGGTGGAGCTCATTGCTACAATGTATCATTGAGGCAAACAGCAGAATTTAGAAAAATAGCTGGACATCTCTGGATGTTCAGAGCATCCACAATTACTCTAGATAGGATATAAATCTGATGTTTCAAGTCATAAACACTCACTAACTGCAGAGGTTAGGAAGAAGCTTAAGCTATAGGCAGGTTAATCCCAGGTTGCTTATTACTGGGTTTATGGACCTTTTCTGAAGCATCTGTTTCTTGCGAGTGTCAGGGTTAGGACAGAGAACTAGAGACTGTGTGAAAACCTCTGGCCTACAATGAACAGACTGGTCACAAGGTGCCTTCTCTCTGTTTCCATCCGCTACATTTTATTAAAAGACAGCTACAATTACATTATATATTTCAATGCTATTTTTTATACAAGGTCAGTTTTCATAACAGTATGGTGTGATTTTTAACCCATGTGCCATGTCTCATTAGCCATAGTAAGGTCTAGCTTCAGTGCTGTTCAGGGACACCTTCTAAAATAAATACAATTATTATGAGAGCCCTTACCTCAAAAGTTACCCATTCCCTGGTTTTAGGAACTTAAAAATATTAACCCCATGTGATTCTTTCTTCCTTACTCAGAACCTTTCAATGGTCCTTGGGAACGTGAAACCAAAAATACATTTTAGCTCTTCCCCACCCCCGCCCCATAATGCAGGCTGCACCTTCGAAAACCAGTATTCTCTGTTCTGGCAACATCCCTCATCCTGGGACAGGAGGGCACCCTATTGGCAGCCCTGCAGGGGACGGTGTCCCCCAGGAGCCCCATGGGGGCCAGGGCTGGGGTGCTGGCAGCTCTGTGGGACATTTGGGGCAGGGAGCCAGGGGGTTTAGGATCCCACTGTGGTGGGGCAGCAAGGTACCAGGAGGCATTCACTTTCCCTGGTCTGGCAAAATCCCTCATCTGGGACCACTGAAGTTACAAGGGTGCTGGACCAGGGAGGTGCAACCTCCCTTTTTTTATGGGAAGAACGGTTCTTTTGAAAGAGCTGTGTCTACAATGCTTTTCTTCTTTGGAAATAAGGTCTTTTGAAAGAATATGCAAATGAGGCGCCAGATATGTAAATCTGCACCTCACTTGCATTTTTGATTTCCCTCATTTGCTTGCCTCTTGAAAGAGGAATGCAAGTGTAGAGACAGCCAATCAGTATTAAAAATGAGCATCTCGGCATTCATCTTTAACTCAGCAGTTTTATATACACTTCCCCCCTTTTTCTTGATTTATAAAACATGATTTTACAGTTCATCATGATTTGAGGGATATTTCATTTCTGCAATATATTTTAATAGACAGAAATGTTTCAAATAGTTTCCTGTATTTCTTCATCTCTCTGTTCCTGTAGAAAGCCAATACATACATATATACATACATACATATATAAATCAGTGTACCTCTATTTTTTTTAAAACACATGCCATGCAGCTGAGTGCAGAATAGACCACTAAGCATATCATAGATGAAATATAAAAGGCAGTGTTGAAATTACGTTCAACTAGAACAAACAGAGACTATACTATTCTGCTACTGGTCATGATGCTAAAGTCTTCTTTCTGATACAGGAAAAAGATCCATAGTTCTTGATTCCTTAAATTTTTGGTGGAATCATATCTGTACTTTAATGTAGAAAACCCTAAAAATATATGTAACCTATGCTGCATTTTTAATGTGGTTTATAAAGCATATATGACTCTCTCTACAACCTGGCAAGACTCAAGGCCAAAACTAAGGTCAAGAAAGTCGTCATCAGGAAACTCCTCTTTGCAGATAATGCAGCTCTTGTCGCTCATAATGAAGACACTCTACAGTCACTGATGGATTCTCTAGCCACAGCCAGCAAGTTGTTTTCCCTTGATATAAGCATGAAGAAAACTGTTGTATTCACTGAAGGTATACCTCAGCGACCCAATATCATTTTGGATAACAGCCCATTATATGTGGTTCAACAATTCTGTTACCTTGGATCTACTGTCACTGCAAACCTATCCATGGATGGAGAAGTGAATGTCAGAATCGGGAAGGCAGCTATGATTTTTGGCAGACTTACAAAACAAGCAAGGAGCAATCCTAAGCTGACAGTGAAAACCTAGATACTAATCTATCAGGCATGTGTATTGAGTATCCTGCTCTATGGTTCTGAGGCATGGACCACCTACTCAAACCAGGAGAAAAAAATTGAACAGCTTCCATCTTCGTTGCCTCCACAGAATTATGAGTATCAACTGGCAAGATAAAGTTTCAGGTGCAAATGTCCTGTCCAGATCTGTCATACCCAGTCTCATAGTGATCCTCATCAGCAGAAGACTATGATGGCTTGGTCATGTGAGAAGAATGGGTGATGAACATAATCCCAAAGAAAGGTTTTGTGGCACCTTTTATCACCTGTGGAGTGGGCAAATGAATGGCCTTGTTAGAAAGTTGCCTGACAGAGTAGCTGGCCTGACGGACAAAATGCTCATCTTCCAGTCGAGTCAGGCCACTTTTTCCTCTTCATTACGTGAATATAAATCTGCATTGTGGTCAAGAGCAAAATTTGGCTCATGATGTGAGCTTTGATTTCTTATTGGACTATTCTCCAAAGTCCTTATTTAGTTTTCATTGATTTTTTTTTCCTGAGTAATGACTTTAGATTTAGACCGGTTAGTTTTTGTTCTATTTTATATCATAGCAAGGTAAGAGATTGTAAAGGAAGCAGTGAAAAGTGGGTGATTGCAGGAATGAAAATCTTGGCCCCACAGCTGTAGTGCAATTTTCAAAAACCATTACACAAAGTCTTGAGTCACACTTGAAGCTGAGAGATCAACTTTCCACTATGATATTGCAAAAAAAAATACTTGGTAATCCCAGGCAATTAGCTGGGTCTACAAATAGATTCTTTAATCCTTCTGTCAACTGTACTACTTATTTTAACTTTGATTATTTTTGTGCTGGGTTATCCATTACTTTTGGATAAGATTATGTCCATTCGATAAACTACTAATTCTACTGCTGGGAAAACCCTAAACACTTGTTGTTAATCTTTTGGGCAGTAATTCTATTGCAAATTCATATTTTTTTAAATGTTTACCATCTGTTGTTACTGTGGAAAATGGCGTGTGCCATGCGAAATGCAACCTGTGTATTGCTCACAGGAGCCAGTTTTTGTTCTGTCTCTAAATCAAGTCTCTCTTGAATTCAGGTGTTCTCTGTTAAATTATATTGTGCCTACCTATTGTGCTATATACTTAAGCATGTGACTGATTTTAATACATGAGTTCCAACTCCTGTGCCCAGGTAGACTGAATCAGTTTGTTTACTTATGTATTTAAAGTTAGACATGTTTTTAAATTTCTTGCTGAATCAAGACCTGTGTTTTTAAATCTAACTGTTAATTGTTCTGGTCTTCCATTTACTCCTAATGTTATTTTTTTCTTCTAATATTAAGTGTCCATTTAGCAGAGATTTACATATAAGCCAAGGTGAAAACTGTAGCATAATTTTCTCTCAGTAGCTTTGCAATTCAAGCAAATCACTTTGTATCCCTGCAGAAATTGCATACGTTTAATTTTCACTGATGGTGAAAAATGGTGCATACATTTAATTTTCCCTTGTGATGAAATTCTGTCCTTTCAGTTTCCAACACTCTTGTTTCTTAACAGAGAAAGTTGAAAAGAGGTGCAGGCTGCACGTCTTAAAACCCGGCACACTCTGGTCCAGCAACATCCATTATCCATAGGACTGAGGGTCCCGGATGAGACAGCTGGGACAGGAGGGTAAACAGAACTAGCCTTCTGGCAGCTCCACAGAGTGGGGGGGTATCAGGGCTGTGACGCTGCAAGGATCTGTGACCAGACTATGTGGTACCAAACTCCATTTTGAGTATCTGTATTTTTCAACAAAAGGGGCTGGGAGCTGCTTTTGGATTAAAGGTTCCCACCATACATTAAAGCTGGATAAGGCAGGGCGTGGCATCATCTAGTGGCCTCACTCCCTGCACAAGGATTCTCTTGGGAACATCTGAGAAATAAAGACTACACTGGGGGAAGTGCTTGTTCCAGGATAAAAGGATTTCTAGCCTGTGTTTGGAAACCTGGTAAACTGCTTGTATCATAAACCAGGGTGGGAAGTTGCTAATTCGTATCCCATCTATCTAGTATGCTGGACTTATTTTCCGTGGTGTTTATTTACTCGGTAATCTACTTTGATCATTTTGCTATCACACTTAAAACCTATCTTTTGTAGTTAATAAACTTGTCTTATTTCTCTTACCCGGCATGCCATGAGTAAAATATCTGGGGGAAAAGTCTCACCTTGGTTAACACAGGCCGGTTGCATATCTCTCCCCTGCCAGGGGGAGAGTGAACTGTTTATTTATGAGCTTACATTGGACAGATCCTTGTGCAGGGCAAGATTATATAATTCTGGGTTTATACTCCAGCAGTGGTTGCCAGCCAGGAGAGCTAGCATGTGTCTCTCCTTCTGTTGAGTGGCTCAGGTAAGCACTTGAGCAGCTCCGTATGGGTGTCATGCCATCTGCTGTCATGTTGGTTGATAACAAGGCCTGGTGAGGCTGCTGAGAGTCTCCAACAAAGCAGTGTGATGAAGGCCATCCCAGATGGGTGGTTAGAGGAGCATAGTGGTTCCCGTGACACCTAGATTTTACCCTGAGGGAGACAACCTGTCACAGGCACCTAAATAGATGGGGATCCAAAACTCAAAATAAATAAATGAATAAATAAATAAAGTTGTCTTGAGTGTACAATATGTGACTGCTGTGAACACCATCTCTCTCTTTAAGAATGAGATTGAGATCGCCAATGTTTCATGTATGTTGCTCAACTGAATGGGAACCAGTAGTTCAGAATTTGATTGGGGAGAGTGATGCAGCCTGAAATGAGGGAACAATGGATGTAGATGGAATGCAGACCCTGGGATTTAGGTAGGAATAAGTTATTCATAATCTTGATGAGAGCAGTTTTGTAGAACAAGTGGGTGGAAGTCAGGCTGTCAGGTTTCCAGTGTGGAATTAGAGAAGAGGAATGGTTGTAAATAGTCAGTTTGTGTTCTGAGGTGAAAGGCAGGTGGAAGGTGGAATGGTGGCTGGGAAGTCACATAGGATCAAGGGTAGAGTTTCTGATGGTGGCAGAGATATGAGAGTGCTTCTATTTTGAGGGGATCTGTCCAGAAGAGAGAGAAGGAAAGGATGAGAATGGATGGAACAGGAATTAGTAGGTGGAAAGAGATGGGCCAAGAGTCTAGTTAGAAGAGTCAGATAGATATAAATAAACCTTTGCATCAGAAACAGGAGAAATTACATTGGAATGGAGTGTTGATGAAAAATAGGAGAGAGGGTGGGGTTCATGATATTTCTTGTTCTTTTTCTGTAAAACTCAGGGGACTGTGTGGAAAAAGAATCCGGGATAGGACTGGGGGAGGATTTTGAGAGGCAATCAAAGGTTAGTAATGGACAAAGGGCAAAGTGAATGAGAGTAGGGAAATAGTGCTGTTAGAAAAGGAACATGGCAGACCTGTAGCATGGAGAACCTGACTGCAGTAGGGGAGGTCTGTGCAATCACAGGACTTGCTTCACAGGCCTAGGTTGCACAGGTATGGAGAAAGTAGGTGTTTACTTATTAATCATGGTGTAACTCAAAAGAACTTTTACAGTTCCTTTTAATTCATTTGGTCTTCATGTTCGCTCAGTGCAGAAAATGTTGCAGGTCCTCAGTGCTTAGCTATGTGTCATGTCCACCATCACTGTTCAGTACCACAAGCTGAAGCATTCAGAATAAGATGGGCCCTGGTAAATAGTAACATTTAAAAATAAAAGGAAGATGCTTTTGTGTGCTTTTTGGTTTTTAAATCTTTGGGTACCTTTGGCTCAGATTTCACACTTTCCTCCCAACCACGATGGCTAAAAGTGTGTGATTTTTAGAAAAATTAAAGCCGACAAAGCTTTTTGTTTTGAAAAAGGCAAAATGGTTTATATTGAAAATGTCCATTCAAATTGACCTGCACACATTTCCTCCACTAATTTTTGGTAAGAAAAGCTGGAATAAAAAGTCAGTTTCAGGTTGAACCATATTGAATTTTGTTCAGATATTTCAGTGTGGCCAGTAAATTAAAACATCAGTTCTTGTCTCAGCTATACCTGTAACTTCATTTACTTGTGGGCAGTGTGCAAATGCACCCCAGTGCTCTGCTGGTTGCTCAGTAAGGTCGTAATACTCCTTTGGAACTCTCTACTGCAATGTGTCCCACATAGTTGGAAGTCATGTGTACCCCTACCCTGGGCCCCATCTTGAATTTAAGGTTGGAGTGTAACACGAAATTAGCATGAAGTTACTCTTATTTTATATGATGTCTTGGTCTCCTTTTTCAGAGTGGAACTGTTCCCCAGCAGTATTCTGTGCTGTTTACTTTGCGTCCTCCTCCTAACACTTCCTAAAACTTATGGCGGTCATGCAACACTGACATTAGGGAGCGGCACAGAGTGGCCACCAACTGTCCTCCTGCTAATGCCTGTAAGGACAGAAATCAGTAGGACCAAGATGGGGCGGGAGGGAAAGTAGGTAGAACTGAGAGTTAACTGTCTGAAGCCATCTGAAAAATGAGGATTTCCTTGGGTACTATGAATAATCAACTGTTTAATGCTCTGAAACCTCTTACAAAGAGAAGTAATCACAGTGATAGTAAGACCATGTTTATTGTGCGTGTGGTACCCAGAGGCACTGAGACCTCATCTGGGGTGAGTGAAGTCTCTGCTCTACGGCCTCTGCTGAGAGCCAGCTGGCCTGTTGCTCATGTGGTAGAGTGCAGGGTTTTAGACCTTATGCTCACAGGTTCTATCCCTGGGGCCAGCAACCCAGGTCTGTTGGCGTTACATGCAGAACATCTTGTGCACATTGGGCTTGTTCCTTAGTTGTAATTTAGAGGCACTACCTACTTAAAGTCATCAGGTATTAGGGAGAACACAGAGACCCATCAAAGAGTAACTCTGCTCCACTTAAACAGTTTAATTGGAACTCTGGAGCTGAGGGCTTAATTTGAAAGTTTAGAATTTATAAGAAGTTTAGTCATAAACGATTAAATAAATCTTAGCTACATTTTGCTTTTGAGTAAATCATATGATCCATTGTTAATCTCTTAGAAAGCCTAATTAGCCCAAGTGTCTCATTTCAACTAAATATCTTCTGTGATGACTGTTCTGATGTCGCCCGCTATATGCCACACTGTAAAATTGTATATCTTGACTCACTAGAGGAAAGTTTGTGAGGACTTGGGACTTGGTATAATCAGGATTTAAATTCAACCTTTGTAACCTTGTCCTTCAGGGAAGTTATGTAGTAATACTTTCATCTGAGCACATATTGCAGATGCTTTATAAGTCTCAAATCTCAAAAGCCTGTGTGGTAAAGTGCCCCAGGACAGGAGTTACTGTGAGTCAAAGGGCAACACTGTGTGGCACAGTCCATGATTTAAGTCTGCCTGAAGAAACCTCCAAAGAAGCGTGACATCAAGGTTTTTCTGCTTGAGGCTTTTCATTCCACCTGTTGCCCTATGACCCACCTCCAATGAACCAGAGACAAGCTCTTGTCTTCCTGGCATCTTGTAATTTTCTCTGTTCAAAATAAAGTTACCTTTCTTCTTTTTCTACTTTTTTCCACTTTCCCAAGCAAATGTTCAAGGTATAAGGAGCTTAGCCTAAGGTGAATGCAGTTTTGTTAGTTCCTGTGTACGAATAGGTATATTACATAGGGTGAAGCTCAAGAAAAAGATCAGCCATTTACTTCTTCAGAAGTCCCTTAAGCATAGACTAAACCAGACTGCACAAATGTTTCCAAAGATGTTAGATTATAGTATTTAAATTGGGATCCGTGCAACCTGAGGTCTCAAAAATAAATTTACACTTTTGTGTAAATAGGTATGTAGTCTGTACATATCCAATTTAATGTTTAACAGCCTATTCCCAAATTGATTTGGAGACAATTATACCATTTTTTCCTTTTAAAATTTAATTCCAGAATTCCCAAGAAGTATTTTGGGCAACAAATAATAAACAAAGAAAGCAAGCGAAAATAATCCCTTGCACATTTAATATAAATCTTTAACCAATGCAAATAAAATCCCCTTGTAATAATGTACTTCTATGACTCAAACAAATAAACAAGCCCTCAAGCAGAGGTTCTCCAACTGTACTCTCTGGAGATCTGCCTGGTCATACGATGCTGACTCTCCTTGTTTCTAGCTGTCAAATCCCATTACATAGTCACATGTCCACAGTCCTGTTTTTCCAGGCAATCAGTTGCAGTAGCTGCCCCAGTGCCTGTAAGTGGGAAGGAAGGTAGTCTGCATGAATCATAATGGGAAGCATACACAGAACAATCTCTGCAAATATAAGGCCTTATTCTGCCACACTTACTCACATTGAGCTGTACCTTAATCCTTGACTCAGGGATTACAGCAGACTTTATTTATTTGTTGTGGCCACGAATAAGCAACAGAACCAAAAAATATGAGTCCTGGAGAAAAGGAGGGGGACAAAGAAGTGGTCACAATGGCTGGAACTATACAGAGGACACTGTATCACTGGTGGTCTTATGTCAGAAGATTATTTTGTAGTGGTCAAACTAAGCCCCCAGTTGAGTGTATCACAAGGGGCTTCCACACTTTTGTGTAACTCACCCCCACACTGTGTGGCACTCGTACCTGGATCTGCACCAGAACTTAAACTTTTCAGATGAAGTTAGGTGTGTTCAGAGCATGCCTGCTGAATCAGGCCTCACAGAGAAGATAGGTGTTGCCTTGCCTGTCTCATGCGAGCTTGTGCTGGATCTTAGGTGTGAGGTGGGCATTTGGATGGCTGCTTTAGGCAGCTGCATGCAGACCCAGAGGCAGAAAATGTAGGCACTAAGTGACATTAGGTGTTTACACTTGTAGGTGGCAGTTGACCAAGGGGATTTTTGGATTGCACAGATGCCAAAAATCTACCATTTATGCATCTGAATCTGGGTTTTATATCCCTGAGTCCCTTTGTGGATCTGGATTTCCACCCCCCACCCAGTGATGGGTGGACATCTGACAGAGATCAATAACCCTGCTACAGGTTGAACCTCACCAATTGGAACCTTGCTTGTCCTGCAAAGTTCATAATTTGGCATGGTATTAGTTAGCTGGGTGACCGCTTATGGGTGTGGTCGAGTTTCCTGTGGTCTCATAAAGGTAGTTTACAGCCACCGGTCCTGGCTGTCAGTGTTCTGTGCTGTTATTTAGGTTTAATTTACCCTTAAAAGTCTTCTAAGAGTAAGCAGTGGAAGTGTTAGCAACATGCTAAAAATATTGATCGTCCGTTGTCCAGCAGATTCTCTCGTCCGGCGCTAGTCAGGACCCTAGGGTGTTGGACGAGAGAGGTTCAACCTGTAGTCTTGGCTAACAGAAGGTGGCAGGCAGTCTGCTAATCTTTAAAGTGCTACTTGACTGCTTTTTGTTTTGATATTAAGAACCAAAGGTCTTGGTCTGAGTTCCCATTGCTGATGACCAGCCTGGCGATTTGTTACCACTGCAAAATTAGTGTTGATGCAGGCCAGTACTATGACTTGAGCACAGGCTGATGGAGAGGCACCAAACATTTTTTTTTTTTCTCCTAGGAGCAAGAGTAAACTCTGTGAGGTTTGGAATGGCAGAGGGTGAATGTACTAAAATCCTCTTGCTGTGTTTCCATGACCCAGAGTCTATCCCCAAATGAACCCGTTTGTGGTTAATTAGGAAATCGGAGTGGAGTATAACAGAAATGCTGCACTGGGCCAGATTATCTGTCTTTCTGCATAAGCCTGAATTGTGCTCCAGCTACTGCTCCAATACATTTCTTTGAAACACAGAGCGTTTTGATTTGGTTAGGCCAACTAGGAGTGAAAATGAGTCTCTATCTGGGTGATCAAGGGACTTACCTCTTCCGTAGGAACTGTGGATTCATATTTTCTCTCTGATTCAGAGGAGGGATTTGACTCCACATCTTCTACTTCTCTGGTGAGGGCCTCAATCACTAGGTGACAGCCCAGTAAATAATTAAATACGACTAATGATGGAGTGCTTTCAGTAGGAGAAACTGAGAGCTGACTAGCCAAAAGCTTGGTGGTTTGGCACTTCCCTGACAGATGGGGAAACCTGAGTTCAGCCATTCAAATGTCTGCCTTTCTACATCTCAACTTTTCGCTCTGTGGTTAGGACACTTCCCTGTCTGCTGACCAGACTCTCTCTCTCTCTCTCTTTACTTTTCTGAAGCTGGTGAAAACTGATTGGGTCAAATTCAAGAATAGTTTCAGCATGACAAAAATTCTTAGTATTTTTTGTTTGTTTGTTTGTTTTTGGGCAAATCAGCTATTCATCGGAAAAACATTTTTCTTAGCACTAGTCAGAAGCCTTGTGCTGGGGCCATTCAATTGTGAATGGTCCAGGGTCTTCAGAAGTTCCAGTCACAGATTTGGCGTATTTGGCACAATACCGAGGCACAGAATTGTCTCTCTTCTACTACTACTTCCAAGGAAAGATCTGCCCTCAGCCCATAGGACCAATACTGTCCATTCAAGCTTACCATCCCTGGACCTCCAGCCCCATGAATACTTTGTTTATGGTTTAACCTTTCAGAAACACATGGTAATTGAAGCAAGTAATGCACAGACTTTGCAGAGGAATTTCTGAATAAATCGCACTTTCCTCATAGACAAATCATAAGATATACACAGGTCTAGGCAAAATAATAATCACTTGTGCACAGTTCCCTCCCTCAAAATTCTCACCAGTCTGGTGCGTTCTATGGGTTTTAGTGAGTTTCTTTCAGGAGTCTTGGGTTCCTCTCTGGGTAACACTCCTCTAGCCTCTCATTCTCTCCCTTGTGGCTTAAGCTCCTAGCTCCCCTTCGCTTATTCAGGTCTGGTAGTCGAAAGGTGAGCGTGGCCCTTTTTAAGAGCAGCTCCTAGCACCTTCCTCCCCACCCTGTACACACGCTTCTGTTTTGCCAGAGGTTTCTGTTACTTAAGTCATGCTACCTGCAGACAACATGGGGAGCCATCCCATTGGTCTAAAGTTCTTCCACCTGAATGCAGGATCAGTCAGGTTAATGACTCCTCATTACTCCTGTACCACCTACTTACCCCAGGTCAGGGGGTACATGGCATAAACCCTGTTAGCAAAGGGCTTATTCAATACTAGCAGATTAATCTGGTATTGATTGGGTCCTTAACTCAATTACGTTATTTTTCCTTTTTTTTTAATAAAAAGAAAATGTACAGGCTTTGTTTTTCCCAAAAATATTTTTATAAAATTAATATTTTAGTAAATTGTTTTAAATGGGAATTCCATCTTAATCCCTGTAAACTCTTATTTCATATGTTTAAAAGGGCTTTAGTCAATTTCATTTCCAATAATATTTTCTTTTAGTTTTCAAATGATAAGCATTGATTTAGCTGTGCCAAAACAGAGTACTACTTCAGATTTCTCTGTTTTATCTCTTTTCTGTAAGATTTATTGAGAAATAATCCTATTCCAGGTTCATCATATTTTACTGATTAATCTGTCTTCAACATTCACTCAATTACAGTTGAGGGCTGTATTTGATTTGGTCATCCTGCATAATTGGCTTGATTTTGAGAAGCAATCCCACTCTAGGCACATCCTGTTGTCCTGGAACAACCAAACTATTACGTTACTTTAAGTTACGATAAGAGGAAGCTGTATATCAAATTTGGTGATCATAGCTGTTACCATTTAGGATGAGTTCTTGATCAAACAAACAGATACACACACAAACTCTCTAAAATATGTAATAGATAACCTGAGGCATTCAACAACACAGTGATTTTGTACAATCAACCTAAATTCATAAGTTTTAAAAAGACTAAGTTCCCAACTTGTCACAGCAATGATCACTGTTCATTGCTTTTAACGAAGGGTATTATGTCTATTCTCCCTTTCCTAGAGTGGAGGAATGAACCAGGTGTAAGATTAACCAAAATCCCTATAACAATTTAGGTATTTTGCTACTATTTTGGATGCAAAATGTTTCTTTGTACAGCTGTGAAAGATCAGCAATAAATAATTTAAAAAGCAAGGGCAAAGTCCAATGAAAATGGGTCATGTTTAAAATAACAAGAGTTTAAGTGTTTTGAAAATTAACCTAATCAATTACACATTGATATAAATTACCTCCACCAAAAGTTTGTTTGTTATCCTATTGTGTGAGGTTGAAAATTTTACAAATACTAGCTGGCCACAAAGAACGCATGGCTAGGCCAACATATGGAATATATCATTTTGGAGTGAAGAATGTTTATGACTTTATTTGAAGACAATTTGTAATAGGATGTCATAACAGCCTCTTTAAGCATGCAGTTAATGAAAACAAAGGTTTATATAAAAGCCTGGAAAAAGCATACAAGGACATATTTTTCATGAATGATAAAGTACTTCCCATGCAGAGTGTATTTTTGACACATGCTAAATTTCTTTGATGTAAATCTACAATGACCTTACTAAAGTTACTCCAGGTTACACCCATGAAACTGAGTACAGAATTTGCTCTCAATATCTCTTTCCACATCATTAATAGACTCTCCAGCTGCAGCAACATAGATGTTAATGTTGCCTCCATCAGAGTTGTTCGTTGTACCAGTTTCTATGCTGTCCCACACCTTGTGCGGTCATTTATGTCAATGCAAAGTGGGTGTACATCTGCACAATGCTGATTTAGTCTGTGTCTACACTATGAAATAGATACGAATTTCAAGGCTTTAGCTTGCTATTTAAATATGACTGTCTTCACACGTAATACTGTTAACTCAATTTATCGAGCCATAATGCCGATTACAGAATATCGATACTATGGGATGGATATAGCTTCTATCTCAAATTTAAAATCTCAAATCAAGGCTAGTGTGGAAGCACCATGTCCTTAATTCAAATTTGTTAGCCTCCTGAAGTGTCCCATATGTATCCCACAAAGCTATGTGGTGACCCTCCAAGTATGGCCACTTTGTTGTGCACAGCTATATGGTGTGCAGGAAGAAGGTCAAAGTAAGCCTGCAAAGTTTGAATTGAATTTGAATTAAAATTTGAACTGGAATTTAGCATCCCAGCCCTGCAAATGAAAAGGGTGTCCATTATGGAAAAATCCCTTTGCCCATCGCATCGTACTGCCTCAGTAGCAATTATCAGGAGCCCTGTACTGCAGTCATGAGTACTCAGGGTAGTGATCTGACTAGCACTTGTCAGGCTCACAAGAGAGCCCCGGCTTGGACCCACCAGGAGATTCTGGATCTCATTGCCATTTGGGGAGACCAGTCAGTGGCAAAGAGACTTTGCCACTGAGAAAAGTGGCCATCTATGATCAGATGGCGCATGAGATGGCAGCCCGAGGTTACTCCCAGGACTCTATGCAGTGCCAGGTGAAGGTTAAAAACTCCATCAGGCCTATCAAAAAGTCCAAGAATTCAACCAGTGGTCGGGGCGGCTCCACGGACCTGTTGTTGTTATCAACAGCGCCACGTGCGTACGGGGAGCGACCCCACCATGGAGCCCAGACTGAATGATGATACTTGTGGAGGTCCTGGTGTGGATTCTGGGGGGAGCACAGAGGAGCAGCGTGGCCCCGAGGAAGAGGGCAATGGAGGGGATGAAGCGAGCAACAAGCAGGGGACAGAGGAAGTTGTTCTGGACAGCCCAGAACTCTTCACCACAGACCTGGAACCAAGCCCCTCCACAGCATTCCCTTCCATGCTGGGACCCTCCACAGTCGTCTCCGAGCCCTCTGGAACAGGCAGTTTGGGTGAGTCTTTATTCTGCATGCTAGAAACGGGTTGGGGTGGGTATAGCTATAGAGTTTTGCATAGGTACAGGTTTGCTAGCTGTGCTTCTGTGCCCCTCAGAACAGCGCGTTAATGTGTCTTGGGATGGAGTGCTGCTCCTTTTTGGAGATCTCCTCAAAGGCCTCATCCAGGCACTCTTGTATTTTTTTCATGAGATTCTTGGGCTCACCTGACTTGCTGCGGCTTCCATGGTAGCACACCTTGCCATGCCAGGCAGCCAGATGGTGATCTGGTGTCATGGCGCCACACAGCATTTTAGCAAATTTTCCAGGCTTTTTGTCACATAGCAGGAGTAGTTGTTGTTTCTCCATATCTGTTAGTTTTAGGAGGGTGATGTCGTCTTTGGCAACCAGCGGAAGTATGGGAATTTGCATTTTGTTTTGGTTTTGTTTTGTTTCTTTAAAAAAAAAACCATGCTTCCTGTTCCTTTACATTGGCCTGCAGCAGCCAGTGGGCGTTCCGTTCCCCACCTCACAACATGGTTTGCAAGCTCTGGGGGGTTTCCCCCACATGTTCCTTTTCAACCATCATTTCTTTTTGTTTTTCATGACCTTCGCCCCCCATGCCACGCTGCTGCCAGGCTCTGCTGGGTGTCTCCCCTCCCGTGTCTCTTACCAAGCACCATTTGTGTTCAGTTCTCTCGAATCCCCCTGCACCACACAGGGGATTCCTCTGCTGTGCTTTTCCTCTCCCATGTCCCTTTACATCCAGCCTTTTTTGGATATTTTTTTTTCTTGTGCATCGAAGCCCCATGCGCAGCCATCCACTTGTCGCTGCCACAGAACACCTGGCCAGGACACTTGGCGGCTGCTCCTGCTTTGCAGACCTTCCCATTCCCGCCAAAAGAGGATAATTGCTTATAACTTACCCTGTCCACAAAGCAATGTGCTGGAGAAGTGATGGCAAGTGACGTATTGTGAAATGCACACTTACTGTTCCATCCTTAATAACCCATGTGTCCTTCAAAAGTGTACTTTAATTGCACTTCAAAGCTCATTATCGGAATTGTGTCTTAATTTTGACCTTCATTTTCTAAACTTCATTGTCCAGTGTTGGAGAGAAAACCAGGAGACACAGGAAATGCAAAGAAGATATGATCTGCCAGCACATTCTGCACCTGCTCACTCTGTGATTAAAGTTTTCCTTGCTGGGGTCCAGGGCTCCTTTGTAGGGTTTCATCAGGCAGGGAAGCAGAGGGTAAGCAGGGCCACCCAATATAACAATGCACATCTCCACGTCACCAATCTTGATTTTTCCGATCTGGGATAAAAGTCGCATCCAGGAGCTTTCAGTACAATCCTGAATTTCAGAATTTGCATGCATTATGAACCTTCCCTGACCAGCCAATGTTGATGTCAGTAAAATGACCTTTGTGGTCTACCAACCCTTGCATGACCGTGGAGGAGTACCCCTTTCAATTAATATGCTCCGAGGCCTGGGGGGCTGGGGCCACGATGGGCATGTGTGTGCCATCTATTGCCCCACTGCGGTTAGGAAACCCCTGGGCAGCAAAGCCATCCACTATGGCCTGTACATCTCCCAGGATCACAGTCTTCCTGAGAAAATGCTAATGGATAGCATGGGCCACTTCCATCACTGTAGATGTGCCCACCCACCATGAACTGATTTGCCACTGTCTGGTAACTGTTGGGGGGTGGCAAACTTCCACAATGCAATTGCCACTCACTTCTGTACCAGTAAAACCTGCCTCATTTTGGGGTTGCTGTGCTTCGGGGCAGGGGTCAGCACATCACAAAGTTCCATAAAGTTGGACTTGCGCATGTGAAAGTTCTGC
The DNA here is from genome assembly GCF_033958435.1 of Carettochelys insculpta. Taxonomy (NCBI): domain Eukaryota; kingdom Metazoa; phylum Chordata; order Testudines; family Carettochelyidae; genus Carettochelys; species Carettochelys insculpta. The sequence continues at coordinate 108,067,299 of NC_134141.1, forward strand.
ACCCGCTACTGGTTGTCCCAGGACTCCAAAACGATGTGATCCCACCACTGTGTTGGTCTCTCAAGTCCAAAAACGCCTTTCCACTGTCATCAATGCATTCATAGCAGCCACCAGCTCTGTGTTCTTGGACCATGGTTGGCACAATTGCTGTTCCAAAACGCCATCCTCGTCGTCGGCGTCAGCAGCAGCAGTAGTAGCGGCACCACCAGTAGGATAGGCAAGTGCCATTGAGCTTTGGAATTGAAGGACAAATTGTGTGACAGCCGCTGTGGATGCCAAAATGATCTATGCTAAGAGTCGGAGTGTTGGTGGCTCCATGCTTGCGCTGGAATGCTGCAGCAGGAAATGACACGATCTCTAGGGGCTTTTTTGTGCGGTTAGGGATGCAGTGAATTCTGGGGTAGTGCTTGGAGTTCTGGTATTCCAACATGAAATACCCACAAGCAACCAGGGCCAAGGCACTGTGGGATAGGTACACTCAATGCAGTGCTCATACTGTCGAACTTGCATGGGGCAATGTAGATGCAGAGATTTGATACGGAGAAAAGGTGGGTCAAATTTCAGGAAGCTTTGTGGACACTTTTTTGGAATTCATAATCTTGAGATTAAATATTCAAACTTCTTATATTGATTATATCTTGTACTGTATACGCAGCCTTAGTTGTGATCTAATCTGAAGGAGGAAACTTAGGAAGCAGCCATCTTGAAGAGAAGGTGTGAACTGAATGTTATCACCCTACTGTAGGTGGTGTTGCTCAGAAGTTAAAACTTCAGGAAGGGATGTGGGGCGTTCAGACTGTATAAATAAATACAGCCTGAATAGGATGCAGAGGGGGTTGGACAAAGCACCTATGTTCAGGGTGCCTTGTGACTACAGTACTTATGTGCAAGGACTTCACAAGTTAAATGCTCATCCAGGTATTAGACTCCAAAAATACGTGCTGAGGAGGTAGGACTGTAGCCCTATTTTCCTTGTCTGCCCACACCAGCCGGGAGACTGGTGCAAGAGGAATGAAGAACATAAAACATGAGAGTGTTGCAGAGTTATTGTGGTCCCAAGTCGTCCTATCACTGTCAGAGGCACTGGGCTACTTCAATCAGTGTGTGTCTTTAGAACATTCTAGGCCCATATTTTGCACTGAGCTGCTGAGTGCCTTTCCAAGGTTGAGCAGAGGCTAGCTAACATAAGCATCACCACTGAGACCTTAATCCCAAAAGTGCAATTTGTGTCACATCTAAACACTAAAATTGTAGAACTAGTCTGTATGAAAAAAGAGAGAAGAAATCATCCTGCAATTTACTCTTAGTAAATCTAACGTTGGAGATGGCTTACTAAAATATAATACAGGCATATCAGGAGACACAGAAATAAATACAAGTTTTCACGTGGTGGTGGTGGTGGTATCTGATCAAAAGATTTGGGAAATTGAATGTGTCCCAGAGAAGGCTGTAGTGCACTTCAAAGAGGTATCTTGTCTTAGTTCAGTATGGCCAGGATTTTCAAAGGTGACTAGTAATTTTGGCTGCCTCGATTTTTGAGCACGTACTTCGAGTCATTGAAATTAGCCTGATTTTTCAGAAGTTGAGTGTTGAGCCCTTACTGAAATCTAGGCCACATGCAACTTCACTAATCTTGGTTGAAGGACAAGGATCAAATTTTGGTGGTAAGCCCATCAAGGGTCAGGTTTCCTACATAAAGGGCAGTGTAAATTAGAGATGAAATTCTACACTGGGAGCCATTGAACTTATTTGAAAAATGAATATCATAGGGAAAAATTTACTCCTGAACAGAGTAAAAAGCAAATATTATTCTGGGGTGTATTAACAGGAGTGTTTTACACAAGAAATCAAAAGTAATTCTTCTGCTGTATTTGGTGCTGATTAGGCCTCAGCTGGAGTACTGTGGGTGGTTCTGGGAGCCACATTTCAGGAAAGATGTGGAGAAATGGAGAAGGACCAGAGAAGAGCAACAAAAATGAATAAAGGTTTGAAAAACATGAGCTATGAGGGAAGACTGAAAAAAGTGTTTAGCCTGGAAAAGACTTATGTCAGATTTCAAGTACCTAAAATGTTGTAACAAGGAGGAGGGAGGTAATTTTTTCTCCTTAATCTCTGAGGATAGCACAAGAAGCAGTAGGCTTAAATTGCAGCAAGGGAGGTCTAGGTTGAACATTAGGAAATTTTCCTAACTGTCAGGGTGATTAAGTCCTGGAATAGGTTGCCTGTGGGGGTTGTGAAATCTCCTCCATTGGAGATTTTTAAGAGCAGGTAAAACAAACATCTGTCAAGGACAATCTAGATGGTGCTGTTCTGCCGTGAGTGCAGGGGACTGGACTTGATGACCTCTCAAGGCTCTGTCCAGTTCTAGTGTTCTATGATTCTATGATCCCAGAACCCGAAGGACAGACAGACATTTAAATTTATGAAAATTTCAGAAGGAGGGGGAAAAATTCTGTTTCAATTTTAAGAAAAGAAAAAGAAATATATGCTTTCTGTTTCAAAAGGTTTTACGGCTGAGATCTCAGCTTTCAAACATGGGAAGCCAGCCCTAGACAACTTATTCCAGGACTTAACCTCCCCTGCCCCACCACTTTTTGTCCAAATATTCTTAGTGTCTGGAGCTGCTCAAATAAGGGATTGCTGGGTTCACTGGCACTTGCAAAAAATGATAAATATTTGGTTGACATTGGAGGGAAAGTAACATTATTCAAATATTTTTATGATTTAAAAAGTTGAAAAAAATTATTTGGGACAAATAAAATGGATTTGTCGTTTTCTGTTTTTGTTTTTGGTGGTTTTTTTTTTTAAACAACCTGAAATTTTTGTTTAATTTCTGACCATTTTAAAATGTTCTTGATTTTTAATAACATTAAATAAAAGCTTAAAACAAAACATGATCTTGAACTGAAAACCAAAGTTTTGTTTCAGTGTGTTTGGATTTTCTTGGATTTTTGTTGGATTTTCCTCGGCTAAAACAGTTTGGCAAAACAAACCTAAATTGTTAAAACATTTTGCTATTTCTGTTGCTGTGTTTTTTGGTGGAGAAAGAATTGTGATATCAAGCTGGCAGCGCACTTAAGCATATGCTTCAATCACTGGAACACCTCACATGCTTAAAGTTCAGCTCATGTTTCAGCACATGCCTGTGTGCCCACTTGATAGGGATGGGCAGAATCTAAAATTGTGTGCCAAAGTTTGAAAAAGCCTTTGGAATGTCTTTAGACTCCTTAGCTATTTAAGTTCCCTAGTACAAGTCAAGTCATAGAGTCACGTTTATTTAGGGAACACTTTTCATCTCCCAAGGATTGTATGTCTATACATTTAGTCTTATAGCACGACCAGCATTGCCGTATATGAGAGCCTTTATTCTAACCTATACCGTGAAATGATCCCTGCTTAAATGAAATGTCTTCAGGTGGATGAAGTGAATATATATCTATGGGTAGGTACATCATGCTGACTGTATATCTCGCAGGTTTCTCTGCCACTCGCCATGAGCTGCTTGTAGTATGTATTCCCATGCACACAGTATGCCCCTTTGTAAGTCGAGGTCTGCTAACTATGTGCTGAGCTCAACACAGCCATGCAAATTCCTAGACAACAGCACTAATATTAAAAACAGCATCTTCTGATAACTGGACATTGACTTTAATAAAGACAAGGAGAGTACACTTGGGTAGCTCGACTCTCTAGATACTGTTCAGATTAAATGTGCTCATCTGTTATTTAGGTGTCGTCTTTTTATATACTGATTTTTTTTTCCTGTTTCGCTACAGTTCTGTTTTTAATATGTTATTTTTATGGCATTTGAAGCTCATGCATCATTAGCAATGTGACAATCTGTTTTAGTTTCCTAATTATTTTCACATGCTTGAAAGTAAAATACTTTAAAAAAATCATAAAAGTTTTCAAAAGGCAGAACACAGCACTTCAAAATAGGAGAACATTCTGAAATAGGATCAAAAATCCTGGATTAAGTAACACAGACTGTCATTCGTTTATTCTGTTTTATTATTTTTGGCTTATTTAAAAGATCCTCATCCAGATCTATCTTTTACAAATTCATATGAGGAGTGGATTGTGCAGTTAAGGCAAAACAGATACATTTTCTTTTTTTCTGGTGTTCATTTTTTCTAATCTTCCAGTGTTATTCTAGGATTATGTCTTATTTTACTCTGAATAATTAAATCAATTTAAATGGCCAGAGAATAGCCTAATTCAGGGATGTGATATAAAAATAGTTTGAGTCAGGGGTGTGCTAAAAGCAATGACAGAATTGTCTTTGGATGATTGAAAGCAGTTCATTGATAAATGATAGTGAGACCAGCTGGCAACTTGCTGAATACCAGGACACTAGCATGGCACGTGAAATGTGTGCTGTTAAGAACAATTAGGAAGAGCCCTGCCTTGACTATGACAGTGTTGCTGTACCTCACAATTTTATCATAAGTCTTATGGTATCTGATGCTTTTCTTAAAGCCCCTGTTCCTGTTGTTATGAGACATCTCAGCTTTAATTTTTTTTTTAACAAAGCTTTCCAGACCTGTTGATTGCAGAGAGGGGTTTGAAAATGTGAAGGCTCAAACGCTACGTGATAACTAAAAAGACCCCCATATTTATTCGTTTAAAAACTTAACGGTTTTAGGAACTGTTTCCTGGTGGGCCTGACTCAAGAGTTTTGAATTCTTATGGTAAAGTATAGTACTGTGAGACTGATCTAGCACCACTGAAGTTGATGGAAGCTTTCTGATGGGCTTCAGATGAATTGCCTCAGGAGCCAGCGAATAGTAAGGAGACGTGTTGGTGAGGACAGAGGAATCTCTCCGTTCCAATTCCAGCTTGAACCTGGGCTACCTTGACGGTTTTGGGCAACTTTTCTGCCTCAGTTTTGTCGTGTTGTCCAGTATCCTAACCTGCTGATGTGCTCCTCCATTGCCTGCTGCTGGAATTTAGCAGATGCCCAGATCCTTTGAGGGCTTGGCCGTACTCCAGAGTCATATGGTTAGGCTGCTTTGGTGTTTGGAGTGCTTCTGCTTGTGTCAACCCATTATGCTTAGTGAGCAGTTGAGACAGGATGCTGTTTGGGTCTTGTGCATGCATGCTGGGGTGTGAGCAGGCCTCCGTGACCTTAGAGAAATGGTAAGAATTAAACCCACACAAGGGAACTTTACAGTGCTGGTTGACAGTTGTGCCATCCTGCTGTGATCTTGAGCCCCATTGCATCAGTTGAATTCAGCCTGCTTAAATAGTAGTACATACCAGTAGTCCTGCATTATCTTTTAAACCTGTAGAGCTAATATGCCGCAAATCTCAGGAAATTTTTAAATGGGCTCTTGATACTTTGTCAAATCTACTCGTGGCCATTTGAGGGAGAAAATTGCTATTCTCCCTAGCTGTTCATTGGAACAGTTTGTGGTTTTGCAAGATTCTGGGAGAACAGTGTCTATATTATCATAAAAAATCACCATTGCAACATTATGCCGTATGCAGCAAATTTTCAGACTGACACCTTAGTTGTGCCTACAAAATGTGCACTGGCTCCCTTCACACAGCATCATACATTTGTGCCTTCAGAACAGTAGTCACAGAAGTAAATTTGTCTATAACAACTTACTTTGCATGTGCAAATACTTATCTGTGGTTCTGCAAAGGGCTTTGCTGAGTGTAGCAGAGTCACCACTAACTTTTGCTAATTTGCCTTAAAGAATGCATTACCAGTAGACCATACTCCAACAGGCATCCTTCCTCATAGCTTGGCATAAATCTTACCATTTTTAGCAAGGTAAATTAAAAGGAATCTCACATGGCTGGAGTGCAGGTATTAGGTATACATTTGAATGTGTGTGTGCATTCTAGAAAACTTTAGGGTTCTGAAGTCAGATCATGTAGTGAGTTGGAAGAGCTTTCTTCTTTTTCTTTTTCCCCCAGACATCATGTGGAAGCCAAGAATGGCTATCCCCAGCCCCAGTGTTGCAGGTTTCTGTAGTGTTAGCCTTTTTCGTTTCAAACTTCTGACTATCCTTTAAAGGTTGAAATGCTTCCAAAGCCTTTCCACCATGTGTATAATATTAGCACAGGTTTTATTTTTTGATATTCAGTCAAATAAAGAAAACTAGCCCACGTTTGGCAAGGTTTAGAAATAAAGCTTTTGGGTTTGTGCCATTGGCGTGAATTCAACACTGAACCCATCCATTACACATTTTGTCAAATCCCTCATAAAATTCCAAGTGTCTCTGGTTTTATTTTTACAAATGATGGCTTTTGCTTTGTAGCTTCCTTCTGCAGGACAAAGACTGAGACAAGAAGCAACATTTTCAACCTGATGCCTTTTTAACTTGCCCTGTGCATATTTCTATTGTATTGAGACATCCGTGTGTGTGTGCGCGTGTTCTTCTTCTCTCTCAAGAAGTACATTTCCCCACCCCATTTTTCCTTCCAGTGAAAAGGTTCAGAGTACTTCTGTTGAGGCTCCAGGCAAACTTGTATAGTAACAGAGAGGAAGCCGTGCTAGCCTATACACTATCAAAACAAAAAGCAGTCAAGTAGCACTTTAAAGACTAGCAAAATAGTTTATTAGGTGAGCTTTCGTGGGACAGACCCACTTCTTCAGACCATAGCCAGACCAGAACAGACTTAATATTTAAGGCACAGAGAGGGAAAAACAGTAATCAAGGAGGGCAAATCAGAAAAAGATAATCAAGGTGAGCAAATCAGAGAGTGGAGGGGTCGGGGGGAAGGTCAAGAATTAGATTGAGCGAAGTATGCAGACGAGCCCCTATAGTGACTCAGAAAGTTCCCATTTTTGGTTCTCTGTGCCTTAAATATTGAGTCTGTTCTGGTCTGGGTATGGTCTGAAGAAGTGGGTCTGTCCCACGAAAGCTCACCTAATAAACTATTTTGCTAGTCTTTAAAGTGCTACATGACTGCTTTTGTTTTTATACAATTCCACTGATGGGCCACCAGAGGGAAGCACTGTTAGAGTGATAGAGCATTTTGTCTTGGAGAAAGAACAGGAATTTTTGCAATACACGAAGAAAACCAGAGGTGATGTGCAAATAATTAAACTGTTTTGGTCTGTGGCTGAATAAAAAAAAAATTCTAAAATTGAGTTAAATAAAACATTTAATTTGTTCCCAAACAAAACATTTTGCCTTCTTTTAAGATATTTATACTTTTTTTAATAACATGGAAGCAAATGTTGAGACACTGAAACTTTTCATTTTGAATGTGTCAAAGCAAAATATTTTATCCTTTTTGTATTTTTTTTCTTCAGCCAAATCAGTATGGAGAATTCAACATACATTCACTAAATGTTTTGGTCAACCTGAAAATGCATTTTTGGGGGAAAAAATTTAATCTGAAAACTTTCTTCCAGCTATAATCCTAAGGCTACATTGTCAAATTTTGCTTTCTCCTACTGCCCTGTGCAATCATAAATAGATAACTCTCTCAGGAGTCCCTCTTTGTGTATTTGGTTAGATTGAATGAGGGTTGTAGCCTGCTCTGTTGCCAGGATTTTATCATGCATTTTACAGTCTTACTGCTCTTTAAATATTGGATTAATGTGGCAATATCTGGAAAACTCTGTGCATACCTCTTAGCCTCTGTGCAGGCAGGTATTTTCATTTGTTCAACTGGTAATTTTAAGGTCAATTTATATCTCTCCACCGCAAAAAGGAGCGCAGCATGTTCAACAGTCAACATCTCCAGCTTAGGAAAAAGTGAAGGCTACTTTAGTTTTGGTTTAGCTGAAGGAGGCCTCTATTGTTTAAATTCTCTGTGTATCATGAAGTCCACAAGGCATTTGCTTGCTCTGCCTGGTGACAGAAATTTAAATGCAGATGCCCTTAAGAAAACAAACACTGAGCTAGTCCACACAATGTATTAACGATTAAAAGCTGTATTTCACTGGTAATTTCGTACCAGTAACTTTTTTTTTTTGCCATCTGCATTTTTATTATTGTGAAATCTGCCCACATAAGTGAACATCCTGTTTATACCATGTATTGGTCCAGAATTCTTTGAAATTTTGGACCAATAGGCATGCACGTTATAAAGTGATGGGCTACATCAGTCACCTCAAGTGAAAATACCTGCATCAGTCCACAGACATTCCTGGAAGGCAAAAAATATCATATTTTTTCCAATTATGGATACTTGAAGGGACTTAGCTCTTAACCAAGGCACTCCTCGACTCAGTCTCCTTTCTGCTCTGCATACAGCAGTTTTATGCTCTTCTTTATACTGCATCCATTGATATTATATCTGAGAACATTTTTAACAGAAGGAATTTCAGAGGTCTTTCAGGCCAAATTTCAGCTCCTTGGTAATAGATAAACTGGCCATGTGCATGGAACTGGAAGCAGACAGGAAGAACGGCTGGATCTTAATGCATGGTTATGATAAAGGTATTAAGAGGGATTTTGTTTTATTAGGCACCAAGAACCCTTTTGGGAAAGGAGGAGCCTAGACAGGAAGGAAGGGTTCCATGCAATAGAAAATGGAACCAGATTGCTGGCATGTAAGCTAGAAAGGTCCTGAAAATTTTTTAAACTAAGGGCTCAGTAAAAGCCAACAGGTGGGCAGGAGCCCAGAGATTAGACAGACACATCCTGTAGGGAGAATCTGTGAACAGAATTCTCTAAAGAAAAGGTAAAAGTTGATGAAATACACCTTGGGACTGAAGAGAAAAAGTCAAATGAAAAACTGTCCCATTGAATTACATCCCTTGAAGGCAGACAACTAAATATTGACAGATTTTAGAAATGCTTGTATACAAATACTAGAAATCTAACTACTAAAAGGGGCGCACTTGAGTGCCTGGTGTTAAATGAGGATATTGATGTATTAGTTATCACAGAAGCTTTGTGGAATGATGACAATTAGTGGGACGTGATAATACCAGGATACGAAATACATAGGAATGACAAAAGAGGTTGTGTTCAAGTCAGAATGGCTGTATAAGTGAAAGAAAGTATAGATAAGTATATATAACAGAAGTCTTAAATGAATCAAACTGTATCACAGAATCTCTGTGGAAAGAAATTCCATGCTTGAATAACGAGACTGGAAGCGGGAATATACAATCGACCATCATGCCTGGATGGTGATGGTGTTAGTGAAAAGTTATGGAGGATTAGAGAGGCTACAAAATCGTACATTTCAGTAACAGGGAATTTCAACTATCTTCATATTAAGTGGGAACATGTATTCTTAGGAGGAAGTGAGAAAATTTCTAGACACCATTAATGATGATTTCTTGGGAGTGCTACTCCTGGAACCCACAAGGGGAGAGGTAATTCTTGATTTAGTCCTATATGCAGCACAGGATCTGGTCCAAGAGCTAAATTACTCTCAAGTAACAACTGTAATGTAATTAAATTTCATATCCCTGTAGAAAAATACCAAAGATACCCACCACACAGGCATTTTACTTCAGAAAGAGGAATAGCACTCAAATGAGGAAGCCACTATGATGGAAATTAAAAGTAACATCACAAGACTGAAATGCCTACAAGCTGCATGGAAACTATTTAAAAACACAGTAATAGAACCTCAAACTAAATGTGTACCCAAAATAAAAAAAGAGGACCAAAATGCTCCCATGGCTAAACAAAAAGAAGAAAAGAAGCTGTTAAAGGCAAAAAGACATTCTCTACAAATTGGAAGTCAAATCCTACTTAGGCAAATGGAAAGGAGCATACATTCTGGCAAGTCAAGTTACAATTATAATTAGTCTGGTGAAAGGAGTTGAAAGAGCAGCTAGCGAAAGGCGCAAAAACTAACAACAATATTTTTTAATACATCACAAGCAGGAAGCTGCCAAATAGCCAGGGGGGCCACTGAATGATTGAGGTGCTAATGGAACACACAAGGAAGACAAGGCTGATGTGGAGAAGCCAAGTGAGTTCTTTGCATCAGCCTTACTGTAAAGTATTGGTGAGGATCACCACAGCTCCTCCATCCCCTCAGAGGTAGACAACCCCCATCCCCCACACAAACTGCTGACAACTCACCAGCGCCACTGCTGGAACTGCTGTATCACCTGGAGCCACTCCTGGAGTGGGGGCGTGGGAGCCTGTGTGTGGAGCAGGAAGAGCTCCACATATGCAGCTCTCAGGTACTGCACTTTGCCACGCCAGGGTGTCCAGCTCGCCACATGTGGCGAATAGAAAGCTTATTGGACACTGCAGCTCTAAAGGGTGTGAGGGAGGTATCTACACTGGAACTGTTCCACTTCCGGTGACAAATATGATGAACTGTGGCAGATTTATTGTCAATTGAGAAGATTTTGAAACAAACTGATTAATTAGGCTGTGATATGTCACCAGGATCAGATGGTATTCACCCAAGAGTTCTGAAGGGATTGAATGTGAAATTGCAGAATTACTAATAGTTGTTTATAAGCTTTAGTTTAAATCGGCCTCTGTACCGGATGAGTGGAAGATAGGTAAGTTAATGCTTAAAGTTTTCTAGAGGTGATCTTGGCAATTACAATGAGCCAAACTTAATTAGCTGGCAAATTGGCTGAAATTATAGTATAAACCAGAGTTACCAGACTTAGAGTTAACATGACTTGTATAGTGGGAAATTCACAAGAATTCCTTCAAGGGTGTAAACAAACATTAAGTTTCCAGATTTGCCTGTTACTCTAGAGTTATGTGGGGAGATGAATAAATCTAGCCACCTGCTGCTTGTGATACTAGTTTTCCTTAAGCAGCTTCACTTCTTCCTAATTCCCTCCCAAGAGAGCTATTCTGCCTGATGAAGGGTCCACAGGATTAAATTCTTCCCACCCTGGACTCAGGTGAAACAAACACACACACACACACACACACACACACACACACACACACACACACACACACCCCATCTGAGAGGTCTGGTTACACACACACACACACACACACACACACACACACACACACCATCTGAGAGGTCTGGTTAATTAGCACTTACAAACTGACACTTTTATGGCTATGTCTACACTGCATTACCCTTTCTGAGAAGGAATGCAAATGAGGGAGATTGAAAATGCTATGGAGTGCTGATTTACAAATCTCATGCTTCATTTGCATAATCCCGCATGATTGCATTTCTGGAAGAGGATTTTTCCGAAAACAAAACCAGCCCTGTAGACGGGATAACTTCGGGGGAGGGGGAATGGAATTTAGAAAGAACCCTTCTTCCTATTTTGTTTCAGAAAGAAGGGTTCTTTAGAAAATGATTTTTTTCCAAAGGAACCCTGTCTACACAGCTGTTTTTGACTTCAGAAAAGCCTCTTCCGGAAACATGATTGTGTGAGGTTGTGCAAACAAAGCACGAGATTTGTAATCCAGTGTTTCATTTGCATTTTTGATCTCCCTCATTTGCATTCCTCCTCTGAAAGGGGACTGCATTGTAGATGTAGCCTATATGTCCCTGTACTCAGTGGGCTGGGTTGTGCAGAATTGCCAAGCTGTGGCTTTTATGTGCCCTTGGACTCAGTGGCTGGGATCAACAGCACTCTTGTCTGCCACCCTCGTATGCTACCCTAGTTCAGCACCTCCTGCTCAATCCCCATTTTCACAGCACAAACGTTCTACTAGTAACCCACTTGATGGGCAAATCCCACAGGATTTCTGGGCACTATAGGGATTTTTAGAATAGGTACGAGAAGTGTAGTTGCAGAGTGAATAGGGAGACCAAGACAAGACCCCGAGGAAGAGTGAGCCAGAGACAAAGAAAAAGAGAGAAGCAACCAGTTTAACAGTGAAAGTCATTTATTTCTGGGTAGTGAATATTTGACAGTTATAATAGTAAATCTACTGATTATAAATGTGAGGGCTAGCAAACCGTGTAACTAATTATATAAGGCCAAGTTGAGAGGCTATGCAGAGAGAGAGAGATTCCACCACTCTGTGGAGCTCTCACTGATAGGGTTCCCAGATGGTGATGGTAGCTGGGGGCTCCAGAGGGCAGGAGACAAGCAGAGCCCCTAGCACGATCAGGCAGGAGATGATGATGAAGTCTCAATGGAAGTAATGTAGACTTTACATACAGGCCTTAGAGCAGTTTCTTGAGCAAGGGTAGCTCTTTTTGTAGGGACAGGACAATAGTTCCAAGAAGAACACTGGGTTTGATTATGGGTAGACAGAGACGAGACAGTAGAGACCGATCATGCCTAGCTATGGGTGATATTCTTTGGAGCTCACAATGCGACTAGACAGTTTCAGCATTTTGGGTATCAGTAGAATCCATTACTAGAACTAGTCTGATTAATGACTGATTTTGGCAGGCCTGGGTTCATTAGCATCTGGAGCAGAGATTTCCCATCAGGCAGTGCTCTTCCACTTTCAGCGTCCCCTAGTTCAGTGTGGTTCTTGCTTTGGAAAAGCTATTCTCCATTTAGCATGCTAATGGAGATGTCTTTCTGCTCTATCTTCAATGCAGATGAGGCTAGGGGGTGCCCAATACTCACCCGCTGCTGGAGGAGCCAGAACTTGGTTCCACTGGCGGCTGGAGCTGCTCCCACCCTGCGCAGCGGCTGGGAGCCCTGCACTGTGCGGCTGGAGCTTCCAGACCTGCTGCGTAGATACAGGAGCTGACGCTGCCAATACTAGAGCCACCCAACACTCCTCCCCCTCAGAGGTGGGGGCATATGTGAGTGCCATCTGCCTGTGTACATACCCCACCCCTGGTGGAAGGAGCGTGTAGTGGCTCCGGCAGTGGCGACTGTCCAGGCAGTGGTGGCTGCAGCAGATAGGGTAAGTCCTTTACTTTTTTGGGGAGAAGGGAGGGATTTAGGCATTTATGGTCCCAATTAAGCGAGCTTTTGGAACCACAAGAGTCTGGCTGATGTCCATTGTTCTCCAAGTCTGCTAAATTGGGGTCCGTAAAAGTGAGGGGTTACTGTTGTTTAGATCTACTTTGAGATCCATATCACTGGGTTGACAGAAAAAAACTTTCCCATTATCTCCCTTTCTTCTTATTCTGGTGGAGTACTGGAGTTGACAGAGTGATCAGTGGTCTATTCATCATGCGTGTACTAGATGTGATAAATCAACCCCTGCTGAATCGAGAACTGCCTCATCAGTTTGGCTTGTGGTGATGGCATGCCCTAAAGACTCTTAAGCAAAGTAGGCAGTCATGGGGCAGGAGGGAAAGTCCTCTCGCAGTCAGTAAAGGGTTAAAATTTAAGACACAAGTCATAGGAATAAATCGTCCATTTTCACAGTTGAAAAGAGGTTTATGGGGGGGCACTCAGAATCTGTACTGGGACCTGTGCTGTTCAACATATTAATAAATGGCTTGCAAAATGGGGGCAAACAACAAGGTTAAAGTTTGAAGATGGTGCAAAATTACTCAAGATAGTTAAGCTCAATGTAGATCGATAAAATTTACAAAAGACTCTGTCAGAACTAGGCAACTGGCAACAAAATGGCAGGTGATACTCAGTGTATATAAATGTAAAGTAGTGTGTATATAGGAAAATATTATCCCAACAATACATATAAAATGGTGGGGTCTAAATCACTGCAACTACTCTAAGATCTTTTTCTTGAGTGATTAATTCTCTGGAAACACCTGCTCAATGCACAGAAGCGGTCAGAAAGGTCAACAAGATGATCAAAACCAATAGGAAAGAATAGACAATAAAACAGAAAGTATATTACCATTGAATAAATCCGTGGTGTGCCCTCGCTTTGAATACAAAAACAAAACAAAACAAAACTCACAATGGAAAAAGCACAGACAAGGGCAACAAAACTGATTAGGGGTATGTGTGTGTTAGCTGTTAGATCCTGGTAAAAATATACCGTCTTTCTGCAATAAAGTAAAAATATACCGCCTTTCTGCAATAAAGGCGAACTGGTGTTCTCATTCCCACTCCTGAACCGCACAACATGTTATCAAATGCTTTTCTCTTTACTAAACAGGAGCTGAAACAACACGAAACCAAATAAATCCACAAGGGACGTCATTGTCAAGTGTTTGGTAATTTGGAAACTTTAACCACAATAAAGTTAGGAAATCTCAAGTTATGGCAACTGAAACATGACCGCATTGCACATTGATGGAGGCGGTAAAATTAACACCATATACGGTAACAAAAAATGCAACATATGCGCAAAGGAGCTAAACTTAGGTAGCTGTGGGACCCATAATGTTGCATACATGTTTTGATTTGATATTTTGGCTCAGCTTTTGGTGGCTGTACATATTGCACTTTTCAAAACTGCCTGAATATGTCTCAACAGAGGCTTCTTCCCTGTTGCTTGGGAACAAAGACATGTTTGGCAATTATCTCCTTTTATAGTCTTAACATTTATTTGGTAAAAGTAATTAAAATCCCAAACTGCCTACAATAAAATCTTTGTCTTTAATTGTTTCTAAGCCTCTAGCCTGATTTCTGGGCCAAAGAGCTGTTGTTAAAATATACCTGCTTATTAATTGATGAATGAATATTTTTAGGAGCCTAAGAAGATGCCACCAAAAATATAGTGTATATACCAGGCGTGTCCAACCTGCGGCCCGCGGGCTGCATGCGGCCCTGGACAGCTAGTAAAGCGGCCCCACAAGATCATAAACTTTTAACATTATTATGTGATTTATGCACATTAACTATATTATATATTTTATATGTGGCCCAAGACAATTCCTCTTCACTCAATGCGGCCCAGGCAAGCCAAAAGTTTGGACACCCATTGTATATACCCATTTCTGTCCAGAAAAAAAAATTACAACTGCAGAGAGGAATTTATGCTCACAAAGACTTGCTTTCACACACAAAGATCTGATTCTGCAAGTACAGGTTGAACCGCTCTAATCTGGAACTCTCTCATCTGGCTACATCCATGATCCAGCATGATTTTAGTCATCTGGGTGACCACTTATCATGGGTGCAGCCACGTTTCCTATGGTCCCATAAAGTTTGTTTATAGCTACCAGTCCTGGTTCTCAGTGTTCTGTGCCATTATTTGGCTGTAATTTACCCCTAAATGTCTTCTAAGAGCCCAGTAAACTGTAGAAGTGTTGGTAACATCCTAGACAATTTTGATCTGTGGTCTGGCAAATTCTCTTGTCTGGTGCCAGTCAGGTCCCAAGGATGCTGGATTAGAGAGGTTCAACCTGTAGAGGAGGCTGTTTCCTCAACTACTTTCGTCATACTGTAACTGCTGTTTCCTTATGAACCTCTTTCAAATTAAGACATAAGAATGGCCATACTGGGTCAGACCAAAGGTCCATCCAGCCCAGCATCCCATCTGCCAACGGTGGCCAATGCCAGGTGCCCCAGAGAAGGAGAACAGAAGACAATGATCAAGTGATTTATCTCCTGCCATCCATCTCCTGCCCCTGTTCTGAAGGCAAGGGCACCATACTTTATCCCTGGCTAATAGCCATTCATGGACCTAACCTGCAAAAATTTATCAAGCTCTTTTTTAAACCCTAATAGAGTCCTGGCCTTCACAGCCTCCTCGGGCAAGGAGTTCCACAGGTTGACTGTGCGCTGTGTGAAGAAAAATTTCCTTTTATTAGTTTTGAACCTACTACCCATCAATTTCATTTGGTGTCCCCTAGTTCTTGTATTATGGGAAAAGGTAAATAATTTTTCTATATTCACTTTCTCCACACCATTCATGATTTTATATACCTCTATCATTTCACCCCTCAATCGCCTCTTTTCCAAACTGAAAAGTCCCAGTCTCTCTAGCCTCTCCCCATATGGGACCCGTTCCAAGCCCCTAATCATCTTAGTCGCCCTTTTCTGAACCTTTTCTAATGCCAATATATCTTTTTTGAGGTGAGGAGACCACATCTGCACGCAGTACTCGAGATGTGGGCGTACCATAGTTTTATATAGGGGAAGTATGATATCTTTTGTCTTATTATCGATCCCTTTTTTAATAATTCCTAACATCCTATTTGCTTTACTAACTGCCGCTGCACACTGCGTGGATGTCTTCAGAGAACTATCCACTATAACTCCAAGATCCCTTTCCTGATCTGTCGTAGCTAAATTTGACCCCATCATGTAGTACGTGTAATTTGGGTTATTTTTTCCAACCTGCATTACCTTACACTTACCCACATTAAATTTCATTTGCCATTTTGCTGCCCAATCACTCAGTTTGCTGAGATCTTTTTGTAGTTCTTCACAATCTGTTTTGGTTTTGACTGTCCTGAACAACTTGGTGTCATCTGCAAACTTTGCCACCTCACTGCTTACCTCATTTTCTAGATCATTGATGAACAAGTTGAACAGGATCGGTCCCAGGACTGACCCCTGGGGAACACCACTAGTTACCCCCTCCATTGTGAAAATTTACCATTTATTCCAACCCTTTGTTTTCTGTCTTTTAACCAATTCCTGATCCATGAAAGGATCTTTCCTCCTATTCTGTGACTGCCTAATTTACATAAAAGCCTTTGGTGTGGGACCGTGTCAAAGGCTTTCTGGAAATCTAGGTATATTATGTCCACTGGGTGCCCCTTGTCCGCATGTTTATTAACCCCTTCAAAGAATTCTAATAGATTAGTTAGACACGACTTCCCTCTGCAGAAACCATGCTGACTTTTGCCCAACAATTCGTGCTCTTCTACGTGGCTTGCAATTTTATTCTTTACTAGTGTTTCTACTAATTTGCCTGGTACTGATGTTAAACTTATCGGTCTATAATTGCCAGGGTCTCCTCTAGAGCCTTTTTTAAATATTGGCATTATATTGGCCGTCTTCCAGTCATTTGGTGTCAATTGCTTTGGGGTATCTGGTAGTTGGATGTCTGTGCAGTGGCAGAGGACCAGATTCTCAAGCCTACTGAGGCTGCTGTGCCCTGCTCCAATGGTGCGGTCTGCTTCTAACAGTGGTCATCCACCCGTCTCTGTCATAAAAGTCCTACCTTGTAACTTGATGTTTATTTAGTGCCCTAAATATGCATGAAACTGTATTGACAAACACATAAGAAAAAGAAAGCTGAGGACAAGCAGTACATGACACCCGTCAGGCCTGCCGACGGGGAAGGAGAGAGGAAGCAATTGCCCTGAGGCTTAGGGATTCAAAGGGGCCCAGGGCTCCCAGCCACCACAACTACTGTGGCAGTTGCCAGAGGCCTAGGCAATTTAAATTGCTGCCAGAGCGCTAACGCTGTCTGGGGATCCATGGTAGCTGTCAGTCTCTCACGCCTGTAGAGTTACATTACTTAATGCATTGCTGGAAAGTGCTCAGATGCTGTGGTGATAAGTTCAGTGTAAGAAAGCAAATAGAACAGAACAACATCAGTGCTAAAACATGAAACCTACCATGCAACAAGAACATTGCTCATTTCTACCATGTGCCTTTGCTAAGTTTTTGTCAAGTCTGCTTTTGCACTGAAAAGAGATTGCACAGCTCACTTGGTTAGCCACCCAGGTGCTTTTGACCAAATTGCCAGATAATGACTCTTCAGTTACATTACCTAAATAAAAGGAAGCATTCAATAAATTATGCATACTGCATAGGTGGGAGATGGATAGGCAGATTCATTGTTCTTTGTTTTCTGATGTGTCTTATAGGTGATTTGAGAGGACAGAGAATTCCCCTTCCTAGCAGACTAACTACTGATGAATTCAGCAACTGTTAGTTATGTCACATGGTCAGTGTTGCCATGTTATCAAGAGGTATGTTTTAGGAAACTGCAGGCTTAACATTCATGTGCTAAAATCTTCTCAGCATCCTTGTTCCCTGGAAGATTTATTTCTATTGTTTTTATTTTGGCAATTAAATTCTAGCTTTATTGTGGCAGTTTTAAATAGTGGGGATATTCTCTGCGCATTTCCCCCTGTGCTACTAGTAGATGGAGTAATATCATCAACAGCTGTTTTTCTTTGACCAGCTCACCACCCATGTACCTTGCAGGTGTAGCGTTGTCTATCCGGTGTAACTTGCGCAAAAACAAGCCCATACAAATACCTAGATAGTGTGTGCCTCATATTTCTTATCACACAGACAAAGGACCAAATATTCAGAATAGCTCAGAGCCACATTAGGAAGGGCTTAGCATCCCCATTTAATTCAGATTTTCAGAAAAGTTCAGCCTCCATTTAGACCCCCTAAATAGCCCCCTTCTTCCACTGAATTATCAGCAGTGATGCCTAAATGTTTTTCCTGGGTGATTGCAGTTAAACTAGAGCCTATTAATGTGTATTAAGGAATCAAATTATTCCTTTTTGGAGATGCATTGCTTTTCACTTTTTTCCATTGAATTTCTTCTGCCTTTGTGATGCCAGGTCTGCTAGCCTTCTTGCACCCCTTTGACATACCTCAGAAAGCTCTGTAGACCTGGATAGTTTGTCATGCACAGATCTTGCCATCTTTCTCATTACCAGTTCCTCTTGAACTAAGTGCAGATTCGTGTTAATAGCTAATGCAGTTCTTTACCCCACTCTTAAACTCTTTGCATGTTGAAAAGGGCAGCTTTTTCCTGCTGTTTGTGTTTCTCTTGTCCACTTTTTATTCTGTGACTTCTCTGCACACTGCTACACAAGTTTCTCTTGGTTTTCTGGGCAGAGGGGAGGGCAGGCAGGGTGTCTTAATGGCCTCAAAAAACATTGAACAGAAACTACCATTTCTTTTTATCTACTATGTTATTGATTCCCCTACTGACTTGCAAGCAGCTGAAGGAGCCCTATCATGCAAGGGGTTAGTAATACAGCTCCTAGGCCCAGTGAATATTACATTGCATATGCATATTATTTTTCTATGCTTTTTCCTTTATTATATTGCAAGTTCTTTGGAGCAGGGAATATGTCATCTGTGTTAAAAAGGCACATACATGCCATTAGTGTTGTATAAGTTATGAGTAATAACAGTGCTAGATTGCATGCCCTTTCTACACTTTTCCAATTGAACCAACTTAAAGAATTTAATGGAAATTTCAGTGTGGTGAAGCTATTTGGATAGCAGTTTTGTAAATGGGAGGAAATTGCCTTTTCTATGCGATCGCCTCATGTCGGAATTACATTATCTCCCTCCAGTTTGGCGACAGACAAATTTGGATTCTTTTAGTTTTCTGTTGTTCTGTTTTTGATGGGGTAAATTTCTAAAACAGCAGTTAAGCCAGCCAGTGGAGGCGTTGGTCTGAAAGACTGATGAATGGTGGTGTGAAAGTAGCTCTGCTGTTGAGTGATTTTATGTCCTAGCTACACTGTAATAAAACCCATTAAATATTAGTGTCTAACACATGCCTAAAAATAATTATGGTTGTGGGCTTAAAAGTGAGAGTTCAGCACACACGTTTGCAACTGAAATATGTAATTGTCTTCCCAAAAAAGATTCCAGGACTCTTCTTGTCTCCTTTTTTAATGTACATGTTTTTGGAGTGCATCACGCTCCAGTTGAGGGAAGGGGGCACCCATGGGGCAGTGCCAGGTGGGGGAAGGTGCAGGAGGACCCCTGCAAGTGCCAGCTGCTTGCACCAGCTGAGCACCTTGCATCACAGAGAACATTCTCCTTAGGAGATGTACACTGTTATGTGCTACCTTCTGTGTGATTCTATTGTGGTAGTGGGTAAGGAGGGAGGGTGGGCATTAGCGAAGAGACCTGAAGTTTGGACCTGGGTCTGCTCTCCTTCTCCAGCCACTGGAATCCCCACCTGACACTTTCTTGTTGTGATCATATCAGGTCAGTGGCCCCCAAACCTTTTACCTCATCCTGTATGCCTGTCTGCACCTCCCTACCAAGGCATGGCCCAGAATGTAGCTCTGGCTCTGGAAACGGGGAATGCAGACGTGGGTAAGAGAGCCAGGGCATGGGGTAGGCAGCCCAGGTGCAGGACTGGCAGCTGGGGTCTCCCCAGATGTTCCTGTATGTCTCCCTAGAGCGTGCACCCACAGTTCGCGGACCACTGTATTAGATAGAAAGGTCTTTGAGACAGGCCCTCAAGACGTGAATTTTTGGAAGTGCTGCTCACTCACACCTCCTGTTGACAGGAGGTACAAGCACTTGGCACTTTTGAGAAATCGGCCCAGCTCTGTTTCTGTTCGTTATGTGCAATGCCCTGTACCCTTCTGCAGTTTGGGAAAGAGATATGCCCAGGATGTTGCTGGGAGGGGTAGTCCTGGGTCAAACTAGCACACTAAAAATCAACAGGTTGCTGCAGTGGTGCAATGGGTGACTTGGGCAACCCACCAGGGTCTCTGGGGGTCACACTGTTCTTTGGAACATACTAGCTCTGTGAGAATTTGCTCCTGTACAGCTAGCTGAGCTGGGAGTTCTACCTCCCTGCTGCAATGTCCTTGGACTCAGGACACCTGACTTCTATCTGTGGCTCAGCCACAGGCCAGCTTGGTGTCACTTCACTGTTACATGGCTCAGTTTCCTCATGCATAAGATGGAGATAATGATGGTGCCTTTGTGAAGTGCTTTAAGATTTTTGTATGAAAACTGCCATATAAGAGTAAATAGTAATAAATTGGTCCATCAGCTGTTCAGCAGCATTGATCAGAGCACACTGTTATTTCACTGGGCTGAAATACCTTTTCATGGAAAGAACAGAAATGCAGGCAAGCAATCATCAAATATACCATATAATCCCTTGGGAAGATCTGCTTCTGTAAACAATTCCTAGAAGACGCGGTGGAGATTTTAACAAGCAGGTCCTTGTAAACTTGGAGTTGCTTGTCCAAGCCCGAGTGAACATTCATCATTTGGCACTAAAGAAACTGAGAGGGAGGGCGAAAGAAGGAGAGAGAGTGAGTGTTGGGGCAGAGGGGGATTTGAAAAGCTTAGCCAAGGTGAAAATTAAGTCCCCTCTCTGCTTGAAGCCAGTGTGAATACAAATGAATTGATTCAATGGTGGTGCAAAAGATTTGTGATCCTGCATTTAATAAAAAGCATCAATAAAAATACAAAGGCTCACTTCAGGCTTCAGATACCTGATCATCATCTTTATTGCACACTGCCATTTTCTGTTGGGAAGGCGGCCAAAAAGTATATCCTCCTTTGAAGTGTGGGGTGTCTAGTCAATTTCTCATTAGTGTTGCTTTGAAACTGCTAAATCTGCTTAATATATTCACTTTCACACTCCCATTTTTCCTGTGGCCAAGGGAGATGGGTTTCTAGTTAATCCCAGCAAATGTACATGAGGGTAAACTGGGGTGCATTTAATTTTGGCCTCTAACATAAAGGTGAAAACCTGGGAGACTTTGGGGGCTTGATTCTGTGACATGCTGAGTGCACCCAGCTGAAACAAGGATACTGTGCACCTTGCCAAACTGGACCTGAGTTACTAGAGGCATTATTGACATAAAATAGTAGTTGGTGAGTTATTGCAGAATGGGTTAGCTGCTTCAGAGACGTAAAAATCCATAGGCTTTAGCCTTACGGTTTCTCCTTCAGCTGACGTTTTGTTCCCATAGTAGTCACAGCAGTGCATTTTAAAAAAATGCTGCTCTTTACAATTCATTTCTGTGATGGGGTTCCCAGGTGTAACCTGGAATAGGGGACCACTGAGCAGGACCAGCCCTAGGGAGTTCTGGGGGGCAGGGCAAACCCCCTCTCTGCCCAAAGGGGTTCCAGGGTGATGCTTTGAGGTGCAGAATGCCACAATTTCCTTCCACAGGACTTAGCAGAAGAAGAACATAAGAACGGCCATACAGGGTCAGATCAAAGGTCCATCTAGCCCAGTATCCTGTCACTGACAGTGGCCAATAATAGGTGCCCCAGCGGGAGTGAACCAAACAGGTAACGATCTCTCTTCTGCCATCCATCGCTAGCCTCTGACAGAAAGAGGCTAGGGACACTGTTCCTTACCCATCCTGGCTAATAGCCATTAATGGGCCTAACCTCCTTGAATTTATTTAGCTTTACTGAAGAAAATGAAAAATTGGAGCCATTGTGAATTTCTAGACACTAATAAATACACATTTTCCCTTATAAAACACCACAATTTTATAACTGTATCATGTGCTCAGCAAAGATCTACCTTTATAATGTACTATTAAACATCCTAGGAGTGAATCACAGGTACACTTACATTTCTTGTTTAATGCAATAGAAAACAGGCTCACGTTATAAAATGATTTATTTTATATTTACGTATTTTGCACCAACAGTGCATTTTGAAGCAAGTCCCAGTGATCTCAACCAAGTGAAACATATCAAGATAAATAACTTTTGGGAGAGATGACCTTTTGCAAATAATGTCTCTTAAAACATGAATTGGTGCAAGATGATATCATTGTGAAACCATGACTCTGAGAAACAGATTTATATGAATTTTTCTTATGAAAAATATTTCACTTGAAAGCATTGTCAAAACAATCCCCAGGAAAGTCATTGTTGTGGACTGGAAAGAATGCCACTTCACATGTGTTTAATTATTGGGTGGGGAGGCAGGGGAAGGGATACTAGTCCTGCATTGCAAAAATCAATCTGCAATAACAGGAAATCTTGAGCCATTTGTAATGAGGTTCCCTTTTCATTGTAACTAGCAATTGATTCCAGCTTCCAAAAAAGTTTAATTCTTGACAGCTACAATAATACTGCCTCAGCTGGATTATAGTCAGCAGTGTCTGATCATAAGTCTGATTTCGTGCTGCAAGTCATAAAAAATCCAGGGAAATGACTTATTGGTATGTAGTGATGTTTTATCACATTTTTAGAGCTGAGCGAACATATTAGTAAAAGCACCAGAATGCCTAAATTTACTCCTGAGAACCTGAAACCTTTCCCTCACCAGTACTTTAACTTCATGTGTATGCAGGAGAACGAAATGAGGAAGCACAATCAGGAGACATGCTATTCGGTTGTGCAAGCCTGAATCATGCTCTGTCCTGGTTCCTCCCCATCCTCCGAGAGCTGGAATGCTGTGAACAGCTGATTCATGGCATTCCAGCTCTGGGAAGGGTGGGTGAGGACCAGGTAAGTGTGGGGCTCTGATGGTCTGGTGCATGAGAGGCATGTTGGGGAGGGAGGGGAATAGATGGGGGTGCTGTAGATGGAACGCCAATGGGCCTCAGGCTGCTGAGACCCACTGAAATGGAGGACCACTGATGCAGTCCATCCACTGTTTGGAGTTACCTGTCCCTTAGAAAAAAGTATTTCTGCTGATATCTGCGTGACTGCTCATGTGACTAAGAGCTCACCCGTGAGTAGTGGCTTGTACAATCTGACCATTTGCACAGCTGTGGGGAAACTTGTTCCAAACACTACACTGGGTATAACAAAGACTGACAAATTACAGCCTGCGAGTTAGGGCACTGGCCTATGGGAGACCCAGGCTCCAATTCCTGGCTCTGCCTGATTCAGAGCAGTATTTTTATCCCAGATCACTATGAATCAGAGCATGAACTTGAAGCTGGGTCTCCCATATCCCATAGCAGTCCCATAGCCAGCCTGTGGAAGTTCTTTCTGTCCGCAAGTGACCACAAAGCCCTGGACCTGAAAAAACGTCCTGAATTGAAAGGCTTGAGTTCCGAGCTGAAAGTGTTCATTTAGACACAATGCTTTATCCAGAAGCTTTTGCTTTGGTGTGGAAACCTCAAAGCTGCTGTGAAATGGAATTGGGTAGCTATATCCTCCAGGCAGGTCACATGCTGGGTGCCTGGCCTCCTCACTGCATCACGTCGCCCAGTGAACATCTGCACTGCCTGAATCTATAACCCAGTGGCCTCTGCACAGCGTCAAATCCACAGGATGTCAGGGAGAGGCATTGAAATGAAATTAATGGGTAGCAGGTTCAAAACTAATAAAAGAAAGTTTTTCTTCACACAGCACACAGTCAACCTGTGGAACTCCTTGCCAGAGGATGCTGTGAAGGCCAGGACTCTAACAGAGTTTAAAAAAGAGCTCAATTAAATATTTGGAGGTTAGATGGCTATTTGCAAGGGGTAAGGTATGGTGACTAGCCTTTTGTCGAAGGCGGGAAATGGATGGCAGGAGACAAATTGCTTGTTCATTGTCTTCAGTTCACCTCCTCTGGGGCACCGGGCGTTGGCTACTGTCGGCAGACAGGATACTGGACTAGATGGACCTTTGGTCTGACCCAGTACGGCCGTTCTTATGCTCAGCAGGGGAGGGGACAGGGAAGAGTCGCTTCTCTCCATATCCTCCTCCCCTCTCCCCCACACCTACACACCCCACCCCTTACTCAGCCCATCAATAACATGCCAGACATGAGTGTCCCTGGAATTTACTAAGAACCCCTGGGTGAATATCATGTCAGCCAGGCATGAAGAAGAGGCTGAGGTGATTGAACCCGAGACAAGGGTTGGGCACCATTCTGATTCTGCATTGCCCATGAAAGTTAAGTCCGCTTCAGTTTTTAAACAGTCCTCCAAACGCCTGCTTCTTTGGGTTTTGCATTCGTTCCTGATCCCCCTCCCTCTGAAAGTGACTTGGGGCAGGGACTGCCTTTGTCTTTGTGTCTGAGACATTGCTGAGTGCATTGTTAGCGTGGAACAAATAGGGTTGTTCTGCTGTCCTGACTCGTGTTGGGTATGAACTTGCTACACATGTATTTCCATTGATTTCAGCAAGAGAGATACCTGTGGCCCTGCCTTGGAATATGGGAGACCCAGTTTCAAGTCCATGCTCTGATTCAGAGCAGTGGGTGATCCATAGTGATCTGGGACAGAGTCAGATACCAAGCTGAATAAGGGTGGCAGACTATTGTGCTTAATAACGATTGGCTCAGAGCTGATCTAGCTTTGCTGATACGAGTCACTAAAGGTTATTGTGTGAAAAGGTATTCAGCCCACAGTGAACAAAGCGGTAATTTGTGTGTACAAGTCTATCCCCGTTCAGCAGTGCATGTGCTGGCATCACATCGACGTCATTCATTAATTTAACTGGGACTTAAGCAGGGCCGTTATTTCAGAAAAACATAGTGCGGTTGTGTCACCATTTTGTTTCCTCTGTGGATGCTTATGGTGGAGGGAGATTAGCAGGTCAGTCCCATCCTCCTGGGGCTTGGGTAGGTTGCATTATGATGCCAACATGGGGAGAGATGTGTGTGTCTGTGTCCCCAGTTGTTGGTCATGGACAGGATTGTGCTGGCTTGCCCAGCCTGCGGCTCTGTCCAGGCTACTGCTTCTTCTTGCTCTCTAGATTGCAGGATGTGGGTGGGGCAGGGGAGGCCAGCAATGCCAGAAGCTGCTCGTGGCAACCTGCTGCCCTCCTCCTTTTTAGGTCTATTGAGTGAAGCTGCCATGACAGAGGAGGCCAGGCCAAATTTGAGTGAGTGACATTGTAAGCTGACATTATAGCTTCAGTTTGGCCTGGTCTCCTGTGCAGCACCTGATGCTGGCCCAAGGAGGCACAGCAATGTTGGTGAGTGAGGAGCTATGAAAAGTCTGAGGAATGAGGAAGTTGAGGTGGAGAGGGAAGGAATGAGAAACTTCCCCCTCCACCACCCAGCAAATGATGCCCTTGGTGTAAATGCATGCTAAAAGTTAAGCCCAAGCTTAAGTAGTTGGCTGTCAGTGTGTTTAAATGAGGTGGCACAGGAGGGCGGGGCGGGGGTGTCACCTTTCTTTTAGATGTAGACTGTCAGGTGTTTGGGGTGAGGTTGTTCTGTTAGTACAGCACTTAGCACATTCTGGGGAGCCCTGATTGGAACTGAGGTGCCACTGTGCTGGCTGTGGTGTAAACACATTAAAGAGACAGCTCAACCCCAAAAGTACACAAGGGTTTAATAATGCATAAACAACAACAATAATGCATAAACCCTATGGCACCTTATAGACTAACAGATATTTTGGAGCATAAGCTTTCGTGGGCAAAGACCTGCTTTGTCAGCATTACAATCTATCAACTCCCACCATTTCTCTTATATGGTACTAAAAAAAAATACTTACAAAATACCCAAGGTGCCTGGTGAGATAGGAATTATGTATTGTCTGCAGTGGTTCTGGTTGTTAGAGGCTAGGTTTAATGCTCTCAATTCTACTGAATAATGATTTACTCCACAAGGTGTCATACAGAAGTCCTCGGGGCTGCTTGAGGGCCCAAGTGCAACCAAACAGGAATAAGGCCATCAGAATCTGTCTCCAAATGAGCTGGGATCTCAAACTCTCAGGGCGAAAATCCTCTGTTGACTGATGTACTGGCTGGTCAAATTGCATCCTGAAAGCTCTGCAGCTGAGGCCAATGTGTATGCAAAAGGACAAGACTGAGATAACTCACCACCTCCACTGTGGTTGGGCAGCTGTTTTCAGGGAAAGATGACTGAGAAACAAAGAGATTTGAGGAAAGGACCAATCTCTCCTTTTGTAAAGATTGGGATAACATTTTTGTCATTTCGGCTAGAGTCCAGAGTTGTTGTTAATTAGATTCTTTATTAAGTTGACCGTTACCTCTAAGTCTGTAGGCATGCAGAATGACTTGCTCCATAGCAAGCAAGTATGGCATTGTGAAAAAATGGAGTCAAAATTTCATTCTGCACACTGATGAGAAAGGCATTGTGTCTCACATCAGATGCACAGCTGTTCAATGGGGGCAGGTAGGAAAGAAAAAAAATCTTCCTATAGATCAGGGTCGGCAGCCTGCGGGCTCCAGAACCGCATGCGCATCTTTAAGGAGTCACTTGCGGCTCCAGATGCTGTTGCCGCTGACTCCTCTTGTGGCTTCCTGCCCCGCTGTGCTGAAATAATGGAACTAAATATAATTGGTTTAACAGCCAGAAGAGCAGCGGGAGGGATCCAGCCATTAACTCAATTCAATATAGTTCCATTATTTCAGCACAGAAGGGCAGAGAGCTGCCGGTGGTGCAGGTGGGGAAAGTGAGCAGGAGAGCTGGGGGAGCCACACAGCGCCGCTGAGAAGAAGGTGGACTGGGGAGGAAGAGCAGCAGCACACATGTGTGCAGCTGGAGGAACTCGCTGGTTGAGTCAGGCTAATCCAGGGTTTGGGGCTGAGAGGGGTGAAGCCTGGGGATGGGAGGTGAAAGTACCTTAAACTTTCTGACTGGTACAGATCAATGCGTGCGCGCTGTTCTTAAAATAGGAGTTAGAAAAAGTACGGGTTGATGTTATTTACTAAGGACTGTCTCCTAGTCACGTGCATTGCGTCTCTTGAATTATGGATTTTGTAACTGAATTAGAAAAAAATGGCTCTTCTCACTAGTTTGGTTGCAGACTCCTGCTATAGTTATTAGATTCTGATGCTGAGGGTTGGGAGTTATAGAGACCTCATTAGGAAAAGAGGACTTACTGCGGTATTTCTGACCATTGACTGATTCATCAACCAGCTACTACTTGATGCTCTCGAGCTGGGGTGAACAAAGTGCGGTACAGGCCTCTGCCAAGGGGGAGGTGAAACTTCATAAAGGGGGTGCAGCACAGTCGGCTGCTGGGTGTCAGGCTCATCCATCTCATTAAAAATGTTGAAATCTGTTATTGTTTTTATGTCTGTGTATTCACATTTATATACTGAGCAATAAAGTTTTTACATTCTACATACTTATTTTCTTACATGTGCCAAAAGGATTTTTTTTTTTTTAAATATATGAACAGGCCTGTTCATTCCTATAGTCAACCTCCCAGTCTTATGAGGATTCTCACTAGCAACCACAGGCTTTATCACAATAATACTAAACCTGGAACTTTTCCTTACAACAAGCCCCGTTGCCAATTTTGTCCACATATCTATTCTGGAGATACCATCACTGGACCTAACCACGTTAATTACAGAAGCACAGGCGCATTCTCCTGTTCCTCAGCTAACATCATATATGCCATCACATCCCAATAATGCCCACACACCAAGTATATAGGACAGACTGCAAACACTCTTTGGCAAAGAATGAATGGACAGAGCAGACATCAAAAATCTCCAGATACACACACCTGTCAGCCAGAACTTCAGTGGAGTGGGCCATTCTGTTAAAGACCTGAAAGCTTGTGTGCTACTGAAAAGAGACGTTAACCGCCTACAGAGAAAATGCTCAGAGCTAACATTCATATTCAAATTTGACACATTAACACGTGGTGTAAACAGGGACAGCAATTACCTGACCCATTATAAGGACTCTTTTACATACTTTGCTGTTTGACCTCACTCTTAACTTCCCCCCACAACCCCAGTCTCTCTGCTCTTCTGATTTGCCAATCTTGATCACACTTTTTCTGATTTGTGAATCTTGGTAACAGTTTTTGGACCCCTGTGCTTTATATGTTGAGTCTGTTCTGGTATGGCTATGATCTGAAGGTGTGGGTCTGTCCCACGAAAGCTTATCACCTAATAAATTATTTTGTTAGTCTTCAAAGTGTGCGAGAAGTCCTCATCAGAGACATGCTGTTCGCAGATGATCCTGCTGTAGCGTCTCACGCAGAAGACCAGCTTCAAAAACTGCTGGATCAGTTCTCCAAAGTGTGCAAGGACTTTGGGCTTACCATCAGCCTAAAGAAGACAAACGTACTCAGTCAGGATGTTGCTGAGTCCCCATCAATCAGCACTGACAACTATATGTTAGAGGTCGTCCACGAGTTCGTTTACCTCGGGTCCACCATCACTGACACCCTGTCATTGGACACTGAGCTAAATAGGAGGATCAGAAAAGCGGCCACAACTCTGTCCAGACTCAGCAAGAGAGTGTGGAATAACAACAAGCTGTACACTCACACCAAAATGCAAGTCTACAGAGCCTGCATCCTCAGCATCCTCCTTTATGGCAGCGAGACTTGGACCCTGTATGCCCGCCAGGAAAAGAGGCTGAACATCTTCCACTTGCACTGCCTCAGGCGCATCCTTGGAATATCATGGAAGGACAGAGTGACCAACACCGCCGTCCTTGAGCAAGCTGGAATCCCAACCATGCACACCCTCCTCAGGCAGCGTCGATTCCGCTGGCTTGGCCACGTCCACAGGATGAATGATGGAAGGATTCCAAAAGACGTCCTGTATGGTGAGCTAGCCTCTGGCAAAAGACCTCCCGGATGCCCCCAGTTGCGCTACAAAGATGTCTGCAAGAGAGACCTCAGAGAGGTAGACATCGAGCTGGACAACTGGGAAGAACTAGCAGATGACTGCAGCAGATGGAGGCAGGGGTTACACAAGGGCCTTCAGAAGGGTGAGATGAAGATCAGACAGCTAGCAGAGGAGAAGCGAGCGCACAGAAAGCACAATAAGGACTTGCCAGACACCCACTACATCTGCAAGAGATGCAGCAAGGACTGTCACTCTCGTGTGGGTCTTCATAGTCACACTAGACGCTGTAAATGAAGTCCTCAATTGAAACTTTAAAGGGCGCGATCCATAGTCTATGCAGACTGAAGGATGCCTACTACTACTACTACTACTACTTCAAAGTGCTACATGACTGCTTTTTTCTATAGTTAGAATACAGACTAACGTGGCTATCTGTCTGTCATTATTACTCAAAGTTCTGCAGCTCCCTTAAAATCCAGCTGTTTCACTGATTTATCTAGAAATTTTGCTGGTTATTTTATACCATGAATCAGATGATGGATCACAAAGTGAAGTGTGGATGCCTACTCCTTGGTTGAGTGCCCAGTATTGGTTAAATGAGGAGAGACATTGGAGAGGCTGACAGTACAACTTCATGAACACCTGGAAACATTGAAGTGCCTAATGCCTTTTTAATGAAAACATGTTCAGTAAAAATACTTAATTTCGGGTCTTGACCTGAACACATTGCCAACCTCATCCCCCCACCTCCAACCAAAACAACCGTGATCCTGACTTTGACCTGGAATATTTTGCTTTTCTGCAACTGTTTATTAAACTTATACCTCCCTTTCATATATAAGATTGCAAAGGCCTGAGATATGTGTTCAGCTGCTTGCCCCTCTGCTAACCTGGAACTACACTGAATAACTTTTTTGTTAATTCTCTGGTACTGTTCTCCCAGGTATAAAGACAACCTGAAGCAAAGAACGTGGCTGCAAAATGCTCCAGGGTGCTTGTGAAGCAGCGACAGGCAAAAAGTTTAATTAGAAGTAGATCTTTATGTTCTAAAATATTTTAAAAAATCAGTAACTATGATTTAGCTTAAAAGGTTCCTGTGAACATTTAATGGACAAGAATGACTGCTTGATTGACACATATGCTTGAGCTCAGAGCAAAGCTGCATAGGTTAGATTTCCTGGGTAAATAGAACTGAGTGGATTGTCTGCAGAAAACAGATGCTCTTCATTATGTTTTTGGTCACACGAATTTTGGAGCATGGCTGTTTTTCATTCAAACATCCAGATTTCCATGGCAATGAGGATATTCATATGCACGTAGAGGTTTTCACTATTTGCACAAAAATACTTATAGTTGTTTATGAAATTTCAGGCCCTGCTTTTCAGAAGTGATTATATGATTATACTGGGTGCTTTTTTTTTTTTTTTGTGAATAGTAAAATTTGCCAAAAATGCATTTTGGAAAGACATCAAAACAATTCACAAATTTGAGTTGAATTTGGCAAAAAACAAAGAATATTTTCTTAAATTGAAATTCAAGTTGTGGTTCAGAATAAACTAATTACCAAGAGCCAGTCAGCCCCTGAATTGGAAAGAAGGGTGGCTGGAGGGAACCCATTTGCTCAGCTCTACTTTCTAGGCCATTTGAAATCACTCAGAGCTACAGGTGCCCAGTGCTTCTGAAAAGCAGGCCCTTGGTTATTCAGTCAGGGAACCAAATTGGAACCACATGACTTAGATAATCAGATGCACACCATAAATAAAGCTAGTTCACAAAAACAGCTGATGACAAAATGGAATTTCTGACCCATGGAAAATTCTGATTTTTAGATGTTTATTTTCCTCTTGAATCAGGGCAGAAAGTGAGAATCTTCAAATATTTTTCAGAATGGAAATTCCAGAACATTTTCATTCATAAACGTGACTGTGCCCTTATTGATAATGCTGAAATGTTGTAATAAAATATCATTTTTAAATGTATAAATATTAAATATAATATTGATTTGATGTAACAAGTCAAAACGAAATGATAAAATCAAAATGAAATATTACAAAATTATTTTGAATCATTTTAAAAGTTTTTAGTAGTTTAAAGAAGATATAGTCCCACAAAGCAGTTCTGATTTGATAAAAAAACCATCATTTTCTGATAGAAAACTTTTCCACTGAAATTTTTTCAGCAAGCTTTATTAATAAACATGCCCACTGGTTGAAATATGTTCACACAGTCTATATGAAGAACTAATTTGCAAAAATCTGTAGTCCTGTATAATTCCTGTGCAGATTACTTTCATAAGGTATTCACTATGAATACTTGGTCAAATCTTCTCTTCATGCACAATCTCTGGATCTGTTTATATTGCAAATACGGTAAGACAGTTAATATATTTACAGTACAGTTAATATTTTTCTCAGTATACATTTGGAAATTTAGTATAAAATCTCACTATTCTACATTGGGGTTGGCTTATTGTTTTAAATATTATATCTCAAGTGAAATGGAACCCATTTTAATTAAACTTCTGTGTTGTAAAAGTGTCTCTGTTGATGGAAATAACTTTGTGCTGTTTTGGTACATTGGAATGTGCAATGCAATCCCAGCTATTTATAGTGAATTTGTCTAGAACTGACTTCACAATTTTAATCATTGTGATCTTGCTCCTGGAAAAGCCTTCCAGCTAATATAGATTCAAGTACTCAAGTTACGACCTTAAGAGGGGAATTATTAATACATCTTTTATGGGCCAATCCTGGGTTTTGGGGTGGTTTTGTTTGTTTGCATTTTATCTTTTTGCTCAATCACGTTTTCCTTTGAAGTAAAGCTGAATGAAAATTCTTTTAGATGACACGATCCCCCCCAAAAAATTCAGAACAAAATAATAGAGCTACTTAATTTCAAGATTCTCAGAACAAACCATTTTGATTTTTTTCATTTAGAAGTTTACTGTGATTTTCATTAAAAAAAAAAACAAAACATTTTTTAAAAGCTCCAACCCGAAACTAAATATTTCACTAAACCTGCAATTATAGTTTAAATTACATTTTGGAACAGTCAGCAAACCAAAAAAAAAAATCAGTTGTTTGCCTTGCTCTTCCTTGGAGCCGTGTGTGCAAACTGCAGCTGGGAGCAAGTATCCCTCTCTGAATAGTGAGACTCACGCAAGAGAGGCGGGAGTTAATGTACTAAAAATAGCAGCGTGGACCTTTTAGTTCCAGATCTCAAGCATAGGTAGTCAGGTGGCAGCCTGAGCTGCAATGTCCACACTACTATTTTTAGCTTGTGAGTATGCCGCTGTATCAACCTTGTAATCATGAGTCTGAGCACTCCAGGCTGGAGGCTCACTTTCAGCTACAGAACAGGCACGGCCTCAGAATTTCAGCTGCCGCATGATTCAGTATTATCCTCCAGAGGAGCTGGCTTCCATAGGATTAATAAGATTTTGAAACTTTTCAGTATCTCTTTGGTTAATGGGGGGACAATTCCTACATTTGCAAGAAAAGAGGAGAATGGATTGACTGGCACAGGTTAAACACCCATTAGTTATTACTGGCACAGGTTAAACACCCAGCATTAGTTATTGCCAGACGTTGGCCCTTTCCTGTATGAAGACAGCTGTTTGAGTCCCATAAAGTATTTGTTGCAAGGACAATTCCTGTCTTTGCATTTGGAACGTGTTTTGCAGCGCCTATAGGCTATTACAATTGAAATAATAAAACCATACGACTACTCCTGTTTTGGCTGGAAGTCTGTAAAATGCTGGGAGGCAAAAGAGTGGTGGGAAAAGTTAATGAAATGCCTCTGACCTTAAAAACAAAAAAAGCAGTAAAGTAGCACTTTAAAGACTAAGACAATAATTTATTAGGTAAGCTTTCGTGGGACAGATCCACTTCTTCATAGGTCTGTCCCATGAAAGCTTACCTAATAAATTGTTAGTCTTTAAAGTGCTAATTTACTCATTTTTTGTTTTGATAGCATATAGGCTAGCATGACTTTCTCTCTGTTACTAGTCTCCTACCTTGTGTTTAAAATGTTTAATGAGGAGGAAGCTGGGGTTTAAGTTTTGGGTTGTTTTAATTGCCTTTTTAGCCTTTGTCAATTACACCATCAGTGGTATGTTGTCAAATACCAGCTATTCATTGGTAAACCATTTTGTGGTGTGTTTCCATTGATGATAATGGAGTTAAATTTCCCACAAGGTATAATGGATAAACTAAACTTTTTATCTTAACAGTGACATAGGAAGTAAGCCTTACATTTATTCTTGAGCATTCTCCTTGATTGAGAATTTTTTGTTCATATTCAACTCGTTATTTAAGGTGCCACATTGTTGAAGCCAATGTTTTTATAAAACCCATGTCAATAATTCTTCAGATGTGACTGAGACAGACAATAAAGAAATACATCTTAATGCTGGGGCATTTCGTGATTTCTAGTATTTAATGGTGTACGTATATATTAATAGATGTGTGTGTAATGGATAAGCTTAGCACTGTTGGAAAGTATTTTTGGCACGATGAAGCAGAGTGGAAAATATATGTGTATTTATTAGGAATTTTAAGGCTTTCCTAGTGACTGACTATATTATGTTATTTCTAAAAAATCCCAGTAACATTAATACCCAACATGAAAAATGTAATGCATCGTGTTTAAAATGTTTGTTTTATTGCATGCTTCCTGGCCACTTTAAACTTAATTTGTTTGCCAGTATTTCACAATGCTTATACAAACATTTGTATTAATGGGTGCAGACAAACATTAACATGTACATACATGCGTATTGAGTTAATATATTTTTAATTAAAGTGTCTTAGTTTGGAATTCACTCTAGAAGAGTGCCATATGGATCCGATGATTAGCTTTAGTGGACTTTTCCAAAATTAAAATAGACATGTCATAAATGGTGCCAGAAAACCAACTGAATGTATGATGTTAAATGAAATGCCTAACCCTATTTCTGTTGGCCATATTGCTTCCCTGCCTATGTTTTAGAAGGAAGCAAAAAAACACATGCACAGGGAAAAGAATAAAGTGTTTTCCAGAGAAATATGATAATTTGTTCCCCAGGGTTTCATGTGGAAATATGCTTTATAGTAATTATTTTTCACAAGGACAAGAAAGTCTGTGGGGTATAGGGTTTATGGTATAGCTGCACAGGTTTCAGAAGAATCCCAGCTAGCAAAGCTTTCTTCTCTTTTTGTGTGAAATGCTTGTTATTCTTAGTGAAAAATTCAGCCAGAGGTGGACGTTCAAGCCTAAGTTTTATTATCAGAATTCCCAAAGATTCTGGGTTTGTGATTCAGACAAAAGATTTTCATTTTTGCCTGTCTCTATTTCTGACATACAGTAAACGTGCTGCTTATGCTGGGTGGTTGTGGGTAGTGTTGCTTACTTGATCATTCACAGTGGCTCTCCCCTGTTGTAAGGAGTTTAATAGGTTTTGGATATCACCAGAGTATTAGTATTATACATTTGCTAATTTATTATCAGATGTTTTTCCAGCTTTTGCCTCATGTCTGTTACATGTACTGTACAGATTTCTTCTAAGACTTGAAAATACTTTGAAAATAAAAAAACAGTAAAGTAGCACTTTAAAGACTACCAAAATAGTTTATTAGGTGAGCTTTCGTGGGACAGACCCACTTCTTCAGACCGCAGCCATACCAGAACAGACTCGATATTTAAGGCATAGAGAACCAAAAATGGTAATCAAGGTTGATAAACCAGAAAAAAAATTATCAAGGTGAACAAATCAGAGAGTAGAGGGGCAGGCGGGAGGGAAGTCAAGAATTAGATTAAGCTAAGTATGCAAAAGAGCTCCTATAATGACCTAGAAAATTTGCATCCTGGTTCAAACCACATGTTAATATGTCAAATTTGAATACAAAAGAGAGTTCAGCTGCCTCTTTTTCCAAAGTAGTGTGAAAATCCTCTTCAGTAAGACGGAAACTCTTAAGTCATTAGCAGAGTGGCCCACTCCATTAAGATGTTGGCTGACTGGTTTGTGGATCAGGAGTGTTTTTATGTCTGTTTTGTGCCCATTAACTCTTTGTCTAAGAGCGTTTGAAGTCTGTCCAATATACAAAGCATCTGGGCATTGTTGGCACATGATGGCATATATGATGTTAGTTGAGGAACGTGCCCGTGGTTCTGTGACTAACCTGGTTAGGTCCAGTGATGGTACTTTGATTTCTTGATTTGTTTCTATGCTTTCCATCTATTGGAGGTACCTAAACAAAAATGACTGAGAGAAACACACGTTTTATGTCAGAAAGTAAACTATGAAGTTACACAATGGCATGGC
Organism: Carettochelys insculpta; assembly: GCF_033958435.1. Lineage (NCBI taxonomy): Eukaryota > Metazoa > Chordata > Testudines > Carettochelyidae > Carettochelys > Carettochelys insculpta. Next base: position 108,102,485 of record NC_134141.1, read on the forward strand.
TTTAGGCTTATATTTTGATGGTAAGGATCTAAAACAACGTGAAGTAGATGTACGATAAGCATCCAAACTGCATGCAGGATAGATGATTACTATTCTTTCTTATTATCAGTCCAAGTCTCTTCAGGGAAACTGCCTTCATTTGCCTCCTTCGTTATGCAAACATATTATTTCACAGGAGTGTCGTATCCAATAATTGTGCTGTAACTGATTACATGCTTTCATTAGTCATCACTCAGAAGGAATGTGGTGGGAGAAGTGTTTTTGCAGTTCACTTTGCCCTGTCCCTGCTGATATGAGGTCTTCTCACATTCTGGCATTAAAAACATGACTCCTACTTTACCATTGTCTGGAGACAAGCTACAGCTGTGTCCAGCAGCACAAATGGTGTGTATGTGTAAATAGCTTTAACTTTTGCTGATTTTGCTCATTTTCGTCTCTTGGCTGTATCGTACATTCTCAGCCAAGCAGTAAATGCCACAGTGTGCACAGGTATCCCAGCTAGTGTAAAGTTTTGAGGCAAAAGCCCAAGTGGAAGCTAAAGCAGAAGAGGAAGAATATGCTTTAAGGCATACTGTGTCACAGCCTTAGTGATTCAGGCAGTTTGCTGTAAACATACTTAGGTTTTGTGTGTTCGCCACGACAACCAGAACTCTGCTGAGGGCCTGAAGGTGACTGAGCACCCCATTTGACATGATGGAAGTTGAGTGTTCAGCCCCTTGTAGGATCAATCCCCTGACAATTAGTAAAAGCAGACAAGAGACTCATTTTGTTGTGTTTTCACTGTCAAGGCAAAGTTCTATTTGTAAGAGCCGGAGACAGTCTGTAACTTCAGAATGCTCTGTTCTGCTCCTTCTTTTTTCCCTATGAACACTCTGGTCACTTTGTAGTCCCTGCCATGGTGTATGGTTGTGCTTCCATGGATGTTGTTTCCCATCCTGCCTTTCCAGGGTTGTCCTTTGCAAATTTTGCACAGAGTGGCCATTTGCCATTAGCAGCAGTTGTTTGTGCCTCTCTTCTATCATTTAAGTTGTGATCTGTCCACTCCCAGCTTTCACTTCCTTATTGCTGAGAAGATGGAACCATTTCCCAGTATGTTGTAAATGTCAAGAAAAAATATCATTGTAAAAACTGACTTAAAAGAGCATTCTTATTGTACAGTCCCAACTCTTCCAATACAGAGAGTCTATTCCAGATGTTTACATGCCTCAGAGTATCTAACGCTGCTATAAATGATTGAAATAATAAACACCACCAGGCAGTGTTCCCTGTAAGCTGAATGCTTTGGCAGCTACCCAAGGGAGATTCAGATACCACCCAGCTGATTAGCAGAGCCCCCACAGTCACTACTATGTGTTTGAACTGGTGGTGCACAAAACAAAAATTATCCCACACATGGGTGGAAAAATTAGAGGGAACGTGGCACTGGGAATTGACATGTTTTTGTAGTGAACACTTCCGACCCATGGGGTTTCATTTCGATGTTTCTGTTTTTCATCTACGCAAAGGGAGAGCCTTTGATCTGTCCTGTTTTTTTGCTTTTTGGCTCCTGTGTTGTCATGTGGTTATGCTTCTTGACGATGTTTGCCCACAATTATTCAACCCTGCTGGGCTTACAGATCTAATTGCTGAAATAGTTCTGCACCAGGGATAGCTGTATGAAGAACTTACTCAGGAAAAGCATTGAATTATTTGTTCTATTGCATAAAGCATGTCTTTGGAAGAAATGGAGTAATTAATTAAACTCCCTTCTGCAGCAAGCCGTGATCCTTTTGATGGGCACTGTCGGGGAGATCCTTGATGAAATTTCAACTCTTGAATAGTGGTTGCTTATTAGTGTTTACTATGTAGGAAAATCTTACCATGTGACTTCAATTAGCATACTGCATCACCTTGTTTATCTGAAATATTTCGGGGACATCTGAAGTGTTCAGCTCAACAAAGATTTTAACTGAATTAATCATTGCTTCCAAATATTTAATTGATTTCCCATTTATTTTTGGATGGTGTTTTTAATAATTGCTAAAAAACTAGCATTCCTGTATCAGAGGGGCAGCCATGTTAGTCTGTATCCACAAAAACAACGAGAATTCCTGTGGCACCTTACAGACTAACGGATTTATTGGAGCATAAGCATCCACTTGTCAGATGCATGCTTATGCTCCAATAAATCTGTTAGTCTATAAGGTGCCACGGGAATTCTCATTGTTTTAGCTTTCCTGTGTGGGCCACTGATTAAAATATATATGATGTATGGGAAGTTTTCATTATATTGCAATCAAAGGTCTTGAGTAAGTAGAGGTTGGAAACAGGTTAAGAAAAATATTGGCTGTTTGGTGATTAACTGTTGGTTGGATGCTGGAAGTTGTTGAGTGCAATAGGCTTTCAGTACCTTCAAGTAAAGTTTGACTTGTGGGAGTGCTAGTAAGAGAATAGTCTGTATTTTCTGGTCTCAGTCACAGCTTTCTGGGTCATTACATTGTATGCAGCAATGTAAGCTATGCGTGTTGATTTCTCTGCTGTGCATATGTAATCAGTCTTGCTAACTGCTGCTTCAGCGCCAGTGGCAAGGTGGGAAGGGTGCCCAGTTCCCCTCCCCTATAAGGGGTGGGGCCAAGGGCAGAATGGGAGGAACTTAAGGCAGTCAGCCCTGGCCCCCAGCATGCATCCTCAGAGCGGCGGCTCAGAGCTCTGTGGCATTTTGAAAGGGCCTGGAGATCTGCCTGCCGCCACTGCTACTTGGGCAGCAGCTGGAGCTCCAGGGCCCTTTGAAATGCTGGGCCTGGGAGCATTCGCCCTCCCTGCACCCACCCCATCGGCGGTTCTGCATGTAACCCACACGTGTCTAACAGAAAGACATCTCTGCAAGAGATCTAGAGAGAAGTGGGAGAGGGATGAGTTTTGTGTCTGGGTCAGTGTTGCTAGGCCAAGTGCAGCAGTAACATTTTAGGCTCACGTGTCTGGAATTTGGTGTGGTAGCATTGGGTGTACGCAAACCACCGGGAGCCTACTGTGCAATCGACTCCACTGGGCAGCTGCTTTCCACCAGGACATATGGCAGGAGTGAGCCAGGAGAAGCTGAGGCGTGGGAGCAGAAACCAGGCTCTTTCCCCCGAATTCTGATGCATTTTTCAAGAAGCGAGTGATATTGTTAACTTTACAACAGAGAAACTCCGGCAGCGTTAGCTATAGAAGGCGGCAATAAGGAGGGCAAACAAATGTCTGTCTTTTTAATTGTGTACCTGGGATGTCATTTGACTTCAGCCAAATGGTTGTAATTAAATTGCCTTAACTGGTCTGGTGCACCAAGTCTCTTCTCATGTCAGTGTGCGGATGGGGAAAGAATCGCTTATGTTTTGCTATGCTTCCATTTGTATTTTAATTTAAAAGACAGGTGTGCCAACTGCGGGGAGGGGAGAATGTGTAAAGGGGGCAGTTGCCCTGGAGCCCACTGATTCAAAGGGGCCCAGGGCTGTCACTGCTGCTAATGTGGCAGAAGCTCCTGGCCCCTTTACATTGCCTCTGGAGAGCCACTCTGTGTGGTCTGTGTGGCTCTGAGGACTGGGATGGAGGCCTAGCACCACGCTCCAGACCACACTGAGGTCTGGCTGCCCACTCAGACCCTACGCCTTCTGTCAGAGACCCTACTACTTCCAGGGGCATGTAGCTGGCTTCCTGCTACACCTTGCCTGGTGACCCCTGGAAATTATCAGCCTCCCTCCTAATAGGGTTAACATATTTCACACTGACTGGCTTGTTAATTACCTGACTAGCAAACTGAGTGCTTTCAGCTCAGCAGAGGGGAAGAAAGCATCTGCCTGGGTTCCAAAGGGGAATTTTTTCAAGAAAGAGGAAGGATGATATTATTGCAGTGCTTTGTGTATGACGCTGATGAGCAAAGACTCTTCAACTCAAGTGAATTCAACGTAAGTTTTTAGGACTCTGAGCTACTTCTCATTGCATTTCCATGGAGATGTATCTGTTAAGATTTAATTTGATTATCATGTGTATCTTCAGGGATAACTGTAAAGATAATATACTGTATATGGATTATGAAGTAGCCTTATTATTTAGTAGAAATTAACACTATTCTTCATGAAGTTGGTACTTAAGGTTCAGTTCATTCCTTTTGTTCCGTTTGGATTTTGCTTGGAGATCAATTCTCTGTGGCCTTTGCTGAAAACATTCAACAACTGAATTCTCAGTCTCTATGTGGTTTTCTGTAGGAGTTGTGGGGAAGCACTGAGGTAGAGTTGGTAAATAAACTCTGGCTCACCCAAAGGTTTCCCATGCAGGGATCATTGGCTGCTATTGCATATGTTTGGTGACAAGGGATTGGGAGGACTTTGTGAAAGCATCTTTTATCCAGTGATTACACTGGTTTTGGGTGCTGGAGCTCAGAGCAAAGTGGTACTTGATGGGGTTTGTAGCCGTGCCCACTCTACTTTGCGATGGAGCTATGCACGTGTCAGAGGAAAAAAGCCATAGTGTAAAACATTCAGTTGCATTTTGTAGATTGTACCTCTCCTGCACTTTCTTCTGTGACATTAACACACATGCATTGGGCTAAAGAGGACTCAGCATAAAGCCCTAGGGGTCTTAGGCCTCCAAGCTGCCAGCCATGATCAGCATAGGCAGCTTTCACTCCGCTGTCCATGATCCCCTGTGGACACAGATGAAAGAGAGCCCCACCATAAGGGGTTTGACAAGCAGCAGCCTCAGGGTGGCCGATTGGCTCCCTGCACTATATAAATGCAAGGGGCATTCCAGAAAGTATCCAGGCAATGCTGTTGATTTTCTGTAGCTGCCACAACCAATCCTGCAACTGAATTCTTGGCTTTGATTTCAGCTTGATTTAGACTTCCCTTCTGGCCCAGACCCTGAAATGAAACTCACTCTGGATTTTGGTGTTGACCCTGACCTAGGACCTTACTACAAACTGCTTCAGTACTCACAGACTCAGCTTGAAATCTTCTCTGACCCTTGATGCCAACTGTTTTTGTTAGGATCCTGACACTCGTGGATTTATATGTACACCTGTAATTGCGATTAGCATTCTGGCTCTGTGCATGTTGCCCTCCTACCACCCTACCCCTCCCCACCCTGGGTCTGATGTGAGAGCTTCCTGGCAAAAGACCTCTGACTGAGATTCTGTCTCTCACTTGGTGTTTGGTGGTTGTTCTTGCCTTCTGTTTACATTGTGGTAGCACATATAGGCCAGTTGAGTCAAAGTTGCATTTTTCTAGTTGTTAGTGTTGCTGCTGCTGTTGGTGCTGGAGCTTATTCTAGATTTTCTGCCAATAATACTTTTCCGTGGTTGATGTGGATCTCTGGCATAAGAGAGCTCAGGAATTTGAGGACACCAGATATACCCCATCATGGTCAATATAGTCTATTAAGTAGTAGGGCTTGTTTCTTATGGCTGTGGATCAAACCCTACAATAAATGGACAAGATTATTGCAAAACACCTATATACAATTCCCCCTCTCCCCTGCAGTGAACTGTTGTTCTTCTCATCTGAAATAATTTTGACCAGTTCCAAATTACCAGATTTTAAATTACCTTTAAGGTAGACTAAGATACTAAGCAAAGATCTAGACTTTGCATGGAAAGTTGAGTGGCAAAATAAATATTGGCGCAGCCTTCTTAATCCCTTACTTTGAGTTGAATAATGAAGCCTGATATTAAGTGCAGAACCAATCACCTACTTCACGTGCTGCTTGCTGACAATGAAACAGAAAAGCAGGCTGAAATCCATCCTTACTGGAGAAGAAAAAACTGTCAAGCTTTCATACCAGGAAAATGGTTTAGGTTATTCTGTAAACTTAGTTGTTCCATAAGCTTTCCCTAGACTGTGCCAGGGAAATAGAGTACTACGATACAAGGAGAAGTTATTAATCACTCTCTGCATTTCAGAGTACTCTCAAGGTCAGGTATGCTACAAGAATGCACCCATAAGCCTAGTTTACTGGAGAGAGAGAATTTTCCTTGCAGTGTATCATTAAAATTATTGCTGCTTTCATGACAGAGGGATTCTATCCATGCAGTTTTCCTTTCAGATTCAATTACAGTTTCCATTCACAAAGGGTTCTTGTAAACAGAGTTTGCCTGCTTCATCTTTACTAAAAGTTTTCTTGTCATAACACTTGTGGGGCTGATTTATCTTGGCTCCCACATGTATAACTGCCTTGGTTTTAAATACTTGACAGCTGCTGCTGCAAATTTCAGGTAAGTTCACACGGAATATAAGAACAGATATATTGGGTCAGACTAAAAGTCCATCTAACACAATATGCAATTCCAGGTGCCCCAGCACAACAGGCGATCATCTTGTGAACCATTCCCAGCCCCCCATTCCCAGCCCTGACAAACTATAGGCCAGGGATACCATGCCTGTCCATCCTGGCTAATAGCCACTGGTGGACCTGTCCTCCATGAGTTTATCTAGTTCTTTTTTGAAGCATGTTATAGTCTTGGACTTCACAACATTCTCTGGCATAGAATTCCGTGGGTTGATTGTGCATTGTGTGAAGGAATACTTCCTTTTGTTTGTTATAAGCCTGCTGCCTATTAATTTCATTCGGTGACCTCTAGATCTTGTGTTATGGGAAGGAGTAAATAGCACTGCATTATTTAATTTCTCAAGCCAGTTATGATTTTATAGACCTCTATCGTATCTCCCCTTAGCTGCCTCTTTCCAAGCTGAAAAGTCCTAGTCTTATTAATCTCTCCTCATATGGCAGCCGTTCCGTGCCCCTACTCGTTTTTGTTTATCTTTGTCTGAACCTTTTCCAATTCCAATTTATCTTTTTAAGGTGGGGTGACCACATCTCCACACAGTATTCAAGATGTGGTCATACCGTGGATTTCTAAAGAGGCAATAAAATAATGTCTGTTTTATTATGTATATCTTTCTTAATGAGTCCCAGCATTGCTTGCTTTGACCACTGCTGCACGCTGAGTGGAGGTTTTCAGAGAACTTTTGATAGTGATTCCAAGATATCGCTCTCTCGAGTGGTAATAGCCAATGTAGTCCCCATCATTTTATAAGCATAGTGGGGTTTGTTTTCCAATATATATTACTTTGCATTTATGAATATTAAATTTCATCTGCCATCATGTTGCCTAACCACCCAGTTTTGTGAGATTCTTTTGAATCTTTTCACAGTTTGCTGTGGACCTAACCATCTTGTGACATTTTTTTATAATCTGCAAATTTTGCCACCTCACTGGTTACCCCTTTCTCTAGATCATTTATTAATATGTTAATTAGGATTGGTTCCAGTACAGCCCTCTGAGGAAGACATCCCTCTCCATTCTGAAAACTGACCACTTATTTCTGTTCTTTGTTTCCTATCTTTTAACCAGTTACTAATCCATGAAAGGACCTTCCTTCTTATCCCATGGCAGCTTAGTTTGCTTAAGAGCTTTTATGAGGGGCCTTGTCAAAGGCTTTCTGGAAATCTAAGTACACTATAATCTCCCTTGTCCACATGCTTGTTGACATCCCCAAAGAATTCTAGTAGCCTGATGAGACATGATTTTTCCCTGTACAAAAAGTATGTTGACTCTACCCCAAGAAGTTATGTTCGTTTATGTGTCTGACAATTCTGTTTTTTACTATAGTTTCAATGTGTTGACCTGGTCCTGAAGGTAGATTTAGAGGCATTTAATAGTCAGAATTATCAGAATTTGTAAAAATTAACATCACATTAGCTATTCTCCAGTCATTTGATACAGAAGATGATTTAAATGATAGGTTAGAAAACATGGTTAGTTATTCTGCGTTTTGGTATATGGGTTCTTTCATAACTCTTCGATGAATGCCATCTGATCCTGGTAATTTATTAATGTTTAGTTTATCAGTTGTTCCCAGACCACCTGTGATGACTCCTCAATCTGGGATAGTGCCTCAGATTTGTCACCTAAGAAAAATGGCTCAGGTTTGGGGAACTCTCGCATGTCCTGAGCTGTGAAGACTGATGCAAAGAATCTGTTTAGTTTCTCCAGAATGGCCATCCTGGTCAGGTAATTTGTAATATAATTTATTTCTATATTCTTATTATTAGAGATGGAATTATAGCCATATAGATTCTATGGCACAGTTTGGTTCATTTAAGATTTTTACTTCACTTTGATATTACATTTTCTTTCACATATAGGGCTACTCCCACACCAGCATGACCTGTCCTGTCCTCCTAAAATATTTTCTACCGTGGTATTTCTGTGTCCAATTGATTTTCCTCATTCTCCCAATTTTCTGTGATGCTTCTTATCAATATCCTCATTCAGTAAGCTTTGCTCTAGTTCACCTATCCTATTATTTAGTCTTCTAGCATTTGTTAAAAAAGTGACAAATGTTTAAAGTGAACTTTAAACACTTGTCATATTTTTCTGTCATTATTACATGTGACTGAGTGACTTTTTCATTTGACTGTGCCTCATCAGATCATAAGTATGTTTTATCATCATCTTTAGAATCTCCATTAATAGCTCTTTCCCTAAGAGATGTCTCTGTTCCATTTGCTTCTCTACTCATGTAATTTTCCCCTCTGTCCTTAGTTTGAAAACTACTCTAAGTGCCAGTAATTTCTTTCCATTTTTGTTTAGGTGGAACTTATCTTTCCTATAGAGGCTCCCATGATCCCAAAAATTTCCCCAGCTCCTAATAAACTTAAATTCCTTTTCCCGACATCACCATCCAGGGATGTCCCTGGGAGGGCGCCAGGGCACGGGGCAATCATAGCTGACGTGGGGGACTATTCCATTCATAGAACAATTGAGGTGGCCACCACAGGGGCCCCCGAAGTGTGGGACCTGTGGACAGGACGGTTCTACCATTGTCTCATCCACACATTGAGACCATGCACGTTGGTCTGTTTGACCCAGCACATGGAAAGAAAGCATTTCAGAGATTGCTACCATGGAAGTCCTGGACTTCAATCTCTTACCTAGTAGCCTAAATTTGGCCTCTAGGACCTCTCTCCTGTCCTTGCCTATGTTACTGGTAGCTGCATGAACCACAACCACTGGCACCTCCCCAACATTACCCAGCACTACACATATCTCTGGATATCTCAAGAGATCCGCAGCCTTCACACCAGGCAGGCAAGTCACCATGTAGTTCTCCTGGTCATTGCAAATCCAACTATGTATGTTTCTAATAATCAAATTTCCTCACCCCACCCCATCATTAATACTATCTCTTCCTAGTAATTGGAGTTCCCTCCCCAAAGGAGGCATCCTCAGTGCAAGAGGAGACCACAACATCATCAAGAAGGAGGGTCCCACCTAAGAGATAACTAGAGTTCTCCTTCCCTGTGACTTTCACCCTCCTCAGCAGCAAGAGAACCTCTCTGACTGGAGATGGGACCATTCTGCTGTGTCCCAGATAATCTCATCTTGTAGGTCTCAGTCTCCCTTAACTTCTTAAGTTCAGCCACTCTGGTCTCCAAAGCCTGCATGCAGTCTCTTAGGGACAGAAACTTCTTACATCAAATGCACACATTGCAGGTAATCATACGTGCTACAATGGGTGCGATAAGCTGGCTAGTCCCCACTCTCTTGCTGGGTTTCTGCCATGCCACTTTGACCTGCTAATGCTCCACTGATACCAACTGAAATTACATTAAGATTCTAAGGTGCTGCCTGACTTAATAAAACTGAAGTGGAATGCTAACAAATAATGATTGCTACTGATAAGAGTGGAGCTATGATGCATAGCAGTTAGCATGCAGGGCTAGGATTCATGGACTAGTGTCAAGTCCTAACCTTGACACAGACTCACTTCATGACTTTATCTGAGTCATGTATATTCCAATTATCTGGTGTGACAAATGTTTCTTGGAATGTGCTCAGGCCCTCCGCTTCCAAAGACATGAATGGGAGATGAGGTTGCTCAACAATCAGAAGGAATGTAGGACTGAGCCTTTAGCCTGAGTGGGATTCAGTTACATTTTCTTTACATTCGGATAAATACTATGGTACTTTTATACTACAGTGGAATGTAATATTTGCAGACTTCTTCTATTGCCTTTCTTTGGAGGACCTTAAAGTGCAAATCACCATTTTTGGAGCCTGTTCAAATTGTATTGATAGACACAAGGAGTTCTTGATGTGATGGGGCAGTTAGAGAGGCCAGTTTGAAATGCTGCTGAAATATTCAACACTCACACTTCTGTACCTTTGGATGTACAGTATGACCTGCTTAGTGAGTTTTGTAAGGCTGAAGATATTTGTGTGAGATCAAGACATCTTTTTGTATCTTTCACGTTTTCTCCCCCTTCCCATTCAAAAGGAAACTTCAGTCAGCTTTTTCTCTTCTCTCTCCAGATATACATGTCCCAGATCAGTTCATGGTGCTTATTGGTTTACCTTACATTGCTTACCCTCTCAAACGGTATGGAAGAAAAGTTTAGGGCAGGGGTCTCAAACAGATGACCTATGGGCCATTGCTGGACAGAGCAGTTTTGCAATCCAGCCTGGGAATACCAGAAAGCTGTAGGGGTACCTGTCCATTCCCACTGTCCACTCCTGACCTTTTCCTGCCATTGCCCAGTGCTCTCTCCCACGGGACCCTGCCCCCTAGGGACGTGCCTTGGGGATTACTGGTGGGGGGGGAGTCTGGCAGCAGCAATTGGGTCCCCCCTCTCCACATGGTGGCAGGAGCTATTAGAACTACTGATGCTATTCAAAATGACAAGATAGGCCCCATATACTCTATTGGACCTGAGTGCAGCTGTGGAGTCAATAGATGCTTGCTGCAGAGTTGTCAGCTGGGGCATTTCTGTTTGAGCCACATGGTCAGTTTAGTCTCTGTAGCTATGATGCAGGAACACACCCCTCTTGTGGAGTTAGGGAGGCAGCAAACACAGCCATAGTGTCAGGGTGGGGTGGAATCTATGACCCACTCTTAGCAAGCCTGCCGTGAGAGGATTCTTTTGCATAGGTGTCTCCAGTCATGGAATCTCCATAGATATCTCAAGACCTCGGGCCTCCCAGAGCCCAGAAGTGAAACCTGACAAATACACTGTGGTTCTTCCTCAATCCGTAAAACACATAGGCTGGTTAACAATCTCGAGATCCCTTTTCTGATGGCATCTGTCTCAATTGCTTATTAACTAGCCTTGGCCTTTCTCTAGGAATTGAGAGCAGATATAAAGAACGGTTGATAAAACCGTTTATTCTAAGTGAGATATCCTGAGGGATAGCAGACTCATCAATGGCTAGTAGGAATGGAAATTAGGATGGGTTAAACGTTATGGTGCCTGTGGTTTTTGGTGACAGATAATAAACATTTCTTGAGCATGAAATTTACTACCCAATTTTTATGAACAATTTCATCCAGTTTACTGCATTTTGCTATATCTGTCAAAAAGCAATAATAAAATCTGTTCAGAAATTTCATGGTTGACATTTATGTAGGTTGCATTGGAAAGTTTATTGAGCTTTATTTGGTGAATATGGAATTTGTATATATATATATTTATAAGATCTCAAATAGTTTCTTAACTATGAAATGCTATGTGGAAGGTACAATATTAGTCTGGTCAGCTTCCACTAAAGTCAACAGAATCTTTCTATTCACTACAATGAGATCTGGATCAGTTGCCATATGGCTTGCTGTGAGGACACATTTCATCAGCATCGAGAATACTGATTCTGAGAGCCCACTCATCCCTCAGAATACCCTGCTTCTCGTCACTGAATTGGGGACTGTATTTAAAATGGATTTTCCTTTGAATACAGAAATTCACTGTCTAATCCAGCATTGGGCAAACTAGGCTACTAATCTCGGCAATCCTTCATCTCAGTGGGCCACAAGATTGTTGTAACCAAGGTGGTCTCGTGGGATGAGGTAGTTTCACCAACTGTAAAGTTTGTACCTAGGATTTGCAGGGTGTGCTGATTGAATCTAAGCAGTGCTTTGAGTGGATGCAGGGGAAGCACATGGTTGTTACAGTCAATGTGTGCAGTCAGCATGCACCTCACTTGATGTGCCCTGGTTTTAGTTGCAAGTGACTTCAATAACACTGGCAGAAAAACAATTGTGCAATAAAATCTGGCAACCCTGTATGGGCAGCAATAAACTGTCTCATGGGCCACACATAGAACCCTAATGGGCTGCATGTTGGTCGCAGGCTGCAAGTTGCCTACAATTCGTCTTATCTTAACCAATATCTGCCAATATATCACACAGGCAAAGAAAAAAGCACATCAGAGCTATAGAAAGCTGTCAAACTATTTCTGGTTATTCTGCTCATTTTTCTTTACAGTAATCCTTGTAGAAACTGAAGCTGTCAAGTGTTTGCTTGAGCTGTCCAAAACAGTCATATCAAACCCTGAATGAGCGCCTAACTGAGTCTGCAAACTGAGTAGGAGGAAGGGGAATTTTCATTCTTCTCTAGCACATCCTCCCACAGTGGCTGGGCTCCCTCTCCATGCCCACCCTTTGTTTTCCTCCTTTCCAACACCTCCCAGAATCCCACGACTTACTAGCTCCATCTTCAAGGCAAGTTCAATGCTCCTCTGTTTTAAGTGGTGTTATTCTTCCACTTCTAGGGAATGGTGGGTGGCTACAAAACAGCACAGCTGGCTAGCTTCTCCAGAAAGACACTCTGATGTGGCTAGAGAAGTGTCCTCACCCTTATTATCTTCAATACACCCTTTTCCTTGATGGCCTTCCTTGAATTCCCCTTACCTGAAGCCACAGCCTCCAGGGATGAGGTGCCATGGGGGGTGGGGTGGGGCTTGGGATTTGGTAATGGACAGGGCCCTCCCCTAGTCTACTGAGAGTATCAAGCCAAATTGTGCAATTGCTTCAGTTGGAGATGGCCCCCGTGTTTGTCAGTATGAGACCCCTGCTTTAGATGCTATTGATAAGTGGCACAAGGGTTGTAGGGTTTGTTGATGAAGTTGAGATGTTCCCCTGACACTTGCAAGCGAATAGGACAGTGTTTGGTTTATGGCAAATGCTCATGCTAAAATGCAGGGCTGAATTCAGCCGCTTATGTGAAATTTGTAGGGTTCACATTAAGGATGCTTCTCGTACACGTTTTCCAAGGATCAGTCCTATTTTCAGGTAGATGTCCTGGGAAATCTGTAAACATTCTCAGGCTGCTCTGCCAATTCCAACCCTCCCCACCTCAGAGGTGGCAGCTTATACAGCTCTGCTGTTGACTACTTCTGTGTTCCCTTTCTCTCCTTGATGCATGGGTGCTGTCTCATTACTGTAAGGTTGGCCATAATTATTGGTGATTTTATTTTTAAATCAACAATGCATGTAAAAGCATGTGTTGGAAAAATATCTGCAGAATTACATTAAATTGACCAGTAGGTGCTACATAAGAACCAGCAAAGGCCAAACTTGGGGTACTGCCAACTGTGACAATGTTTAATTAATTACTCTATTACAGCTGGCCTCTTCTGGGAGAATTAAATTCAGGTATTTAGAATTTGCTGACAAGTCAGAACAGCAACAGAATTTTTGAATACTTTCAATTCTGCTGTCAGTTAAAAAAAAAGTGCATTATTGTAGAGTATGACAGCATTTGAATGTCTTATTTAGTCATTAGTGGTTCATTTCTGCCTATTGGGTATTTTTGATGCTCTAATATTTGGTCATATGGTATGTACAGAATAACATACAAAACAGCTAGTCATTTATCATAGAATCATAGGGCTGGAAGGGATCACAGGAGGTCATCTAGTCCAGCCCCCTGCTTCAAGCAGGAACAACCGCAACTAAGTCATCCCAGCCAGGGCTTTGTCAGGCCAGGATTTAAAAACCTCCAGGGATGGAGAATCGGCCACCTCTCTAGGCAACGCATTCCAGTTCTTCACCACCATCCTGGTGAAGTAGTTTTTCCTAATATCCAGCCTATCCCTCTCCTTCTGTAACTTCAGACCATTGCTCCTTGTTCTGCTATCTGACATCACTGAGAACAGTGTCTCAGTATCCTCTTTAGAGCTCCCCTTCAGGAAGTTGAAGACTGCTATGAAATCACCCTTCAGTCTTCTCTTCTGTAAACTAAACAAGCCCAAATTCCTCAGCTTCTCCTCATAGGTCATGTGCTCCAGTTCCTTAATTATTTTTGTTGCCCTCCGCGGAACCTGCTCCTTCACATCCACATCCTTTTTATGCTGGGGGGCCCAAAACTGGACACAATATTCCAGATGTGGCCACACCAGTGCCGAATAGAGGGGAACCACCACTTCTCTAGATCTGCTCGAAATACTCCTCCTAATGCACCCTAGTATGCCGTTAGCCTTCTTGGCTACAAGGGCACACTGTTTACTCGTATCCAGCCTTTCATCCACCATAACCTCTAGGTCCCTTTCCACTGTACTGCTGCTTAGCCAGTTGGTCCCCAGCCTAGAACAGTGCTTGGGATTCTTCCATCCCAAGAGCAGGAATCTACACTGCTCCTTGTTGAACTGCATCAGATTTCTTTTGGCCCAATACTCCAATTTAGCCAGGTCACTCTGAATCCTCTCTCTACCCTCCAGTACATCTACCTCTCCCCCTAGCTTTGCGTCATCCGCAAACCTGCTGAGGATGCAATCAGTTCTTGGCAACTGTTCGTTTCTCGCACAGCGTTGTTAGAAGTAGCTTGATAATAATAATGAGCCCTTTACAGTTAACCTTCACAACATTCCCTAAGAGGAAGTATGATTAGACCAATGTGGAACTGAGGCACACTAAGATTGAATGTCTTGCCCAATACCACACAGCATCAGTGGCAGGTTTTCTTGATTTTTTTTCTGGAATTCTAGTCTCCTAATTCTGTATTTATGTTGCTAAACGAAGCCCTTGTCTCTCAGTATTTTCTAGTACCACTTATCTATTATTTCTGATTTTTGTGTGAAATGTGAATGCTGGAAAAGAATGCAAGCTCAGTTCTGTGCTGGAAAATGACTCGATCAAGAATATTGTGGAGTTCCATTTTGATGCTCTCTCTCAATTTTGTTCCTTTGCCAGGTGAGATATCTGGATAAGTCCAGTCCCACCCACTGCCCTGGACTCCAAGCCAGGGATCCTAGGGGAGGAGGGAGCCAGTGGAACTTTTTGCCCCTGCCTCCGACAGCTCCCTTTCCCTGGGCCTCTTCACCCACCACTACCCTCTGGGATCTTTTCCCCCTGTAGTGTGCTGCTGGCTGGTCTAGTCTGGTCTGGTCCACTCTCCACACATCCAGCCTCCTCCTCTCTGGGCATTACACCCTCTTCCTCCTGCTGCCTGGGGAAAGCCTGTTATAGAAAGCCTGAAGTCCTTTATTGGTCCCAGGTTCTTCAATTACAGCCTGATGCTGACTGACCCTTGATGAGCCCCAGCTGCCTATGCTTCCTGCAGGACTGCACCCTCTGGGAACTTATAAGGGGAACAAAAAGGGGTTCCTCCAGTGCCCAAATGTTCCCCCTCCACCAGACAGACACCTGTCAGCTGCAGTGTGTGATCTACCACAGTGTATTAAGGTAAATGATCAGTCACAAGAATATTCTTAGTGCCAGAGGCATCTGGCTCTAAGGGTTAAAAGTCTATGCACACCAGCTCCAGAGGAGCATAGACTTTAATGTTCAGAAGCTCAGTAGCTTTTTCCACTCCACCGTTTCTCCAAATAAAGTGTTCACAGTTTTGACATCTTCTTTCTACTGCTTTGGTCATTCTAGGTCAATAAAATCTTTTTCCAGCTAATTCCAAAGTTCTGTCTTTCCCAAGATGACCCTTTTCATCATGGATGCCTTCCAGTGCTCTATCGCCATTGTGTGTAGGGGAGTATCAGCTGGTCTCTGTCTTCTCCTCTCCACTGGACTTTCTGGTACAAGATCCTCTTTGAAAGGAATAGCTTGGGCCAGTCCCATAAATATAACCAGCTCAGATTTCTCCTTCTTTTCCTTTTCTGTCTTTGGTTGATAGCCTGTCTCCAGGAAGTGAATCACACGGGCTAAATATTTATCCACCATGCTGTAGGACTTTCCTGTCAATAGGAAATGAGTCTCGAGTACTTGGTCTTCCTGGCCAAGGCTCCAGATCTTGAAACTCTGGTGGTATGCTTTCTTCATTACAAGGCAATGCTTCTCCAAAACCTGTATCAACAATTACTCACCTTTCTTCTTTTGACTTTGTCAAAAATCTCTTCAATCATCTCTTTGGCTTGTGCTTGCCAAATAGGATCATCTATTTCTCCATTGGGTTGGGTGAATTACTCAAGAAGCGTTTTATTTTAAATTTTACATTAGTCACTGTTTCACCGGCAGATTTCAGCATCCTGTCTAAGGAGAGATGTTGCATGTGGGGAAGGGACATTCACAGCAGGAGTAGAGGCTTCCGCTGGACATGGGGCTAGAACTGATATAGCATGTCTTAGTCTGTCTTTCACAAGCAGGTGTAACCCAGCTTGTCTCTTAAGTCTTGAACCCTGCCAGGATACACAGAACGCAGTCAGTCCTCAATATAAATTGTTTTACACTTACACCATCGAAAGTTTAAGAAACACAATGTAAAAATCCTTGCACTTAAGTTGTTACGTTCAGAAAACAGGGTTTAAATGGTCACGTAGGAAAAATGTATACTCTTACGGTCCCTATCCACCTCATTTTACATTATTTCTTAAGAGGGAAAATTCCTCATTATACATTGTTTCATTTAAGTCACAGTTTTATGATCCCTATCCCCAAGGTATATCGAGGCCCCCCTCTGTCTATGATCCTTGCACTGAGGTACTCTGGGCACAAAACCAGTGGATATAAATGGCAAAACCTCAAACTGTACAGGAATTAAGTCCCATTTCTGTCCTAGCTTCTGTAACATGAACTCCCTTCCTATGTGTAGCGCAGAAACAGGATCTTCAAATTCCCAGGGAATCATATCTGTTTGTTCTCCCTCCACCCTGCTCATATTAGTAATAATAAAACTGTGGAACCTGGAAGAGATGAATGTTGAAGTCTTTCTATGAAGTGGCAGTGCTTAATTTTTGCCAGGGCTCAGAGCTGGCATTTCTGTGATCAGTAGTTTAAAGCCCTGGCACGCTGGGATTGCTGCAACAGTTATGAATGTTAAAAACTTGCTTGCACCTTTTTCATTATAAATTAAGCCCTAGGGACTGGCCTATACAAATCTTAATTGTGCCATGTTGCATTCAGTTTATTGTAGTGATGGCACATGACAGAACAAGTCTCAGGTTGCAGTGGGGGAAGTGTGAATTGCATAGTAGGAAAAGCCAGTGCCTTTTTTGTTTATTAAAGAAAAAAAAAAAGATGTTGGTCCCCAGCCAGCTCCCCAGTTCCTTCCCCCAGCCAATCCCATGGCTGAGGATGATGATGTGCCATTACTCAGTACCAGCAAGTACCGACACATGAAAAAAGCACTGGAAAAAACTATTTCACGAGGAGGATAGTGAAGTACTGGAGTAGCCAGTATAGGGAGCAGGTGTAATTTGTATCCTTAGAGGTTTTTAAGGCCCAGCTTGATAAAGCCCTCGCTAAAATGATTTGGTTGGGGTTGGTCTTGCTTTGAGTAGGGGGATGGACTAGATGTTTTCTCTTGCAACCTTGATCTATGATTGCTCCACTGAAATTATGTGTTTCTAACAGTGCAGTAGCTAAAGTACATGCTCAGGGATTAGTGAATTGCATACAGTGCCTAATCAGACCCAAAGCAGAGCATCAGTTTCACCAATATTTTAATGAAAAATGTCCCTCCTTCACCACCCCTTCCAAAATTAAATTTTTAAAGCTGCATTTACACAGAAAGTGCAGTGGATAATATTTTCTGTACCTAGTTTGTAGGTCCTGTTGAACACAATGACATTTGTCATCTGCTGGCTTCTGGCATTGTGAAGGTAGTTGTGCAAAAAGAAAATAAATACAGACCTGGCTCAAAGGAGCCCAGCCCAGATGCTTGATAAGGATGATGTGTTAACAGAGCTTTATTTAGTTTTGCTGTCTCTTTGCTTGTTTACTAAGGATAAAATAATCTTTCTTGTGCAAGGAAATACTCTGCTTAATGTTAGATTTTCCCAATAGGTTTGGAACTTGTACTAAATTGGAAGGGATTAATTTGTAACTGAGGGGTCTGCCCAAGCAGGGAAACCAATGTCAAAGCTGCCTACTGTTGTAAGGATCTGCGGAGAAATTATCCTCTGTCAGTCATTCAAATGTGCAGTTCTGATAAGTGTAAAGGATGGCTTTCCATTAATTCTGTGATTTATTTCAATAACAAACACATGCACACAGTGTCTTGGAGGGAAGACAGACATCTGGTTGAGATTCCCGTTTAGGAATGTAAATTATGCAAATACTGAGATGCCAAACACGTTATGCCCAGCACTGCAGTAATGGTGATAAACAAGGTAATTTAAGTAAATTGTAGAAAATAAAAAAGAGCAGAGAGAAAATAAATTGTGTGAAGGTATGAAATAAAGTTTCTTTGGGCGTGGAATCTGCACAATATTCCATTCAGTAGGTGGTTATAACACTCTTTAGGTTCTGCTCTGTATGCCACTTGTCACATTATACTGAGATTTATTTGCTTGTGCCAGAAACAATTTTTCACTTTAAAATATCTGATCAGAATCAGTTTTGGATTGTTAGTGCGTAACAATGGTCTAACCCAGTATGTCCAATGGTCCATCAAGCCAGTTCCTTGTTTTCCAACAGGGGCCAGTCCCAGACACTTCAGAAGAAATGAACAGAAGAGAGCAATAACTGAGTGAGCACCCCTGGTTATCCCATTCCATCTTCTGGCCATCAGAGATTCAGAGACAACTGGAGCATAGAATTGTGTCCCTTACCCTCTTGGCCAGGGGTTGGCAACCTGCATGCATCTCTAGATGCTGCTGCCACTGATTCTTGTGTGGCTCCCTGCCCTGCTGCTACTGAAACAATAGAACTAAATTCAGTTGGTTTAACAGCCAGCAGGGTGGCAGGAGGGATCCGACCATTGAGCCAACTGAGTTTAGTTCTACTGTTTCAGTGGCTCAGGGCAGGGGGCCACAGAGGAGTCCCCACCCACAGCTGCAATGACTCCATTTGGGCCCCAGGAGAGAGTGGCCTGTCCCTGGAGGGAGGCACTAGAGGGAGTGGGTCTTCCTCCTCCCTCCCTGTCCTACCTGCATCTTCTGTGTTGGCCAGCTCCAGCTGGTGCCCTCCCTCCCTCCACCCAGCCGGTGCATGTCAGCAGTGGGGCGTTGTGCCAGGTAAGGTGGGCAGATCCAGGAGCTGAGGGGAGGAGAAGGTGGAATGGGCGCAGGGGGTTGTACGGGCAGTTGGAGCTGCTGGGTCTCTCACAGGGGACTCCTGTGCAGCTGCCAGCCCTTCTGCCTGCCTCTGCCAGGGGTGACAAGCACCCCGCAAGCAAGGCCTGGCCACAGAGCTCACAGATGTGCGTGGCAGCCTGAGTGCAGGGGGAGCATGTGCCTGAATCTGCTGCCTCCAGATCCTGGCTGCACTGAACACCTGAGCCCCAACCTGCAGAGCAGCAGCTAAATTCAGCAGCGCTTACAGCTGGGCAATGCCCTCCACCTCGCCCCCCACAGGGCTGGCGCAGTGTAGCTCAGGTGATCTCCTCAGCTGTCACTCCTGCTGTCTGACTCCTCAGAGGACAGACCCAGCCTGCTGCAGCTGCTGCAACTAAGTAAGAGCATCCTGGTACCCTCCACAGCCCAGCTCCCTGCCCCACCACAGTAGGCAAACAGCCTGGGCAAGTTTTCAGCAAACTTTCATCCCTCCCTTTGGCCACAAGGAGCCTCTGTCTCCCCTGGGGACAAGACCTGAGTCCTCCACCCCCTCCATATAAAGTGTGAGGAAATACAATATGTGAAAAGTTTGTCAGCATGCCACAGTAAACATCTCATATTACAAATCATTGTGTGTGCACTGTTGTTAAAATAGGGGCTATAAAAAGTATGGTTTGATGTTACTTATTAAGGCCTATCTCGTGTTCACGTGCATTGCAACTCTTGAAGTATTGGTTTTGTTACCAAATTTGAAAAAATGGCTCTGCTTGCTCTTTTGGCTACAGAACCCAGCTCTTGGCTAACAGTCATTAATGGACCTATCCGTGATGAATTTACCAAGTTAGATTAATTGCCAGGTTATAAAACAGTTAAATTGTAAGCAAAGCGGAAACAAGAGAAACGGAGTCTATATTCTAGGTAAAACATAACACCCTTGTGGTATGTTGGTGCGTGACTGAACACTGGGCCTAACTCAGAGCAGCATGTGAATTTAGGTTTCTGTGTTACATCTGGATAAATGAATAAGTCTAGATGGAGTCTAAATGAAGTTTAATGGGCATGCTGCGGGGGCAGAAAAGTATAACTCTGACCATCTTGATGACTTATAATTGACTTATGGTCTTTTGAAGTTAACATAGGCTGATGTCTAGTTAATGCAATTAGCTCCACTCAGCTGTGGCATATATGTGTTTGAGTGGGGGCCTATGTTAGTCCACTTTTATGGTAGGGACAAGAAGATTAAATTACTCAAGTGACCCAGTGTCAAACAACAATTCAGTGAGGGGCCTGATAGTAGGAAAAATGCAGAACTTTCTTATCTTCCAGACTTCCTTCACAGTCTATATTACACTCATTAAAGGACACTGTCAAGGTAGGAGTCAACATTGTCTGAAAGTTTAGACTACTGTAGTTACAAGTAACACATAAAAGCATTAAAACTGCGAGAAGTTCCCAGGAAAAATTCCTCTGATCTTTTGGGTTAATGTACTTTGTACATTTGGCAACCCTTTGAGTATGCTCGATTTTGTGATTTGTCCTGTACATTCAGTCCTTTGGCTCCTGTCCTGAAAGGCATGTCAGCACTTTATTCACATGAATACCCTTACTGGGTTAAACTGGTCTAGCTCACATGTACATAGTTACATGCTAGTCACATTTTTTAACGGTTTGAAGAATAGGAATCTCAATCAGTTCCTCCTTTGTTGGAAAATGAATAGGTAGCATGAACAAAACAACAGAAAAACATTTATATGCTTAAAGCTAATTTTAAAAATTAAATTTTAAAGTAAGCACATCATTAAAAAGATGTTGTATAAGAAGGTGATGTTTTCTTTAATTGAATCTCATAGTAGAGACATTGAAAGAGTGGATTAAATTAATCCCTGCAATAATTCTATGAAATCTATGCCTACCATCTATCTAATTGCCTACTCCCAAAAGTTGATAAGAAGGTGAGAGTATCAAAATGGTGAAATTACTTTTTGTGGTGAACTAGCTACTTCCTGTTCAGACTCAGTCTGATGGTGTTAAATTTGCATGTGAATTCCAGCTCTGTAGTTTCACATTGCGGTCTGTTTGCTTTTTTTTTCGCTTAAGTACTTAAGTATGGTAACTTTCAGGTCCATGTCCAAGGCGATTTAAATGCTCTGTTGAAGTGGGGTGTTCTGTGAGAAAAGGTACCTCACTGGAGAACTGCTAGCCCAAACTGTGAGCAGCTCTTGATATTCTGTTGTAGAGCACTATTAAATTATCTGTCTTCCATTCTTTAAGCAGTACATTTCCTCAGATTTCTGTGTAAACTATGCAAAAGCTGTTTATAGTCCCATCTCTAATAAGGAAAAGTGGTTTACTAATCACATTTTTGTGCCATTGTTGGAAAGGCTGAAGGAAATCTCCAGCAGCCAGAAAATATTTCTACCATTCAAAAGTAGTATCTAGGCCAGTTTTGACAATTTGGTTGTTATAGCATATGCATATGTAAGCTGTTCATTTTAAGAGCTGTATGTCTTGTTGTCAGACAGCTTGATCTTCAGATTTTCAGTGTTTTGGAGTTTGGAAAGTTTAAACATGTCTTGCATACCATTGGAAAACATGCATGAAGATTGTGCTCCTTCCCCTCTAGTATATGAATAGAATTTTATTCAGTGTAAGAAATATTCATCATTTATGAGATATCACTTGTACAAATGATCTGTAATACCCAGATACAGAATGACAGCGAGACTTTATTAATATTGTAGCTTTTCTGTCATACTCTTACCTATTACAGTTTCAAAAGGACCCCAGTGTTCAAAATAGCACTTGCCATGTTACAACAGAGCACTTTCAATATCTATCCTGTGTTGTCGGAGGGTTTCTTTCACATTTGGGAGCTACTGGTTTTAGTGATGAAATACAAATACTAGTAGCATTAGTAGTAACACTAGTCTGTCAAACTCAAATATATGATGGGGTGTATCTACACCACAGGCTATTAAAGACATAAATGATGTTGGGATAAATCTGCAGCAGTCAGTAGGTCATATGCGCATGGGCACACTTGGCTTCTTGTGTCACCACTGCACATACTCACCAGAAGTGCTTGTTTCAACCACAGGGGGTATCCACCTACTATTCAGTTCACTGTCTGTTTGGAAATGCATTGGGGGAAAGGAATGAGTTATGCAGGGGAGATTGGAGACTGAAAGGTCAAGTTCCCATCATGCAACTTTCTCCACCTTGGAAAGCCATCTCTGTCCAATAATTTCATACCTATTTTGACAATCCATGACTCTCCACAGGACTTGTTGCTGACCACCATCTCTGACCTGAGCAAGGCACCTGCACAGCTCTGCACTATTGTCTTAAGTGTTGCAAACACAGATTGCACTATCCTTCATTATTTCCAGAGCCACAAGAAAAGCTGTGGGGTATCTGATTCTTTCCTCAAGGGCAGATTGCTGTGGGATATAAAAAGAACTAATTCAAGTTCTTTGGCAGTGTTCACAGAGGAGCTGCAAACTGTGGAGAGCTGCTTCTGGGCCTGAGAGAGAAGCACTGATGGGTGGGATCCCATTATGTTGGAAGCTTGGGATGACAAGCAGTGTCTCAAAACTTTTGGATGCAAAAGGCCACATTCCTGGATCTGTGTGGTGATCTTGTCCCTTCAGTTCAGAGACACTGTTGGGGGAAGGAGGCATGACTGTTGGAATACAATGGACAATTGCTTTTGAACTAAGTAATCTAACCTAAAGGTCCATACGTAAACTCATGCCCCACTCGCTTTCAACTCCCAGAGTTACAGGAGCCCTGGACACAAGGTAACGCTTGAGATTCCCGGTGACAACACCATGAATTTTAGCAATACTTCTTTATTTTCTTAGCAGCAAATTGGTTTGCACATATAAATTTGAAATCAATGAAAAATACAAACCAGTGAATACATGTTACAGTAGCAAATATATGAATTACAATATTAAGCAATTAAGCATACGCTTTTAGTACACAGTGCCAAGCCATTGCTCTCTTACAGGCTAGATTATGAATGAATTAGTTACTTAAAGATATGCTGATTATATGGTTTGCCTTACACCCTGAGTTTTAATAAGAGATGTCTGACTTACCACCTCTAGATGGGGATCCCAGTACCAAGACCAGCTCTATTTTGTTGGATGGTCGAAGGGAGGTTGTGTGGTAGGGGAGATTTAAGGTTAAGAAAGCTGGTACCAGATAAAGATAACCTTTAGAAAAATTCTTAGGTAACCCTTTTCAGAATGCATTTGGAATTCACTCTGAGTGTTCACCACCCTCTCTCATGGGATGTTAAAGCCCTTCTAACATCACGTTGGCCCCAACCCCTTAATACCAAAGTAGGCCTGAATTTTTGACAGTGTAAAACTGATTGGCAGATTTCTTTCTGGGGGTCTTAACTGCTCTGTTACCCTGAACTTGATTAAGGGGAAACTGTATGTGTTTAATACTTCTGCTAACACTAGGGTAAGATAGGAACAGCCAAGACAGTGGTTAGAATCCCTCTGGAATGAGTGATACTAAATAAACCAATTAGGCTGCAGTTTAGGGTATATCTGCACATGGATTTGGGATGTTGCTCGAGGAGACAGACTCACTAGCTCAGTGGGAGCTAGGGCACTAAATTAGAATGTAGATGTGGCAGTGTGAGGTAGGGGATGGGCTAACCACCCCAAATATGACCCTAGGGATTCTGGCTGCACCTACTGAGGGCAGGTAGCCCACCTGGCTGCTCTTGTGACCACTGCTACACTCTGTTTTTCTCATACAGGCTCTATGAGATCAAGTGCAAACTTGTCTCCTTGAAATGGGAGTCAGACCCCCAGTTCTATGTGTAGCCCTAGCCTTTGTAAGTAAACAAAGAGGACTTGAGGAAATGAGTCAAAACCATCTTCCAGGAAGAGAAATGCATTACTAAAGATGAGATCTAAAAGGAGGATGAAGAAAGATAAGCCTCAGTGACCCAACCAATTCTTTTTCAACTCAGATCATTTTGTACAGCACCCCCCCATGGAGTGTAAATGACTGTCATGCATCCTGGGCCTAAACTTCCTCTTTTTGGATCTCTTCCCCATCAAGTAACCCACAGTGCTCTTTAAAGAGTGTAGGTAGAACAACCTTGCCCTGTGTCTGCCCTCAGCAAAAATCAGTCTCTTAATTATAACCTGGTGCCCTCTATCACTGAAGCAGTAACACAATGGGTATGCCCAGAAGTGGAAAAAGTATCCAAAAAGTTACTTGAGGAAAAGTGCAGCTGCTTGAGGGGTGGGAGTGTACTTAAGTACAAGTCACCGGTGTCCCTCTGGAAAACTACTTGAGTAAAAGTACCCATGCCTGTGTACACACACGCATGAGCGCACACACATCTTCATTGTACTCATGTACCCAGGAGTGAAACCAGGCTTAGTCTGGATTGCCCATGCACTATTGGTTTAAATGGAAGATGAGGGTTCTCAGTATCTCTTAACAGTTGCCTGGTGTGGTCGTTATTTGAGGTGTATTACAAGCAATGAAAGCTATCCTGAATAATAGCTATGACAGTATTTAGATGAAACCTGCGATTGCCAACATCCAAAGCAGTTGTGACCATTCACAGCGTGATGGCTTCAATGTGTGGCCAGAGGAGGAAAATACATGACTTGGTGGATGTCAATGGAGACTAACCTCCTCAGCTGTTCAAAAGATCTAGATGGACAAAATTTAGTCTGCAAACCAGTATATGGGGAGTGTAACTCCATGGTAATGATCTTGAGAGAGAAAGAAGCATCAATGTGAATAAACAAACATGTGGCATGCATCAAGTACATCTATAACTAGGCTGCGAGCAGGAGGCATACCTTAGTCATGGCTCATCGAACAAAGGCAGATGGAACAAAAACTAATCACCAGAAGAAAACAAATATTTGAAAGGGAGTTGAAAGGAGTTCTGCATGTGTGGATGAATCACATCAAGCCAAGCAAACTATGTTTTTCTACTAGCAAAGGTTTACTTTGTGAATGATACAAAGTCTATAACGAGGGGAGAATCTAACTAAAGAAGACAGTTTGGGAAGTGGGGAAATTCTTAAGAAAAACACATTCCCAGACAAAATGAAAATGATCAAACCCTGTAAAGCTCGGTAATCCCTCTCCAAACCTCATAAAATGCATACTGAGAGGTCAGAAGCCAATGATTTTATCTCAGTACCTTTCTCACCTCTGCGAGAATAAATACTTTATAACAACAAACATCCACACACATCAAAATCCGTTTTATGGATTTTGATAACTCATATTAAATTGATCTGTAGCCATGGTTCTAAGCTTATATTGGTTGAATATCCATTGAAACTCTTTTGGAGCAGATTCTAATCTTGTTCACACCAGTGTAAATGCAGAACAAATCCATTGACTTCAGTACATGTGCTGTGAATTTTCACTTATGACCAGAATCTAGTCGACCAGCCTCACCAGAGCTGCTTCTGATTTACACTGATGTAAAGGAGAAGAGAGTGTCTGTGTTTTGATTTGAAGTATACACATACAGTGTGTGCATAGTAAGTCCAGTTACGGTATGAAAACACTACCATTTTATAGTGCTTAAATAGTCAATACCTGACTAAACATGTAACTGATTCTGCTAGCAAGAAAAAAAATCTTTTATCAATATTGTGATAGCACTGAAATGTGCCAGACTTCCACAAACAGATTTCCACTCTACAAAGGGATCTCCACTACAACAGCAGGAAAAAAGAGCAAAAAGAAGACATAAGACAAGCCTATTGTTTTGTTCTCTTTTAATTAGAGTAGTTAACAAACTTCATAAACCAACCACAAAAAACATCAGCAGCAGCCCTGGAATAAAGTGGAATTTGAATGTGCTGCTTTGTGTATTATTTGAAATGATTCCATGTTAGCTTTTGTGGTGAAATGGCTACTGAATACCTTTCAACGCAAAGAAGTTCACAAAGAAAAATTACACATTATCTTCAAAGGGATCGCTTTACTCACTAAAGTAATGCATTCACTTCTAAAGTAGAAAGGGGCCAAAATACACAGCAACGTTACACTGCAGTTCAGGCCACACTGTGAAGAAGAATCCTGGATTCTTTTAAAGTGGATAAAAATCCCAGACTTCTAAATGATTATTTGTAGAAATACTACTCGTGAGGACTCAGTGTATAAAATTGAAATGTTCCATTGCTTTTCCTTGGAGATACGTTTTTCATAGATTAATTTTATTCAGACATTATCAAAAACTAAAAAAAAAAAAAAACCAACCACAAAACAAACCAAGTAACTTCACCAAGTAAAACATTCTTGCTCAGAATACGTACAGTGTGCCAAATCTGAATGCTTCAGTTTCTCTGATTAATGGACTGATGAAGCTGAAAAGTTCTCCTGCTTCCCAAGTAGCTCAAGCCCTGGAAGTCACAGACCCTCGCTGTCTGGTTTTCCTTACAGAGGAAAGAGGGGAATCCTATTATTTAAAATGAATAAAGAGTTTAGATTTTTTCAATTTGTTTTTGGCTGTGCTGTTCCAAAGGGCAGGCAGTGAAGTTGTGCAGAGTTGATCCCAACTGCCAATGTTCTTGAGAGTTAGTCCTTCCATGGAAAGTAGCCCCCAACAGCTTAGAGCCATGAAGCCATCGACTTGACAATGGCTTCAATTTGTACAGGATGGGACAGTCTTGAGCATTTCACTTTTGCCCTTGGTTCCCTTCTCTTAGGAGTCCCAGAGGGCTGGTATCATTTTCTTCCTCCTGCCCACTTCCCTGCCCCCCAAGCAAACAGCTGTGATGCCAGAAACAGATTTACTTCCAACCCACTGACAATGGGATGAAAGGATGTACTGAGAGAAAGAAGAGAGGAAATAGATGACACTCAAAAGGTGGTGAAAAGTCAGGAAGTGTGGGATAAGGAGAGAATCCCAGAGGGACACCATGGTTGGCAGAGGGACTGAACAGAAGGTGGGCAACTCCGGTAAGGGGAGAGAGTGGGTAGGTATCACCCAAATATACTGAATTGTCCTCGAGGCTCTGCTGTGGAAAACAGAGGCCATTTCTACAACTCTCTCTCCCTCTGGAAGCCAGGTGTGGGAAGGGCGGGCTTCTGAGTGCTTGGCCCACCATGTTAGATAGCTACAGGAAAATGGACAGGACGTTGTTAGAGTTGGGATTCCCTCCTGTGGCCGCAGGACTCTGGGAGGAAGTGAGCAGCTGTCAGAAAGACACGATGAAAATGGGGGCTATTCAGGAGAGCCCTGATGGAGGGGTGGGCAGCAGCTTTTGGCAGCATGTATTTGTTGAAGAGCCAGGAAGCGAGTGGTCTCTTCTCTGATTTAGAGCTTGGTTTCTGCTTAGAGATTGCTCAGTTGGATCCTGGTATTGGTGACCGCACAATATGTCTGACTAATGGTCAGTCAGCAACAAATTCAAGAGTGGACAGGCTGTTTTATGTGGGCTCTGTGAAGAAGGGAAATTGGACTAAGTAATAGAAAACTGGTTATCTCAGGGCTTGCCTACACTTCTAGTGCTGTAGTACTTAGTGAAGATGCTTCTACCCTGTGGACTGAGCTTTTCTCATTAGCGTAAGTGTTTCACAGGCAGTTGCTGTGGTGACAGGAGGTGTGCCTCTCCTGTCAACATAGCACCATCCACTCTGGGTCCTTAAGTCCCTATAACTACATGACTCAGGGGGGAGGAGTTATTGTATCCCTGAGTGATGTAGTTATAACAAAGTGTGTTCCTAGTGCAGACCAACCCTTAGTTAAAGAGAAAAATCTAGTCAGGACCATCACTCTTCTCAAGAAGAGAAGTTAAAGGAGTTCTGCACATATGCTGTGAGCAGTTTGTGCCTAATCCAGCTCACATTAGTGTCAAAGAACAGGCTTCAGTGATTAAAGGGAGTTGGGCTGGGTCCCTGCTCCCTGAAGTTTACACTAAGAGTCTAATGGAATTGCTGCATTTCAAAGACACTTCTCTCACCTCACCTTCCATTGGCTATTGACTGTAGTGCTAGCTGCTCCCACCCTCACTCCTCCCTTTTAACACTGCCTGTCTTGTGTGTAAGTTCCTGTGAATGGTAGCAGACTGTCTCAAAAGTATGTCTACGCTCCCTTGTAAGCCCATGGTTAAAACTCAGGCTCACGCCTAACTCTCCTTCTGTCTACACACAAATTATGCAACCCAAGGCTTAGACCCACAATCCATCAAGGGTGGAGAGTCCCACCTAAGTCAAACTGGGACCCAGAATTAATGCCGTCATTGCTTTACTGTGTAAATGCAGTCCCATTGGACTCATGGCCTGGAAGTCCACCAATCGTATCCCACAATCACATGGGTATGACTTTCTTTGGCCTCTCAACAGTCAAGTTTTCTCACAGTGCACCCTGAAAAGAGGGTTAGGGCAACCACATTTTGGGAGGGTGCTAGAAAGTGTAGAATATGGCTGGTTGGACTTAGGACTGCATAATGTAGTATAGATGCTGAAGCCCCAGAATGGAACTACAGCCTGGGTTCAACAAGTCCTAACCTGGAACTACAAAGAAGTGTGTAAGGTGCCACGGGACTTCTTATTGTTCAGGTAGTGTAAATACTCAAGCTCTTGGTAAACAAAGCCAGGGGCTGCTAACCCAAATTCTACTAACTCTGGGCTCACATTGCTCTGTAGACATACTCTAAGGGTATGCCTACACTACAGTAAACACTCCTGGCTTGCCCATGTCAGCTGACACAGGCTTATGCCATGGTGGGGCTGTAAAACTGTACTGTAGATGTCTGGGTCTGACCAGGAACCCAGGTCCTGAAATCCTATAGGGCAACGGGGCCCAGGCTCCAGTGGAAACCTGAATGTCTTAACTACAATTTTACAGCCCTGTGATCCCAGAGACCTGAAGACAATCTCTGTGGAGCTTGCAAAGTAGTCTTTGTCCAATAGATGGTGGTGCAATAAAGGTACTACCTCACCCACCTTGACGCTCTCATGCACTCCAAAGCCACTATATAGATAAATCATACTATCAATAAATGTCTAATGATTCAATAGCTTCACTATTCACTGTGCCAAATGACCTGCAGCTGAGCATGTCTAAAAATAATCAATGGCATTGAGACCACAGTATAACAACACTAAATCATTCACCACACTTTCATACAGTGTTTTTTACATCATACAGTGTTTTTTACAAGCAAAATCCACTTCTTTGTGCTGGAAGTGGTTTATAGAATAGAAATGAACTCTAGCCAAGTCATGGCCTCTCTGTCTGTTACATATATATTTATCATCTCCTTGGGTAATAAATACTTATCTAGTATGGTCATTTGAGCGATTATTTCTTTTTTTCATCCAATTCTTTAAGTCTGTGTACTTAATAACCAGTTTTATCTTCTAAAATCTTCCCTGAGAATAATGAAGCAGAAGAGAGAAATATCTGGATAAGTGAAACACGCTTGCAATAATTTCTTCTTTGCTGTCTCGTTTGAGGTTTTGTTAACACACATTAAGATGTTAATTCCATGTTCTTTATGTATTGTTTTTGATGTTAAAAAACATATTAAAGGAACAATTTTTCCCTAGTCTCATTGCTTTGATATGTCAATATTGATCTGAGCTATTCAATATTTTTTACTTAAAAAATGATGAAAAATGGTATTTTTCTCTTAGGTAAAATTTTGGAGGAAAAATGTTGCTTCATTCCAAATATTCTGTATTTTCTGGGGTGTTTTGTCCCCACCTTTTTCTTCATTTTCCTATTTTGCCAAGTGAAAAGGATGGGGGAAAGAAACATTCATATATTCCATGACCAGAGAATACCATATTGATCATCTAATTTGATCTCCTGTATGATACAGATCACAGAACTTTCCTTGAAATACTTCTTAAAGTATATCTTTTAGAGCAGGGACCAGTAACCTCTGGCACAGGTGCCAAGAGTGGAACGTGAGCTGATTTTTATCGACAGATGAGGTGAGAGCTCAGCCCCATCCTTCTTCCCCCATGCAGCCAGAAGTTTGCTCAAAGCCCTGCTGCCTGTTAATTACAAAAGACCAGTTAATGTGACCAACCACCACCTGAACGGGAGAACTCTGCATCTTAATTTATTTATTAATGAAACTGTTATAAATAGGACTACTAGTGACTTGAAAAAGTATCACCGGCACTCATACCATACATAGAGGTCAAATGTCAAATTGCAGCACTCCACCTTGGAAAGTTTGCTGACCCCTCTTTTAGAGAAATACCCAACCCTGATTTAAACATGGGCAGTAACGGCACATCTATCGTAAATCTTGGGAAATTGTTCCCATGGCTAATTACTCTCATATTAAAAATAGACACCATGTTTCCAGACAAAATTTCTCACGTGAGCTTCCTGCCATTGGATTATGTTATAATGTTTCTGCGACACCGAACAGCCTGGCAGTCAACATTTGTTTCCCTTGTAGATGCTTATAGACTGAAGTCAAGTTACCCTTTAAATGTCTCTTGGTGAAATTAAATATACTGATCTCCTGGAATTTATCATAACATGTTTTCTAATCATTCTGGTGGCTCTTTTCTGAATTCTTTCCAACATCCTTTTTGCACTGTGAACAACAGAACAGGACGCAGTAATCCAGCAATAGTCACACCAGTACCAAGTACAGAGATAAAATAATCTCTCTAAGGCTACCTAATATTTGCATTCCAGATCATATGGGCTCTTTAGGCCACAATGTCACACAGTTGACTCTCCACCACTACCACCCCGCCCCCCAGTCTTCTAGGCTGTGGCCACGCTACCCCTCCCTTTCAGAAGGGTAAAGTAAATGACAGGGGTCAGAACTGTTTAATGAGGCTCTGACATGAATATTCAGTGCCTCGTTAGCATAATGGTGGCCAGTCATGCTTCACATTGGGAATAAGGAAATTTCAAAGTCAAGGGTTTATTTCGAAGCACCCGCTCCTATGCAGCCAGTCTGCGTTTTGAAAGCCACCCTTTCGAGGCGCATCTGGCTGCCATTATGCCAATGAGATGCTTATATTCATGTCAGCGCCTCATTAAAGAAGTTCCGATCCCTGTCATTTACATGCCCCTGCTGAAAGGGAGGGTTAGTTTGACCACAGCCTGATAGTGTGATTGCTCGTCAACATGAAGTCCCCCTTTCTGCAAGTCTGACCTACATCCTTTGTTCCTAGTGTATACTGTACACTTATATCTCGCTATGGTAAAATATACGTGGGTGGCTTGCATGTAGTTTACCAAGTGATCCAGGTCTCTCTGAATCAGTAAGCTATCCTCTCCATTATTTACTACCACCCCAAGTTGTTTCAGATGCAAATTTTATCTTTGATTACTTTTTTCTTCTATATCACAGATAAAAACATTAACAAATGTAAGGCCAAGAACTACTCCTTGTGGGACTGCACTGGAATCATAGCTGCTTGATGACACTTTTCTGTTTACTGTCACTTTTTGAGGCATATGTTAACCCATTTTAATCCATTTAATGTGTGCTATGGTAATCTTAGATTGTTCTTGCTTTTAATTGGAATCTCATGTGGTACCTAGTCAAATACCAACAGAAGTGTAAGTATATTAATTCTATTATTTCTATCAACCAGACTTCAGTTGTATTTTCAACAGAAAAGATGTTAGTTTGACAAAATCTATTTTCTACAATCCTATATTGATTTGGATTAATTACACGATCCTCCTTTAACTCTTTATCAAGTTCCAAATCAGCTGCTCCATTATCTTATCCTTGATTGATTTCAGTCCTGTAATTACCCAGGTCATCACATTTTCCCCTTGTTTAAAATTGGCACAATATTATCTTTCTTCTGCAACTTCCCTGGTGCTCTAAAGACTCATTGCAGTCATGTCCAGTGAGATCCTCAGCCAGCCGCTTAAAGCTCTTCGATTCAAGTTATCTGTACATGTTGATTTAAAAATGTCTAACTTTAGTAGGATCTGTTTAACATCCTCCAGAGAGGCTAGTGAAATGAAAAGAATGTTATCATTAATATATAATGAGATTGTATCATCTGTTTTTTCCCCAAATACAGAACATAAAAAGTTATGGAATACTTCTGCCCTCTCTCTCTCTCTCTCTCTCTCTCTCTCTCTGACATTTTTCTTCATGTCCTTCCCTCTGTTGACAATAGACGTCTCCTTGTATTCCTGGGCTTCCTTTGTCAATTTTTTTCAAGTCTTTTCTAATTTATATTAACCAGTGTTTGTGCGTGTGTATGTGTGTGTAAATATTTTTATAGCTTCCTTTACTTTCTCTCTAAAGTAGGACAGATTTTTTTAACCAGTAAAACGTTCTTCCTTGATTGTTGCTTTTTGAGTATTTAGTAAGTTATTTTTCAATGATTCCCAATTGCCATTCACATTTTTTCAACTGAATGGTTTGTTCTAGACTGACTTGGCTCAAACTTGTTTTCAGCTTTGGGAAACTGGCCATGTTAAAGTACCATGTTTGTACATATCTGACCTGTGTAAGCTTTAGATTGGCTATAAAGGAAGTGGAAATGGACTGAAACACAAACATATTTTCAAAACAATTGGTTACCATTTTTAATTGACATACTAATATGTATTCAGTTTTTTAAATTTTCCACTTTTTACCATTTTTTCAAGTAAGTCCACTAATGATAGTGTAGCAAGCATTTGTCTTCCATACATGCATGAGAAGAAAGGTAGGCTGTCAGTTTTTTCATAGTATTTATTTAAGCTATATACAGGATGGCTGAAATCCTAGATTCAACAATCCCATTGTCTTTAGTGAGGTAGAATTTCCCCCTACATTTCTGGCCATTTCTAGTAATATCAAAGTATTAAATGGTAAAGTGTGTGTATTAAATCCAATTTATGCTGAACAGTATTTTGCAGTTTGTTATGAATAAAACTGGATCACCATACTTTTAATATTTTTACAATGTATGTGCCCCTTTTCAGTCCTTGTACAAAAGATAAAATTTATATCATCTGTCATCAGGCAATATGTAAATAATGCCCAGGAGACAAATAGTGATCTTTCTGAATCAAGGTAGCAGGTCACCCATGTGACTTACTTTACGAAGCGGCATATTGTTGAAGGGAGTTAAGAGATTTTTGATTCATAGCCACACAGCTTCATGTGGGCCTTTTCAGTTTTGGTAAATGCACAATACTGGAAATGTATTGTCCTTTCGCTCTCAGAAAGAGACATGATTGAGAAGGAAACTCCCAGATGGTATGAAAAAGAAGCAAAAGCTAATAAATTTTAAGTATCAGGTGGGTAAAACTTTGTTCAAGTGACATCTGAATGAAATTGTTTGTTCTGAAGGAGTAAAGGAATTCTCAGCAATTTAAATTCTTTATATTATCTGTCACAGTTACTGGGTGAGCTGTACCTCTGACCCCTCATTGAATGTGCATCTCCTTCACAGGTTCAATGTGGATTCAAGTGTTTCTCCCACTCTCAGACCACATCCTGGATTGCAATCCTTTGGTATTAACTACAGTTAGCTCAGCAGATCTGACTTAAGCTCAAACTCTGCATTTCCATTCCCTCTGGAGCAATACCAGTGGTAATCTTTGGCTAAACAGCTTCCTCGAAGCAAAGTATCATTTCCTTGGAATGAGAGCATTTCTGAGAAAACTTACATTTTAAAAGCAGTAAACTGGCCAATACACATGGCTTCTTGCTAGGTATCTAGCCCTTTTGCATATGGAGGGTGGAAGTACTAATTCATTAGAAGCTCTTCTGTAGAGCCCCTCTCCGTGGCAGCTTGCCACCCTGTCAGCCCTCGGGGTAGCCCGTAGGAACTTTGGGAATAGGAAATCTAAGGGTATTTCTTCAGGTGAGCAGACAGATTCACGGGGCCGTTGGGCGAGGTGGGAGGCTCCTGGAAGGGGTAGGGCCTCAGGTAGAAGGGGCCAGACCGAGTCATCTGGGCCTCAGCACCACCCTCTCCCCAGCGTCATCTGCAGTGCACCTCCTGGGGGTTCCAGCAGCAATTTAAAGGGCCCAGTGCTCTGGCTGCTACCATTGCCCTCTCCCCCACGATCAGTGAGACTTTGTCTTACACTGCAGTAAAACACCCATGGGTGGCCAGTGTCAGCTGACTCAGCCTCATGGGCGTTGTGCGCTGGGGCTATAAAAATGCATTGTGGATGTTCAGGTCAGGCTCCTCCCTCAAACAGGATCTGGGACCTCAGGCTCTAGCCAGAGCCTCAAAATCTGCACTACATCCCCATGAGTACGAATCAGCTGACACAGGCCAGCTGCATGTGTTTCATTGCAGTGTAGATATCCCTCAAGAGTTCTGCGACTGTTCAGTAGAACAGGAGCTAAGCAATCCTGAGGGATGTTCAGAGGACCTTTCCTGGGCAGAATGAGCCAAGCCTGCTGAGGCCTGGAAGGCTGTGCTTCTATTGCCAGAGGATGGTGATATCAGGGAGGTGATGTAACAGGAAGCATAGACAAGCAGGACAGGCAGTGGCAAGGTGCCTCACAACACTGGGTATCCCACAGAAACGTCTCATGTTCCCTCTCTTTAACAAGTCAAAATCAAATAGCTCTTTCTGAAATAAAGTCTTGTAATGCTGGTTGAGTTAGAGGTGTGTCGTGGTAGGGGAGGAAATCCTGGCCTTGAAGTCAGCGGGCATTTTGCCATTGATTTCAGTGGGGCTAGAATTTCACCCAAGGTCTCTTCAATTTATGCTAAAAATTATGACCCAGATTCAGGGAAATGTCCTTTTACAGGACAGCATTAAGCATCCATTTCCATGCTGTGCAAGTAAGTAGCACATACTTAAAGGTAACCACATGCTTAAGTTCTGACCTGAATCTTGATCCGTGGGTCTAATTCCAATCCTGTGGGTGTTAGTGGTAAAAGTGCCTTTAAGTTTCTAGAAAGCAGGATCATGCTGTTATGCAATAGCCGCCCCAGTTTGGACAGTGCTATTGACTTCACTCAATATTTACATCTCACTTGGAAAACCAGCTTTTAAAATCTTAATTTCTTTTATCATTTGTATGATGTTTGGGTTTGCGTGCTTATGCAAACTGTATGGTTGCCTTTTCTGTTTATTAAAAGAGGGTTTATTACGCATTGCTTATGCAGCATTTTGTGATCTCGTTGATGAAAGATGCTTTAGAAGATGGATTGGATTGCGTTCAGTAAATCTAACAACTTGCCAACAACTTATTTCTGTTTGACTCCTGTCACCTAGCAACAGAACAGCAGCCGGCTCATGAGCACAGCATTCCTTGCAGTGTGCTTTGGCACTGTTTTCGTTCCTGAAATGGAATTTATGGCTTTCCATCGACAATGTACTTTTGGTAGGAAACTGGAGTCACAAAATGAAGAGTCATGAAAGTTTAAGAATTTGAAGACACTAGACAGAGGTGCAGTGGTTAGCATTGTCCTCTGGCTCACCTTTGTTTAGATAAATAACTGAACCTGTGCCCTCCGCAAGGCATGATCTTTACAGGCTTGAGAAGAAAGTTGTCTCCAAGTCCTCTAACTGGAAGTCAGAGACGCTGAAAGAAGCAGCTTAATTTTCTTTTCTTCTTTTAGATGTCAGATGGGTTCAGTTTTGGATAACTTCAGATAAGGTTTAGAACATTAATCTGTTTGCAGGAGAAAATGTACGAGAATAAATCCTACCTTGTGACCCTGTGAGAATGAATATGTGGCAAATAAGAACAAAGTACAAAGCCATGTTTGTTGTATTGTATGTAGGGGTGTGTGTGTGTGTGGTGCGTGTGCGTGCGCACACACACACACACACACACACAATGTTGTTTACTTTTTCCCAGAATCCTAAATTTGATTTATTGAATGCCAAATCAGTTTTACCTGTGCATTTAAACAAAATCACTGTCTTGGTATAGGTCAGCAAGTTCAACAGAGCTGTAAAAAGAGGAGTGGTGGGAGATAACATATAAATCAGACAGCACATAAGAATATGAAAACCAGGTCTGAGCACACAATATTAGTCAAGTTTTCTTCTTTAATCATATCATTCTTTTCTGATGTTCTCACTAATAAAAAATTGGATGGAACATTCGTATTCACATTAACAGGAAAATATGATTCAAGACCATAAATAGAAGGGGAAAAAAAGAAACCAAAATTCCAGTTGATATCCATAACATCTTCAAGAAGGTAATTTACATTCACTTTATGGAGGCACAGTGAATCTAATCAATAACTCTTTATGATAGATAGAGTAGGTACTGCTCAAGATTATTGGGGACACATACTTTCATTCTTCTCTAAACTTGCTTTGATCAAGTTCACATACCAGTTTTGCCTGACACTTTCAGGCATCATTAAGCTAAACTTAATCAAACTGCCTGTGGTAAACTGTCTTACTGCTTTTGGTTATATCAGTTGAACTGTCACAGAATAGAGCCATAGCTATTGTACATGATAATTCCATGGATTTAATGTTGATGATTCAGCTCCAGGAGATAAGATATATATTCATGATGAAAAATATCCTTCTGGGGGCCTGGCTGTGTTCAGATGTGACAAAGACCAATGTTACATTTTTTTCCCCACAGAACAACATTGAGGCTTCACAAGAATTTTGAGAACCCGTAAGAATGCCCATGTGGGGTAAGACTGATGGTCTGTCTAGCCCGGTATACTATCTTCTGCCGGTGGCCAATACTAGGTGCTTTAGAAAGAATGAACAGAACATGCTGTCATTGAGTGATCCATCTTCCCCTGTCATCCTCTTCCAGCTTCTGGCACGTTAAGGCTAGGGACAGTCAGAGCATGAGGTTGCATCCCTGATGCTCCTTTTTAATAGTCATTGGCTTGTTCTTGGTGAACTGATCTAATTCTGTTACAGTTTTGGTCTTTGCAGCTTTCCCAGCAATGAGTTTCACATATTGATCATGTGTTGGTTGAAGATGTACAGGCTGAACCTCTCTAGTCCGGTGCCCTCAGGTCCTGACCAGTGCCGAATGAGAGAAATTTGGTGGACCGTGGGAGGTCAATACTGTCTAGCACATTACCAACATTTTCACTGCTTACTGGACTCTTAAAAGGCATTTAGGGGTAAATTACAGCTAAATAACAGCACAGAACACTGAGAGCCAGAACTGGTGACTGCAAACAAACTTTATGGAACCATGGAACACTTGGCCACACACATGATAATTAGGCTAACTAAAATCATGCTGGATTACAAACTTTGACAGACAACAAACGTTGCTGGACAAGAGAGTGCTGAATTAGAGAGATTCAACCTGTCCTTCTTGTTTGTTGAAATTTCTTGCCTGTTAATTTCATTAGATGACTCCCTAGTTCTTGTATTATGTGAAGGAATAAATAATATTTCCTTTTTCTTTTTCTCTACGCCAGTTATCTCTCCTATGAATCGTCTCTTTTCCAAGATGAGAAGTCAGTCTTTTTAATCTCTCCTGATATAAGCTGTTCTATACCACTCAGCATTTTTGTTGTCCTTCTCTGTACCTTTTCCAATTTTAATTTATCTTTTTGAAGTGGGGTGACCATATCTGTCCTGAGTATTCAAGATGTGGGCGTACCAATGATTTATATAAAACATTATGATCTTTTCTGTCTTAGTATCTATCCCTTTCCTGACGGTTTCTAACATTTGGTTAGCTATTTTGACTGCATCTGTACATTGAGTGGATGTTTTCAGAGAACAACCACAGTGGCTCCACAAGCTCTTTCTTGGGTAGTAAGAGCTAATTGAAACCCCACAATTTTGTATGTGCAGTTGGAATTACGTTTTCCAATGTGCATTCCTTTGCATTTATCAGCATTGGCTTTCATCTCCCATTTTGTTGCCCAGTCATCCAGGTTTGTGAGATCCCTTTCTAATTCTTTAAAGTCTACTTTGGATTTAACTATCTCAAGTAGTTTTGTATCATCTGTAAATTTTGCCACCTTGCTATTTACCCTCTTTTCCAGATGATTTATGAACATGTTGAATAGGACTGGTTCTGGTACAGAG
The DNA here is from genome assembly GCF_033958435.1 of Carettochelys insculpta. Classification (NCBI taxonomy): domain Eukaryota; kingdom Metazoa; phylum Chordata; order Testudines; family Carettochelyidae; genus Carettochelys; species Carettochelys insculpta. The sequence goes on from NC_134141.1 coordinate 108,140,677, forward strand.
TCCTGGGAGACACCACTATTAACCTGTCTTCATTCTAAAACTACTTATTTCTATATTTTATTTCCTATCTTTTAAGTAGTTACTGATCCAGGAGAGGGCTTTCCCTTTTACCCCATGACTACTTATTTTCCTCTTTACGAGTCTTTTTGGTAAGGGATCTTGTCAAATGCTTTCTAAAAGTCTCAGTACACTATATCCACTGGATCACTCCCATCCATATATTTGTTGACCTCCTCCTACCCCTCAAAGAATTCTAATAGGCTGGTGAGCTCTGTTTTATTTTTATAGCAGCCATGTTGATGCTCATCAAGAAATAATTTTCCTCTGTGTGTCTGATACGATAGTTTCAACAAATGTGCCCGTTACTGAAGTTAGGCTTACTGGCCTGTAATGGGCAAGATCACTGATGGAGCCTTTTAAAAAAAGACACACAAGAACCAGGGCCATCCCCTGCACCCAACCCCCCACTCCACCCTTGCTTTTCATGCTCTCCCTTTCCCCCAGGCTCCCTCCCCTGAGCAACACAGCTCAGAGGGTTATCAGGGGCCCTCCATGCAGGCATGGAGTTGTCTGTATTCCCTTGACACCTTTATGTTTCTGCTGGAAAAAATCCCCACAGTGCCTAAGTTTTGGCTGGTTGGTGTGTGTAGAACATATCCAAGTTGTGGTGCCTGGAAGACCTGGAAGGATTTTCAAAAAAAGGTATTTCCCTTCCTGCCTCACTTAAAGAGCCTAATCTAGTATGCATGTTCTATTAGACTGGGCCTCAAACTAAAAACAGCTGGGGGCAGACAGACTAGGACTGTTCTGTGCTGGCGCTTGTGGGTACGTGGCCATTCACCTGTTATGGGGGAGTGCTCCTGCACCAGTAAATATTAATTTATTCATACAAAATGGAAGAGCGCCATCAGAAGGGATTGAGAAAGCTACCCCCTGGAATACCTAATTGTATATCCAAAAATCTTCTAACCTGAACCCCCCAAAGATAGCTAGGTGCCTCCATCTGCTTGCGATTCACAGTTGGGCACCCACTCCTGGAGTTAGGCACCTAAACCAGGGAAATTCAGCCCTTTCTTATTAGATGAGAGGCTGATTCTTCCTCCGCCTCCTCCCCCAATTATAAACAATAGCCCAGAGGTTCAGGAACTCAGGTGCAATGTGAGATATCCACACTACCAGGGTCTGAACCACAGGTGTCTGTGGATCACAAACACCTGGATTACAGAGGTTCAAGTCCATTTTTTCCAGTAGAATCAATTATTCTCCCATCTCAGTACATCATTCACCGTGTGCCTCAGCTGTTGGATCTGTGGATCTCAGTGAGGCTTTGCATTACTGAAAGGATTTTTGAGCGGTAATTTCTTTTTACAACACTTTTTGAAACTGATTAGATTAAAGAACACAGTGTGTCTCCATTGATGGCTGTGCAGCCAGTTTCCTTTATGTGAAAATAGGGAGTCCTGCAGTAGCTCTGCAAAGTAATTTATCATTTTGTCACTTTTGCAATGTCCTCTGTAAGTTAAGAGGCCAAAAAACACAATTGCTACTCACGCATCTTAAAACTTTGTGTCCATAAAAATACCAGGAGAGAGAGAGAACATGTATTTGGAGAATGAGCAATACATTCCATGCCTTTTCAGTGTTATCAAGGGCTTCACCTTAGCAGTGGCCAAAAAAAGATTTCTTTGATGCTAACTATGTTAAAAACTAGAGCCACACAACACTTTTTTGTAAAGAGAAAAGAATAATATACAACTTGATTGAATTATTAACTGAAATTGCTGGTGAGAACCTTCATTCATAGCTTAAAAATCCATTTATTAGTGGAAATCTTACTTTCAAGAAATCAAATCTTTTGCTTCTCTAGCTGACTCTAAGATATCTGACATCTTCAGTTTCTTTGGCCCAGGGGGATTTTTCTCATCCTTACTCAGTCAAAATTCTCATTTTGATTTCCAGTGAATTTGTCAGTGAGTTAGAGTGAACACAGTGCATGTGCTGTGGTCCTTGGAACCAGGAATATTCTTTAGATCCAGGATAGGCAGTAAGTGGACAGCAGGCCAAATCTGGACTGCCAGGTGCTTTTGAATAGACTCCCAAGGTCTTTTTATTTACTCATTGCTATTATATTTGTTTTTATTATGTTCTCTGGAGTTTGGACCTTGACTGTTACTCAACCAAGAAATTTGAACCTTGACAAAAAACAATGGACTTACCCCCCTTTAGATAATAAGACACCTGCGGCTCTTTATATTATTCAGTCTCACTGAATCAATGGAAAGATTTCTTCACAAGAGGAAAACAGCCTTAATGTGATGTGGTCCGAGCTCATTTTGTTCTGATGTTTCCACTGAAGTCAAGGGCAGACTTTCCATTGACTGTCAGTGTCATTTGGGACTAGACCAATGAGAGGAATATGCAGCAGAAGAGAGAGGAGTACCATTTTTGCAGGTCAGATGTCCATGATAGTGAATGCTGCCTTGGCTACATTTATTTCTTTGGATAGCCATAAAAAAGGACCCAGTCTAGAAACCATGGCAAAGCTGTTGATACTGAACTACTGTCTACCAGGACACCATTCACTGTTACTCAAGATCTTGGTATGTATCCTAAATAAAAACAATGTTCTTTCGGTTTTACCTCATGTTTTCCAAAACTGCATAAATATTCTGTTTGTATGAAATAAAGATACCTACTGCTACTGGGTTATTCAGCCACACCTGCACTGCATATGTACAGATTTTTATGGCAGCTTCTGTTCACTATTCTATTCAGATTCACCTCTATAACTGGCTGATGAATTATTTAGAAGACAATTATTCCTTTTTTATATTACTTTCAGGATCCTGCATATTACTGAAATTCAGAGAGATCAAAGAAGCACTTAAGGCAATCGCCATAAGTATCTTTTCTGTGCACATATTACAAAGACTCTTTTATCCTATTAAGCAAAACAGATTAATTTAGGAGACCTTGCTGGACCTCTGATCTGTGAGCTATTGCAGGTTTTGTGAGTTCATCTTATGATATTCTTTGACTACGTCTGCTTGATAATTTTGTGATTTTTTTTTTAACTGGAAAATTGGGTTTTTGATTAACGAAAATGTTCATGGAATGTGTCATAGAAAATCTGGACTTTTCACTGGAAAATCCCAAATGTGCAAGTTTTTTCCCTGAAAACCTGAAGATCTTTGATTTTGGATGATTTTTTGTTGAAATGTTTCCAGTATTTTGGAAAAAAAAAGCAAAATTGCCATTGGATTTTAATGACTTTTTTTTTTTCCCCATCAGAATGTCCCATCAAGAAAATTAGTAATTTCTGGCCATCTCTAATGAGACGGGGCTTCTAGCTACATTAACAAAAAAGGATGAATATAATATCCATCTGAAGCCATGTTCACACTTTCAGTCAGAATGTGACACAATGCTAACAGCTGTAGAATTACGATATTCACCTGACGCTGGGACTCTTACAAAATGCTTCAGGAGCCAGACTTTTGGGACATGAGAACATATTCTACAGGCTTCACTCAGATAAACTCTTTAGAGCAGCGCTTTCCCTGAATGAATTACAGGGCTGAGCTCGTGGAAACCTGGGACACTAACAGGAAACCATTGCTATAAGACCTTTCTGATAGGTAAACAACCTTGTTATGTGATGTGGAAGGCACGTGTGCCAAAGTTACCCTTCTGGAAATAGAACTTAAGAACCAAGTTGATTTCACAGCAGATCTGGTATCGTTTCGCATTCTGAGGCAGCTAAGTATTATCCAGTGTATTTGATTCACACTTAAATGTACAGCTGCCTAGCAACAGTCACGAAGAAAATTGTCTTGTGCTTAAAAGGATCAGTTAGCAGCCTGCTTGCCTCTCATTATAATAATAAGATCATAATTATGCAATGTTGATTAGAAATGTCAGTTGGGTTCAGAAAATAAATGTTACCACTAATGTACCTCTGTTAATAATCAACTTAGTTGTCAGTCATTTTGATAAATGGATTTTCAGGAATGTAGTTGGCCTAAAGAAAGTAAAGGTCATCAAGAATACATCCCAGACTGTTACTTAGAGATGTAATATGAAGTGCAGGGCAGCAAGCACTATTGTATTGTACTTTTTGTGCATTAACCCTCACCTGTCAGACCCACTTGCAAAATCATATCAAATTAATGTTTGCTATTTAGAAAATGTGTGTATCAAAAAAGGGAGTTGACATCAAGAAAGGAAGTCTGTTCTGAACTGGCAGTTTACTGCTAAGGGATTGTATGTGGAGATTGTGCAGGCTTAGGTTAGGTCCTTTTTGGTGAGTTCCTTTTTATGCCATTCCCTCATATGGGACTAAAAGCTACCATGAAGAGGAGCAGGAATAACCCTGAGGAAATGGGATCAGTAACATCTGTTCTCCCTATCTTGTAAAACAGACTAATGGGACATTACGGTGAGAAACTCAGAAATAAGAGAAAGGGTCCAGAGGAGAGCAACGAGAATGATCAAAGGTCTAGAGAACATGACCTATGAAGGAAGGCTGAAAGAATTGGGCTTGTTTAGTTTGGAAAAGAGAAGATTGAGGGGGGACATGATAGCAGTTTTCAGGTATCTAAAAGGGTGTCATAAGGCAGAGGGAGGGAACTTATTCTTCCTTGCCTCTGAGGATAGAACAAGAGGCAATGGACTTAAATTGCAGCAGGGGAGGTTCAGGTTGGACATTGGGAAAAAATTCCTAACTGTCAGGGTGATCAAACACTGGAACAAATTGCCAAGGGAAGTGGTAGAATCTCCATCACTGGAGATATTTAAGAAGAGGTTAGATAGATGGCTTTCAGGGATGGTCTAGAAAGTGCTTGGTCCTGCCATGAGGGCAGGGGGCTGGACTCGATGGCCTCTCGAGGTCCCTTCCAGTCCTACTCTTCTGTGATTCTATGATCTGTTCTCCCTGTCTTGTAAAACAGACAAATGGGACATTACGGTGAGAAACTCAGAAATAAGAGAAAGAAGGACTCTCCCCTGCCACACACACACAGTGTGGAATTAAGCTGTGGAACTCGTTGCTTCACTGTGTCATTTAGGTCAAGAACCTAACAAGATTCAAAGAAATCAATTGACTGATTGATGCCGAGATAATTAATGATAACAGACATTTTGGAAGACGTACTAAATTTCATGCTTCAGGGTGCAGTTCAGTCTCACTATTGGTGATCAGGATGTGGCAAACTCTCCCACATCTGTTTGTCATGGGGTTTTTGCATTTTCCTTCGAAGATCTGAAACTGGCCACTGCCAGAGATGATGGGTTAGATAGACTATGGGTCTGCTCCAGTGTCGCAGTACTACTTATGGAGGGGAACCTCCCTCACCACTAGTAACGTAAAGAATCACTGTCCCCCCAGTAGTAGTGTCATAACATTTGGGGTCCAGTCAAGGACCAGCACCCCATTGTAAATCCTGTACAAATGCAGAACAAAGACAGTTCCTGCTCCAAGAAGATTACAATCCAAGTATCAGACAAGAGACAGACAAGAAAGATGGGAGAGTCCAAGGAAACAGTGAGACAGTATTGGTCAGCATGATGGATGATGGTCTCAGCACACCACCAGACTTACTGTTGTCATGTGTTTATCGACATCACAGTTAATGAGAATTTTGAACATCAGGACTATTTTGGGGGTAGAAAAGAGTTTGAACAGGACAAGGAACAAGCTAATACCATAATCCAGAAGGGAAGATAAATGAGCTTCAGATTCACAGTTTAGGTTGCAAAAAATTCCATAAGTGATTTAGGAGGACCCCAGTCCTGAAAAGTACTGAGCATTTTGGCCCTGATCCAACAAATCATGTGGATAGCTACCAGCATTTGAGTAGTTTATTAAATTCTCTACCACTGTCAGCTGTTTTCTTCGCTGGTATGTGCCTATACTCCCTACAAGGAGACTGTGCTATCAGTCTTGCAGTATCCTGAAGAGGAAAAGAGATGACCATGCCTTTGGAAAACCATCTGCATAACTTGAAGCCTCTGAACAGCCTCTCTGATGAACCTTTGAACTTTTTCCTCCTCCATTTGTTTGTCTTGAAGATAAAAATTCACAGCAGTGTTTGTGATACAGGCTAATGAAGACCAGTGTTTGTATAACAAGGCAAAGCTTCCTCTGCAGCCATCCAAATGTCATTAAATTTAATTTATAATTCAGCTAATCTTTGAAAGTGTTTAAAATGTACAGGCCAAAGTTTGTTTTCGCATAGTTTGGATTAATACATTGTTTGTTTTAAATGGTAAATTGCAATCAATAGTTGTTTTAAATGCAACATAATGATATGTTGTGATGAACTCTGGGTTGCCTAGGGGATACATTTATGTCATTGATTTAGCATTCTCTTGGGCCAATTATACAAGTAAGGGGGGAACAGAAGAGTGATTACTTCTTAGCTTATAAGACACTTTACTTCAGCTTGTCTGCAAAACATTCTACAGCTCTAAAATCCACAAGCCTTCAAAAGCCAGCTTAAGCCACTTAATTTAAATTTAATTTCACAAGCGATCGAGTGACAGGTGACTTCTGGGCAAGCAGTGCTGGCAATCTGTAAGCAATAGATGGTCACTCAGTCTCTGCTCTTAATATTCCTCTAAAAAGACTGTATCTATTAGTACGTAATCAAAAATGCTATCAAGAAACTTGGAAGCTTATTGCAGTTGTGCCACACAAAGTAGAAACAGAGAAATAACACCATATGTTTCAATGTGGTTTTGCACTAGCTCATAAGAAGCACATGTTTTCCCTACAGCCAGAACTTTCCCATGTAGTTAACAGCTCAAGAAATTTCAGACCACAGAGAAGTGCTAATATTTAGTTGTCCCCGTTTCTAGAACGTTCTAAGTGTCCTATTAATCTTTCTGTGTTAAAAATCTCATTTATTTAATTGGCCATCTTTTCAGAGTTCTTTGAATGGGTGAATTAATTGTAACACTTTAATTTTGTGTGCTCTGTCGGCTGAGATATAGGCTGTTCAGTCGGTTTACTATAGAGTGACAGATGCATGGAAAATGCCCTGTGATGTGTCATGAAAGTTGTGATCAGGATTGTTTGCGTCGCTCCAGAAGTAAGTCATGTGTGTTCCACACAGGCATAAGTTGTCCATGCTTTTCAAAAGAGGCTAATAATTTTCAGTTGCTCGGTGTTTGGGTGCTTAGTTTTAGAGCTCTGATTTTCAGATGGTGGGTGCTTGTCACTTTCAAAAAAAGTGTTTCAGGTAGGCACCAAAAAGCTGAAGCACCGATAATCACCACTTGCTTTTAAAAACCTAGACTAAGGACCCTGTCTTAGAGCTGAGTGAATAAAGATCCCCAGTACTCTTCTTTTAGGATATAGTACCAAGTCTTCTTCAACAGGCGTCTTTTCCTTCAAACTTTCATGCTCTCCATTAATTTTCTTTTAATTGAGAAACTTCCCCACCTGTCTCCAAATACTCCCCTTTTAAAAGTGCAGTTGTCCAGCCCAGACAGGAGCCACAGAAAGTCCTGACTGAAGCAGATGGATAGGATGCTCAGAACTTCTTAGGGCCAAGTAACTTGGCTTTTCCATTGGTGCATCAAGGATGGGATAGGGTCTCTCATTCTAAAGGTTACCATGCACCACTTGTGCTACTTTGAACCATTTCATGTCTCTCTAAACCCAGGAATAGAAATCACTGGTTTATTAATCAGTCTTTTGGATTAATGACTTTTTAAATTTATTTTTGAGGTTGCTTCTCAAATGTAACGTTTAAACTCTTTTTAAAAATTATTTTAAAGGAAGTATCTCCTTTAAACAACATCTTTTAATTTTTTATTCTATTTTTTCTTTCAGGAAAAAATGCTGTACAGGTTATAAATTTGTTCTTGGACAATGCATCCCCGAAGGTATGTGATTTCATTGCTCTCACCCTTCACATCCCACTGTCTTTAGCCATTTCTCATTTCTTTTGCTTTCCGTTTTGTTAATTTGGGAGAAAATACTGAGTTAACCACAAGCTTGGTTGTCTCTTGTGCATTGGTGTGGAATTTGTTACCAGAAATAGCAATACAATAAAATTCTGTGTCTGCAAAATGTTTTAGCTGGAGTGCCAGGTCTTGGCTGTCCCTACATACATCTGGTTGCATAGATATTGTGATGTGAATTAGTGGACACACAGGGCCATTTTCTTCTCTTGGACATGTGTTGAGAGCTGCTTAGCCTGAAAGAATTAGCCAGTGCAGCTAGGCCAGCAGCTAATTATTCCTTCTTTCCCAACAAGAGCAATGGAGAGGCTGGGAGAAGTTAGTGCCTTTAGAGGGGTGTCTCCCCACAATACTCCCAGTGTGGTCCAACTTAGGCTGTGTCTATACTCACCTGAAAGGTTGACGGCTGATATGCAATTTTAGGTACATCAGTTGCATACCTAAAATGGACTTTTCAGCCATCAATTTCCATGCCAGTCTTCACAGCAGAAGATTGACAGGAGTGCTCCTTCTGTAGCCCTAGACATTACGTCTTACCAGGGCAGTCCCTAAAGGCATTGAGAATATGTGTCGCTCATGCTGCTGTGGAAAGGGAGTGTTCTCTTATGAGCGACAGACAGTGATGCTTACCCATACAGAGAATATGCTGACAACGTTTGTGAATACCAAGCTGGAAGGGGCTGCGGGTGCTTTAGAGGATAAGGTTATAATTCAAAAGGATCTGGACAAACTGGGAAATGGTCTGGGGAAAATAGAATGAAGTTCAATAAGGACAAGTGCAAAGTACTCCACTTAGGGAGGACTAATGATTTTCACACATACAAGATGGAAAGTGACTCCCTAGGATGGAGTACTGCAGAAAGGGGCCTAGGGGTCATAGTGTACCACAAGCTAAGTATATGGTTCAACAGTGTGATGCTGTTACAAAAAAACTGAACATGAATCTGGGATGCATTTATAAGAGTGTTGCTAGTAAGAGATGACAAGTGATTCTTCAGCTCTACACTGAACTGATTAGGCCTCAGTTGAAGTATTGCATCTAGTTTTGAGCCCCACATTTTAGGAAGGATGTGGAGAAATTGGGGAGGGTCCAGAGAAGAGCAACAAAAATGATTAAAAGTCTTGAAAATATTACTTCTGAGAGAAGGTTGGGGTTTCACAAGATGGCTGCCAGTTGCAAATGGCAGTCAGAATATTTCTTCAACTATCAATCAGTGATTAATTTCGAAGTATGGTATATAAGCAAAGTCTTGGAATGCTGGCCAAACATTTAGATTTTATTTAGATTTAGATTTTTTGGGGGTTCGGGGGAAAGGACTGTATTCTTTGTTCTCCATGTGTAAAGTGCTTAACACCGTGGATTGCTGGACTATGATTACAACCCCTAGGTGCCAAATAATACAAATAAAATTAAACATAATATTTTAAAAGGTTCAGAGCAGTGGACTTGCCCCTTTTTATAAACTCTGGGTTAAATATTTAGAATTTTTAAGTTATATAAAGCAATAGTATCAGGAATTTTGACATAAACTCTAGGAGCCTGTAGCAATGCTAAACCAGATTTGCTTTGGGCCCTGCCAATTGCCTCAGTTTCCCCATCTCCAGTTAATGAAATGTCACTGTGAGGGAATGTCTTTACTGCAAAGGTAATGGGGGTGATTGACACCTGAGTCTGAGCAGTCAGGCTAGCCTCGCTAGGATATTAGCATCTAGGGAGTAAAGTCTTTCCTGAGTCATTGTGTCCTGTCTGGTACTGTATGTGCCATTGGGTCTTTTGGGAACATATCGCATTGATGTTAGTGCTATAGTAAGGTGAACCACTTTGTGATTCTTTCCCAGTGAATTGTGGGAGAGCTTGTCAGTGGTTCGGGGCTTCGGTGGGGGAGGGTGGGGAAGGTACTGTGGGATGGCACTGGATGACTATCACCACTGGCGTAATTAGGCTGCATTCTCTTGGCAAAGAGACTGGTTACAATGTCAAATGAAAGCTTCACTTAAGCTTTCGCCTGTTACCCGCCCCCCGCCACCCCTTCAAGGGCAAACAAGTCCAAGTTGAAAGCTCCACTGCATTCTGGTAAGAGGGCTAGCATCAGATGCCAGTCTGTACTTTATAGTCTTAGAAATGGTGGTATCTTATCAACCATTTGCTCTTTGCTTAGTCAGTTGGGATTGGTTTTGTGCAGTTAAAATGTTTATTTTAACTAATCTTTCTTTCTGAAATGTTTTCTCATTGTATTCGTCACAGAATTACCTGTAAGCTATTAAAACTAGCACAGCTATCTCTCTGTAAGCTATTGTATAGTGAACTGCACAGCAGCTGTTCCGTCACTTGTGAATTTGGGGAGGGGGGAAAAGCAAATTGCTTTTATGTAACTAATATTTCCCTGAGAATAATTACTAATTTTGTGTAACCAAAGCAGCATTATCATTATTATTTTATTATACTGCAGCACAAGGAGCCTCATTTGTGCTAGGATCTCATTGTGTAAGGTGCTTGACAAACACAAAGAAAGTGCTCCTTTCTTAAATTGTTAGACTGGTAGAAAAGCTGTGACTTGGAATTATAATTCATCAATAGAACAATAGTTACATTTTGTGACAGTATCACTCGTTTCTTCCATCTATTGCAATTAATGAACAATAAGGTAAGATGAGGTAAAATATCAATTTGCATGGTTGTCATAAACACAGGGGCTTGCTACTAATGTTTCCCTTCAGCATACTTTTCTCTCTCTAGACTATGATGTGTGTGCAGAGGCTCCATGTGAACAGCAATGCACAGATAACTTTGGACGTGTCCTTTGTACATGTTATCCTGGATACCGGTATGACCGGGAAAGACACAGGAACAGGCAGAAACCCTACTGCCTAGGTGGGTATGAAGACCATCTCACATTTATCTTTAGCTAAAATGTGTCCTGCTTCAGGCAGAATTTTCAGTTGTTTTTAGAAATTGGTTTCAAAGAAGAAGTTCAATTGTGCTAGATCCTTTTTCTCTTATTTTTCTTTATTCATTTCGTATGGCTATACTTTTAATTGATCTAAGTAAATAGCTGTACAAGTTTTTTCCTATTGTTAATTCCTCCCCCATGCAGTCTCTGAGCAGCATTCAAGGTCTTTGGCAATGGAACAAGGCATGACTCTTACATCGAACTGAAAACCAGGGAAATTATGTTTAACTATGAAAGCAAGCCTCTCAGGTTCAATTCCGATTGTAACTCCTAATTCAAGTACTTACGCCATTCCCGTCTAACTCAGTAGCACCCCCATGCAGGGGTGAGAATTCACATGAGCCAAGGTTTGCAGAATCAAGTTTTGATGGAAAGACCTATTAGGTGGTGGTCATGTGTAAAGGGCCATGCCTGTTAATAATTATAATACCATTGATGTAAAGCTCTAGCCCAGGTCCACTGATATTTTGTGGTTGTTTGACCACCCATTCATAACCCCTTTTAATGGAGCCCATAAGTGAAGTATCTTGTCCTGTCTCTGAACTGCTGTAACTCTGGGGGGATTCTCAACATTTGTTCCACTTCAGATATTGATGAGTGCGCAACAAGCAATGAGACTCTTTGCTCCCAAATCTGTGTCAACACTGTGGGCAGTTACAGATGCGAGTGCTATGAGGGCTATATCCGGGAAGATGATGGGAGGACTTGCACCAAAGGAGACAAAGGTATATACTAGCTTGCTCTAATATCATGAGCCAAATATAGCCTGAGAAAACTGACCATCACAGAGAGTGAGCTGTGGCAATGTAATATAGCCAGTGACAAATTCAGGTGCACTTGCTTAACATAACTGAATTTGTTTGGCCAATTGACTTAGATTACTGAAAACAAGTGAAAGGCTGTACCATTATTCTAAAGTCCTCTCTCCATGGTGGTCTTGGGGACAGTCACAGTCTCGAAAACCCTCATGGATGGCCCTAGGCTCCTGTTGATCAACTCAGGGCCCCCGCTGGGTTTTGAGGTTAGCATCTCATTGTCTGTTCTGCGGTAGGGCAAAACACTTCCCCCTCTGGCTGATGGGCTTTTTGAGAAGAAACTGCAGTAGGAGACTCTCAGGGTGATTTCTTCTTCTTTAACCAGGGGAGGGGGCAATCAGGTATTGTTTCATGATAAGATCCATGCAGAAGATATGCATACCTCATTCAGGTAGTTTTACTATAGTGAAGATAAATGTTTTTAAATCCATGGCAAGCTTACATTCTCAACGACTAGGCCACTATATAACAATGTGTTTAAAAAAAAAACTGTGTAAGTATGACCTTTTACTGCCCCTGAGATATTGTACTCTTCAGGTTCCAGGGACTTTTCTGGAAGTACCTTCTCCCTGCAATTAGCACTAAATGAACTGTCATGTCTGCATGTCAGAGGAATGCAAATGAAAAGCTAATATTTTGAAAGATGTGAAAAACATTGTCCCTAGAGGGGAAGAGTGATTAAATAATGGAACTTGCTCATATTTCTTACGTTGGACCACTTTTTCTGAAACACATAAAATACTTGTAACTAACATACTAATAGTAAGACAAATCCAATTTACGCGGGGCAACTGAGAATAAAATTTGGTCCAGTGTGGATTCTCACTTGAAGGAAAGTGAGCCAGATTCTGTCCTCCTGAAATCCAAAATAGGTTAGGTGTATTTAGTCTGTATTTACACCCATGCGAATGAGATTAGTATATGGCTCAATCTTATTAATTTTGAACTTCAAGGCACACAGCAAAAACACACCAGGAGATTCAACTTCTATTTTAAAAGAATCTTAATCAATAGGCTAAATTCCATCTATGACTCTTAAGATTTTTGAATTCCATGGATCTGAAGTTAATTAAAAGGCATGCTTATAACAGAGATCAGAATTTGTTCCAATAAATACAGATTGCTGAACTTTTTGTTCTGTTTTATTTAAACATCAGTATTGACTGCAAATGTGTGCAAAATATAAGAACAATTCTAAGTGTTTTTCATCCTCAGTGCCTGTAAAATGATAGTTTGGGATAATTTAAATTAAGCACAGATATAGAAAGTTAGTAACAGAGTTAAAAGTCAGAAAACATCTTTTGATGAATGACAGATTATGGTTTTGGTTCACCTATTAATGACTGAAGGTACATGTTACATCATTGACTCTTCCAAACCACAGCAGGACAACAGACACAAACATTTTGTTACTTGTCCTATTGAAAACATGGAGCTGGAACACCCCAGTAATTTGTGATTGCTCTTTGTAGCTTTCCGATATTTTACATTTTATTTGTAAAAAATGTAATTAACAAAATGTGTAGTGTAACTGATACCCTTTCAAATATTTTTTGCAATTAACATTTCCTCTATAATTCAAGCTTTCCCTAGCATTCAGGATTACTGACTGTTCAAAATAGTCTAGGCATATGTAAATCAACTTCAGCTATCCAGAAACAGCAGTGTGTAACACAGTTTTTCCTATTATTGTCCGTGTTTCTGTATGGCATAGGACACCGTCTCTCCAACAGTTACCAGCAGCAAATGGAGAGTTAGCCTATAGCAGGGGTGAGCAAAGTTGTATGAGGGCATAAAATTTCCTAAAGTGGCTGCCAAATCTCAGGCTTGTCCATCTCATTAAAATGTGTTGTGATATGTTATTGGCTTTGTGTATGTTTGTGTGTGTGTGTACAGTGTACATCTAGAGTAGTTTCACAGTTTCAGAAGTAAGTGAGAGCAGAATTTGACCTGAGCTATATTTTATTATGTTACAGTAAACTCTGTCTTAAACATCATTCTGTCATCTGGTGCTCTCTTTTAAATCATAAGTATGTTTTAGTTACATTTACCATAAGTACAGAGAGGTAGCCGTGTTAATCTGTATTCTAACAAAACAAAACAGCAGTCATGTAGCACTAATAAATCGTGTTAGTCTTCAAAGTGCAACGTTACTGTTTTGTTTTGTTCCTATGAGTACAGTATAGCGAATGAAAATACAAATAAATATAGCAAATACAGTATGGCTGTGTCTAGACCTGTATTCGTCTTTTGAAAGAGGCATGTGAATGAGGGAAATTGAAAATGTGAATCAGGTGCAGATTTACATATCTGGAGCCTTATTTGCATATTCTTTCAAAAGAAGAAGAGCAGGGCAGACACAGCTCTTTCGAAAGTAAACCCCATCTTCAAAAAAGTTTCATGGGAAGAAGGATTCTTCCAAAGATGGTGTTTAGTTTCAAAAGAGCCTCGTCTAAACTGCTTTTCTTCTTTGGAAAGAAGCTCTTTCAAAAGAAGAATATGCAGATGAGGCACTAGATATGTAAATCTGTACCTCATTTGCAGTTTTGATCTCCGTCATTTGCATGCCTCTTTCAAAAGAGAAGTGCAAATGTAGACACAGCCTGTAAGTTTACAGTGTTACTGTGGTTGGTAAATAAAGTACTCTGCATACATTTTTGTTTATTTCTTAATATCTAATCTTGTTTTTCTTTAGTGTTGTGCATTGCTAGGTATACCTCTCTATTATCCAGTATATTTGAACATCCTGCAGTTTTCCAGTCCTGGGGCTGCCGGATATGGATAAGTTTACTGTAATAAAAGTTTTACATTCTATATACTTATTTTCTCACACAAGCCGAAAGGGTTATTTATTTCATATGAACATAAGCAAAACTTTCACAGGTTTGGATTACATTAGACGTGGTGTGGGGAGGGCCTGCTAATTGCCAGGACAAAAAAGTGGGGCCTAATGTAAAAAGTTTGCTCACCCCTGGCCTATAGAATCTAAGGGCTACTTTCTGCTCTCTTATACCAGTGTACATCTAAAGTAATGTCACAATTTCAGAAGTAAATGACATCAGAATATGGCCCAAGCTCTATTTTATTAAATATGCTGGTTTGCAAAATACCGCTCAGCACGCAGAACAGTTTTTAGAAGCTGAGTTCTATGTCTATAAACTATGTGCCGCCTTGTGGTGATTGTAAGTCACTGTATCATTATAAAACAGCCACACATCTAATACTCTTATAAACAACAACTCTTATGAACAACTGTAGAGTCACACCATGTTGGTCAGTGGAACACTAAGGTAGATTTTTCTGCTAATATTGTGTATGAGATGACAAAATGCATACAACAATCTGACATCTCACCATAATTGCAAATATAGCACACCAGCCATGGAGAGTTAATCATAATAGCTGTGTCTACATTTAAATTCCTCTTTTGAAAGAGGCATGCAAATGAGGCACAGATTTACATATTTGGTGCCTCATTTGCATATTCTCCTTTCAAAAGAGCTGCTTTTGAAAGCAAAAAAGCAGTGTAGTCAGGGCTCTTTCGAAAGTAAACCCTATCTTTGCAAGAGCCCTTCTTCCTGAAACAAAATAGGAAGAAGGGTTCTTTCGAAGACGGGGTTTACTTTTGAAAGAGCCCCATTTACACTGTTTTCCCCCCCTTTGGAAACAGGCTCTTTTGAAAGGAGAATATGCAAATGAGGTGCCATATATGTAAATTGATGTCTCATTTGCATTTTTATTTCCTTCATTTGCAATCCTCTTTTGAAAGAGGAATGCCAGTGTAGACACAGTTAGGCTACGTCTACACGTGAAGCCTACATCGAAGTAGCCTATTTCGATGTGGCGACATCGAAATAGGCTATTTCGATGAATAACATCCACACGTCCTCCAGGGCTGGCAACGTCAATGTTCAACATCGACGTTGCGCAGCACCACATCGAAATAGGCGCTGCAAGGGAACGTCTACACACCAAAGTAGCACACATCGAAATAAGGGTGCCAGGCACAGCTGCAGACAAGGTCACAGGGCAGACTCAACAGCAAGCCGCTCCCTTAAAGGGCCCCTCCCAGACACAGTTGCACTAAACAACACAAGATCCACAGAGCCGACAACTGGTTGCAGACCCTGTGCCTGCAGCATGGATCCCCAGCTGCCGCAGTAGCAGCCAGAAGCCCTGGGCTAAGGGCTGCTGCACACGGTGACCATAGAGCCCCGCAGGGGCTGGAGAGAGAGCGTCTCTCAACCCCTCAGCTGATGGCCACCATGGCGGACCCCGCTATTTCGAAGTTGCGGGACGCGCAACGACTACACGGTCCCTACTTCGACGTTGAACGTTGAAGTAGGGCGCTATTCCCATCCCCTCATGGGGTTAGCGGCTTCGACGTCTTGCCACCTAACGTCGATGTTAACATCGAAATAGCGCCCAACACGTGTAGCCGTGACGGGCGCTATTTCGAAGTTAGTGCCGCTACTTCAAAGTAGCGTGCACGTGTAGACACGGCTTTAATGTGTTTACTCTTGCAATGTGAGAACAATTACACTCTTTGGCCTTATCCTTCTAGAAGTGGAATGCATTAAATATGTTGTGGATTTGTACATCAGGCATTAAAGCGGGCAGCACCCTTGCTGCTTCAGTAATCAGTTTTTAGATTACAGAGATGGTATGGTTACACACTCAAAAGAGGACTAACTGAACCTTCTCCACAGTCTGAGCCTAGATAATACAACACAGATGGCAAACTAAACAATCTCTGTGCAAAGAATGCATTCGGAACAGCTCCCCGTAGAGATCTCCTCCTGGCAGTATCTCTGTCTGTCTCTTCCAGCATAAGCAAGATCATGACTTCAAGCATATGCTTCGGAAACATACTGCCTCTCCAAGCAGTTTTCTTATCAAGAGCAGCTGCAGGGCTCACTAGTAACTAGGTAAAAGGCTCTGAAGAAGGCCAACAAAACACCATGTGAGCTCAAGTTAATTGTTTGTGCTGTAGGAGGCCCTATAAGATGGGACAGGTTCAAAGGGACTCTGTCAAGTAGTTCAGTCCCCAGATTCAGGTTTTATACGATGAATATGGTTTGTTTAAACATCCCACTGATGTGTTGGTGAGCTCTGGGATTACCAAGATTTCCTCTGCCAGAATTTAGTGTCTACACCAATGATGTAGAATTTCATTGCTTCCCTGTTCACTGGATATGACCAGATGGATTTTGGTTCCATTCAAAAGTGGACGTTCTGGATCAGACATCTGCGGGGTCAGATGAGGTAAAAGAAAGTAATGACAGGTGACTGTCTTTATGGTCAGAACATAATGGAAGTCAGTGGGATCCTGCCTTGTACACTTTGGGAAGAAGAAGCAGGTCTTATTCTTGTTCTTACTGGGGTTTTGGACACCGAAACTAATTGATCCTGCTGGATTCATGCAATTCTCTGCTGCATGATCCTGTTCAATTATTAGACCACTGTGCTGATGGCTGCAGTCAGTTCATATAACAATACTTTGCTGATGCACTGGCCTTTGCTCCACATAAGTTTTACAGACAGACTGGATTATATATTAGAACTAGGGGTGAAGTCAGTGTGTTTTACACTCCACTTCCAGTGGGATTGGACAGGATTTAAACACAGGCAAGAAATGTGGCAGTTTTTTTCTCTATGACCATGTGTTGCTTTCAGCAACATTTCTGAACACGCTTCAGTCAGAGATTATGGGATGTACTCATTGGGATAGAATAAAAATGGAAATGGATTTTGGTTTAATACTTATTCCAAATTAACATTTTTGCTGTTGTTTAAAAGCAAACAGACTAATTATTTTTTATTTGAACAATGATGCACACCTCTGTAATTCCTGCTTTTGTGTAGAAATACGGGGATGAACATATTCACATTTTAGAAAAGATGCTGAAAAATTGGGAGAGGGCGCAGAATTTGAGGCTTGGAGAAAAGTGCCTTACAGGGAAGATCTTAGCGCTTGCTCTGTTTAGCTGATCAAAAAAGAAAGTGACTTGGTTTCTGTGTATAAAGTATCTATCTTTCCAGGAAGAAGAAAATGTGTATTGAAGAGCCCTTTAATCTAGGAGAGAAAGTCATAACGAGAACCATGGGTGACATTAAAGTTAGACACATTCAAGTTGGAAACGAGACACAAACTTGTAACAGTAGAATGGAACAAAATAACAATGGAAGTATTGGATTCTCCATCTCTTGATGTCTTCAGATCAAGATTAGGTGTCTTTCTCAAAGATATGCTTTTGCCAGGCAGAAGCTATTACACTCAATGCAAACTCTCCCATTGACTTTCCCCATATAGACAGACAAGTTAGCCGAGCACAGATACATTGATTTTAGCTACACAATTAACATAGCTAGAATTGCGTATCTGCGGTCGACTTTCTTGGTCTAGTATAGACATAGCCTTAGAAAGCACTGGAAAACTCACAAAGAAGTCTGGTATTTCAGACCAAAAGAAATTCGGAAGTCTTTTATGGACAGTCCAGTGCCCACTGCAATCCATGTAGATTCCTATTGTCTACAGTGATGGTTAGATGAGGCACTTGATAAACATATGAGTGCTTAGAAGCTTGTCTCAATGTCCTAATCTTTGACCACTCAGCACTAATGTGTCTATCTTTTAATACTGATGATCAGCTAACCTGCTAACCTTACTTTGTCTTTATCATCTTCCTCTTCGTGCTATAGGGCAATGACATAGGGGCACATTCCTGACTGGACGAGCCAAGATAAGAGAAATAGACCTCTTTCTCCTCAAGGAAGATTACTGATGCAGTGGGTCCCAAAATGCTCCTTGGATGTGGAGCTTGGGAGAATAATCCTACAGAAAAATTTATTGGCTGTGAAGTTGTACTCGTGTCCTGGTATATTACTATGGTTAAGATTTTGTCACTTTTATTTTTCATAAAACTTAGACAATAAACAAAAATTCATAGAAGCCCTTGACCCATCCTTGTTCTCATACTCCCCAGGCTGGCTGCAGCCACTGTGCAGACCTTGGGCCTACAGGTTATCTTATCTGGCAGCTTCCCATGGGCCTGGGGCTGGTTGCCAGCAAGCTGTTCCAGTGGCCACTGCTTCTGTAGCCACAGGGCTGATCGCTGGCCAGCTGTTCCTGTGGCTCCCTGGCTGACTGCTGCACTGATCAGTGGTTCAGCAGCCTGGGCCAGGCCATTGGTCCAATATTTTGATGGCTGCTGCTCCAGCCTTGGCTCAGAAGTGGTCATGGAAGTCCCAGAAAGTCATAGAATCCATGAGCTCTGTGACGAGAATGTGTCCTTATGTGCCACTGAGGAACATAATGAAATTTGAACAAAGGGGAATTATGTGAATTGTTCTACATTGAACCCAGCAAATAACTACATGTGCGCGCGCACACACACACACACACACACACACAAAAGTTAAGACTTGAAGAAAGCCTGTTTGTATCTAGTGCTGCAGTTTTATTTTTCAAAAAGAGTACACATTTATGAAAGGATGATTCAAGTGATTGTACTAAACTATGTATCCAAATGAGAAAATCTATCACAATAGACAGGTGGTTCATTTAGAGGCAAACAGCTTACTATTACCACTGGAATTCCTCCATTAACGCTAGTAGTGGAAGTCTGTGCCATGTGTCTGAAGGTCCAGAGTTTGAACCCTATTATTGGCTCTTTAGAATGAGCATTGCACAAGCCTACATGTGGGACAGCTATTAAAACAATAAGTATTTGTTTGTGATGCTAAAGGGATTAGCTCTGGGTGAGGCCAACAAAAATAAGATTACAAGGCTTATTTTCAGAGTTATTCTGCATATTCCACAGCAGATTCATTCCTACATACTTAACAATATTAGTAACCTTTTCTCTAATTTGGCTGTAAACTTTTACCACTGATCCCAATTCCCAGCCCTGTTCACTCTTGCAGTTTCATTGCACAGCAGAATAATCAGTGTTGATAAGAACCGGTTGTGTGCAAATTGAATACGAGTGTCACATAGCATGGGAGTTGACTGTAATTTACAATGTATGAAAGGTGGCCTTGGAGGGAATTGTAAATCATTTCAGGTCTGTCGTGCTGGTCTAGTGTAAATGCATAGATAAATGTACAAGTGTAAACATTTTCAGATATAAAAGAGGAAAAAGGCATTAGGTATTATTAACTGGAAACAGATGCACTTAAAATGTGGCCTGTACTGCCTCTGTGAATTTTGCTCAGCCTTGCCTTGTGATTCATAATTGGAAAGTTTATAGTGGCATAAGCCTCTCTTTCACACTACAGGGTAGTATAAAAACCTCAAAGGCTGTTCATTCTGTGGCACAGTAGCTTTTGCAATTGCTGTATGCATTTCTTGCTTTTGGTGTTCTGCTCTTTTAAAATATATTGGAAATTGTTTTAATTTTAGCCGGGCTTTCTGAGAAGTCTGACAACGTGGTGAAAGCAGGAACATGTTGTGCCTCTTGTAAGGAATTTCACCAGATAAAGCAGACGGTTTTACAACTAAAGCAAAAGGTACAAACATTTTGTCAGCCACCTCTTTCCATTATACATTGTAAAAGTATAACTTAAAAACTAGATACATCTATAGTTTTTCTTAAGGAAACTTTAAACACACAGGTGAGGCTTGTGTTCATGCAACTGAGTATAGCAGGGTTTTAAATCATGTGTGAATGGCTGCAATTGCTATTCCACTGACCTCATGTGAAGAGATTGCTAATCATATCAGATTCAGCGGTAGCTTTGAGATATGGACAGGTGCCCACCAGCTACTAGAATAAGACCCTGAAATCCAGTTGAAAATCTTATAAGGGTTTGAACCTAGTCGTGGTGAGAAACTGCATCGTATTTTCCTCTGTAATGCCTTCCAAATAAACAACTTTTAGGGCTTGAACCTGCACAGAACACACATAGCTAATACAAATGTACTTTTGTCAAACTTGAATGTTCAGAGAAGTATCCGTTTCAACTGCCTTTGATAGAAGGAGGTCTAAGTGATTGATTTTTACTTTCTCCTTATCTTTTAGTAAAAATAAGGTGATAAAATCATATGGACTTTTCTATTGTATTTATTTTGTTTCAACTTTTATAACATTCTATTTTTAATATATTATTTTTGTTGTGCAATTTGACACTAATGAAACAAAATGTTTTGATGGTTTAGAATGAAAATTTTTGGCCGTTCTGTTGTGGGAAAGTTGGAAATCTTAGCTTTTCTTTCTATTTCGGAACAACATATTTTGAATTGCTGCAGTTTCCCTCAGAACAGAAATTCCATTTTCCAAACAAATCTCAGAGGTAATATTAATTTAATGAGAACAGCATTTAAGCTAGCAATGCTGGCTGTAAATAAAGGATATTAAAGAAAATGACAAACTCCTTTGACTTCTAATATATGCAGTTGTTAACAGTAAATAAGGCTCTTTAAAATGGGCTGGTTGGCCAAATAAGTATTCCCAACTGAGAAACCTGGAATCAAATCCCACACTAAGTATCCTGCTCTCAGATTTGATGTATATTGCAAACACTTCTGCTTGTGTGCGTATCTCCACTGGCGATTAAGTCATCTTTGTTTCAGTTTTCACCAAGAAGGTTGTTGGTGGTTGGATGCCTAGTATAGTGAATGCTAGAGAAAATGAGGTATATTCAGAAATTAAACTAGGAAAACAACATGTTAAAAATTAATGAGAAATGTTAGATGTCTTCAAGTCACCAGGCCTGATGAAATACATCCTAGAATACTCAAAGAACTAATAGAAGAGATATGTGAACCATTGGTTATCATCTTTGAAAAGTCATGAATGACAGGAGAGATTCCAGAAGACTGGAAAAGGGCAAATATAGCACACATGTATGAAAAAGGAAATAAGGACAAGCCAGGAAACCACAGACCAGTCAGCTTAACTTCTCTGCCAGGCAAGATAATGGAGCAAATAATTAAAGAATCTTTTTGCCAACATCTGGAAAATAAAGTGATAAGTAATAGTCAGCATAGATTTGTAAAGAACAACCCTAATAGCTTTTTTGATAGGATAACAAGCCTTGCGGACAAGTTGGGGCGGGGTATATGTGGTGTAGTTAGTCTTTAGCAAGGCATTTGGTACAGTCTTGCATGACCTTCTTAGCAATAAGGTAGGGAAATACAAGGTAGATGGGGCTGCTATAAGGTGGGCATATAACTGGTTGAATAATCATTCCCAGAAAGTAGTTATCAATGATTCACAGTCATGCTTCAAGGGCACAATGTGGGATTCCACAGCAATCAGTTTTGAGACTGGTCTTGTGCAATATCTTTACCAATGATTTAAATAATGGCATAGAGAGTACGCTTGTAAAGTTTGAAGATGATACCAAACTGGGAGGGGTTGCAAATGCTTTGGAGGATAGGATCATAATTCAAAATGTCATAGGCACACTGGAGAAATGGTCTGCTCTAAATAGGACAAAATTCAATAAGGATAAAAGCAAAGTACTCCACTTAGGAATAAACGAGCAGTTTCACGTATAGAAAATGGTAAAGGACTGTCTAGGAAGGAGTTCTGCAAAAAGGAATATAGGGGTCATAGTGGACCACAAGCTGAATATGAGTCAGTGTGACACTGTTGCAAAAAAAGCAAATATCATTCTGGGATGTATTAAAAAGAGTGTTGTAAGCAAGATACAGAAGTAATTCTTCTCCTGTACTCTGAGCTGATTAGGTCTCACCTGGAGTATTGTGTTCAGTTCTGGCCACCGCATTTCAGGAAACATGGAGAAATTGGAGGCAGTCCAGAGAAGAACAACAAAAATGATTAAAGGTCTAGAACACATGACCTGTGAGGGAAGATTGAAAGACTTGGGTTTGTTCAGGTTAGAAAAGAGAAATCGAAGAGAGGACATAACTTTCAAGTTCCTGAAAGGTTTGTTACAAGGACAAGGGAGATAATTTTTTCATTAACCTCTGACAATAGGACAAGAAGCAATGGGCTTGAATTGCAGCACGGGAGGTTTAGGTTGAACATCAGAAAAAACTTCCTGTCTGGGTGGTTAAATGCTGGAATAAGTTCCCTAGGGAGGTTGTGGAATGTCCATCATTGAAGATATTTAAGAACAGGTTAGACAAGAGCCTGCCAGAGAGAATCTAGATAGTGTGTATTCCTGCCATGAATGCAGGAGACTGGATTTGATGAGAAGCTCGAGATTCCTTCCAGTTCTGGTATTCTGTGACAAAACATGCTGGCTGCTCAGGAGTGACTTTCTGGACTCAGAATTGTTGTATGAGAATGAGGCAGATATGCATGGAGGAAAGGGTTAGCAAACAGGAAACAAAAGCTTCCAACAGAGGCCTGTACAAGACATTTAATGTCTGCTTTCAGCCCTGCCTGTCTAGGTTGCCTTTATCTCATATAGCCTCAGTCTGTAGTGGACTATATCACAGGTGACAGACCCAAGAAGTATTGTAGGGCTGGGATCAAGAAAGATATGTCACCATGAATGTTTTCTTCAGTAAGACTCTGTCACAATGATGTACTAGTGCAACATCCTGACTGCAAACTTATGCTGACCCTGAGTCTTGCACCGTATAGGGTGGCTCCAGTGAATGTGGGATAAGCAAGCTGACAAACTATGCTGAGGATGTCTAGCACACAAACAAGCTGTCAAAATTTATAAAACATATATCCAGTCAGCAATCCAGTGCTTGGAAGCAGTGCAACATAGTACCTCATGCACATCTGCTCACCCAGACATATGTAAGCCTCTTTACTAGAACTGTCTTACACATAGTCCAGTCAAACCAGGTCAAAGTCAGCTACCCCACAGTTCTCATAGGAATCCCTCAAAGATACAATGTGCAACATGAAACACTGGTGATTGTTTCTGGCGCTGCCTTTCCCTAAAAATCTATGCACGCGAATCTTTACCTGTCCCCACAGAAAAAAGCATGGTGTGAGAAAAGTTTGAATTTTGAGCTATGGAATGGAGAAAGCCATGGTCATTTTGGACAAATATCCCAGTCCATCCAGAAAGCGAAATAGGAATCAGGTCAGAGTGTAGTTAATCCCTAAGAGGATAAAATTCAACATCAGAAACAGATGATTTGGCACCAATTTGTACGACAGGCCATTTCTGGCTAAGAGAGATAAATGATGGTGAGCTAGACCTGGAACTCAATTGTTTGACATGTTTAGTGCATGTCTCAGGTCCAGCTGACTCAAGGGAGAGGCATGTGTGTATGCTGGCTTTGGAGCTATGTGTTTTTTTCTAACTTAATGGTTTAATAAACAGGCTTGTTGACAGTACAAGTCATTTTTTAGCCAAGCAACAGAAGACATTTTTATATTCTGCTCATGTCAGTCCTTTGCAGTTACACACATTTTATTCTTGACTGTTTTTTCAGAACATAAACTGAAGAATTGGTCATTGTAATGTCTATAATGAGTGGCATTTACATAGCAGTTGGGATCCCAAAAAGTCAAAAGTAGCCTTCAGGCCACAAATTAAAATAAAATCTATATTGGGGAAATTAATTAATCCATCACTCAAATATGACCATGAATGAGATGAAGCATTCCATGCTTTTCAACAGCACTTATAAATGCTACACAGCTGCTTAGTCCAGGTGAAACTTGAGATTGGCAGAATTTTACTTCCTATTTTGAATTTAAATAGATGTCAGTTGTAAGACACTTAGAACTCTCCTGCCAAAAGTGCTCTGGAAACATTAATGATCGCAGTTGGTTGAGACTTAATTCTACCTCTCCGTCTAAAAATGGCGTCTCTGGCAGAATGTAGCCTCAAAACTGTGCTGTGGGATTGGTTTAATACCTACCCAGAGAGAAGAATTTCATTTACAGAGTCACCACGCAAGCATCCTGCACATTTAGATGGTTCTTTTACGCTTCCCAACCAAGTGGTAGCATGATCCCATTTATGCCTTATGAGAGGTCACAGCTAAAGATAACACACACTGATCAGTAGATTTTATGAGTCATTCTTATACAACCTGCACAGAGGCTGGGGATCTGATACAGACTTCCTTCCACAGAGCCTTGTTATTTAACTCAAGCTGTAATGACTCATCCTTTTGGCTTTGGAGTTCTCTTGGGTAATAGCTAAAATAGGGGGTGGCATGCCTGCAGGCCGCACAAAGGGCCCAGTAGAGCACAATGAATGCCTGTGGTGAGGGACCCTAAGGAACACAACTGGCCACCTGAGCTTCAGCACCAGGCCAGTGTCTGCACTTTCTCTGAGGTTTCTGGGCAATATCCATTCAACTCCTCCCCATTTAACCTGCCGTTGTCTCAATACCTAGCTGTAAAACAGACGCATTAACGCGTAGCTCCATCGCAGGCTTAAGGCATTAATGCTGGCAAAATGCCTGAATGCCTTGTTGGAAAGGCTTGCAGAAAAGTACCTGTGTACACCAGGCACAGAATGCTACCATCTCCTTGCAGTAAAAGCTGTAGATTGTACCACTGGCAGGGGAGTTTGTCAAAAACTTGATACCAATAACTAGAGGAGACTTGTGACCACAGAATTCAGTGAATTCCAAGTAGCTGGTCAAATTAATGCCAAAAAACAAAAATAATTTTGCTTTAGAATTCGGCTTTCCAGTAGAAATGCGAAGGACTCAAACACTGAAATATCCAGAGGGCCAGATTCATCCAGGAAGTCAGCAGAGTTACACCAGGAATGAATTTGCCTCATGTATCTTTAAAATATTACTTAAATTCTGTTAGACCAAGCAAAAGTCCCAGCTCCACATCTGTTCACTCCAGCTAGTAACTTGGCCATAGATCAATGGGAATGATTGTTGTCTCCCCTGGGCTCATTTTTGGGGGACAGACACAGTTTTCATAATATCTTTATAAATATTTCATTGTTAAATGTTATTATCTAGGGAAGGGTAACAGCACGTTGGATACACAGTGCGCATCTCTTCATACAGTCCAGTTTTGTTTTGTTTAGCAACTTTCATACAGAGTGTTTCCAGAACACTTTTCTGAGTTAAATCCTACAGTTACTGCATTAAAGAACGAAAGAGGGAAAGGAAGAGATATAATGCAGGCAAGGAAAGAAAAGTGCTACCCCATGAGACTGGCAAGTTAATGAGACTTCACAGGCTTAAAGAATTTTGTTCTTTCTTCTTTATTTTCTCCCCGTGTCACCAGCCTTTTACAGTAAATAACTGGTCACTCCCTAATTTGGGCCTGAGTCATCACCCTAAGATCCCTCTTTCCTGCTTGTGGAATCTCCCACACTTATAGGTGAAAGGCAGAGGAGAGGGCAACCTCTGCAAAACCATCCAAGAAGCAGGAAGAGAGATCTAACCGAGTGTGAGCCGATGCCCAGGTGCCCGCTAAGGGTCTGGTGGGGCAAAGGGGGTGATGCCACACCAGCAGCCACGCTAAGCAGCCAGGGCAGGCTGGGTTCTTTGGTTTGTGTTTAGTTCGGGTACAGCAGCAAGAGGAAAATTACACTTAGAGAGGCTTTAACAGTTACTTTTTATTTATACAAAGATAGAAACAATTTAACTAAGACAAATGATTAAAGTACAAGTTAGTACTCGCAGTTTTTAAAGGGGAAACAACACAATTTAACTTAAGAAAAGTTTAAGACAAACTAGCTAGCTTAAACTAATACAAGTAATGTGTACACAAGAAAGGCAAGTTGCAGGTGTGATTTTCACCCCTGCCTCTTAGACCTGGTGGAACCAGAGTCTTTCCCTCAATTCCTATAGGAAAGAAGTACAATACAGGTGTAATTCTTACCCCTGCCTCCTAGATCCAGTGTGACCCAGATTCTCTCAATCCCTCAGGAAGAAGTAGATACGAACCAGGCGCCCCCAGTCTCGGGAGTCAATACCGGACCTGGCCAGCAGGTTTAGGTGATTGAAACTGAAAGGCGGGGTGGTCTGCCAAGCCCCTTTATACTTCTTTTGTCACGTATGCTTCTTCCTGGTCTTAAGTGGCCAATTGGGAGGAATGTGTGAACCCCAGGTTTCCCAGGGAAGATGCAAGGCTCAATTTGCACCTGTGAATTGTGGACAATTGGGCACCTTTGGAGGTGATGGGCGGGTTTCCCCAATCTTCCTGGGGAAGTGATCAAGGCTGGGGAAGTGATCAAGGCGTGTCAATTACTGAGATCAGCCAGAAGGGTGGCCATTAGCTAGCCCATTCACTGTCTGGTTTTCATGTATAGTAGAGAGGCTGGGTGAGACAGCACACCTGTGTTCCCAGGACATCAAAGGCTACCTGTCTCCCCTGCTTATTTCTCTCTCTGTCTCTCCCAGTTGGGGGGGAGAGGAAGAAAAGGCCAAATGGGGGGTTCATGTCTGGCTACACTGAGTTGCCCTCTTCCAGCTACTCAGTTCCTCTGCCTCCCCTCTCCCCATGCCAAGTTTGCTGTCCCTTCCAGCAGCCCCACATCATCTGGACACCAAAGAATTTCACATAGGGGTGCAGGAGGGAAGTACCCTCCAGAGAAGAGAAACTCAACAGCAGTAGTGGTGGCTTCCAGGAGTGAGCAGACAGCCTGTGTCCTGGCCACTCAGTGGACCAGCCCTGAGGGGCCGCATAGTCCCAGCAGCCTCCTGCCCTCTTCCAGCAGCAATGGGGAACAGCTCTTGTACAGACTTTGAAGCCCTTATGGTGATGGTTTGGTGGGACTGGAAGGCAGATTATTGGGGTGTGCCTGAGAGGTAGAAAAATAGATAGAATCCCATTCAGATAGAAAAACACATGCCAGCTGTGGTCCAGCTGGTGTGCTGAAAGTAGCAGTGTAGCCAGAGGAAGGCATGGTGGCTTAGGCTAGCTGTCTGGGTACATACTCAGGGAGTTTGCACTCTGACCCGTCACATGTGCTATCTGCCGCCTGCTACACTGCTATTTTTAGCACATGAACTCAAGCAGAATTAGCGTGTGTCTGTCTACCTGCCCACTTGTCTGGGCAGCATGCCGCCAGCTGCACTGGAGGTGTACTTTGGGTTGTGACAGGTATGGGAGAGGGAACCAGAGATGATGGGCAGGTTCCATTGTCATCTCCGTAGCCTCAGGCTGCTGTATCATCAGAGCACATGCTGGATTGGCATAGATAATTTTGCAGTCTGGCTACTCCACCCTCCAGATGATAGCAGACAGTGAAGGAACACTAGGAGCTCTACTGACCCCCCAGTCTCCTGTGGGCAGTGGTGCAGGGGTGGGGGCAGGGCTATGCAAGGCAAGGCACACTATCTAAGGGAGCTGTGTGGAGAGTTCATGTGTGTTTAAATGAACTAATGGTGCTGGGTAGAGGGCACCTGGGGGGAGTTTGTGCAGGAAGGGGAAACAAACTTAAATTAGTGCAGAAATTAGTAATTCAGAAACCATGAGCTGCGGGGTCACTTCTTTGGAGCTGTGGGGGATGCAGTGCAAACACAAAGGGGTCCCCACGACAGAGGTCTGATTAGATGGGGAATATCTTCAATACGGTGTGAGAGGGAATGTTTGTAAAGATTCACGAGATTAGGAGCCATCCAGTGACGCACATCGTCAGGCTGCGTAGCCATCAGCACTTACTGCGGTAGGTCCTCTCCGTTCCATCAGCTTGTCCTTATCCTCGCTGCACTTGCTTGTTCAGTGTAGTCCTAAAATAAACTCTGATCCTACAATGGACAACACATGAGTGGATGACTGGGCCCATAGAGAGTCCCATAGTCGGCAGCGGGGCTGCACCCTAGCACAGCAGTCTGCCGTTCACAGTGCATTGCCAGATTGGAGCTGTAAATGCCCTGAATCAAGGAAACATGTTTTGGTTTGTGTCTGTGCGGCAACTAGCACACGTGACCCCAAAGCTGAGAGGGCCTTTTGGAGTTGCCATAATATAATATTGAGATTCTTAGAAATAAATACTCCATCTGCATGGAGATCTTTACATTTCCACCCAGTTTGTTTCCAGAGAAACATAACAAGGGTTGTAATAGCACCTGTGGAACTAGAGTGGATCTACAACCCTTTCTTTTTTTCCCCCCGCCAGGTTGCTTTGTTACCAAATGTCGCGGCTGACCTCAGCAAGCAAATCGCTAATGATAAGGTGCTTGCATCTAACGCCTATATACCAGGCCCCCCTGGGCAACCAGGACATCAAGGCCCTCCCGGTAAGATGCAATACAGGAGAAATCAAATATAGAACAATGATATGAACAAAAAAAAAAAAAACCTTTTCAATTAATATGATTCTAAGTGTACAACGCTTTTTGTTTAAAATTCGTTTTCTTTTCCAATATATCACATCACGATCTGACAAAACCTTCTAGATCTTTTCTATTTTCTCTTCATCAAACATTTCCTTACATCTATAACATATTAGTCTTATAAATGTTTTTCCATCCCTTCCTGGGGACTAGTATCGGGTGTAGCCATGTTCATCTGTGTTCGCAAGAAGTCCCGTGGCACCTTATAGACTAACAGATTTTTTGGAGCATAAGCTTCCAGGGGCAAAGACATCTGACGAAATGGGTCTTTGTTCATGAAAGCTTATGTTCCAAAAATTCTGTTAGTCTATAACGTGCCACGGGACTTCTCGTTGTTCTTCTTCCTGGGGTATCTCATGTTTTAGTACCCATTTCTTACTTTTATAACCCAACCAGAAAACGTACCTGGTTTCAAAAATGCCTGTTAATTGAGCCTGTTCTCATTAGAGCAACATGGAATGTGCTTTTAATTTGCAAGGGTTCAAACAACCCTTTTTTCTGTGATATTTTTGCATGGATTTATTCCTTGACTTAGTGCTGATTTCTGGAATCAAACAAATTGGAAAACAAAAACAAAACTCCACTGACACTGACCAAAACTGTACATTTTGTCTCATGTGGGATTGAAACCATAAGAAACCACAGAGTTTATAAAACTGTAATTCAGCCCTGATACCTTCAAGCTAATGTCAAATATGTTAAAACGTTCACTGACTTTGATTAATTTAGATCTGATTTGGGGTTAGTCACATATCCAAGATCATTTTACTTGGTTCTGGGTTTCATCAGGAAGTTTTACTGAACTCTATTTGCGATCCTTAGTTGGTGTGATTTCTTATCTCCTTCAGAGATTTCTGTCATTACTATCTTTTTTTTTTTAATTCTCTGCGAAGATGAAATCTTTGCTTAATTTTCTTGGTGGAGAATGTCTTCAGTCTACACTATTTCGTCAATGCAAAGACAATATTATTTTATTCCCTTCTTCTGGCTAAGACACTGCCTGCAATGCGCTGTTCATTATCTTCTTGAAATCATTCTGAACAAGGTTTGGCTCTAGTCTCTGTACTTCTTCCATCTAGAGTCTCAAAGACCTGTGCTGTCCAAGGTACTGTAGAATTATCTTTTTTCCAATTGAAAACCATCTATGCTAACCCATGTTCTGTGTGATTTGTGAACAAATAGGTTGGGATTTTCAAATGGGATGACACTCAGAGTCAGTGAGCACTGCAAACCCTATTCTTACCAATTTAATTCTGATTTCCAGCTCCCAGTTTGACTTTAATTTCTTGTGAATTGTGAAGAGAAAAGTATCATCAGCTGATTATAAAGCAGTTGAACCAGATACCTCTGTAGTGTTACTTTATTATGTGAATGTTGTTTGTTTCAGACATGATGCCTCCTTGTGAGGCAAAGTAAGGCAATATTTCTCTTGACCCATATATACTTTATTTGTCTTACTTCATCTCTTTAAAATATATTTTGTACTGAGACAACATCCAGCTATTAGCTGATGAGTATCAGAAGTGGAACAGAAGAAGAGTACACATTTCTGCTCATGTATCATGTGGAGGAAAGATGCAATACATCACCAATAAAAGTGGACAAAATTGAAAGTCCTGATTGTTTCTGTGCACCTCCTCTGTAGAGCCTGAAAACCACCATTGCTGCAAGTTGTCTCATGCTTCCTTTTTTACTAGAGGTTTTTCTTTAACTGAACTTGTCCATCTGCTCTATGTTGTGTTAGCATTGAAAAATTTCTGCATTTCCTTTAATTTTCCATTCTTGATATCCCTGACCATCTGTCTGATAGCAGTTGCTGTCTAGTTCTTTTCTTGGGGTTTCCTTAATGTTTGTGGAGCACTTTGAGTTTCTGAGATGAAAGTGAAGAAAGGAGCTGTTTCTCTGAATAATGTTATTGCCTGCCTTATTGCTGTGTTTTGGTTTTGTGAAGTATTATCCTAAAGAAAAGAGCAAGGAAAGGGGGACTCCATTAGGAAAATTTGACACCTTGAGGTTTACTTGAAATGCTAATGGAAAGTCTCCAACTGGATTTTAACCTTCACTGGATCACTTTTGATTTATAGGGGCCCCAGGACCAAAAGGAAGTCCAGGACTGCCTGGCTCACCTGGGCCTCCAGGCCAGCCAGGTCCTAGAGGATCAATGGGACCCATTGGACCATCACCTGACATATCACATATTAAGCAGGGCAGACGGGGCCCAATGGTCAGTATTGTATCTTCCTGTCAAGAATGTGCACTACATCTCCACACCCTTCGTGTGTGCACCCACTGTTTTCCATTCTTGTAAAAGCCATTCCTTTGTCTTGCAGGGTCCGCCAGGGGCACCAGGGAGAGATGGCACCAAGGTGAGGATGGAAGTATTAGTCTTTTCTTGTATGTGTATGTCACCCAATTACTATCGCCACTGATTGCTATTGCAGATCAGCTCCCAGACTGCTATTGCAGATCAGTTTATTCCAAACTAGGATTGCCACTGCAGACAGTGCCCAGAAATCTATGGCAAAAGTAACGTGTCTGTCTCCATTATTGTATCTATCTTTTGTACCTAACGGTTTCATTGAGCTCCATCGGGGAGCCAACAAACTCACCGGGTCCTTGGGCAACGTGGGGAGAAGTGCATGCTCCTGGACGGGGCAGGGTTAGGGCAGCTGTCTCAGTGCCAATGTATGTTCTAACTGGCCTGTTAGCCAACAACACCTATATAATCTACTGGTCAGACTGTAGGTCAGACTCCTCGTGTGCCTGGGGTACAAGTCTGTTACAGATTGACCTGGGGAAGCTTGGCTCTTTAGCTCAATATTTAGGAGCTCTTTCTTGAAGTTCCAGACATCCCTGATTCAATTCCCAGTGCATAGCCGCAGTGAAAACTGTCCTTTCTGTTCCTCTTAGCTTATGTCACCTTATTAGATGAAGCCTATAGTTACCAAGGGATTCTTGATCCATGGGGATGAGGGAGTGCCTCAGCAGAGGCAAAGCTATGTCACTCTCTGTCTTCTTTAATCACTACTGATTTAAATAAAAATCAATCCTGTAACACTTTAACAAAATAATTTATTAGGTGCTGAGCTAATAATAAATAATGCTAGAATTGTTATAATGATATTCTAATATATTAATAATATATATTAATATTATAATAACATAAATAATACATTATGTAATTATATTGTTTATCTTTATAGCGCTCCGGGAGTGATTTTTTTTTAGTTTGTGAAAATACAGACTAACACAGCTAGCTCTCTGTGCTAATTAAAATGTTATTTATTACAGGGAGAGAGAGGAGCCCCAGGACCAAAAGGGCCACCTGTAAGTATCACTGCCAGCTAACTAGGATTCCAACAGTAGAGAAAGGACATGATCTCCTAACAGTGTCACACCCAGATAGTCATTGGCAAACCAACCCATCTGTCTCTGTTACTGTATTTTGTGCCTAACACTTGTCTGTGTACCTTGTTCGCCTGTCAGTGGCTGTGTGGCATTGGCATGCTATTACAGTGTACTGTACATCATTAGAAGGCACCTTGTGGAGACGTCTCCTATGGAACTAGTTAATAGTAAATGGCAGTATAGATTGCACCTACCAAAACCAGGATTCTCTGGTCTGGGAATATTCATGGTCTGGCAGAACCAAGGATGTTACTGGATCAGAGAGCCGCAGGTTGGGAGGCTAATAGCGGGAGGACCAGGTGGAGCCCAGCGACAAGGGAGCTAGCAGCCTTGGGCAGGAGGTGGAGCCAGCAGTCCTGGGCAGGGGGCTGGCAGGGCTTTCCTCCCTGGGTGGAGGTGCCAGCCCAGCTGAGGTTGGAGCTGGCCTCTCCAGGGCCAGGACTGCACTGGCAGCCTGGCCTGGCTGGAGTTAGAACCTGTGGGGTCAGGGCTGCATCTGGCAGCTCAATTAAGGATGGAGCTGGTGCCTGTGGGGCCAGACCACACTGGCAGTCCAGCTGAGGCTGGAGCCAGCAGCCATGGTCCGGGTTGGCAGCCTGAGCATGGCCAGGACTGGTGTCATCCAGCAGGGGCCAGGGCCAGGCAGGAAGTAAGGAGGCCCTGGGGCTGGAAGTTTTGTGTTGCGGGGGAACATTTGGGCAAAGTGGAGCTAGCAGCAGGGAGGTGCAGCAGGCTGGGTGAGGCAGAGACAGGGGACCTCCCCTCCTCTGGCAAATTCTTTCACAGGGGACTTGTCAAGTCCTGAGGGAGGTGCAACCTGTCACAGATGCTTGACTGGGAGAGTATTAGCAAACATTCTGCTTAAAAGGCTGCTAGGCAATGTAGGAAGAGGTTGATTGGGGATTGGTGCAATTGAAAAATAAAGATTACAAGAGGAAGAGCAAGAGCCTGCAATGCAGAGTATTTGTTTTCAAATACTGATTCAGCCAGGGGGAAATTCAGTCTTCTGCAGCAGCAAGGGAACTTAGATGATGGCATGTGCTTGAAAATCTCAGTAGGCATTTTAGGTACCTAATAACAGTTACAAATCTGTCCCTTAGCCACCACTTACTTCCTCAATAGAGGGTTTAACTGGGATTTGAGTGAGGTGTAGCACTAGGCAGGTCATCTGCACAACGATGAATGTTTGCAGCATGCTGATTCTGAGTTTCAGACTAGTCTTTCTACAGAACAGATACAGTGAGCTCTTTCATATCCAGGATTCTATCAGCCAGAATGCTCAAATAACTGTCATTTTAACCACAAGTAAATTTTAATTACATTTTCCGTCAGTACAGTATAGTGAAAATAAATACAAAAAAAATACAGCAAATGCAGTATACATTTGCAGTGTACAGTACTGTTCTTGTTGGTAAATAAAGTACTCTGCATACATTTTTGTTTGTTCTTAATATGTAACCTTGTTTTAATTTAGTGTTATGCATTGCTAGGTATACCTCTCTATTATCCAGAATATTTGAACATCCGACAACTTCCCAGTCCAAGGGCTGCCAGATATGAAAGAGTCTACTGTACTTACATAGATGATCCACCAGAGGATGCTACAGTGTATTTATCTAGTAACAGAGAGGAAGCCGTGCTAGTATATACACTATCAAAACAAAAAGCAGTCAAGTAGCACTTTAAAGACAAGCAAAATAGTTTGTTAGGGCTATGTCTATACGTGCCCCAAACTTCGAAATGGCCACGCAAATGGCCATTTCGAAGTTTACTAATGAAGCGCTGAAATGCATATTCAGCGCTTCATTAGCATGCGAGCGGCAGCGGCGCTTCGAAATTGATGCTCCCTGCCGCCGCGCGGCGCGCCCAGACGGGGCTCCTTTTCGAAAGGACGCCGCCTACTTCGAAGTCCCCTTATTCTCATCAGCTCATGGAAATAAGGGGACTTCGAAGTAGGCGGGGTCCTTTCGAAAAGGAGCCCTGTCTGGACACGCCGCGCGGCGACAAGGAGCGTCAATTTCGAAGCGCCGCGGCCGTCTGCATACTAATGAAGTGCTGAATATGCATTTCCGCGCTTCATTAGTAAACTTCGAAATGGCCATTTGTGTGGCCATTTCGAAGTTTGGGGCACGTGTAGACACGGCCTAGGTGAGCTTTTGTGGGACAGACCCACTTCTTCAGACCATAGCCAGACCAGAACATACTCAATATTTAAAGCACAGAGAATGAAAAACAGTAAGCAAGGAGGACAAATCAGAAAAAAATAATCAAGGTGAGCAAATCAGAGAGTGGAGGGGTAGGGGGGAAGGTCAAGAATTAGATTGAGCCAAGTATGCAGACGAGCCCCTATAGTGATTCAGAAAGTTCCCATCATGATTTAAACCATGTGTTAATGTGCCGAATTTGAATATAAAAGCCAGCTCAGCTGTTTCCCTTTCCAGAATGGTGCGATAATTCTTCTTCAGTGACACATATACCTTTAGGTCATTGACAGAATGCCCCATTCCATTAAAATGTTGACTAACTGGTTTGTGGATCTGGAGTGTTTTGATGTCTGTTTTGTGCCCATTGACCCTTTGTCTAAGGGAGTTAGACGTCTGTCCAATATACAAAGCATCTGGGCATTGTTGGCACATGATGGCATATATGATGTTAGTAGAGGAGCATGAGAAAGTGTTTTTATCTGTGTGAAAAGAATTTTAAAACATTATGGCTATGTCTACACGAGCCCCAAACTTCGAAATGGCCACGCAAATGGCCATTTCGAAGTTTACTAATGAAGCGCTGAAATGCATATTCAGCGCTTCATTAGCATGCGGGCGGCCGTGGCACTTGGAAATTGATGCGCTTCACCGCTGCGCGTCTCGTCCCGACAGGGCTCCTTTTCGAAAGGACCCCACCTACTTCAGAGTCCCCTTATTCCCATCAAATAAGGGGACTTTGAAGTAGGCGGGGTCCTTTCAAAAAGGAGTCCCGTCGGGACGAGATGTGCGGTGGTGAGGCGCGTCAATTTCGAAGTGCCGCGGCCGCCCGCATGCTAATGAAGCGCTAAATATGCATTTTAGCGCTTCATTAGTAAACTTCGAAATGGCCATTTGCATGGCCATTTCGAAGTTTGGGGCTCGTGTAGACATGGCCTATGGGTGTTGTCAAATACGATAAAACAGAGATAAACATTTTTTTTCAGATAAGCTACGCCTACACGTGAATGCTACATCGAAATAGCTTATTTCGATGTAGCGACATCAAAATAAGCTATTTTGATGAATAACGTCTACACGTCCTCCAGGGCTGGTGCCGTTGATGTTCAATGTCGACGTTGGGCAGCACTACATCGAAGTAGGTGCTGCAGGGGAGCATCTAAACACCAAAGCGGCCCACATCAAAATAAGAGTGCCAGGAACAGCTGCAGACAGGGTCACAGGGCGGACTCAACAGCAAGTCGCTCCCTTAAAGGGCCCCTCCCAGACAAACTTGCACTAAACAGCACAAGATTCACAGAGCCGACAACTGGTTGCAGACCCTGTGCATGCAGCATGGATCCCCAGCTGCTGCAGCAGCAGCCAGAAGCCCTGGGCTAAGGGCTGCTGCACACGGTGACCATAGAGCCCCGCCGGGGCTGGAGAGAGAGCGCATCTCTCAACCCCTCAGCTGATGGCCGCCATGGCGGACCCCACTATTTCGTTGTTGCAGGACGCGGATCAGCTACACGTGCCCTACTTCGACGTTCAACGTCGAAGTAGGGCGCTATTCCCATCTCCTCATGAGGATAGCGACTTTGACGTCTCACCGCCTTATGTTGATTTCAGCTTCGAAATAGCGCTCGCCACATGTGGACATGACGGGTGCTATTTCGAAGCTGGTGCGACTACTTCGAAGTAGCCGGCACGTGTAGACGCGGCTATAGAGATGTATTTACTAATTGATAAACCACATTACAAGTTACGGTAGAGAAACAGAATCTCCATCATTGGAGACATTCTAGAGCAGGCTAGGCAAACCCTTGTCAGGGATGATCTATGCTACTTGGTCCTGCCATGAATGCAGGGGACTGGACTTGATAAACTCTCAAGGTCCCTTCCAGTCCCACGATACACTTTAAAACTCAGTTTCTCCTATTGATTGTGTTTATTATAAATTCTCCATTCGTAAAATATGTGTTATTTTTTCTAAAGAGAAGGAACATGAGGAAAGGGATATCCTTTGAACTATGCTCTGTGCCTGCTCTGGGCAGAGTACCCTTTGGAGATGATGAGGGCTGGTGCCCAGCAGGTCGGAGGCATTTGGCTAATCATAGAACTGTTCAGCATCTGGCAGGCTAGAGCCCTGTCTGTTACAAGTATTTACCATTTCAAGGTTCTTTTCTGGGTTGTTGAAGGGAAGCTGTTTTATTTCGGGCAGCCAACACCAGCCTGTGTATGTCAAAGTATGCCAGCGAGCATAACTAGGTTAATATTGGGCAGCCCCTAGAAAATATAAAAGCACTAAGTATTAATAACAATCACACACCTTGTTTGCAGGGCCCCCCCGGCTCTTTTGATTTTCTGTTGCTGATGATGGCAGACATCAGAAATGACATTGCTGAGCTGCAGGAGCGAGTGTTTGGACACAGGACTCACTCATCAGCAGAGGAGTTTCCATTACCTCAGGAATTTACAAACTCTCATGACACAGTAGACTTTGGATCTGGAGAGGACTACAAGCAAAGGACTGCACCCAAAGACTCTAGGATGCACAAAACAGCCTATCGTTAGCTAGTTCTGGCTGTATGAAGCAAGGAGAGATGTTTAGAGTTGTATAGCATAAAAATGCACTGATGAGGTATATAAAAATTTCCAGTTTTCTCTTGTCCCCATGTCCTGTGACCAGGGACATCCCCAGGTGGGTGCAGGGCCCAGGATGGAAATACTGAATATGTCACTGCTGGGAGTTTTGCAACACAATCTCGCTGCCCCAAGGGGCCCTCCAAAGGGCAGAGCCTGAAACGGTCACCCCAATTCACTATACCCTAGGAACAGCTCTGACTGTATGTCCTTCCCTCTATTTACAGAGACATCTACTAGCAGTGCTCACATACATTCCAGCCTGTATCCGTTTTTGTGCTTTGTGTAGATAGACATTATTGTACTAGAAATCAATTGGCTGTCAGTCCAAAGAGTCATACAGTGAGGTTTAAGGTAAAGCTGGAAGATGTGTGTGTCCTAAAACAACTCCTGCATCTCCTTGAAAACTAGCCCATTGCTCATCCAATGTTGGCAGTCAAATTTATTCAACAATAGATTTCTTGCTCTGCAGTGAGAGAATATGGTCTATACAGGATGTGGAGGTGGGCAGGGGAGTAGGAAACTTTCTAAGAAGAAGAACTGGTGTGAATGAGACAAGAGTTTGATTCTGATCTTACTTATGCCTGTGAAAGTCATCCCTTTACATTCAATGGTGTTACATTGATGTACATGAAATCTGAATGAAGTCTAATGCTTGCAAAAGAATTTTCATCCTATTTGTTTCTACAGATTCCAGCACAAGCATATGAGCTGAGGTAACTGGCATTCTTCGAAGTATAATATGTCACAAGACTCTTTAGTGTATAATGAACAAGAATGGTTAAAGGAGCGCACATAACCAAACACTGTAGCTTGTGCTTGAGGTGCCATGTGTGAGCTCTGGGGAAAATCACATCACATCACTACCCAGGGGCAGGAGAGAAAATCAGTGTTTGAAAGCAGGACTGAAGACCTAACAGGGGTCTTATTCCTCACACCTTACAAGTTAGCGTACTCCTAGCCATCTACAATGACTACTACCACTCCTTTCAGATTACTGAACTGGAAAGTCATTGCCACCATTATTGTCCAAACAGTTTTTCCAGTGTATTTAGCACTAACTGTTTTCTTCAACATTTTATGTGCGTGGTTCCTGCTACCACAGAACTTGCAGTGTTAAGAAGACCTCTTCCCTGTGACAAATACAAAAGAATACCCCTCATTGTGCCACTTCATCTTCACTGCTTGTATGTTTACCCTAGAGCAGTTATGCGTAGCGATATAAGCAGCATCTTTCCAAGAACCCTGGATGGGTTGTTTTGTTTTTGTGGAGGGAAGGTCCCCTTCCATGTCTGTACCTCTTGTCTCCGGAAGAGAGTACCAGGAGTACTGTCCATGTTGGCTATACAGCAATTAAAAATCCATGGCTGGTCCATGACAACTGCTGATTCAGCCTAGTTGGGCTCAGGCAAAGAGGTCCTAACTGCAGTGTCAATATTCAGGTTCATGGTTGTGCCCATCCTCTAGGACCCTGGGTGGTAGAAGAGTCTCAGGGCCCAGCCTGCAGCCTGAGCCTAAACATCTACAGCACAATTAGCCCAAATCAGCTGTCATAGGCGAGTCACAGGCGTCCAAATGCAATGTAGTTATACCCACCTTACATCAACCGTGCAGTTCAAATTCTAATATAAGCCCTGCGCGTATCAGCGGCGGAGTGGGGAATCTCTGGAAATCTTCCTGAAATCTGTGAAGTTTAGGAAGTTTTCTATATCTTTACTTCATGGGACTTATCTGTTCACAGATGCCCTTGCAATTGCTTCCTATGGGTGTATTTCTACAGACCGTATTGAGTACTTTTTTCCTTCATTCCTGTTTTCTTGATCTTGACTGTCTATCCCAAATTAAAAGGAGCGGACTATAAAATTGTTAAAGATTAGGCTACTGCAGTACCCTGTGGACCATCAATGCTCTGAAAAGTTCTGTAAGCTGCAGATTTTGAGAAGCAGACAGTGAAGGGCTGGGTTTGGGGAAGGAAGGTATGCCCAGACATGGAAAGATCCTTGAGTCAGTACAATGGAAAAGACCTAGATCAGTGTTAGCGGGCTGTATGTGGCTCTCTTAGTTAATTTCATGCAGGCAACTATATTTATGTCGTATTCTTGAACTATGTATGTACCTATAGATATAACCAGGCCTGTCGATGGGGGAATTAAGAGCATAGTTGCCCCCAGGGACTAGCATTTCAAAGGGGTCTGGAGCTCCACTCACTCCCATTGCTATTTTGGTAGTGGCAGCAGTGGAGTTATGGGCCCCTTTAAAACACCGTGGCAGCGCAGCTCTGTCACTCAGCTCGTCTCCGAGGGAGGGTGGGACCAGCACCACAGTCTGAGTGGCACTAAAGACTGACTGTTCTCAGCCCCACTGCATACAACTCTGAAATGCACATAACCTGCTGGATCAGGTTGATATGCTCCATACATTCACAAAGGTTTTTTAAAACCCAGACTTCCTTTTGTGCGGTCCTCTTAGCCATAGATGTACTTACAGAGCAGGTATTTTTGGATGGGCCTTTCTTCTGACCTTCTGAGTTAACCATAGGATATTTTTCACAATAACGGATATGTGTGTGTGTGTGTGTGTGTGTGTGTGAGAGAGCGAGAGGGAGAGAGAGAGAGAAAAAATGCATCCTAAGATAAAAAGGTAAGGGATTAGGTATGTTGTGCAGTCTACCTGAAGCATTGCAAATCCAGGTGTGATAAATAGATTCCAGATTCAGGACAGGCTTTTTTAAAATTGTAAATTACTTACTCCTTTTTAGTTCTTAAAAGATCAACTCACCCTCCAACCCCAAAATCTCAACATAAGGAGAAAGTACCAGTCATTCTTCTGGACAGTTTCCTTACTAAGTCCCATGCACAGGATAACTTTGATTCATCTAGCTAAGTACCATATATAATTTTATTCCAAAGAAATATTATTTTGATGAATGTAAAATGTGATAAGTTTAAAAGAGAAGGCTACAAAGGTGAAGAGTTCATTATTTTATTACTGTTGAAAAAAATATTTAATTGAAACATTTGCAGACGTAGTAATGGTGGAAATTCTTGTTTTTAATAGGTTGGTATAAGTTTTTAGCAAAAATTAGGTAATCAAAGCTGAAAGAAATTTTGATTCTCCCAACATGTACAAAGTTGATATTAGCTTCACTATTCTTGTAAAGCTGGAATAGTAAAGTAAAAAGTGCTGGTCTAAATATTTCCGGTATAGTCATTGATAAATCAGTAGACCAGCGGGAGGAAGGAGAAGTTAAAGCTCCATTCAGGTATTGGCTTGTTGGTATCACCACGTAAAAGAACCTTTAATCAAGTCACTTCCTGGTTGTATTTCATAGTGAGTAAATCAGAACCCCATTGAAGTCAATGGAAGATGAGAATCAGGTCCATGAATTTGTTTGTAATTTGACAAGACTCAATTTTTCCCAGTTACACATTTTGTACACTGCTTGTGTTATTTATAATAAGTATATGGAATACTAAAATGTGTATAAAAATGATTATGATTATATGTTGTATTCTTAATAACAAAGTTATTTTTCTTATGCTGTTGATAGTTGTTTTTTGTTACAAACTTTTTCCCTGAAACTTTCCAGACATTCTTTTGGTGTAAAAACAAATGCCTGGGACTCAGGAGCTGCAAAGGAATATCAGCCTCCAGAAACGCTAGTCAATCTCCTGTTCAGTATTTCATAAGTAACAGGTATGGTACGAAGGTCCCATTGTGTCAAAATAGAGATTTACTAAACATTTTCAGATTGTGCACAATGTTATTTATTAGAGCTAGTCAAAAAAGGGTGGAGGGTGGGTTTCAGTGAAAAATATCAACTTTTAGACAAAAAAAAAATCAAAAACTGAATTTTTTCAGCCAAAATCACTCAGATCTAAGCTGAATATTTCACATAAAAAATGCAGAGTTTGACTGCCTGGGGAGACCACAGCTCCCATGATGCACCAGAATCCTCGCTCTTGCTGAAATGCCAGAAGTGCATCCTGGCCATCCCAGCTCTTACAAGAGTGTTAGCTCAAGCTAAATATTGGGGGGAGCCTTGCTTATGCCTAGAAAGCCTTGCCCTGGAGAATCTAAGCATCCTAGAGATATAGCTTCTCCTCCTGAGGGATTTTAATGCACAAGCTTTCATTCAAGTCTACACACTGGGCACATTCTTATAACTCTAATACCTATTTTAACACTACTAAAGTGCAGGTGAGCCAGGCTGGTTCTACCTATGGATTTGTCAGTGTTTAGCTTACCTGGAGGGAAGTTAGCCCAGGACCACAACTCTATGGCATTTCTCCCTTCACAGCCACATCACGCAGACAGGTCATTTTATGTCAGTCAAAAACAGTTACCTGAAACTGTTAATGTTCACAAAATAATTTGCATTTGCTTTTACAAACAGATGTAGCTAAGGAAATGGAGAGAAAGCATGTGGCGATAAAGACCTTGTGAAGTACTTCCTTGGCTATTTCTCTATTCCATTTCTTCTCCCTGGAATACAGCATTTAATCTGGTTCATGGACATGCTGTGACCAGGGCCAATGAGAGGGGCAGGCCAGGATGGCCATTTGGCCTTTGTCAAGGGGGCCCCAAATTTAGACACTTGGTAATATTTTTGGCAATTAAATTTTGCAACTTATTTTTGTACACGTCCCTCAATGATCAGTGCATTTTGCACAGAAAAGGGCTACACAAGCATTTGTTAAATAAAAAAAATCAAATTGTGCCCCTCACTTTTTGGTGCCTCATTTGTTTTCATGTGTTATTTATTTGTGGCTAGGGGCCTTAAAAAGCTGGAAGTGGCCTTGGGCTTCTCTAGACCTCTGAGAGAGCTTGGCTCTGACTCATCTTAAGGACGGACGGTGTCACATTTTTATTTAGTAACAACATATAGGCTGGGCCTGTTTCTGCTCTCAGATACATACGTGCATGAGTGCTAAAGAGAGCAGAATTTGGCCTTGTCAGCTAGATGCATTCTTGCTAGTTCTGCAGCTGGCACAACTAGTCTTTCTTTCCCTTGTTTGCAGATTATACTGCTCATTTATCATAAAAGTATATTTCAAAACTGACCAGCACGTTTAAAAGACAGAGAGAGAGCCAGATGCTGGTACTTACCCTTTTGAAAGTCTAGAAATATGGAAGTTGCACAAGTTGAATTTGTTTTACATAGTTTAAAGAGGCAGTAACAGCTGGAAATCATTTTATACTGAAGAGGCTTCTAAACACCATTCTAAAGCCACGTGAAAACAATTTTCAGATTTCTTTGCATTTTGCTAACTAAAGTCAACATCCTGAAGTCCTAAGCCTCATCATGCTCATTATACAAAGTTCACACAGTCCGTGCATGAAAGCATTTCATGTAAATTAATTTGCTTTATGGCAGAATAATCATAATTAGTGATTAGTCCCTTTGTTTATAGTTGGTCTGTCCAAACTGGTTTGCATTTTGTTGTGGTGAACCAGAATTGAAATTATGTTAGGGAAGCTCATAGTTCAAAATACCATGAAAAATGTCAATGTCTGAGGGCATATCTAGCATCCAGCTGTCAGACTGCGGGGCTGGGAACCAGGAATACACTATCAGAATCCTGGTTCTCACTTCCTGGGTGACCTTCAGGGCTGGATAAGGAAAGGGGCTTTAGGGGCTTCAGCCTGGAGCCCTGGGATGCAACCATTAAGGCCTCTGTGTGCTGTGGCTCTGCCTGGTGGGAAGCGGGGAGAAGCAGCTCTGTGTGCTGCTGTTTCCCCTCTCTGCCCCCTGGTTGGTTGGGAATCGCAGCCAAAGGGAACAGTGGGGTCCATTGCCTGCAAGCACACAGCTGCCTAGAGCCATCTATTCCTCCCCCACACCACGGAGCTGTGCCAGGTAAACTCCTCCATCCCCTTCTGCCTCCCACTCCCTGCCTCCTGCTCACTGGCTGCACTAGGGAGAGATCTTTCTCGCCAATCCTGGAAGTTCCTGGGTCTGGCACAGTGGAGCCCTGGCCGGTGGCCACAGCATAGAGCAGCTTGGGGTGGCAGAGGGGAGCCCCTGTCCAGTGGCCCCAGCACTGAACCTCCATGGCCAGCAGAGAGGAGTAGCTCCCCACCAGCCCAAGCAGGGAGCCACCAGGTAAGTCCGAGCCCCAACTCCCTGCCCCACCTGTCGCTCCCTCAGCCCTGAGTGCCCTCCTGCACCCCAAGGCCCTTATCCCCAGCTGTACCCACAAAGACCACACCTCCAGCCCATACTCTGTACCCTCTCCTCCATCCCATTCCCCAACAGCCCCCCTCAGTTTTGGCCCCACCCCCGAGGCTAGGGGCTCCACAAAATCTGCTGGCACCCCTTTCCCCAGAAGAGCTGATGCTTGGGAAAGTCTTTTTCCTGCCCACACCCCTCAGCTTCCTGGTGGGCCGGCAGGACACAG
Source organism: Carettochelys insculpta (assembly GCF_033958435.1). Taxonomy (NCBI): domain Eukaryota; kingdom Metazoa; phylum Chordata; order Testudines; family Carettochelyidae; genus Carettochelys; species Carettochelys insculpta. The sequence continues at coordinate 108,184,249 of NC_134141.1, forward strand.
AGGTTCTGTGCTGTCCCTGGCACACAGTCACACATGCTCATCTGGGTGATTCAGGGAAAGCCCATCAGAGCCGCTGCACCAGGAAGAGGAGATGTGAGGTGGTTGTTGTTCAGCCAGGGCTGGGTTGGACACCTGAAGCTGGGGGTGGGGAGAGGGTATTTTCATTTTTCAATTGCTGTTTGTTTCCTGTGACCAAGAAAGAACATACCCTCTGGCAGACCTGGCTCTGGTGGGGGAAGAGAGCTGCAGTGGCTCGAACTGGTCTACTAGGTCACGCATACCGAACACGGACAGGAACGCTGTCTGTCAGCATGACATGTAGCGATTCCTTTCCCCAGCCCAGCTAGTGCAATGCTCTGTAGGGCAAGGGCCCCAGCAGAGCTGCTATAGTAAAGCATGTTCACACTGTGCTGCGCACTAACCTTTGCTGGGTAACGGCGCAGTCCTATTGCTGTAAATCGCGCCCTCGCCCTCACAAGGGCTCCCTCCTGGCCTGGTAACCCTGTCTTTGTCACAGCTTCATGGAAGCGGTCATCTCTCTGAGGCAGAGACTGAGTCATTGTGTGTCATTCGGAGGTGCCCAACGAGTCCATTTACAACACTGAGCTGCATGTGGTAATGGGTGTTCTAGGGACCCACAGACAATCTTTGGTGATATTACAGGCACATAACCCTGATTTTACCCATTTTCTATCCCCTGAGGCTGGGTGAAGTTACCACACCAACAACCAAAGGCAATGGCTAAGGCCTTTGCAGGTGCACCTGTGCACTGTGTTCCAGGGAGCTGTGCCCATGCAGACTTCGCTGCATGCTCATGCCAGATTGGCAGTACAGGGGTGTGTGTGGCGCAGGAAGAAACACGACTAATGACAGCTGCAGCAGCTAACAGAGAATCCTGGGTAGCGCAGTGGCTGGGACGCAAACGGCGAGAAGAAAAGGATTTGTGCACTGTCCCTGCTGGGCTAATGAAGTTCCAACTATTCATCATCTGTCGTAAGACTGTTTATCTCTGTTGGCCAACATCGGTGGGAAGATTAACATTCATCTCTCACACAGGCTGACCTGAGAAATTAGTCAGAAACGGGGATGCAGAGCATGTCTCCTTACATGTGTGAACCATACCTAGCCCAGCATGGATCCTTTAGCACTTACAAAGAACAATACTATTCCCGGTCTTTGCACTTGAAGTGGCTGTTCCCTGGTCAAATCCCTGCTCCATCACAGGAGGAGGGGGACTTGAGCAGGTGGTCTTCCACAGTCTGGGTGTGTCACTTCACCACTAGGCTCAAGACTACAAAGAAGCTCTTCAACCCACCCCAGCTAGCTGGTGGTGTTGGGCAGCCTCTGAACAAGCCTGAGGAATCAGACTCCCACCGGCGGCTGAACGTGTCTTCCCTGGTTTGTGAGTTGCTCTCGGGAGTAAGTTGGAGATAAGTGCCCAGCTGTCTGGAGGGACCCAGCAGCGGTCATGACCAGAGGCAGACGCATAGATACATCCAGGTTTGGGCAGCAGCTAGCCTGGAGTTCTGTGGAGTGCCATGCCTCCTAGGAATGGGGTGGAGGTAGGCGTTGGGCTTTGTGGAGTGCATCCAAAGTGTTTTGGTGTCAGCAAGAGCAGCAGGAGGAGGAAAGCTGGCTGTGCCCCCTCTGCCAGTGGTAATGCCAGACATGCCCTGTTGTTAGAGCTCATGCCAGGATCACCACTTCAGGGACTTCCACCTGTTTGTGCTGCTCTTCCAGGAAGGAAACCACCAGGTCAGTGGTGTACACAAGACATTAACAATTGCCACACGCACAGCCAGGCACCCTCCCTCTGAGCCAGGTGCCACCCCCTAGCCAAGCTCTCCCCTACCCCCACCAGCCAAGCACCCTACACCCCACCTCAAACTGCCAATGACTCACCAGAGCCACTCAGCCCTGAGCCACCCGGGGTGAGCTGTCCTGAGTGAGCCACAGGAGGATCTGCCTCCTTCACTGCTGCCACATACTTATCCCACCAAGTGGTGAGGAAGAGGATCAGAGGGCACTCCACGAGCCGCTTGGCCACGCTGCATGTCCAGTTTGCCATATGCAGTGAGCGGACAGTGTATTGGACACTGCGGTCTTAAACAGTAGCCTAATTTCCCGTCTTTATCTTAAATCTACATTGTGCTCCTCCTTGGCATTCCAAATGGGCTGGGCCATCCTGAGAGACAACGAGCCCTTCCAGCAACCATAACCCTAACTGCACATTAGCATGCTTAGCCCCTCACCGAAGCAGAGCCAACACCCTTTCATTGTCCGTGTCGACTCTACATCTGCTGTCTCCACTCAGCAATGGTAGCAACAGTAGGACTGTTTGTGTAGGCTGTGAACTTGGTGCGGGGGGTCTCTTTATTCAGTATTTGTACATTGTATAGAATAACTGGGTCCTGGTTCACATCTATGGCCTTTAAGGCACAAAAGAATAGACCAGCCAGGATTGTTTTAACATCCTGTCACCTACAGACAGTCTAACAACTCAGGCCTGGCTGCAGGAAATGATTTAGGCACCTAAATCCCCGTTTCATCAACACTGGGCTTGTCTACACTTGCCCCCAACTTCAAAGGGGGTATGTTAATCAGGGCAACAGGAGATTACTAATGAAGTGCTGTGGAGAATACGCAGCACTTCATTAGGCTAATTCTCACCCGTGGCCACTTCAAAGTGTCAAACTTCAAAGTGCCAGCGCGCATGTAGCTGTGGGCACTTTGAAAAATTTTGGGGAGTAAGTGCACGTCAAAGTTGCTGCGGGGGGAGAATTAGCCTAATGAAGTGCTGTGTATTCACCACAGCACTTCATTAGTAATCTCCCGTCGCCCTGATTAACATGCCCCCTTCAAAGTTGGGGGCAAATGTAGCCCCAGCCACTGTGAAATATAAAATTCCTCCTTACCCTCCACAGGGCCTAACCTCATACAGCGGCTAAATTTTTGCAGCAAAAGTTCCCTAGGTGCCAATGTTTGTGGCCGGCGCCTCCCTCCAAGCACCTAAAACCCTCCTCCCAGCGCCAGGTGCAAACCAGAGGAAGAGAGGTATAAAGACCCTCTCAATCGCATGTGGATCCCAACTGGGTGGGAGGTCTCCTGAGCATCTTTTGACACACACAAGGGGCCAGGGGCTAATTCGTTGCTTTCTGCCCAGAGGTTAAGATACTGTTGTATTAATTTAGAGTGAATACGTGGGATAAGGTGCTAACGTAACCCAGCCACTGTCCAGCAATAAAAAGTTTCAAACAAGGTTTGGGGTTTGGCATACAGAGACCACAGCCTGCTTATTGCCAGGGTAAACCACATCATTAAAATATTTTACCCATTTATTACAGTCACAGCAAAAAAGGAGAAACACAGAGTTTGAAAGGTTAAGTATTTACTAAGGCTTTCATTCTAACAAGGTCCCTCATGCCATTCCATTGGGCTGGAGGAAGTTTTTTGGTGGGAAACCTCCCTTGTTTGGTAGGCTCTTGGATGGTATCAAAGACAGTAATTTCTCTGCCGGGGGTGGGGGGTGTAAAAAAGGAGTCAGTTGAAATGGGCTGGAGCTGTAGTTATTGAAGTCCAATCTCATTTCATGCCAGGTGGTGCTTGGGATTTAGCTAGAGCCATGTAGTGGGAAAGGTCATCAGGGTCCCTCTCTTTGTGACTCAGTAGGGTCAGGATTGGGACCAAGCTGGTCTGGGGTCCCAGGCAGCCATAACGGCAAAGCTCACTCCCATTGCTAAACTTCCTCCATGAAATCTCTTTGATAACCTACGAAGGACACAATGAGTGAATTATTCCAGCTCCTCAATTTGTGGCCCAGAAATTAGGTCTAGTTTTCTGACACACTAATTTTGGTTCCCCACTTTTATTGTTTACCAGCATGGTCTTAACCTGGTCCTTGAGTTAATCATGGGGGCCTTTTGGTTTGGACTAATTCTGTCTGTCTCCTTTTTGTAGCTTTGCCTATTGATATTTGTTGTAGATTACTGTAACAGCTGATGAACTTTCACTTGCTTTCTTTAATAGTTGATCTCACAGTTTATAGACTAGTTATCACAACAGCACTCACCTGAGTGATGGGAAACCCTAGGTCAATCCTCCCCTAAATCTGAGCAAGAGAAGGCATTTAAATGGGACGCTGCCACTTTTCAGATGAGTGCACTAATGAGTGGGCTGCAGATAGTCTGATATTGGGCACACTCGTACTCTACTGTTGAAGCTGTTCCACTCTTCTCTTTGAGCTAGAGAGAACAAGCGAACAAGTTTCTCCATACTGTAACCTGGCAATTAGCACAATCACCTAGAATGTAGAAGACCAGCCTTCCGCTACAATTTCTCTTTAATTATTTATCCACAGTACATAACGTCCTTCACACCAAGCGGCAAGACTTTGTCACAGATGAGGAGCTTTGGAACAGAGCAGGACAAGAACCAATTGACACTGAAATCAAGAGAAGAAAGTGGCGATGGCTGGGGCACAAGCTCAGAAAAACCTTCATCCGGCATAGTCCGTCAAGCTCTCATGTGGAACCCACAAGGAAAACACAAAGGGGGAAGATCTCAAAAAATGTGGAGAAGATCTACTGAGACTGAAGGACAACAGCTGGCGTCCTCCTGGAGTCAGATAGAAGTTTTGTCCCAAGACAGACTGAAGTGGAGATGACTTGTAGATGACCTATGCTCCACGAGGAGTACAAGGGTTAAGTAGTAGTAGTACACAGCTTCAGTGGTCAGAGCACTCGCCTGAGAGGTGGCAGAGCCCTGATAGCTCCTTTCTGCCTGCAGGCAGAGTGGGCATTGGAACTGGAGGTCTCCCAGGTGATTACCCTAGCCAGTAGGCTGGAAGTTATAAGGGAGGCCCTCCCCCAACTTCCAGTAAAAATGATGTAGGTGCATGAATCCGGGAGAGGGTTTCTGCATGAGAATGACAAGCAGAGATGAGACTTGCTACACCCTCTGGCTTAGGAAACTCATTGGCTTTTGTGAATCACAGTCTAACAAAGTGGGGCTTTACCCATGAAAGCTTATGGTTCCAAGTATCTGTTAGTCTCTAAGGTGCCATAGGACTTCTTGGTGTTTTAGTCTGAAGCACTGTAACAGTTTCAGCCTGTGGAGTGCACTCCCTCTGGGGCAGCGCAGGCCTCCGCACCTCATCCAAGTCTGGGCACGGCTGACCTTGGGGAAGACAGCTGTCTCCCTGCAGTTCAGACCCCTCTAACGGGGCTGTTGGCAAATGACGTATGTGCCCAGGCCCTAGCACAGGGCAGGGCAGCAAATGCCTAGTCTCAGGAGGGGCCCAGCCTGGGTTCAGGGTGGGGCAGCAACCAGGCAGTCTCAGGAGAGTCTGGCCCTAGCTCAGGATGGGCAGCAACAGTCTCAGCTGGGGGATATTTGCTCAACGCTTGCTGAAGACCCATGCCCTAGCTCAGGGTGGGGCCGCAAACAAACAGCCACAGTGCCCAGGCCCTAGTTTGGAGCTGGGCAGCAGACAAACTGTCAACCCTTTAGGTCACCCGGGCCCTGGTGCAGGGCCAGGTGGCAAACAACCAGGCAGAGAGCCTCCGGACTGGTTTGGGGCTGGGCGGCAAACAAGCAGTCAGCAGTTAGGTCACCTGAGTCCTGGTGCAGGGCAGGGCGGCAAACAAACAGCCACGACAAGCGCCATGGGTTGGGAGAGGTGAGGGGCTGCGTCTCCAGGGGTGAGGTAGGGAGACACAGGACCCCCCACTCCACGGAGTCCCGGCCCAGGGCCCTAACACCAGCTCTCACCAGGGATCAAGGTAACAGGGATCCAGACCACAACCCACTACCATTGGCTCGGGTGGAGCATTCCCCAGGCTGCTTCCTGCCTCCCCCTCCATCGGTACCTGGTCCCACTCGGAGTGCTTGGCGAGTTCAGGAAGGGAGGGCCTCCTCCGCGTAAGTGAGGCGGCAGGTCTGGCCAGTCAGGCATCTCCACGTCATTCAGGTAGTGGACAGGAGGCAGGATTGTTGGCTCCAGCAGGTCCGAGGCCTCAGAGTCACTAGTGGCTGGCAGGATTCCAGGGTGCTGCCCGGCTGGGCCTCTGGGGCGGCCTCCTCGGCCTCTCAGTCAGGGAGAGGCCACTGCACCTTGCTACAGGCACCTATCTCTCCCTAGTCATTGTAGAGAAACCTAGGCATTTACCTCAGGCTTTGTGAGCCGCAGTGATTTTTCCAGGTGCCTAAAAGTTAGATGCTGTGTGATGTGCAGTGTCACAACACCTAAGGCTTTTTGTGCATCTAGGTCTCAGCAGTTAAAATACAGGCAGCCAAATCAACACTGCTGTTCCCATTCTAAGTACCACAAGTGGAGCTGGACTTGTGGTAAAAACTGTGAGAATTTCAGGGAGAATCAGTCTAATGCAGATAATGATTTTGGTTTTTAACTGTGTGTCTTGCCTTAACATACAGTTCTACCATCTTGTAACATAACACTGCATTTTTACAGCATCTTGCACACATTCATCACATTCGTCTTCTGCCTGTTGATTTGCTTCTGGAGTGTGATCCTGTGTAATATCATGTACGTTACTGTTTTGGTTGCTGATTTTGTGTTAGGAGTCATTTGGTAAGGAACATAGACTGTATCTGAGGAGAGACTTGTCAAGAAAGAATAATAAAATCAAGAGCAGTTCTTTAACATCAGGATACGCAGCTTAAATATTTAAAAAATACCAAAACACATTCCCAGAGAAAATGAAAAACTCCGTCATACACTGCCCAATATTTCATAACTAAAGGTACCTTGGGGAGCGCATGTTTGAAAATCCAGACAGTATCACAAGAACTGATTTAAATGATGGTGACAGGCAGGAAATTAAAGACATGTGACAAATGAAGTGTTCCATGTGGTATTATGTAATGAGTATCATTTTAAAACCTCCAAACAGAGATACAACTTTGAGCTTTGGCTCAGAAAGAGCCTCATAAATCAATTTCAGTGGAAAAGACCTATTTGGAATAGGGCTCCCCAGTCAGAAAGAAGGTAACTAGACAGAAAATATCCCTTCCTTGGGTTTTAGATTGGACTAGCAGCGGCTGTAAATCAGAGTGATTGGGTTGGGTGGACGGGCAGGAGGCAGGAGAAGAAAATAATATTTCATCCCAGCAATGTACTTTTTACGTTCAAGTGTCAGAGTCGGTCCTGGGGCATTTTTTTTTTAAAGGAGACGTGTCTAAGCAGGAGCTATGAATAATAAATTACAGCACACTCAACAGCTGCACCTGGCATCAAACCTAATCACAGGGCGTAGGGGTGCTAATGTGAAGATTTTGCACAAAGGATGTTCTTCTGTCTATTTCAGTCACTCCGAAGAACTCAATCCATGATGTTGGGTCAATAGTTCAGGAGAAGCAACAATACTGCACGTTGTGTGACGAGTCCATTTCTTGCTCTCCCTGTCTTCTCCCCATGTCTATTTTCTTTCTCAGTGTACACGAGTTCATTGTCAGGGTATGATTTCAAAAGCTCTAGCCATAAACTTCCAGCTGGAGGAGGGAGAATGAGCACACGCCACTGCAGTACCAAGCTACGTCTACATGTGAAGCCTACCTCGAAGTAGCTTATTTCGATGTAGCGACATCAAAATAGGCTATTTCGATGAATAACGTCTACAGGTCCTCCAGGGTTGGCAACGTCGACATTCAACATCGACGTTGCGCAGCACCACATCGAAATAGGCGCTGCGAGGGAACGTGTATACACCAAAGTAGCACACATTGAAATAAGGGTGCCAGGCACAGCTGCAGACAGGATCACAGGGCGGACTCAACAGCAAGCCGCTCCCTTAAAGGGCTCCTCCCAGACACAGTTGCACTAAACAACACAAGATCCACAGAGCCGACAACAGGTTGCAGACCCTGTGCATGCAGCATGGATCCCCAGCTGCAGCAGCAGCAGCCAGAAGCCCTGGGCTAAGGGCTGCTGCACACGGTGACCATAGAGCCCCGCAGGGGCTGGAGAGAGAGTGTCTCTCAACCCCTCAGCTGATGGCCACCATGGCGGACCCTGCTATTTCGATGTTGCAGGATGCAGATCGTCTACACGTGCCCTACTTCGACGTTCAACTTCGAAGTAGGGCGCTATTCCCATCCCCTCATAGGGTTAGCGGCTTCGACGTCTCACCGCCTAACGTCGATGATAACATCAAAATAGCGCCCAACACATGTAGCCGTGATGGGCACTATTTCGAAGTTAGTGCCGCTACTTCGAAGTAGCGTGCACGTGTAGACACGGCTCCAGTGTCCTCAGGCCAAAAAGGTCTGCCTTATCCTTTACCGGGAAGGACCCTCTGTTTGGGTGGAATTTCCAAGCTCCTTGACCCCAATCTCTTCCATTTAATTCTGTTCTGCTATAGTATAACTCCTTCCTATCAGATGTGTAAAAGAGAATGTTTGGGGCTAGTCTTATGGGGTGGAGCTACGTATCCCTGGGGGCAGACAGCTCAGAAGGTAGCGCTATATTCGCTCTCTGATTGACTGTTGTCATTCTTGCATGGCTACAAAAAGAAATGGCCCTGACAGGTGTTTCCACCTCTAGCTACTACGATTCATCCATCACTTCTTTTTATAGGGTGCTTTTGGGGCACGTATTTCCAAGTGCTTCCCAAAAGTGCAAAACAAAGTAATTGGGCAAGCTTGACTTTAGGTACTGTGGGCATCAATATCTGCTGATTTAAAGCTGCAGGTCTTTCTGTACAAGGTGCCAGTGCAAGGAGATTTCACAGGCAGGGAGCAAAATGGGAAAAGCAACAGGTGACCAATGCACTAGATCTGTCTGCACATGGAACTAAAAGAAGAAGTTACTGGGAGACTATAATCACAGCATGTAGAGTCATCTGCATAACAGTAAACGACACCATTGAATTCCAGATTAGTTTCTGTATTACAGATTAGTTACAAATTTGTGTTTTCCTGGCTTCCCAGCAGATGGCGCAATTGAATCATGAGGAAAAACTGCAGTTTTTCCGTATTTATTCTTTGTCCCCAATTCTGCACAGTGCTACATTGTTAGTTATTTAAGAGTGTGCGGAATTCAAGGTTTGAAAGGAGAGAGGAATTATTATTTATACACTGCATAAAGTGTGCAAACTGCATTGTGGTCGCTACGCTAAAGGGATGACAATCTAAATGTTGTCATCTTATAAGTGATAACAAAGGGAAGATAGAGGAAAGTCAGGGTTACAGTTAAGAATGGGGAGTTGCTTATCAAGGAGCTCTGCCTTGAGCTAAGCTTGCCTGACTCTTGCCACTGCAAGTCCCTGACCATCACATTGTGTATAACTTTGCCAAACTTTAATCATTTGAGGTGAAATTTCCCATGAGATATTTAAGAAGATTAAGAACAGGTTAGATAAATGTCTAGCAGGGATGGTCTAGCCAGTACTTGGTCCTGCCATGAGGGCAGGGGGCTGAACTCGATGACCTCTCAAGGTCCCTTCCAGCCCTAGCATTCTATGATTCTATGCACAGAGGTGAATTGTTTTGCAATGTTTCAGCAAAAAATGGTTCAGCTGTTTTTAAAAAGGACGTGGAGGGGATAAATTTTTTTAGCATGTTAAACAAAATTCTTACTGCTATTTTGTCGAAACTCAAGTGCTTTCACGCTTTCAAGTGGGGATTTCAGCTCAGCAAGTATCACTCTGGCATCAAGAAGGCTTTTGTATTTGTTGAGAGGGGGAAAAAAAATATCTGAATTGGGCCAGGTTAAGAATTGCCAGGAGATCTCAGTTTGTACGTGTAGGGAATGTGGCAGAAGGAATGCAGTGCTGCTGAAGGCTGGGAGGAATGAGTCTCCCAGAGGTCATCTGCATGAGAATGCAAAAGGTGTGCATGTGTGATACCTTTTCAGGCAAAGCCTAATGGGTAGCAAGTAAGCCATGAGATTTGGTCTATTGTAAATATGTAGTTGTAAAATCACAATTTAAGCTGACACTTAAGGTGGGAGTTGTGAGATCTCACCAATGCTCTGGGTTGTTGTGGGGGGACAGGGCAGTCGCCTTAGCTGTGTAAGACATTGATTACACAGGGCTCCCTGGTTTAAAGCATTGTGAGAGAGAAGGGGAGGAGTATGGGTTGAGCCAGCTTGCTGAGTGCCTTGGCCCTGCCTATGCCTTGGCCATATAGCTATAAGCCTGGCTTGACTAACCCTCCCCACCTGTTAAAAGATAGAGCTGGATACTAGGGTTTTGTGAAACCCCACACTAGAGATACCAAGAGCTGAAATCACAGAGTGGCAGCTGAGGCCACACAGAGCTGAAATCACTGGGTTCTGCCTTAGGGCAGTCCCAAGCAGTGAGGTTAGGACTGGTGGACAACAGCAGGACCAGCGGGCGGCCGGTAGGGGTGGTGGCGGCGGCGGCGGCAGCAGCAGACGACGGCGACCGGCGGGCGGCCGGTAGGAGTGGCGGCGGCGGCAGACGACGGCGACCGGTGGGCGGCCGGTAGGAGCGGCGGCGGCGGTAGACAACGGCGACCGGCGGGCAGCTGGTGACAGCAAGGGGAGGCTACAGACAAGTGGACAGCTAGTATTGCCCTGGTGATGTATCTGTGGGCTTTGAGTTTGGGACTGCACCGCAGAGGGTACACCCTGTAACTGTGTGTGTGTGTGGAAAAGGGCCAAGAGCCCCAGCAAGAGACTGGGTTCTACTGCATATGGGGATGGTATCTGGGTAAAAGGGGTTTTGTCTCTTCTGTGCTGAGATATACTGCATCTGTCGCTGTAACCTTGGGGTAGGTTACGGTCATTAAACAAGCCATTTCTATCTCAGACTCTGTGCTTGCGAGGGGGGGGAGAACCGCCTTACAGGCACCCAGCACGGGGGTGAAATTGTCCCAGGCCACTGGGTGGGGGCTCGAGCCGGTTGATTGTATCCTTGATAGGAAAACCCCACAAGAGTTGAACCCGGCCCTTCTGGCAGGCATCTGGCGTTAACAGAAGGGTTACATACGTGATCCCTGAGACTTGCTATAAATATGGCAGCTACATGCTCCAAAGATTCCACCTACACTGAATGGGCTCCAGCTCAGTGACTGATGGGGAGAACCCTGCAAGTCTGGCCGCTGAAGCAGCAATGCCCAAACGAGAACTGGGACGCTCGCTTTTCCTGCTGCTCCATGAATCCGCCCAACCCGAATGCACAGGGGAAGAGCGCTGACCCTCCGCTTTGACCAGGAGAAGACACAGAAGGTAAATGTTAAAGCAGAGCCCATCAAATGTCCAAAACGACCCTTGTGGATATAAAGTAGGTGCTTGGTACCAGGATATTGAATGAGCACCTGGGTAGCTCCCAACTGCTGTTGGTAAATGAAAACACTGGTTGAATGGTGAGCAGAGAAGAGAAGAGCAGTAAAACCTTCATGTGAGCCCATTTTCTGACCCAGATTTTGCCCCCAAACTGGCCCTCGGAAGGGCGGGAAATGGGGCAGTTGTCCCAGGGCCCGGCCTTTCAAAGGGAGCCAGAGCTCCAGCTGCTGCTGCTGAAATAGCAGTGGCAGCAGCCAGAGCTCTGGGCCCCTTTGAAATGCCATGGAACTCTGCTGCTGCTTTGCAGCTCTGGGAGAGCGTGGGAATGGCTGAGCTAAGCACTGACCCTTCCACTCTTGGTCCCACCCCTTCCCAGGGCAGAGAGACAGGTACCCCCTCCCCTCTTGTCCTGGGCGCACAGCAGCTGTCAGCCCTGCTGCCCCCAGAAGTAGCATCCCACCAGGGCCTGAGACTCACTCTATTTAGTGTCACAAAGCATTTTAGGGGTGACTATTACAATTTAGAAGTCCCTACTGTGACAGACCCCTCAACCATCCCTAAAGCTGCTTCCAGGCCGCTCCTTGTGGGCCTTGGAGACTCAGAGAGGCCCCCTTCATTGTCCTGTGACTTCCCAAAGGCAACAGTCTCCCTTTACCAAGCCATTTTCATCACAGGCCAGTCTGAATTTGAGGCTGAGCGTGTTCCTTCATCACCAGCCTCAAGCTGCTCTGGCCCTAGCCCAGTTGGCCAGCCCTACTAGGGAGAATGGAGCGGGGAGTCCAGTCCCACCCACTGCCCTGGACTCTGGCCCAGGGACCCTAGGTGAGGAGGGAGCCAGTGAAGCTTTTGCCCTTGCCCCATGACAGCTCCCTTTCCTGGGGCCTCTTCACCCACTACTACCCTCTGGGGTATTTTCCCCCTGTCCTGTGTTGCTGGCTGGGCTGTGCTGTGCTATGCTATGCTCGGGTCAAGTCTCCAACTTCTAGCCTCCTTCTCTCTGGGCACCATGTCCCCCCTGCTGCCTGGGAAAGGCTTTTATAGAAAGCCTGAAGGCCTTGATTGGTCCTGAGTGCTTCAGTTACAGCCTAATGCTGGCTGACCCTTGATGAGCCCCAGCTGCCTATGCAGCCTGCAGGACTGCACCCTCTGGGAACTTACAAAGGGAACAAAAAGGGGTTCCTCCAATGCCCAAAATGTTCCCCCTCCCCCAGGCACCTGTCAGCTGCAGCCTGTGATCTGCCACACATCCTCCCCCCGCTCAACACCAGGGGGCTGGGCAACTTGGGATGCTAGGCAGTGCATGCGGGACGACCCATCCACGTTCCCATGTTTGCTCCGGGCCCTGTGCTGCACCCTGGATTGGAATGGCTGCAGGGATAAAAAACACCGGGTTACTCTAGTGGGTTTTTTTTTTTCCCCTTATTCCATCGCGTCCATTGACGTGGAGCATGGTTGGTGACTTGGATGAATCAGCATCCAAGCAGGTAATACCACAGCGCCTTCATGGCCCGTTTTACAGCCAGGCATTCTCGTTCTACTACTGGTATTTGCGTTCACTGGGGAGCAGCTTCCCGCTCATGTATAAACCTGGATGTTCCTCGTCTTTGATTGGCTGTGACAGGGCGCCCCCCAGCACGACCTCTGATGCATCCGTTTGCAGGGGAACTCTTTTGTAAAGTCTGGGGCTATCAACACTGGGTCTCTGCAGAGGGTAGTTGGAAGGTCTTGGATTGCCTTTTCTGCTGCCTCGGACTTTTGAACTAGGTCTGGGCCCCCAGCTTTCACCAAATCTGTTAAGGGGCTCACTCGTGTCGCAAAGTGGGGGACGAATCTCCGGTAATAACCCACAACCCCCAGAAAAGCCTGCACTTGTTTCTTCCGTCTCAGCTGGGGCCACTGTTGTATGGCTTCTAGCTTATTCAACTGGGGTTTCACCACCCTTTTCCCACCACATGCCCAAGATACTTCGCTTTGGTGAGCCCTACTGCACACTTGGCTGGGTTTGCTGTGAGACCAGCCTGCCTAAAGGTGTCTAGGACAGCCTCTACCCTTGTCAGATGCATTTCCCAGTCTGGGGTATGGATGACAATGTCATCTACATAAGTGGCAGCTTAACTAGCATGGGGTCGCAGCAACTTGTCCATGAGGCATTGAAAGGTGGCTGGTGCCCCATGGAGGCCGAATGGGGGCACCATATACTGAAACAACCCATCTAGAGTAGAGAATGCTGTTTTTTCCTTGGCGTCATCAGCTAGGGGAGTCTGCTAATAGCCTTTTGTCAAGTCAAGAGCAGTCAGATACCACGCGCTGCCCAGACGATCTACCAGCTTGTTGATGCGCAGGATGGGGCATGCATCAAACTGGGAGATCTTGTTCAGCCACTGGAAGTGGTTGCAAAAGTATATGGTGCCATCAGGTTTTCGGACCAGTACTAATGGGCTGCACCACTGGCTGTGTGACTCTCAATGATGCCCATTTTCAATGTCTTCTGCACTTCAGCCCTTAGCTTTTCTCTGAATGCCACTGGGTTGAATTCATGTGGAAACTCCACCATATAATTTTCTCTATCATTGCCCACTGGGACCTGATAAGGCCTCATTGTTATTCGAGCTCTGGGGCTGGTAATGATTTGATGGGTAGCGTCAGTTGTACGGCCGGGTTTCTCTGAAAAAACATCCCAGTTCCAGACGATCATATCAAAGACCTCTCTCCTCTGGGTCGGTGTTCGTTCGGGGCCTATCTTTACAGGTATCGAGGGTCCATCTGGGGTGTCTGACTCCTCCTCTGGGGCAACCACACAGACTTCTCTGTCTTGCTAGGGCTTCAAGAGATTGATGTGGTAGATCTGCTCTTGTTTATGTCACCCAGGCTGGCGGACGTTATAGTTTACCTCCCCCACACAGGCTCGATGACCTCACAGGGGCCCTGTCACTGAGCCAGCACCTTGCTTTCTGTGGTGGGGATGAGGACCATAATGCGATTCCTGTGCTGAAACTGCTGGACGTTGGCCTGGCAATTATAACAGGCCTGCTGGGACTCTTGCACCTGCGCCTGGTGCCTCTTCCTGATGGGGGTGACCTGGACTATTTGCTCGCTCATCTGTGTCATGTATTCCACAATATTCTTTCCCTCACTTGCCTCTTCCTCCAAGCCTTCTTTTACATCCAAGATGCCTCAAGGGTGGCACCCATAAAGCCATTTGAAGGGGGAAAACCCAGTGAATAACTGGGGCAAATGGTGAACATGGGATGAGGCAATAAGAGGTCCCAGTCCTTCCCATCTCTGCGCACAACTTTTCTGAGCATTGATTTAAAGGTGCGATTCAACCTCTTTATGAGGCCATCGGTCTGGGGGGGTGGTAGACTGAGGTCTGCAGAGTCTGTATGTGGAGCAGGGAACACAGGTCTTTCATCAATCGGGACATAAATGGTGTGCCTTGATCAGTCAAGATTTCTTTTGGGAGGCCCACCTGGGCAAATATCTCTGCCAATGCCTTAGCTATACTTTTGGAGGCTGTATTCCGCAGCGGGGTGGCTTTGGGGTACCAGGTAGCATAGTCTAATATTACTAGTATATATTGGTGTCCTTGGGTTGTCTTTTCCAATGGACCCACTAGGTCAATGGCCACTCATTCAAACGGCACTTCAATAAGTGGTAACAGCACTAGCTGGGGATGTGGGCTATGCAACTGGCAGTCCCAGTCCCCGAGGTTACACTGCAGAGGCTTCTCCCAACTGGGACATTGGGCCGCTATGTGGCCCAGCTCCCCACACCCATAACACTGATACTTTGGTCTCAGCACCCGGGGTATAGAGGACCTAAACTCATGGTCCATCTTCCTGAGTTTCTCCCCTTCAGGCTGTGACCCCCTTGGGACCTCCAGTCCCCCGCTCTTGCCTACTGGGGCTCCCTAACTCCCTACATGCCCAACCCTGTGAGGTCGGGGTTGGCAGCCCCCTTTTGGGGGCATATGGGCTCCCCTTAGGAGGGCCGTCTAACTCTCGCCCTGCTAACTGTTGCTCTACCAGTGTGAAGGTCTCATCATGTGTGGTGGGATTGTGCTGACCCACCCATTCACAAAGGTCCAGTGGCAGCTTCCAGGTGTACTGGTCTACAGCAAGGACCTCCGACATGTCTTCTGCGTTACAGGCATCAGGGTGTAACCAGTTCCGGGCAAGGTGGACCAGCTCGAACAGCTGGGCTCTTGGGGGTCTTCCCTCCTCATACTTCCACGCATGGAACCTCTGGGCCCATATTGTAGTGATCACTCCCAGGAGGGCCAGGATCTTGTCTTTGAACCAGGGACAGGCAGATGCGTGTTCCTCAGGCAAATCATAATAGGCTCACTGGGCCTTCCCACAGAGAAGAGGGGCAAGAACGACAGCCCATTGGGCTTTGTGCTGTGCAATCCTCTCAAAGTTGAGGAGGTAGGTCTCCACATTGTCACTCGGTGCCATCTTGGGGAGGCATCCTGTGGCCCGCAGAGCTCTGGCCCCCTCACTTGTCGGAGGCTGGGATGCCAACTCCCAAGCTTGGTCAACTACCCCCGCCAGGGGTGCAATCTGGGATGTTCATCTTTTGCTATACCCGGATGGCCTCTTGCTGGGCTGCCGTGGCTTGCACCAGTGCCTTAACCAAGTCCTCCATGACTGTAGTTAATTCTAACTCCCCATTTCACAGTTAACTATGGAGGTGATGGGAGCAGGACAATCCCTAAACCCACACCCAAGCGTAACTCTTCTGTTTTTTGTTTTTTTTTTAATTTTTCCTTTTGTGGGTTCTTTCCTTTGGCTGCCAGGCAGAAAAATCCCACTTCCTGGCACCAGTGTGACAGACCTCTTGACTGTCCCTAAAGGGTCCTGAGCTTCCGGGTGGCTCCTTGTGGGCCTCAAAGACTCAAGGAGGCCTCCTTCGTTGCCCTGGGGCTTCCTGAAGGCAAGGGTCTCCCTTTACCGAGCCATTTTCAACACAAGCCAGTCTGAATTTGGGGCGGAGCAGGTTCCTTCTCCTCCAGCCTCGCGATGCTCCGGCCCTACCCCAGTTAGCCAGCCCTACTAGGGAGAATGGTGTGAGGAGTCCAGTCCCACACACTGCCCTGGACTCTGGCCCAGAGACTCAAGGTGAGGAGGGCGCAAGTGGAGTTTTTTTGTCAGATGCAGTCTGTTATCTGCCACACCACATAGGAGCAAATAGTTAATCACGGGCTCTTCAGTCTAGCAGAGAATGGTGTAACACAATCTGATGGCTTGATGTTGAACCTAGACAAATCCAAACTGGAAAATAGATGTACTTTTTTAGCAGTGAGATTAATTATCCATTGGAGCAGCTTGCTAAGGGTCATGACAGATTCTCTGTCACTGACAGTTTTTAAATTAAGACCAGACATTTTTCTGAAAAAGCTGATCTAGGAGTTATTTGGGGGATGTTCTCTGGCCTGTGGCGTACAGAAGGACAGATCAGATGATCAAAAATGGCCCCTTCTAGCCAGGGAATCTATGGCAAAATTTAACCTTAATTCAGAATTTCCTAGATTACTAATGCTTATTTATGGATCTTAATTTTTTTTCTGAGATGTTGCATACTGTCCTTTAAGTAAATTGTATTGTACATACAACTGACCTTTAACTTTGAGATACCCAAGCTTTTTGTGTGAGAATTTACCTAGTCTTCAAAAAATTCTGTCAACAGTTTTGTGGTGACAAATCACAATGTCCCCATCTCTTCTCCCCTACCATCTGCCATTGCACTTTAGAGCCTCCTGAACTACAATGCCCAGGAGAGTTTGGGGTTTTCGACAGGGTCAGACACCCCATATGGCTGTTTCCTATGAAAGGCACCAGCAATGTGGGGTGATTGCTCTGTGCTGGACCTTATGTTCCTGAAGTGTATTAGGCCAGGTGAATGGCATAGCTGGAGTTGGTGCAGCTGAAATTGACAGGAGAGCTTCTCCCATTGACTTCCCTTGTTCCTTGTGACTGAGAGGACGACCAGGGTCAACAGTGGAGACCCTGGTTTGATTTAGCACGGCCCCAAGAAGAGCACTAAGTCAAACCCCGAAAGAGAGACTGCCACTGCATCAACCTGAGGGTGAGTGTAGACGTATCCTCATTCCACACCCACTCACTCCAAAATCATTTGGCCACACCAGTCTCACCCCACCAGTCATTCACCAACAGACCACATCGAGGGACTGTGGCTCTCCAGGGCTCCATGAGAATCCCTTGATGCAGCCCTGTAGCATATTTGTGTTCAGAGGGGTTTCCCTGGCGTAGGTGAGGCACTTGCAGACCCACTGGAGGGCAGAGATGGGGAAGTGTGTGTGATAGCAGGGGTGCCTTATGCAGATGGGCCCTGGGTCCTTTATAAAGTTACAGTTAATATCTTCCCTGGCTCTGTATCGTCCTGTCTATTGCTGCCATCCCAGGAGCATTTTCTCTTCTTTTAAAGGAAGCTATTTTAAGTCCTAATGAGTTCATGTGGAAGGTTAACCATATAGTTTTCTCTACTCATTGCCTGTTCTTGGTAGTTGTACTCATAGGTGAAGTTCTTCATGAGATTCCAAAACTCTGTGGTTTGTATTTATAACTTTTGTTTTAAATCTTCAGCCTGGTACTCAACATTTTCCTCATCATTTAAAAAATTTACCCCTTTAAATGCCATAATCACCAAGTTACCCATTACAGAGAGTTAGCCTGCCTTGCAATACCAACCCCGACTGTGCACTGGGCCCTTCTAATCACAGGAGCACCTGTGCTTTCTGCCATTAACACTGATGTATTTCATTAGACCAGACACTTGAACCCAGATACACAATTCCAGCTGTGACAATTGCATAGCTAGAATCAAGCTGTCCTCACAGAGGGAGGTCGATGGGTGAAGCTCTCCTGTTTCCCTCTCTTACTGCTTGCAATCGTGAGGAGTAACAGATTGACTGTTGAACCCTAAGAGTGTGATTTTGTGTGTCCCCATTTGGCACGCGAAGTCAAACCCCGGAAGAGCGACCCTGGTCAGGTTGATCATCAGGTAAGTATAGAGGTACCCTTAGCAAGTGAAAATAATTGCGTCCCCTAACCAGGCTTCAGGTGCCATTCAACCAGTGAGTGTTTGGCTACTTAAAATCACCCACCGGTATCAGCAGTTCCTGAACCTTTCTTACCTTTTTTAACGTAAAGAGATTACCCATTTTCTCATCCTAACCTTCTAAAACAAAGCAAACCAGAGGGCAGGATACTGAGGTGGTTTGTGTACTTTGGGCAGACTGATTCATTGCCATCTGTGTCCCCTTCTGCTCTGGCTCAGGATCTAACCAACATGTTTGTAGCGGGGTAAGCTCTCCGGTAGTCATTCTGCAATGACTTACCCCCATAAAGAATCTTCCCCTCCCTTTTATACCCATTTTGTTCCCACAGGCTTTCATTATTAAGGTTTCAATTGACCGTTGCTGACATACACTTGAATCCAAATATTTGCGCTATTCAAAGTGAATTGCTCATTCAGCTAAACGCTTGATTATGACAGGGCTCTTTTGATCCAAATGAATTGGACACTTGACCAAGTATTCCATATATACCCCGGTCTTATGTAGGAATTCATCACTGTATGGTCCACACGTGAAAAGTGAAGCAGCTGCATAATTCCCTGTGAAACATCTCGGACATCTGGCATGTTAAATTACAGACGGAAGGAGGAACAGACAGTTGTAGGTTAGCACTTTCTCTAGCATTATCGCTTCTGGAGGGAGGGGGGTTTATCTGCAGAAGGGGACAAAAGAGAGCTAGGTAAACCCAAAGAGGAGCATTCTGGGACTTTTCAGCTTGGAAAAAAAGAGACTAAGGGGGGATATGATAGCGATCTATAAATTCATGACTGGTGCAGAAAAGGAAAATATGGAAAAGTCATTTACTTGTTACTATAACGTAAGAACTAGGGGTCACCAAATAAAATTAGTGGGTAGCAGGTTTAAAACCAACACAAGGAAGTTCTTCTGCACACAGTAGGCTTGTGGAACTCCTTGCTAGAGGAGGTTGTGAAGACCAAGACTTTAACAGGGGTCAATAAAGAACTAGATAAATTCATGGAGGTTAGGCCCTTCAACAGCTATTAACCAGGAGAGGTAGGAGTGGTATCCCTAGCCTCTGTTTGTCAGAGGTTGGAAATGGATGTCTAGAGCAGGATCACGTTGGTGATTATGTGTTCTGTTCTGTTCACTCCCTCTGGGGCATCTGGCATTGGCCTCTGTTTGAAGACAGGACACTGGGCTAGCTGGGCCTTTGATCTGACCCTGTGTGACTGTTCGTATGTTCTTGGACCGTGAACAGTGATGTGCAGACTATTTCTGTGTTTATAACATATTCTGGGCTCCTGATTTTGCCACCCAATGAGAAGGACACTTGGTTAAATGTGGCATTTTATTCTGGCTGAAAGGCTCACCTTTTATTTGAGCATTACACAGAGGGAAATCAGAAGTGCACTCAAGTATGCTTAATGATTATACTAATGAGCTGGATGGAGACCTTACCAGCTCTCCTGAACACTGCTTCAATTAGCCACCTACAGTACCTGGATACTGCAGATGGAGGATGTGGTGACTTAACCACAAACAGCCCCACTGCATCCAGCATTAGCAAAAGTTACTATCAATGTTCCCTGCAAGCTGGGCATTTGGATGGCCTCCCAGAAGAGATTCAGATGCCACCCAGCTGATTAGCAGAGCCCCCCCAGCTGTGTTTCTTGTGGTGGTGCACATCAACACAACCCCTAGTGCACACAACAAAATTTATTCCACCCTTGGATGGAAAAAAAATTAGGGGAATACTGGTACTACCACCCAGCTGGGGAGGCTCTGAGTTTGTAAATACTATAACTGTGTTAATATTGAAATGTTTGTAAATATTGTAACAGTATTAATACTATGACTGTATAAACACTTTATTCTTCCACGGAGGGGAAAAGAAGATACAGTGAAAGACCTTCGACCTCAGTGATACTCCAGCTTCAAGGAACATTCCAAATTGTAAAGCTCAGCTGGTACGGAGTTATGTTTGAGCTAAAAAGAGCCTTCCCATCTCCCGGTTTAAATCAAATTCATTTTCTTCCCCATTGCCATAACTCCCAAAAGGGTGAAGGAATTTAGTTTAGAAATTCACCTTTGGGTTGAAACCAAGCATTGAACGTTATACATGAAAAGAGATTCCCTCCACTCCCTGAAAACCAGGAGCATCTAGAAACAAGAAGAATTGGCTCTGCCTGGCTGCTCCTCTGGTGTCCCAGCCAACTAGCCCCATCTATTGGTCAAGCCAACTAGCCACACGCTCTAGCCCCAGATGGCTGTTTGGCTGGCTGAGTGTGGCTAGTTGGCTTGACCAATAGATATATTTTCAGAATAATGTGGCTAGTTTGCTTCAGAACTGGTTGGGCCCCACAGTCCTACAGGAAGACTTTTCTTCACTTATTTCAAGTAATGATACACCGCCCCAATACATACAACCCACTGATAGCTTGCTTCCCTGACCTGTGTCAGGTAAGGCCAATATACTGAAATATTCTCTGCACAGACTATTACTTTTACTTTTTCTTTTGCACCTGACCTTTAAAATTTCCACTCAGATGAACTACATCTAACATTGTGTGTATTTACCCTGATTTTCCTCTTACGTTCTTCTAATTGCTTGAATCCTTTAAATGATCAGTAACACTGTTCATAATGTCTTCCTTGTTTCATCATCCACATTTACCCTTCTCACTTTCGTCTCTGGTTGCCTCTGTACATTTACCCTTCACATCGTCAAACGCTCATTTTCCCCCTCCCCAGCCTATGATCTTACAACGCTGGCTCTTTTGCTGAGGCTACCCATGAACAGAAGGGGGCGCTAGCGCACTGCCTGTCTCGGTTGTATGGGCTACACTATCTTTAAAAGAAACAGAGAGGGAGCCGTGCTAGTCTATACACTAGCAAAACAAAAAGCAGTCAAGTAGCCCTTTAAAGACTAGCAAAATAATTTAGTAGGTGAGCTTTCGTGGGACAGACCCCAATGGTTTGAAGAAGTGGGTCTGTCCCACAAAAGCTCACCTAATACATTATTTTGCTAGTCTTTAAAGGGCTACTTGACTGCTTTTTGTTTTTAATCTTTAAAAGATTCTCACTGCCTCACAAAACTAAAACCTTCCCATGCTTGGCATTGATTCATATTTGACTAACTTTCCAGTTAGCTACTGTCTACCCAGCCCGAAGGCTGGTTAAGGTATTGGTCTGGGGACAATTGTCTGGAAAGTCCTGCTTTTTAAAGTATGCTATTCTTACTTTCATTATATGTTTGTCTTACAGCAGTCTGTAAAAGCCTCAGTTACTTCCAAATATGTTTCTTCTGCTACAGTCCAACATTACAGGATCCAGTATGGATTCTGCACAGTTTTCATCAGTACATTACATTTTCAGTCCTACAGTACCACCCATGAGGCCAACATGGGACCCAGGGTCAAGTCTGCAAACTGTATTTCTACTAGCACAACAATTCCTCACTGCTACGCACATTTTTTCCTAACCATCTTCAACTTGTTCCCATATTGAATTCACCCTATATCTTGATTCTGCCATTTTTTTACTTCAGCCTGGTATTAACTATTTTCTTCCTTAGTTTAAAAAAAAAACTGCCCAATTTTCATCCTCATAATCTGATAGGAATGAAAATTTCCTCAAAAAATGTCATTTGTATGTGCTTTTATTTATTTGGGTAATTCCTCTATTTGTGTTTCTTTTAAGTGGCTTTTAGTCATGCAAGCTCATGAGTTAATAAATTTGTTAGTCTCTAAGGTGCTACACGATTGCTTATTTTTCGCTCACAGCAACTTAAGGCTCGGAAGCATCATTATGGAAGACGGAAAATTGGATATGGAAGTCAGCTCCAAAATAGCAAGAGCAAAAGAGACGTTCCAGAAGAATCCTTGGTAGTCCGTCGTGTGCGACGAAGACGTCTTGAGCTTGCACAGGCTCATAGGCTGTGGACTCGCATGTGGCTGAGGATTCCAAGCCTTGAACAGCATGGGCTCGATTCTCGATCTAGTCTTGACTGGAACGCAGGATCTGGTCCAAGAGGTAACTGTTACTGGACCGCTTGGAAATAGTGACCACAATATAATAACTTTTAATATTCCTGTGTTGGGAAGAACACCGCAGCGGTCAAACACTCTGGCATTTAATTTCAAAAAGGGGAATTACACTAAAATGAGGAAGCTAGTTAAACAGAAACTAAAAGGTAGAGTAATTAAACTAAAATCCCTGGAAGCTGCATGGAAACTGTTTAAAGACACCATACTAGAGGCCCAACTTAAATGTATACCCCAAATAAAAAAACACAGTAAGAGACCTAACAAAGAACCACCATGGCTAAACAGCCATGTTAAAAAGGCAGTGAGAGAGAAAAAGGCAGCTTTTAAAAAGTGGAAGTCAAATCCTAGTGAGGAAAATAGAAAGGAACATAAACACTCCCAAATTAACTGTCATAATGTAGTAAGAAAAGCCAAAAAAGAGTTTGAGGAACAGCTAGCCAAAAATTCAAAAAACAATAGTAAAATGTTTTTTAAATACATTAGAAGCAGGAAGCCTGCTAAAAAAGCAGTGGGGCCCTTGGATGATAAAGATATAAAAGGAGCGATCAAGGAAGACAGTGCCATTGCGGAGCGATTAAATGATTTCTTTGCTTCAGTCTTCACGGCTGAAGATGTTACAGAGGTTCCTAAATCTGAGCCAGCCTTTTTAGGCGACAAATCTGAGGAACTCACTCAGATTGAAGTGACATTAGAGGAGGTTTTGGAATTAATTGATAAGCTGAATAGTAACAAGTCTCCAGGACCAGATGGCATTCACCCAAGGGTTCTGAAAGAACTCAAATGTGAAATTGCGGAGTTATTAACAGTGGTTTGTAACCTATCCTTTAAATCCACTTTGGTACCAAATGACTGGAAGACGGCCAATATAACACCAATATTTAAAAAAGGCTCTAGAGGAGATCCTGGCAATTATAGACCGATAAGTTTAACATCAGTACCAGGTAAATTAGTAGAAACACTAGTAAAGAGTAAAATTGCAAGGCACATAGAAGAGCACGAATTGTTGGGCAAAAGTCAGCATGGTTTCTGCAGAGGGAAGTCGTGTCTGTCTAATCTATTAGAATTCTTTGAAGGGGTTAATAAACATGCGGACAAGGGGCACCCAGTGGACATAATATACCTAGATTTCCAGAAAGCCTTTGACACGGTCCCACACCAAAGGCTTTTATGTAAATTAGGTGGTCATGGGATAGGAGGAAAGGTCCTTTCATGGATCGGGAATTGGTTAAAAGACAGAAAACAAAGGGTTGGAATAAATGGTAAATTTTCACAATGGAGGGGGGTAACTAGTGGTGTTCCCCAGGGCTCAGTCCTGGGACCGATCCTGTTCAACTTGTTCATCAATGATCTAGAAAATGAGGTAAGCAGTGAGGTGGCAAAGTTTGCAGATGACACCAAGTTGTTCAGGACAGTCAAAAGCAAAAGGGATTGTGAAGAACTACAAAAAGATCTCAGCAAACTGAGTGATTGGGCAGCAAAATGGCAAATGAAATTTAATGTGGGTAAGTGTAAGGTAATGCATGTTGGAAAAAATAACCCAAATTACACGTACTACATGATGGGGTCAAATTTAGCTACGACAGATCAGGAAAGGGATCTTGGAGTTATAGTGGATAGTTCTCTGAAGACATCCACGCAGTGTGCAGCGGCAGTTAGTAAGGCAAATAGGATGTTAGGAATTATTAAAAAAGGGATCGATAATAAGACAAAAGATATCATACTTCCCCTATATAAAACTATGGTACGCCCACATCTCGAGTACTGCGTGCAGATGTGGTCTCCTCACCTCAAAAAAGATATATTGGCATTAGAAAAGGTTCAGAAAAGGGCGACTAAGATGATTAGGGGCTTGGAAAGGGTCCCATATGGGGAGAGGCTAGAGAGACTGGGACTTTTCAGTTTGGAAAAGAGGCGATTGAGGGGCGATATGATAGAGGTATATAAAATCATGAATGGTGTGGAGAAAGTGAATATAGAAAAATTATTTACCTTTTCCCATAATACAAGAACTAGGGGACACCAAATGAAATTGATGGGTAGTAGGTTCAAAACTAATAAAAGGAAATTTTTCTTCACACAGCGCACAGTCAACCTGTGGAACTCCTTGCCGGAGGAGGCTGTGAAGGCCAGGACTCTATTAGGGTTTAAAAAAGAGCTTGATAAATTTTTGCAGGTCAGGTCCATAAATGGCTATTAGCCAGGGATAAAGTATGGTGCCCTAGCCTTCAGTACAAGGGCAGGAGATGGATGGCAGGAGATAAATCACTTGTCTTCTGTTCTCCTTCTCTGGGGCACCTGGCATTGGCCACCGTCGGCAGATGGGATGCTGGGCTTGATGGACCTTTGGTCTGACCCAGTATGGCCATTCTTATGTTCTTATGTTCTTATGGGCGTTCACAGTAGGGGCAAGGGAATTGTCCTGGCTCTGTCAGTGTGGCTGCTGCTGTTGCTTTCCTCCTCTCACAAGCAGCAATCAGGTTTATGCATTGCTGCTCTTCGAAGTTGTTATACTCATGTCGTGCGAGAGCATGCCCTCCTGTTTGGTCTGCTGCATGCTGCTCTAGCTGCTTTGGCTTTCATCCAGCATGAGCAATGTTGGCCTTCATGCTGTCTTTATACCTCTTACAAGACCTACCTTGATTCCTTTTGCCCTGGGAGAGTTCAAGCGGGTCTTTGCCCAGGAAAACTTACACTCCAAAGTACTGGTTAGTCTATAAGGTGCCACAGGTGGTCTTGTTGTTTTTGAAGATACAGACTAACTTGGCTACCTCTCTGATACTCATCACCATAGAGGAGTTTGCTTAGGGATAACATCTGACAATAAGGGATGTAAATCTGAAGACAAAATTTCAACTGGTAAAAAATTGCATTTGTTCTGCGCTAAATGATGGCTGCGAACCATGGGTATACCTGATGATAAACAAACAATCAATAATAAAGAAATGATTATCATTTCATTTAAGGAATTACAACAGAATTCCAAAAATATCATAGATCACATAATCTGTGAAAAAATATTGAAGATTATTAAAATTCAATAAATGTTAAAGACATCTTATGCAGGAGGGGGAAAAGATTCTATTTAGAGGACATATTCTAAAGAGATTCAGTGAGCTTACAGGCACTTTCAAGGATATTGATGGCAGAAGAACATAGGAAGAAAAAAAATCTTGGATGGGCAATATAGAATCCCATGTGGAATCCCAAAAGTCTATTGATCCATAAAGAAATTGACATAGAAGCATACAGAAAGGGCTACCATACTTGCAAACATTCAGTAGTGGAGATACCACTTAGTAATGATAAGGAGAGGAAGCTTAGATCTACCACTTCATCCTCAGACACAAGCTATGTCAACCCTTTCTTCCAGACTATGTGTGATCACATCTCAAAATATGTGACTTGTGAACCTTTACATTGTTATGAGTGTTGCATGATCTGGTATGCTGAAACTGAGGATCATCAATCACCGTCTGAAGGAGAGGGTCTTATCCATGAAAATTCTTTACCCAATAAGTAAATTCATTAGTCTTTGAGGTGCTAAGGGATTGCTCATTTTTTGTGAAGTCATGAGAGAATAAGTTTTCCAGCAAATCATTTCTCACAAGCACAACATACTCCCCTACTTACTGTTGCTGCTGGACCTAGAGCAAACTATTTGCTCTTTTAGGGTGGGTCTACAGAGCAAAATTATTTCTAAATAGCAGCTGTTGTTTCAAAATAACTATCCTGGCCTCTATGCAACGCAACTGCTATTTCAAAATAAGCAAACCTCATTCTCTGAGGCTGCTGCTACACTACTATGGTCCTGTTGGAGGGGCCAGGGTAATGAGGCAATTTGAAGCAAGCTAATGAGGTGTTGACATGCATATTCAGACCCTCATTAGCATAATAGTGGCCACACAAACAAACATTGATTTTCAGATTGACAGCGAAGATGGGGGCAGCTTCGGAATAAGTGCCCTGCTCCGACATTCCCTTGCTCCCGCAGAAATAGAACGGAGTAAGGGAATGTTGAAACAAGGCGCTTATTTTGAAGCTGCCACCCTCTTCACTGTCAATCTGAAAATCGATGTTAGTTCGCGTGGCTGCCATTATGCTAATGAGGAGCTGAATATGCACATAAGCACCTCATTAGCTTGCTTTGAATTGCTTCATTATCATGGCCCCTCTGACAGGAACATGGTAGTGTATCAGGAGCCCGAGAAATAGTGCCTATTTCGAAATAGCTGTTTTGAAATAGATGCCGGTATGACACGGAATAGAGCCTATTTCAAAACAAGCCATAGTGCGTCCACTGGTTCTGTTTCAAAATAGGCTCTGTGTGTGTAGCTGCTGTATTTTGAATAGCTAAGTGCTACTTCAACATGAATTTGTGTGTAGCTGGGTTATCTCAAAATAAGCTGTTTCAGAAAAGCATGACCGACATGTGGTCAGTGGTGCCAACAGCCACTGCAGGCTCCAGGGCAAGGTGGGAGGGGAGGCCTGGGGCCAAGAGTGGAAGAGATGGGGCCAAGTGGTCATCTCTCAGGGCCACTTGGACCACAGTACTCCTCCCCTCCTCCCCACACTCCCTCACAGCTGCAGTAGAGCTGCTGTGGCACTTCAAAGGGGCCCAGAGCGCCAGCCACGGTGGTTGCTAAAATGCCAGGCCCCTGGGTAACTGCCCCTTCCCCGCCTCTTTTCAGCAGTCCTGGACGTGGTCAAATTTTGGCTTAGCCTCAGCTCTTCTGGAAGTTTGTTCTGCAGCCAATGCACTCAAACGAGAATGGCTCTTACTTTTTTCACAGTGAGCCCTGTGATCTGAATGGCCCCAGAGGAGAGCACCATGGTGGTGATACATAGGTGGAGATGCAGCTCCAGTGTAGCTGCACGTGTTCCACTAATGCATTTAAAGATCAGCACCAGGAACTGTGGAAGGGCTGGAGGACAGGACTGATGTGTCTGTGTGGCCTAACTCATGGAGGAAATGGGCAGCCACGTTTTCAACAAGCTGTTTGCTTTGGTGTCACTGCATTGTTTTCACATTCAACTTTGAAGATGGTGGTGGATATTAAACGAGTCGATAGATGTGGGTCAGCAATCCTTCCAAGGCGGAGTGATGAAGTTTGACCTTTTGACCGCTACGTACTGTCGGAGTGCTGGTGATATTGTTTGACGTCCCTAATAGTCCTATTTACAAAACCGTCACTAATAAACAAATTAAGATGCAGAGCTTCGCTGTTTAGGTGGTGGTTGGTACCATTAGCTGGTTTTCTGTTAATCCACAGATAACATGGCTTTGAGCAAGCTCCCGGCTGCAGGGGGTAGGAGAGTTAGGGATGAGTTCCCGTCTCGCATGCTGAGAAAAATCAGCTCACGTGGCACCCTTGTATTGCTGACCCAACTATAAGATCTCATATTTGAACATGCTTACAACCTATCGTGTCCAGCTGTGGTGGAACTGAGATGGAACTCCAGGGGCTTTCTGTATTACAGCTGCATCCCTGTAAACCCCTCACTGAGATCATTGAGGACCTACAGATAGAAAGCCTGCATCACTGAAAAGAGAGCTGAGAACCACATTTGCACATATACGCCCCCCACCTGAGTGCAAATCAGGGAGCACACATATATAGCTTAAAGGAGCCATTTATTTAAAAAAAGAAACAGAGACATATTTGTAAAGAGGACAGGAAATGAAAAGCTCCAGCCCTCATATTCATTTCTTCTACCTCATTCTGCTTTATCTCTCCCCAGAAATAATGCTTGTAATGGGCAGGATTTGTCTTTGTCTTCATCCACAACTATTTCCAATTTGGGGACTATTTATACCTTCAAGTCAGTGGCACTGCTGCGGGCACCTGCCTGGCTCCACTATATGCCAACATTTTTATGGCTGACCTAGAGCAACATTTCCTCAGCTCCTGTCTCCTAGAACATCTCCTCTACTTATGCACAGTGATGTCATTTTCATCATATGGACCCATGGTAAGGAGACCCTTAAAGAATTCCACAGGGATTTCAACAATTTCTACCCCACCATCAACCTCAGCCTGGACCATTACACACAAGAGATCCATATCCTGACCACTGCAGTATGAATCAATGAAGGGCGCATTAATACCACTCTGTAACAGGTAACCTTCCACCCTCCCCACCCCCACCCACTATATAAACCCTGGATTCTGTTTTTCTATTCCATTTTTCATCTGAAGAAGTGGGTCTTATCCATGAAAGCTCATGACCTAATAAATGTGTTAGTTTTTGAGGGGCTACAGGACAGCTTGTTATTTGTGATGCTACAGACTAACACAGCTACCCCTCTGAGGCCGTGTCTACACTCAGAAAAATCTTCAAAGTAACCATGCTAATGGCCATTTTGAAGAATACTAAAGAGGGACTGAAATGTATATTCAGTGCTTCATTAGCAGGGTACTGGCCGCAGCACTTTGAAATTGCCACTTTTCACTCCCGTGCGGCTTGTCCATGCGGGGGTCCTTTTCGAAAGCACCCTGCCAACTTCGAAATCCCTTTATTCCTATCAGCAGAGCTCAAAGTTGGTGGGGTGCTTTCGAAAAGGACCCCGGTGTAGATGAGCCACGCGGCAGTGAAACGTAGCAGTTTCAAAGTGCCTCAGCCAGTGGCGAGCTAATGAGGGGCTGAATATGCATTTCAGTGCCTCATTAGTATTCTTTGATCTCTCCATTAGCATGGTCCTTTTGAAGTTTTTACTAAGTGTCGACGTAGCCAAGGTGACATGGTCAGTTGACACCGCTGAAGTCATCAAACAAAAAAGGTTAGTGGATTCCAGATTGTTGTAATGTGCCGTAAATTCAGTGTCTTTACTGAGTCCCTGATTTTTAGGTTCTGTGAAGGTTTCCTTTGAGGAGGAGGACTAAGAGATGAGATATAAAGTGATTGTTCTGTGAAGTGTTCCTCTACAGGTGATACCACATTTTTTCTTTTATCATTTTCCTGTACATGTTCATTTGAGAGCACGGGCACTGGAAGAGGTACACCACATGTTGTGATAGACATGTGGGACCCATGGATTCTGAAAGGTATATTTGGCTACGTCTACACGTGAAGCCAACATCGAAATAGCTTATTTCGATGTAGCAACATCGAAAATAACGTCTACACGTCCTCCAGGGCTGGCAACGTCGACGTTCAACTTCGACGTTGCGCGGCACCACATCGAAATAGGCGCTGCGAGGGTACGTCTACACGCCAAAGTAGCACACATCGAAATAAGGGTGCCAGGCACAGCTGCAGACAGGGTCACAGGGCGGACTCAACAGCAAGCCGCTCCCTTAAAGGGCCCCTCCCAGACACAGTTGCACTAAACAACACAAGATACACAGAGCCGACAACTGGTTGCAGACCCTGTGCCTGCAGCATGGATCCCCAGCTGCCGCAGCAGCAGCCAGAAGCCCTGGGCTGAGGGCTGCTGCCCACGGTGACCACAGAGCCCCGCAGGGGCTGGAGAGAAAGCATCTCTCAACCCCCCAGCTGATGGCCGCCATGGAGGACCCAGCAATTTCGACGTTGCGGGACGCAGATCGTCTACACGGTCCCTACTTCGACGTTGAACGTCGAAGTAGGGCGCTATTCCGATCCCCTCATGAGGTTAGCTACTTGGACGTCTCGCTGCCTAACGTCGAAGTTAACTTCGAAATAGCGTGCACATGTAGACACAGCTTTTGTGAGGGGTGCTGATCACTGCAGCAGTGGAGGTATGTCTACAGGTTTTGCCACTGTGGTTCTAGCAGGGTCTAATGCAGCTTTGAGGTGGTGTGTACTTCTCTGCGGGCAGTTTCTGTCCAATGAGGAGCTTGTTGAGGTGTGTGTCAGAGGATATATTTGAAGGCTAGGAGGTTTGGGAAAGATTTATTTTAGGATATGGTCCCCCTCAACTATCCTTGAAGAGTTCCAATGTGGGGTGGCGGGCAGAGAGGTTGCCTTTTTTTTATTTTTTTGTATTGAAGCAGGACCTCTCAGGGTAATTGACTGACGTGTTCCATATATGATATACTTCTCTGGTGGAGTCCTCTTGTTTGGTCACAGCAGGTTTAAGTGTGCTGCCTATTTGCTTAACCCATCTCTGTAAAATCCTTTGAGATCAATAGATGAAAAGTACCATATAATCGGTAAGTATCAATACTTTTACAGAGGGCATTCAGGGTGGGTTGCTTGTCAGGCAGGTGGATTCCACCTAAAAGTTCGTTCAACTTTGGTTATCCTGTAGGAAGCATTAAGGATTGGTAAAAGCAATTCAGGAGCCTGATTCTGTACTCCTCACTCAGGCAAGTCTCCCACTGGACACTGGGGTAGAGATATGTGTATCAGTACTACAGGATGAAGTCCCAGATTCCCAGTAGTAGCAAGTGATGAGGTCAGGCTAGGACAACGAGAAAAACTGGCCTGAATGGCCTGCAAATAAAAGGCATCTCCACTGGCTTTATAAACAAAAATTAAACTTAATTTGCTTCACAGTAGTTAAGATGCCGTTAATTCAGAAACTCCAGAAAAACCTTCTGGACACAGTTAATAGTTAGCAGAGTACATAGGCCAGGCTTTGTAAGCATTTAATATTCACTGAAGTGCTGCTTGTATCCAATTATAACTCACTACTTGCCATCTTAATAATTTAAATCTGTCCGCCCTTTAGAGAGAGAAAAAAATCACTCATCAAAGCCATGAATGCACCTTTTGCTTTTGACAGCATTAAATTAAAGCTAAATGGTAGATCTTGAATGAGTTACTGTGCAAGAATAAAGGCATTAATGAGGTAATTTCATTATAGAGGCTCATCCAAGCCTGTGTGAAAACAAGGGGAGTAAATGGAGAGGAAAGCTGCTGAGGAAATTAGGGTTCCTTCCACACTAATTAATGTTTGGGGCATTTAGTACAGGCACCAAATTAACTGCTCCAAAGAACTCTCATTGAAAAAAAATATATTGTTGCCCTCCCATGTAATTAGAAGACAGTACAACTAGAACACTTAATGAGTATAAAGCCAGCCTTTAACTTACTCTGCCCAGCCACTGAAAACATGCCATTATTGAGGCCTAAATTTAAGGAAGCACTAAGCGTACAATATAGGATTGTTTAGGTCCTTCTGCTCTGTGAGCTGTAAACAGGTAGCCCCTGAATGGGGAACTATGAGACTCCTGGGAGGCCTGTCTTCCCACCAAAACAGTCTTAAATGCATCCAAAGGGAAGAAAAAAAGGTGAATAGGCCCAGCACAGTTAGCACAGTGAATGCTCAATGCTGTCTTAAGTGATTACATGATGTTGTGCCACCCCCTCTCATTGAGTTATCTTTACACTGCTTTTGTCTCCTCTAATTGGAGCTGATGAGGTGCTAATTGGTTGCTTTTTAAAAAAAGCAACTGCTTAAGCAGCGGCAGACCGAGTGAGACAGCGTGAGTGGAGTTAATGAGGGTTTAGCAAAAATAAATAAATAAATTTTAAAAAAATCAAGAAGTACAGGAGTTTTTTTAAGGCTGGGGTAAGTTTTACATAAATAGCTTTGGGCAGTTGAATGTTGTAAAGGATAGGACACAACCCGCAAGAAATGGGAACAAATAGCCTGCTACCCCTTAAACTCTCCAAACATGCAGTAAGCTCATTATTCTCTTGATAGGCTTACATAAAAGCACCCTCCAAAGCAAACCACTCAAAGCAGATAGACCCCACTCATCTACATGAATTAGGGCTGTTGCCACTTCCATTCAGTTACGCCTCCTTCACTTTGCTGTATGCCAACATGGTTTTGGTAGATGCTGCTGTGGCGTCGCACATGTTGCAAACCTTAGCCGCCTTTGTGTTCTTGAACACATGTGGTCTGTGTTGATGTATTGTGACGGCAAAATCCCAGGGGTAGGGACTGTCTTTTATGTATTTTGCAGAGTCTGTCTCAGCATAGCCCCAATTCTGCTGAGGACCTCTGGGACCTACCATGGTACAAATTATAATACCTTGCATGGTGACAAGTAGCAGAGGGGTAGCCATGTTGCACGTGTGGGCAAAAGCAAGGAGAAATCCTGTGGCACCTGACGAAGAGGGTCTTTGCACACGAGAGCTTATGCTCCAAAATATGTTAGTCTATACGGTGCCACAGGACTTCTCCTTGTTTTTACAAATTATAGAAAGCCGTGCTAGTCTATATACTGTCAAAACAAAAAAGCAGTAAAGTAGCACTTTTAAGACTGACTAAATTAAATTATTGAATTATTAAATTATTTTGTTAGTCTTAAAAGTGCTACTTTACTGCTTTTTTGTTTTTACAAATTACAGTAGAGAACCACCCATGTGCTTGGAGCTGTATCACTTTAAAATACACAGGCTCTTCTCCAAGAAGCATATAATCTTAAAGACCAATGCGACAGCATATACTACTGTGAGTTTTTAACTAAGTCTCTGGGACAACTTGTCTGGGAGGGCTGGGTGCTAAATCAGTCACAGGCAAGACAGTTCAAACACAATCTAACACACAGACATGTATGACCTGAAATCTTGGAGAAATCGTCTTGGAAGACAGATAGAAAATGGGAGTTTTAAGAAGGTTTATTATCTGGTGATAGAGGCAGAAAACTTCAGTCATGATGACTAATGGTCCGTCAGGTTAAGTGAGCATCATTGAGGCTACTTGCATGAGCTATTCATCATAAGATCAAACCCAAAAATGTATAGTCCGTACTTGTTGGGGCAGGCTTTGGTTATAAGTGAGATATTGGTGGGAAGGCTAGGGTCATGTCTGTGAGAAGTAAACATAAACAGTTAGAGGATTTTATGACTGTATACGTTGAACTTCTTCCCTGTAAGAAAAGGATGCTCTTAGTTATTCTGAGTCTGCAGTTGACTTAACATGCCTACTCAATATTTTATCAAGCAGTCTGTGTCATTTGCTTCTTATGCCCAGGGCCACAGCAAAACCAACAACCAGAGCAACTGAAACTTTGTGAATGAAAAGATTTTCATCACAAAGCAGTTTCTGTGCCTTTATTTCTTTAAATAATTTTTCAGTTCTTTTAAGTCTGATATTTTATTGAAATTTTATCATTTTAATATTTTTCCTTCTTAAAGCTACTCTTTAAATAGTTTGGATTGACTTTGAATCAAATTATGAAGTAGCAGATTCACTAAGCATGTTTATAACATTTTCAAAAAATGTGGTTTAATAAAGTCCCAAAAATTGTTGGAAAAACCCTACACCATCCCTCCCCCCACAAACCTTATTCCTTGGTGGGTATTTTTAAGCTATCTATAAGCTAGATATCATCATCATCATCATCCTCATCATCATCAGTACTATTATATAAATACAAAGTATTTTTAAAACTCAATGTATCTGGCATTAAAGCAAAAGATTAGGTGTCTGCTGGGTTCTAGTATTATTGTGTTCTTGGAAAGTTCATTTTTAGAGCCTGATACAAAATGGGGTGTCTTTCCACGGATTCCAATTAACATGGAGTCAGGCTTTTGTTCTTTCTCTTTCTGCTTTTTTAAATCAATCTGTAAAATGGATATAAACAGTACCTAATACACTTCATAGATATTTCAGGTTTCTAAAGTACTCTGAGCTCCTTGGATGTAGCCTGTCAGAGCACGCAATGCTCATCGTCTATCGGTAGAGCAAGATGTATGAAATTTTTTTTCAAATGAAGTTCACAAAAGTGTTGTTGCAAAAGTTTGTGACAAATGAAATTATCATCAGTGTTTAGTTTGTTTTCACACTGAGAATATGTAATCACACTCGACAGGGAAAGGTGGAAGGAAATAGTGAGGGAGGCATGGGACCCCCACAGGCGCTGAGCCCCCATGTTTGTTGTTGATGATGATGATGATATATATCATTGATAGAAATTTCTGCTACTGAAAGTAAGTGTTGCATATTACAATCAAGCAACATTTTTCAAGTTGCCTAGAAATAGATGGTTGCAGGGGTAAGTATCTCCATTTTGCTATAGAACCTCCAGGTGACGCTCTAATTCCTTTACCTGCATTAGACAAAAAAGATTACTCAAAATTTAATAAAACCCTATAGATATAAAGAGATGCATAATGAACCTTTTGAGCAGACTGAGCATAAAACAGTTCAGAAATAGCTAAATGAAATGAAACAAACGTTAAAGACTTTTTTTTTCATGTTAAGTGCACTTGGCAAAATCAATTAGTTTGCAAGCAGACAAACACGGGCTAAATGTTTATCCCAGGTAATTTGTGACCCCTATTCATATTCTAAATTGGGAGCTAGTTTTCTACAGATGCCTTTGAATCTTGTACAGGGGCACTTGCTTCCCTTTCCATTGTCATGAAAATTGGGGATTTCTTACTAGCTCAGAATAACTTCCGTATGAACAAGTTACAGACACCACTGTGGGTTATTTGGTTGCTGCAGTTACAGAGTCAAAACCCATTACTCTATGCAGCCACAAATCACACAGAGCTCAGAAATCTGCCTCTTACTCTAATACCTGCCCAAACTTAAACTCATTGCACTTTTATGTCTTACGCAGCTACAGATTTTGAAGTACTTTCCAGATGTACTTGCTCTGTACCATAGCAGATCTGTTCTCCACATAGTTTTTCCAAGATCCTTCTGGTTTCCTTTGCTTCCTGTGGCCATAGTAGCTAGTCTGGTTATTACAAATGTAAAATCATACACTGGGCTGGGCTGGGCTGGGCTGCCACTGTACATTTCCCTCATGTGAGCTGGGCTCCCTGGATGTGTGCTGTACTCTCTAGTTTACCTCACGCTCTGTGAGGTAAACTCACACTGCTTCTGTGAGTACATGTGCTTCACATTCCCTAAGGTCTAATGCACATGATGGTTTACACACCATTTGAACCTGGAATGATTGCCCTTTTCTTTAGGGGAGTGATGGGGAAGGCATGAGTATGGGGAGAAGGGAGGAGAGCTGGGTTCTGCCATGAATTTGCTGCGTGGCCTTGGCCAAGCTTCACAAATAAAAAGCAGTCCTGTCGCAACTTAGAGACTAACAACTGTGTCAGGCAGGGCTTTTTTTTCTGCCAGAACACCACGGAATGGCATTGAAGCACCTTTTCTCCCTGGGAGGAGCCAGCCAGGGCAGGGCACTGCGCTGAGACCCACTCTGGGCAGCTTTCACGTGGCTGTACCACGCAGGGAGCTGCTCTGAGCAGGAGAGTGGAGGAGCCGCCAGCCACTCCTGTGTAAGGTAGGTTTGGGGCCACATGGGGGTGAGGCCTGGGGGTGGGAGATGATTTGAGGCTGCAGGGAGTTAAACCTGGGAGTGGGGGTGGTGTGAAGCTACAGGGGGAGTTAAGCCTGGGGGGTGGTTTGACGCTGCAGGGGGGTTAGGCCTGGGGGTGGTTTGATGCTGCGGGGGGGTTAGGCCTGGGAGTGGGGGTGGCGTGAGGCTGTAGTGGGGGTTAGGCTTAGGGGCGGTTTGATGCTGCAGGGGGTTAGGTCTGGGGGTTGGGGTGGCGTGAGGCTACGGGGGGGGAGTTAAGCCTGGGGGTGGTTTGATGCTGCAGGGGGGTTAGGCCTAGGGGTGGTTTGATGCTGCAGGGGGGCTAGGCCTGGGGGTGGGGTGGCCTGAGGCTGCAGGGGGTTAGGCCTGGGGGTGGGTTGGGGCTGTTGCGGGGTGAAGCCTGGCAGTAAGTGAGAAGTACAGGGTGCCCCAGGGGCTGCGGGCTGCAGCGGGAGCCAGGGCGGCGAGGTGAGGGTGAGGAAGGGAGCAGCATCCCCCTGGGAAGGAGGTGGCCTGGGTGCCACCATCCATGCCCTGTGCCTGGGGAGCACCTGTCCCTAGTGGGG
This sequence comes from Carettochelys insculpta, assembly GCF_033958435.1. Lineage (NCBI taxonomy): Eukaryota > Metazoa > Chordata > Testudines > Carettochelyidae > Carettochelys > Carettochelys insculpta. Next base: position 108,220,410 of record NC_134141.1, read on the forward strand.
GCGGCTGCACCCCCTTCACAGCCTGCAGCCCCCTGAAGCTCCACAGCTTCTTACCTGGCCTCAGTGCTGCCTGTCTCCAGTTTCTGCCCGGTGCCCTATGCCCAGTTCTCCCTGTGCACAGCCTAACTTGCCCCCCCACCCATCCTGTGCCCTACCCCTGCCCTTCCCCCCCTTTGGTGCCCACAGCCTGTCCTGTCCCTTGTCATACCTGCTTCTTCTCTGCTCACAGCCCACACTGCCCAACTCACTCCATGCCAGCTCCCCACCTGTCTCTGGTGCCCCATCCTCTGGCCGCCACTCCTGGGGCTTGCATCCCCCTTCCCAGGAGCAGGTCCCCGGCCAGGCAGCTGCCCTTCCCCAGCACACCCAGCTGCTGCCAGGAGTTGCTACCTGCGTGCTCCATAGGGCTGGAGACAGCGGAGACCTGGTGTGGTGGTGCAGGAGGTGTGGGCAAGGGACACTAGTCTGGGGCTGTGGGTTTGTGTCCTGCTGTTTGTGGGGGGTGAGGAAGTGTGTGTTTGTGTTCCGGAGTGTATTTGGGGCTGTGCTGTGTGTGGTTGGGCTGGAAGAGTGTGCATTTTGTGTAAGGTTTGTGTGTTGGGGATTGTGTGTGTATGTTGTGTTGAGCATTATGGAAATTTTGTGTATTGGGATTATGTGTGTGTGTTTTGTGTCGGGCGTTATGGCTATTTTGTAAGTTGGGGTTCTGCCCTCATGTGTGTTCAGTTGTGCTTGTATTTAGGTTGGGTTTTGCTCTGTGTGTGTGTGTAACCTGGCTGCAGTTTTGGGCCATGGGTGGGAGGGGCGAGGGAGTAAAGCCTGGTGGCAATTTGGGGGCCACCGGGGTGGTAGGGGCATTGAGTTCTGGCTCTTCTTTTCCCTAGGAAAAAAGCACTAGTCCTAGGTCATGAGCTTTTGTGGGTAAAACCCACTTCTTCAGATGAATGGGGTAGAAAAATAGAATCCAGGGTTTATATGGGGGATGGGGGAGGAAGGAGAAAGAAAAAAAAGTTACATGTCACTAATAGGGCCAGTTAATGAAGCAAGTTAGACTATAAACAAACACAGTTTACCCATCTGAGACTCTTGGCCAATCTGTTTCACCTCTCTAGACCACAGTATCATCAGCTGTAAACTGAGGGTGCTCGTACATACCCCATCCCAGGCTATGTCTAGACTAGAGTGATTTGTCGACAGGACAGCTGTTTTGTCAGTAAAACCCACAGAGCATCCAGATGCCCAAGCACATTCTGTTGACAGTTCAACAGAAAAAAGTGCTTTTGTCAACAGCCGTACTCCGCTTGCCACCAAGAAGAACGCCTCAAAATGTGGGCCTGGACGTTCCAGGGGGGACTTCTATCGACAGAAAAGACCTCCAGGGCACCACAGAGGAGCCCTAGGGGACACCCCGTTTGCACAATCAGTGCTCTATGGTCCCTGCCTCCAGCCTTTCTTAAAGCCACAGGGATCCCGGGTAGTACTGTGCCAGGAAGCTGAGAGCGTCAGAGCTACTGGCTGCGGTCCCTCATGCCCTTACAGCCGCACCACTGGTGAGAGCCTTCCAGGTGGCTGAGCAGCAGGCAGCCCAAGTCCCACCCCTGGGCTCTCAAGGTACCAGACTGAGGAATCCCAGGAGCCACCCCGGGTCAGCAAGAGGCAGGCCCCATCCTGGACCGGGGCCGAGGTCCAGGCCCCATTGGAACTGTGGGGGGAGGAGAAGACCCTCTAAGACCCCAACACGAGGTGCTACAATGTCCTGAGATATGCTCATATGTCCATTGCCCTGGCCAAAAGGCCCCTCCCCTCAAAGCATGAAGCAGGTGCGGGCCCAGATTAAGGAGCTTTGCCACAGCTATGTCCAGGCCCAGGATGCTGCCTGACACTCTGTGGCAGGACCTGCCACCGGCCCCTATTACCATGAGCTCCACACCATCATCGGGAGGGGAGGGGAATTCAGTAGGAACACCATCAGGAGGAGAAGAAGGAGGACTCCAAGCCCAAACCCCCAGCATAGCTGGAGCCAGATATGGAGTCAAAGGCTAGCTGCAGCCTATACATTGTCCTGGACCCGGTCCCTGCCAGCCAGGCCACATCCAGAGCATCAATAGTACTGGGCAAGGGTCCCTCTGGTGAGTAGCTCATGCGTCACATGCTCCAGGTCATGTGAGGCAAGTGCAGATGGGGCTTGCTGTGTGCATCACCTGGCCAGCAATGGGAGTCTTTTGAATTGGGCCCTGTGTAATCAATTGGCCCCTGTCTGACCAAGGCCTAAGTGTAGTGTATCATTTATTCACCATCAATGACTTCCTCAGGGAAAGAGAGCAACCTCTCAGAAACTAGGAGGTGAACCCCCACTTGTGTTCCTTTTCTCTTCCATCTTCTTTCTTTCCCCCTCCTGGAGCTCCCCAGCCATTGAAGTACGACCCTGGCACTTCCTCATGTTGATCACTGTGTGAAAGTGTTAGTTCAGCACAAAGTCACTTGGGCTAATGTTAAATAATTAAGCCCTCCAGAAGGGCAGCAAAGCCTATTTACAAAGCTCATGTACAAGGGAAAGGTATAAAGGATGATGTAAAGAGAAAGTGACAAAGGAATATTGTAACACAAGCCAGGCAAGTATTGAAAGAGAAAATCTCTGATGCTGAAGAAAATAACTCAGAGGTTTTAGGGGACACTTAGAAAACTTAGTGAGTGCAAGAAACGTTATTTCCTAATGAAACTCTGGCAGGTTCCTTGTACCTTCTTCCTGTCCCACCTTATGTGCAGTTGTACAAAAATGAGGTCAATATTTGCACAAGGAAGACTCAACGTTAAATGTAAAGAGCTAGTTGGTTATAATCATTGTTCATACCAGATCCTGGGATCCAGGAATTGGCATTGAATTTCAAAACTAAATCATGGCAGACACGGGGACCTCTGCCAAGTCAATTAGCCATTTATTTTCTTCTTCTCCTTTTTAAGTAGTGCAAAAGAAGAAGTTGAGTACCTGGTACATAAGCAGACAATGGAAAACACAAAAGAAATTCTACAATATTCATAAAGGGCCCAATATTTCAGTTCCCAGCCTTTTTTCATTGCTCTGTGCGTGGAAATCTGCATGCCCGTATTAGTGGGCCATATGCACATAAGTAGAAGTAAAATGTTCACATGTGTAACACATTGCTTGCATTGAGAATTTTAGTGGCAGATGGGCTGGCTTGAGACTCCAACGTGTCTTGCTGGTGTCCAATGTGTCCAGTCTTGCCAGTTTGTCATTGTAAGTAGCAAAGAGGCAAGGTGGGTGAGGTCATATCTTTCATGGGGCCATATCAGTAACTAGTGAAGACCTCAGTAATGTCATTGGTGAGGATTTTAATACTCTCTGAGAGTACTAGCCGCACTGGCTTCACTAAGGAATGAAGTCTGCCAATTAAAAAATCTGAGTGCCTCATCAGTGTATGTGGCATCATAAATACACATTATATGCAACTATAGCATTTTGGGGGATTGGAGACTTTTCTGTGGCTCGAAACAATCTGTTCTAGCTCTGATAAAGACGCCCTGGAATATGATGCTGTGGGATACTAAGTGCTGCCTTGCAAAATACTGAGCACCAGCAACTGAGAACTGAGCACCTTAGAAAAGGCACTTAGCATCTTGAGGGATTGAATAGATGCTAAGATAGGATCACATGACCCAACATCTGATCTATTTATCTATCATTTAGGTAATTATATAATTTTATATCTTATGAAATAAACAAACCTACACTGAAATATCTGACACTTCATTTTCCCATTCTGTGCATAAACAAATAAAAATGAAAGGAAACATGATCTTTAGAACATATTATTGACAGTTGAGGAACAACATCTCCCACCTTCCTCAAGGACAAGTGCTTTTACTCCTTCCCTTAACGGTGCAGTGTCATATTCCTACACCAAAGTTCAAAATCTTACCTCAGACCAATTGCTTTTCAATACGCCATATGCTGTGTCTGACTTCAGGGAACGAGAAGTGGTTAAACTAATTGTAAAATGCGAAGGCCAGCTCCTCAGTTTGTGTTACTTGTAGTTCAGTTAAAGTCAATGGAGCTGCCTTTCACACCTGCTGAAGATCTGGCTCCAAAATCATGCCAGTCTTTTAATGAGTTATGTTGAAGGTTAGTATTTGTTCCCACTTGTTTCCTTCCTGGACTCCAGCATCCAGATTCCCAGTTCAGTTACACAATGTAAATGAAAGGGTGATTGGATTTACTGAAAGCAGAATCCAGCCACAGTAGACATTTTCTCCATGTTTCTCTCTAGTTCTGGATCCTAACTGGTGATTTACTTGACTTAAACCCTTGTACTCCGAGTGAAGCATAGGTCAGCTACAAGTCTCTTCCACTTCACTGTGTCTCAAGACAAAACTTATGACTGACTCCAGGAGTACCCCAGTTGTTGTCCTTCAGCCTCAGTAGATCTTCTCCATATTGTGTGAGGTAGTACTTGGTTTTTTATATGCATTCCCTGTTGTTTCCCAGTTTCCACCCAGGTATGCTTATTAGCTCAAACTTAACGTGGTTGTTAACATCAGTCCAACACCGAGGAAATGATGTGCTGCCTGGGTCCTGTCACAGGAGGTGGTTTAGGTTAGCAATGCATTTTGTGTGGCTTGCTGTGTTGACGCATACAGTAAAATGCAGTACGTACCTTGGGGTTCCATGAAGCTCATTAGCAAGATTCTGCTATTACATTCTTCTGTATTGTCTTTGCTTCTCCTTCCTCCCCTTTGTTTGACCTTTCCTTCTCTCTGCCCAATCTATCCCTCCTCTTCCTTCCTTGCTTGACCCCTCTTTCTCTCATGTGCCCTTTGGTTCATTCTACACACCTCCTTCCTGGCTAGGAAGTACCCAGCTGGCCATTCACATTTGGGCTAAAGAGAAGCCACTGGAGCAGGAGATAAGAGCGCAGATTCAGTGACTTTCACCAGCACCAAGGGATGGTGGGGGTGTCAAATTCCTGGTGGCCAACAAAGTGCGGTTCTCTTGTCCACAGATAAACACCTGAAGTGGGTAGGAGCCAGCTGTCTGGCCAGCCATGAGCCTGAAAGGAAGTAACTCAGTCCTACAGCTCAGAAGAGATTAACCTATTGTCTTGCTATGAGGGCAGGGGACTGGACTCAATGATCTCTCGAGGTCCCTTCCAGTTCTAGTGTTCTATGATTCTAACTTTCCAGCAAATGTTTTGTTGTCCAGTATGTAGCTCATTCTACCTGGAGCTCTATAAGAAAGGTGACCATCCATCCCATTTTTCCTGGGACAGTCCATTATTTACGCTGTCCAACAGGCATCCTGACTTTTTAAAGAAAATGGGCAAATTATCCCATATTTTGTGCAGCTCTGTTCCCCGGCACCCAGTGTCTCAGGACAGCAACCTATGTTGTCAGGAAGGCCCACTGCAGGGCAGCTGCCCAGTTCCCTGACACCCTGTGCCTTGGGGAAGCACCCCCATGGTCAGGGAGCTCCTCTCTGGGGAGGCTGCCTTGTGTGTTACCTGGTGCCCTGAGCCTCAGGGCAGTGGATCCTGCTGCAGGGGACCTCCTCCATGGGGAATGGCTGCTCCACTCTCTGCCAGCAAGCTCTGCCACGGGGCATCTGCCTCGGTCCCTGGCGCCCCATACCTAGGGGAGGCAGCTCCTGCTGTGGAAGCTCCTTCACGAGGCCACTGCCCTGTTCTCTGCCCACCCCCTACCCCCCACCACTGGGAGGCTGTGAAGCCCCTATTCTCAGTGCACGCGCGCACACACACACACACACACACACACCAAGAAGTTGCTGAGCCCCCATCTTCTACTCCCCTTCATCAGGAGGCTGTGGAGCCCCCAGCCCCAGTTCCTCACCGTGGGGCAGCAGCCTCCATCACTAAGGAGCCCTGACATGGGAAAGCATCTCCAGAGGCAAGTGTCCTGAATTTGCCATCGGGCAATGTGCTGATCCTATCTACAACAGGCAAGTGGAAACCCTGAGATTTCCTGCTTGGCTGATCATTCTCTCTCCCACCCTTACTTCCCATACTCTCTCCCCACATCCCCACACACACATTTCTCTCTGCCTTCAGGGGAAAAGGCAGCAAGATAATAACTTGGAAGGGAATTGGGAGAATGACAAGGCTTAAGAACTGTGTTCTTTGCAGCCTGGTTGGATGTGGCCCCTTTCCCTATTACTCCTGTAGGCCACTCAGCATCATCTTGATGGTTGCACTCCTTGTGGGTGCCACATCTATGGCCCAGAGCCCTGGGAGTTTGGAGGAATTATATATCTGGCAGTTTAGTGAGGCAGTGTTGTGGATCACGCAAGTCCCTCCAAGGGAATAACTCATGCTTCTCATGGTGCGTTCGAGAAGTCAAAGTTCAAAGCCCAGGATGCTTCCACATTTTTCATGGTTCACCTCCTGGTCATTTATTTTAAAGAAAGACTAAACTCTCCAACTTTGAATGTTCAAAGGGTTTCAGCTATTTTCAAATCACTTCAGCTCAGCACTGCTTGAAGTAAACGTGAACAGGTCAGTTGTTCATTTTAATAAAATTTGACCTGAACGTGGTTGTCCAAAGCTGCAAAAGGGAGTGAGGTCTCTTAGAAAACAGCAGTCCTTTAGGTCTGTATGTATTATAAACAGAAAAAAGAGAAAAAGAAACAAAGAAATGTAATGGATGGTGAATATCACTGTGACATACAAGTCCCAATACAATGATGTGTCTGCTTGGCCCAGATTTTTTAAAAAAGTATTTTAGATATTGAACAAAATTACTAGAATCATAGACCTATTATTTTAGGAACAGTATAAACGATCTGGGTTGCTTTCTAAGTAATAGTAATTATTAATGGATTGGCAGCCTCTAGGAATTTATCCCTGCTTTGTCATCATTAGTTGGTTGCATTCCCCATCAAACCTAAGCTTTATACCACTCTTGCATTGCAAGCTGAAAAGGGTACATCTTGTCATCATCTCACAGGCAGTCTGGTTTGTTAACTGTAGCCTGGTGTTTACAGGAATAGGAAGGAATGTAAAAAAAAGGAAACCACATGAGTTCATCTTCCTTCACAAAAAGACTTCTGCACAGTGAAGGGCTTTTGGTTCCTTTTCTGTGGAAACATCAGGTGTTGGTACTAAGGCTTCCTTTAGGAAAATGTTGAGAAGAAAAAGGCTGAAGTCATTTGGGAAGTCAAGTGTTTGTTTATTGAATAGGAGTGACTGTACTTGTATGAAAGCTACAAAGCCACTCCATAATGATGTTTGTTGGTTTCCCACTGCTTAGTATTTGAAGTGCTCTCATTAATCCCATTGCTAAGTTGTTAGCCTTGGTAAAATTTTGGCAGATACACCTTCATTCAAATGTTGAATGAAGACATACCAGGAACCAAAATCAGTTAAATGCCTCCATTGACTGTTCAGCTTGTACTGGTGTTTTTAAACTGTGTAAACTGAAAAATAAACCTAGGGAGTAATTACTTTGCAGCCTGGAATCTAACAATTAAGCAGTCACCAGTTTGATTATATTTGTTCAACCTCTAGATAAATTCATCTTACAGAACCTCAGAACAATTTGGCACAGTTTCTAGGTTTGCTTCGTGGCTGTCTGTGGCAGACTAATAATCAACCCAATTCACACTAAACAGATGTGGCGCAACACCATTTTTCAAGAACAAAATAATTACATTGTAATATTGAAATCAGAATGCATTATTTTGAGAAACTTGGCGTTAATCTGACTTTGGTGATCTGCTTGAATCCATTGTTCAGTGAGTCCTTGTATCCCAAAGCTTCTACGTTGATTCACTTACATTTTTCAAATGTACTTTTGATGCTTTTGCAATCAGAATGCCTAGAGTGAAGAGTCTCTTTGCCTATAAATCTGTGTAACATTGAGGAATTTCTGAATTGACCAGTTGCTTGTAATACCTTGTATATCCTGTAGCTTATTGTGAAATCCTATTTACTTACAGTGACATTGTTATCCTATTCATTCTGAAATGAAGACTGTTGCAGGCATGGGGCAATGCATGTTGCCACCTGTGCTTTTGTTTTTTGCACATTCTCTCCTTTTTGTATATTAAAATAAATACTTTGGTGGAAAAGAATATTTATTTACACCATGCGACATATGCAGCAAGCAACTGCACCTTCTTCTGTAGGCCAGAGTTCCCCAAATGAATGCAGATATTCTAGATGCTCCAAAATTATGGACCTGTGTGAGGGGTTGCACGTAGGAACCATTGTGGATTTAGAAGGTATCCAAAAGTCAATTGCCCTACAAGAAGCACGCCACATCAATGCAAACTTTCAAATAATTTAGCCCAAGCTTTGTTATTTTTTCCTGGTTTAACAATTGTCAAAACACATTCTAGGAGGACACTGATTTCATTTGAATATTGAAAGTGGTAGGGAATTTATTTTTTAAAAAAGGATGAAAAACACCTGTGGAGTTCTTCCTGTCAACAGATTACTGAAAATAATTTGTGATGCAGATAAGATAAGAAAACATTTAAAACCTAATAGATAATGTATACGCTCCATATTCTAATACATAATATTAGAGTTGTGCTGTTTTATGAGACAGTAAACTTATTTGCAAATGGATAGGCAAATTGTTTATCTCAGCAAGAGATTATTACAGAGAAAAGCAAAATTTCTTCTATTATTGCTATTAGACTGCAAATGAAGACAAAGATCAGAAAGAAATTATTTTTCTGAATATTTGAGAACAATGACAATAGTAACTGAAACTATACTTTGATTATAAAGCATATGTTTATTTTTAAAATCACAACTTTCCTTCCTATTGGTTCTAATATCACTCTAGATAAGTCTGGAAGATTATTTATAATGAATTTTACTTTTTAAAATATATTCTCTTTGTTTAATTTTTGATTTTGTATCAGTTTGGGTAATGAAAGTAGTTTAGTTAGTACATGTGAATCTTAAAGTTGAACTAGCACAATGCTGCAATGTTTGAATTGCAAACACTACAGATGAACATTTATTTACTTTTTAAAAACACTGCTCCATCAGAATTTTAAAAAATATATTCCACGGATGCTAGAGCTGAGCAGACACCCCAATTCACATTCTGTGGGTAATTCAAAGGCAGGTGGAAGAGAGCAATAGTTCTGAATCAAAACAAAAAGCTGAACATTTCTGTTGCAACAAAAATTCTGAAAAAATTCTGTTTGGAGTGGTTGAATATTTTAATTTCAGTAGTGCTACAATTTTTCATTTTCATGAGTGTTTTGCTTCAATAATGTCAATTATTTGAGATATCTATAACATAAAACTAAAAGATTAAATACAACATATAGTATTAAAATTAATTATTGATATTGTCCAAACAAAATGAATTTAAATGATACAGGTGAATCAAAGCATTTTGACATGAGCAAAATAGAAGAAAAAGAGTCAAAATGAACATTTTCCCATTGGCAGTTTAGGCTAAATTGAACATCTTCACCAAACATTTTGTGTCAAACAAAATCACATTTTAAACAGAAAACTGTTCCACTGAAAATTTTTCAACGAGCTCTAACGGAAACTGTATGTAGCTGTACATCTTATTTAGCAGATGGGCCTAGATGCTGGAACTAGGAGTTCTGGAGTTGCTGCTAGACAACATTCCCTTTAATTTCTTCCATCTCTGTGCAGAATAAATTTTGTTATGTTCACCGAGGCATGTGTAGATGTGCACACCAGTAGAAATTCATTCTGTGGCTGTGGGCAGTATGGGCACTGGGCTAATCAGCTGGGCAGCACCTGAATCTCTCATGGTCAGCTGCCCCAGTGCTCAGCTTACAGGGAACACTGCCACGGGGCCAGCTGGCTAGAAGTGGTTTCCATCACATGTACTGTTTACATTTTGGTTCAATGGCTCTCAGAATCCCTAATTAGGGTTCCCAACATGGGTGGTGGGCAGCGATAACCCTGAGCTCCGCCCATTCCCCCAGTGCCCCACTCTCCCCCTCAAACTGGAGCCCCAAGACTCTCTGACTTTCCCTGTCTCCTGCAGCCAAAGCCACAAGATCCCTTGCCCAGACAAGCCTTGAGCACCCTTCCCCAGGCCAGCCAAAGCCTCTCCTTGGCCAGCAAAGTGCTGGGCTAGCCATAGTCAGCTCCGTCCCCTGAGGAACCCCAGCCATCTCTCCAACCTGCCTGGAGGAGACCTGGGCCAGCTGCAGCTGTACCTCCCCATCTCACCCCAGATCCAGATGCTCTGGGGGAAAGTGTCTCTTCAAAGATATTTTTTGCATACCCCATGCAGGTTCCAGGGCAGCTGAGGAGGCAGTACTCGCTACTTCCAAGCACCTCAGTAGTCCCTCTGGACTCCAGAGAGATTACTGATGAACCCAGGAAGCTGAATAGCACGTATCACCTCCTCAGCCGCCCCGGAACCTGCCTGGGGCATAATAAAGTAAAAACTTGGCTGCCAAAAACCCCACAACTAGGGATCCAGTGGCTGCATCAAGGCTGGGGAAAAAAGAGCCTCCCCAGCCCATTCTATCCACTGGCCCTGGTTGCTGATCCTCCAGGATTGTCCTGGAGGTTCCAGAAATTAAAGATTATGGCATGTGAGGAAACCTCCAGAATAGGACCAGCCAAAATTGGCAACGCTACATCCACTGCACCAGTGTACTACCTACAGCAGTGACCCTCACAGTGAGGTGCGTGAGCTGCATGTGTCTCTTTAATGTGTCCCTGTGGCTCTTTGTAGCACATGGTACTAAACACAATACTATGTGATTGAGCTATTAACCAGTCCGGATGCTTTTACTCTCGTACTAACTAGTAGTAGTTGATAAAATAATTATTGGACAGATATTATACTTTGGTTTCTGAGCCAAACGGTCTGAATATCGCCGAGTTAAAGTATTTCTGTTTTAGCAGTCTTGTAGGGAGGCCTGTGCGTTGGGGCATTGAATCAGCAAAGGCTATTCCTATTCTCATGTACATATGAGCATATGCTTATTTTTGACCATAGGCTTCAAGTCCCAATGAAGTTAAACATGTGCTTAAGTGCTTTGCTGAACATGGATGGATGTAAAATTAATGAAGAGCCTCTGTTTGATCCTTGCTGATAACTGGTATTCATATGCGTGGCCACAGTTCATTGCACTGAGGTTTTACAAGAGCTTGTTTTGCAAATTCTAATTTTGGAAGTGAGATATGAGCTGATAGCATCTGTATAATTAGAACCAGGATGGTGTGTGATTGGTATGCTAGCCAGGAACGCAGCATGTCTCAGTGGCCTGTTTCCATGTGAAGGACAATGTTGAAGGTCACCCTTTGCACATGAGGCATTACAGGTATGCTTGGTCCATTCAGAGGTATTTGTGAGGCATGGCACATGACCCAAATAATAGGCATCTGCAGAACTAATTCCATGGCTGAACATCATGCACACTAAATCTGAACAACTCATATCATGAAACCATATTGCCCCTTGAAAGCTGGTCTTGCTAACAGAATTTGGTCCAATAAAAATATTACTTCACCCACTTTGTGTCTCTAATTTCCTGGAGCCCATACAGTTACAGCAATACTGCATGCCATATTTCCTCTTCTGCTATCCAAGTTGGGCATGAAATACACAGGATTTTGTGCCCAGGTTTTAAGAAGCTAGCCCCAAACACTGAATAATGAAGGACTTCTTGCCATCAGCTCTGCAAAAATTCACCAGCTCATTGATGTCTCAGGGTTGCATCCAGCCCTTGGAGGAAGCAGAATGGGAGTCATACCTCTGTTTGTTAGCACTGAATTTGGCTCTTTATGACAAAGGTTTTATGAGAGATTTTAAATAGAAGCAACAGGGCTGACAGTCACTGCAGTCCCTGGGGCAAGGTGGGAGGGGCCCCCAGGAGGGGTGGGGCCAAGGGTGGAAGGGGCAGAGCCTTGGGAAGTCAGCACTTTGTGCCTTCCAAACTGTGGTGCTGGGTCCCCCCTCCAAAACACACACAACCTGGTGGAGCACCACTGCTGCAGCCATTCAAAGAGGCCCGGAGCTCAGCCTGCCACCACTGCTGAAGTAGCAATGATGATGGCTGGAGCACCAAGCTGCTTCAGAATGCTGGGCCTCTGTGCAACTGCAGCTCCTGCCCCACCCCATGCCCCACCAGTGGGCCTGAACAGAAACAGAGCTATGGGATGCTGTGAAGATGTTCCCACTGAACTATGTGAACATAGAATTCAGTTCACAAGACAGCCTGAGTAGAAAAGAATAAGCAGATTGGTAGCAAGCATGTAGATTGGTTATGGGTCCACCTGGCAGTATAATCCAAATGACAATCTCTCGTGAGCAGTCTCGCCTGCACTAGATTCCATTTTAAAAAGTTATTGTTTTCATGCATTTATTTTTATTTTACTTTCACCATGTGCCTTTTGAGCTTTCTGTGCACACCAGTTTCATCCTTTATGCTCAACTGTAGTCTTGCCTCATGAGAGACCTTTTGTAAAATTAGTCTGGAGGCCTAGAGCTCTATCAGATTATGCTACCTCCTTAATACGTAGCAATTGTGTGGCCTGCTCCCAGTGTCTTAAATCCATCAGGCTGATACTGTCAAACAGAGTTACACAGGTAGTACCCTCTGTCAGGACTAACCTTAGGAAGAAATAAATGTCCAACATGTAGTGCGTATGAGAACAGTGTCAGGCTGAGACTGCAGTGAAATCCTCAAATGACAACTGAAGTAATTTGAGCTCAAAAATACGAGCTTTGCCAAGCGTCACCGTTTTCGGTTTCTCTTGATCTTCCCCAGCAGAACATCCCCACTGACTGCAACCTTTGTCTCCAATATTTTCTGAGGAAACCCACTTTGTAAGCATTTGCTCTGTATTACTGAATCATTAAATGGTAATATAATTGTTATTTCCATTTCCCTGGCCCTCACATGTTTTGCTGCCAGTAACCATTCTCAGTTCATTAACTGACTGACCTCGGCATTAACACCCCCTCTGCTGGGGTTGCCTTGGAAACAAAGCTTCCTGTGCGTAATCCAAGATTATCTAGCTCTTTATCCTACATGTGACCCTTAATTACTTGCTAAATTAGAATGGTTTTTTTGAAAATCACAAGAGGAGGTTAATATGTTCTTCCAGAGCTGGTCAAGCTAAGATGACACTAAATTCACAGGGAATTCAAATTACATGATCCCTGAAGGCGTCTCTTTCAGAAGAAAGGAGAACTCTCCCAATGGGAGGCAGTGTGCCATGATAATACTTCTGTCACTCACTTTCCTAGTCCTGCTTCCCTTGCTACAGCTTAATTTGGCCTGTGCAATTTGCTAAGTAAATATCAGGTAGATTAATTATGGTGTGAGATCCAGTATCCATTTGTCTTCTATAATTAACATTGTAATTGAAATTAAGCAACATACTTAATTTTGGATTTCTGGCCTAGACAGTGCAAGTGAGTGGGACCAGCAAGGGTTGCTGCCTGGAAATTAGGAAAAGTCTATTTACAGTCTGATAAATGTTCTTTTCCTGTCTAAAATTTTAGTGGATTTTGAGATCCTCTTGAGACACAGCTATAGGGGGAAATTCCTAGCTTTCATTTATTACTGGACATCATCTATTGGGAGGGGGTTGTGAGAGAGTGTTGCTTAGGAGTTCTGACAATCCAACACCTTCCTCCCACCCATATGCAGGGATGCTGAACCAATTTGTATACTGCGGGTGCTGAGAACCACAAAACCATACTATAAACACTGTGTACAATGGAAACCACTTCAAGCCAGGGGACGCAGCAACACAGGTAGCAGCCTTAGTTTGAGTATCTATGCCCATATGCTAAATTAGGTTAATCAGAAAAAGGTCAGTTCAAGCGTGCTTAAGAAGCATCCACAGTTGTGTCAAAGCATGGTCGTTACTAAGGTGGTCTAGCATGATTTGACTCACTGATGTGGATAGGGCTTTTTGTTTGTATGGCAACTGTGTTATAAAGTTTTGCTATAGGTTACCTTAGAGGAGAGGGAATGGCATGGATTGGACTACATGTTTCTCATGGGGAAAAACAAAACAAAACTGTACACACTCATCAGGCAACCTGTGCTACAACCAAGATTGCAACATCGAGAAAAGATGGTCTTGTAGATAACATCCTGGCTTAGGTCTCATCACAGACCTACTTCAACCGCAGGCTGCTAGAGTGACCTGGGAAAACCACTTACTTTTTGCCTTGCTCCCCTATGTGTAAAATGGGGTCATACTACATCTTTATCTCAGAGAGTAGGTGCAAAGGACTTGTTTATCCTATTTGGACACCAACTTTAGTCATCTGACAAGTGATAGCAGATGTCCAGCTTTTTCTGGGTCTACCGCCCAGTGGAGTTGAAATTAGTGGCATGGTATCTGGGTATATTCTGTAACTTCTTATATTTACGCATAAACATTAATTCTGGAACTGTGATGGTCAAACTGCATAGACCACAATCCCTTCTTTCAGGAATCTCAGCCTAACACCAGTGCCCAGTTCCCAATGAGCAACCCTGCTTCAAGGATTTACTGCAATCAGAGACTATAGTCATCGGCAGATTGCTTCTTCCAGATGACCACTATCTCTGTGCAGATCTTTCCATAACAAAAGCTAACAGTGCAGCATTTCTCCCTGTGGTGGGACGCACTTACCTCTCACTAATCCTGCAGAGTTGTCTTCATCGTATGGGCCATAGAGGCCATGATAGGTGTGCTCTGGCTGCAAACTAGATATAAAAGGAAGCAACTAGGCTCTACTGGAGGTGACTGAGGAGGAAGGACACGCGTTGTAGGCACTAGCCCAGGAGCTGCTGAAGCCCCATGCCACTAAAGCCAGAGATGCCAAGACCCAGGCAAATGCCCAAGCATCTGCAGGTGCTCAAGGAGGGTTGTAGGTGCTAGGAGCTGCACAGGCTGAGGAACCCAGAGACACTAGAGATGCTTATACCAGAGCACTAGAGACAGGGTAGGAAGTAGCTTAGGGGAATTAGCCATTGTGTTGGGTGGAGTCAGTGGGTTTTTGGCTAGATCCCTGCTGACTCAGTAGTGAACACATTTGCCACTCCTAGGGCTATTGCAGGCACCCAGTGAAGCAGCGTTGGTGTGAGTCCCCACACCCCAGCCGCCACACATCCTTACATTTCAGCTTACTTCCCAAAATGGTCAGTCACTACATCACACAGTTGTGCAGACAAGAGCAGCCATATTGACTGGCCATTAAGCTACACAGCCCTGAGGAAGAGGCAAGCTACATTGACTTTGGCCCCAGCCACACTATCCTGAAAAAGGGATGATTGACCTGACTCTGCTGTGGGGCTATAACAACCCTTACCCCACCCCACAAGGGAACAGGCCTCAAGACCAAACATTAGGTCACACTCTAAACACTTTGAAGATTACATATGACAGTACCTCCTGGTGACACCTGCCATAGCATAATGTTTATGTGTACTACTGCCTCTACGGCAGAGGTGCGCCACCTGGGACCACACAGCACCTGCAGTTTCTTGTTGCAACCTATCAAAATGAATGGGGTACAGTAAGAAACTTCGGGAAACCTCCGAGCTGCATTGCTGACAACAGATTCCGCAACAACACAGAGTGCTGGCCTACCTTATCCCCTGAGACTACTCCATATGTCATTATATCAGAGCAATGGAGAAGGCCAGAGGTAAAGCTGACATTCTGTCAAAAGCTACAACAAAGATAGAAAAAGTTCTGTCAGGACTCCTCTGTTTTTAAGAGCTCTGCCCCCTCTTGCCAATAGTCAGACAGCCTGAATGCCAAAGACAAAGCCAACATTTATCATCTTTTAGTCCATGCCACATTGTCCAACCAGCTCTGAAGCAGTAGCCACTGTAGTCTAGCATCACCATATATCTAACTATAGTGGTACCTGCTATAGTGAGTTAGCCACATTATTCTGAAAATATATTGCTTGTTCAATCCAACTAGCCACACTCAACTGGCTAAACAGCCACACGTGGCAATTGGCTAGCGTGTTGTACACCATGACATAGGCTTCCAAAAAGTTCAGGTTTCCCTGCAGAGTTAACAGAGGTGGTAGCAGACAGCCCTAGTCTCATTGTTTTGAGAGACTTCAGCACTCGTGTGGCATTGTTCCAGTGCTCTGCTAGAGGCCTCATGTGTAGATTAACAACCATGAAGTTCTCTGAGGCAGTCACAGGCTCTATCCCCACCATGGATAAACTAGACAAATTCATGGAAGATAGGGCCATCAATGGCTATTAGCCAGATGGGCAGGGGTGATGTCCCTAGCCTATGTCTGAGTAGTAACAGGTAATTTAGATCCCATCAGTTGAGATATATCCCTAGTATTTGGCATAATGGATGGTTCGAATAGGAGAGGCATACCCCACAGAGAATGGGTAGATGATATAGTAGGTTGGTGTGGAGCTAGTCAACAGAAACTAAGCCACTCCGCACAGGCCAGGGAAAGATGGAAGGAAATAGTGAGAGAGGCATCAGACGCCAACGGGCGCTGAGCCCACGGTTATTGATGATGATGTTGATGTATATATAGTTGGGATTGTGCTTTCCAAAGTGCATTACTTTGCATTCATCAGCATTAAATTCCATCTGCCATTTTCTTGCCTTGGTTTTATGTGACCATTTTGTAGCTTTTTGCAGTCTGTCTGGAACGTACTTATCTTGAGTTATTTTCTATCATCCAGATGGTAGCCACCACATTTTGTGGTCTACAGTTCTAAGCACATTCTCAGTGCCATCAAGTCAGCTAGAGCTCAGTGAAAATATATTAAAGTTCTCTGGTTGAGATGCACCATGGTGTTCTACTTTAGTTATCTAGACCAAGTTAGAGAATAGTTTTGTTTTGTTTTTTTTCCACAGAAAGCTTTGAAAAAAGATGAGCTTTTATGTTAAAAAAAAAAAAAAAGTTAAACAAAAAGTTTCCTTGGAATTTTTTACAGCCATTTGCCATCCAAAATGCTGTTTCAATGGAATTTTGATGACCTCTTCAGGTCCCTCTCAGTGCTACAATTCTCTGATTTTACAGCTGTTTACGCTGCAGTCCAAAACTGCATGGTGATGGAGGGGCTGAGAGTTAAACAGTGCAAGCACCAATATGACTGGTATTCTAGCCTTACAGGGTCCCAGAGCCCAAGTGTCTATATTGCAGTTTTATAGTCCTGCAGCTCAAACCCCATGAGCCCAAGTCAGCTGACATGGGCCAGTCACGGTATTGCAGTGTACATAAACCCAGAGTGGCAATCTTGGAACAGTAGAAGAAATAAGGCTGTAATACAGAGCAACACCCAATATTTAAAAAGGGCGAGACATGGTTCTGTGAGTGAAGTTGTATGTTGGTTCAGTCACAGGTTTAAAACAAAATAAATAGACTGACGTTTTTTGGTAAAATTGGCTGCACCTGGAAGTCACTGTAAGGAGAAAAAGACAGAATCCTCAACTGAGCAAAAACCCCTGCTCTACTCTCAACTTGCATCCCCCCGACCCACCACCCACCACGCCCCATAATAACCAGCCAACATTTAAAAGCCAGTGCCAAGAAAGACGTGAAAACAGGGCTACTCCTCTTCCCGCTGGGCTAGAAATATTGCTGCCATTTCAAAATGAAATGGCGCACGGTACAGGCCCCGGTGTCCATGTGCTGCCTTATCACTTTAAAGTGAAGGGGTGCTTCCAGCAAGAAGGTGGGTATGGCATATTGTGGGTATGGCAGCCTGCAGAACCTTGTGGTCATGTGCCTTTAGAGACAGAAGGGAAAGAGTGACACTGTCTGCAACCTACTGTCCCTTCCTTCTCTCCCTCAAGCCACTCCTCTCTCCATGGGCAGCTCTTCCCCCTCCCATGGAATTTCTCCACTTCACCTATATACGACACCCCTTCTAGCTCCCCTCCCCTTCCAGTTTCCCTCACCTCCTCTTTCGCTCTCTCTCCTTTGTCCTTCTGGCTGGGTCTAGATTGCCGAGAACTGTCAGCAGAAGATATGCAAATTGAACAACGCATTTGCGTATCTTTTGCCAACCGTTCTGTCGGAGAGGCTTTTCCGACATTTGGCCCATCCACATGGGGACAAAGGAAAGAAACCCCCCTCTGCTGAGATCTCCCGTCTTTCTCACAGAACAAGGTGTACAGGGATGTCGCCAAGTTGCTCCCAACTGGCAGATCGCTTCCGAGACACTAAGCTGACAGAATGCAGCGCTTTTGTTGACAGCTGTATCCCACTCACCACATAGACGAATGCCACTGTCAACAGAGTCGACAAAATGCCAGTGTGGACGTTCCAGCTGGCCTTTGTTGACAGAAAAGCCTCCTGGGGCACTGCACAGGTGCCCCAGCAGACACCCAGTCCACAGCAAGCAGTGCTCTATGGTTCCTGCCTCCAGCTGTTCTTTAAGCAGCAGAGAGCCTGGGGAACCCCACTAGAGGAAGCTGAGCGCGTGTGAGCAGCAGCATGCTGCGTGGATCTCCACCACCACCCACCATCAGTGATGGCCAAATGCCAGGCACCCCGAGAACCCCCTGGGCCCTTGAGGGAGAAGACTGAGAGGTCCCAGGGTCCACTCATGGAGCGGGGCCAAGGTCCAGGCCCTTTCGGCCCCGTTGGGAGAGAAATATACAGCAGGATGGCCACCATCCTGGCCAAACAGGGCCACTACCACCGCAGCATGGAGCAGGTCTGGGCCAAAGTAAAGGAGCTTTGCCAGGGCTACGTCTGTGCCTGGAATGCTGCCTGACATTCCGGGGCTGGACCATCCACTTGCCCCTATTATCGGGAGCTCCACAGCACGAGGAGTGGGAGGAGGTAGCCCAAGCACAAGCTACAGCAGAGCCCGACTTCGAGGCCAGGCCACCTCCCAGGCATCCTTGGAGCTGGGTGAAGGTCCCCTAGGTGAGTACAGTAAAGTCCCCACATTTGCAAACTTAAGGTTCGCAAATTCAGTTATTTGTGAGCAGCTGCTTGAGGTTGCTGCTTCCCGGGGTTCTGGTGGGGAGCGCTAGCAGCTGCCACTTCCCGGGGTTCCGGTGGGGAGTGCCAGCAGCTGCTACTTCCCGGGATTCTGGTGGGGAGCGCCAGCAGCTGCCGCTTCCCAGGGTTCCGATGGGGAGCGCCAGCAGCTGCCATTTCCCTGGGTTCTGGTGGGGAGCGCCAGCAGCCATGGCTTCCCTATGGCTCTGAGCCCCGTGTATTCATGAAAATCAACATTTGCGAGGGTTCTGAACACGGAACGCTGACGAATGGTGAGACCCTACTGTACTCTGTGCATTACCCATCGCAGGGCATGGGTGGGTGGGCTCAGACGGGGCATGCTGTGAGTGTCGCTTGGCTGGCTCGGGCAGGACTTTGCACTGTGGTCCCAACACATGGAACCAAATGCAGTGTGAGTATGCAACACCCAGACCCAGCAGACAGCCTCCAGGCCTGAGTGGCATCCTGCTGCCAGCCTCATGGAAGGCTGGATGAGCCCCAGGCCCTCCCAACACCTTCCACAGTTGGAAGCAGGCTAGCCACAAGGGCGCTGGCCTGAGGAGTGTGGCACCTGGCACATGGCATGCCCGCAGGCGTGAGGCAGCACCTGCTCCCATGGGCAGTGCTGCAACTACAGGTGTGTGTGTGGCCCTGGGGAAGGCGAGGCTGCTGCTGGCTCACCTGCTACCCATGAGGCTGGACACCCACCTTGCTCCCTAGCCCATTGCCCGGGGCTGGGGCCACAGCAGCCAGTATGGTCCCGGAGGCACCGTGGATCCCCCATGCAGGCCACACATGGCTCTGCTCCCAGGACATCCCTGTCCCTTGACCCCAGGGGTATTGGTTGATGCTCCCTGTGAGGCATCCACGATCACCGCCCGCTCCAGTGGGTGATGGCCATGGCCACTTCCCGTGCCCCCCAGGCCGCCTCTGCCCCCAAAACCCCTCCTGTTCCCATTGCCCACCTAGAACCCATTCCAGGCCCTCCCTGCCTGTACCTCCCACAGTCACGGCTCCAGCCTCAACTTAGATATAGCCTCTCTCTACTAAGATGCTGGTTTAGTCAGCCAAGACTGTATTCTGCAACACTGCAGAGTCAGGCTGTGATCTGAAAGAGGCAACTAAAAGAAATGCCATAAGTGGCTCACACTAGGTCTCAGACTGCCTGATAAGACTGTGTGCTGGGCCTGTGTTTGTCTCTGGTTACCAGACATCCAATTTTCACTGGTGCTGACGAGGCCACACTGGAGGTAGGTGAAGTTGCTGCTTGGAAAGACTAGCTCCCCAGCTTACCTCTTCTGCCTGTGGCCCTGCCCATACTCCACCTCTGCTCTGTCCCAGGTCCTGCCCCCACTCTGCCCAGGCTCCACCTCTTGCCTTGCTCGTCTCCTTCCAGACAAATCCCTGAATGCAAATGAAGCAAAGAAGCCACTCTCCTGCAATTTCTTTCTAAAGAAAATTGAGTATATTTTCCACTGCATGGTAGATGGTATTTGTGGAGACTGAACATGCAGAAAGTACCTAATTAAAAGCACTAAACTTGGGAATAACATGTCAGTTACAGGGTTTTTTTTTATAGACCCTTAAGTTTTTAAGATGACAAAGGATTTTATATCTTACTAACGTACTGATTGTTCCCAGAGCCTGAGCCTCAGCCTCCTCCTGCACTCTGAACCCCTCAGCCCTGTCCTTGAGCCCCATCCTGCACTTCAAACTCGTCATCCCTAGTCCCACTCTAGAGTCTGCAACCCCTGTTGCAGCCTTCACCCCACCCCCCCACACCACAACCCCCTGCCTCTGTCCAGAGCCCCCTCCCTCACCACAAATCCCTCAGGCCTGGACCCACCCCAGAAACTGTTCCAGCTAGGGACCTCACCCCCTCTTGCACACACACCCTGCCCCAGCCTGGAGAAAAGGAGCAAGGGTGGGGGGTGATCAAGGGACAGAGGGAGGAGGGATGGCGTGTGGGGATAGGGCCTTGGAGAATGGACACAGCAGGGCCTCAGAGAGGAGATGGGACAAGAGCATTTGGTTTTCTCCAGTCAGAAAGTTGGCAATCCTATGTTTGTCCAGCTGTGTGGTTATAAATAAGAGTCAGCCAGGGAGCTGGTACAGTTTGCTTATTGGGGATGCTGAGAGCTATTGAACCAGATGGTAAAGCTTATTTATAATGGAAACCACTTTGAGTCAGGTGGTGCTGCTGCACACCTCGTTCCAGCATCTATGGCGTCAATATGCAAGATAGGAGCTGCATTTTTTTATCTTTGCTGTTCTTTGCTCCTTTTATGTTTGGGTAGTTATGGCTTTTAGCTTGACTTTACCAATAGCACCAGCCCATCTCACAAGAACAGCCATACTGGGTCAGACCAAAGGGCCATTTAGCCCAGTAGCCTTCTGACAGTGGCCAATGCCAAGTGTCCCAGAGGAATGAACAGAGCAGGTAATCATCAAAGCTGTGTCTAAACTTGCATTCCTCTTTTGAAATAGGAGTGCAAATGAAGGAAATTGCAAATACAGATGAGGCACAGATTTACATATATTGTGCCTCATTTGCATAATCTTTTTCCAAACAGCTTCTTTCAAAAGAAAGAAAGCAGTGTAGATGGGGCTCTTTCTAAAGTAAACCCCATCTTCAAAAGAACCTTTCTTCTTATTTTGTTTCAGGAAGAAGGGTGCTTCTGAAGATGGAGTTTATTTTCAAAAGAGCTGCATCTACACTGCCTTCTTTCTTTTCAAAGAAGCTCTTTCCAAAGAATATGAAAATGAGATGCCACATATGTAAATCACTATCTCATTTGCATTTTCGAGTTCCCTCATTTCCATGTCTCTTTTGAAAGAGGAATGCAAATGAAGACACGGCTTAAGTGATCCATTTCCCGCTTTTGAGAAACAGAGGCTGGGGCACCATTCCTACGCCGCCCGGTTAAAAGCCATTGCTGGGCCTAACCGCCATGAATTTATCTAGCTCTTTTTTTGACTCCTGTTAACGTCCGGGTCTTCCCACCATCCTCTGGCAAGGAGTTCTGCAGGTTGGCTGTGCATTGTGTGAAGAAATACCTCCTTTTGTCTGCTACCTATTTGTTTAATTTGGCGAGCCCCCTAGTTCTTGTGTTGTGGGAGCTAGTAAATTGCTTTTTCTGATTTACTTCCTCCACATTAGCCATGATTTTATAGACCTCTACCATGTCCCTCCGTCTCCCCTTTTCTAAAGTGAAAGTCCCAGTCTTTTTAATCTCAACTTACTCTCCCCCTCCAGAAAAGGACACTTATTGCCCTCTTTAAAGATACCACTTACAAGGCTGGCAAAGGCCGGGGTGGGTCAGTGGGTTCCCACACAGCCCTCTACAGCCACAGGACGGGGGCCAGCACAAAGCAAGCCTCACTGACCGCCCCAGTGATTCCCAAAGCCCGACAGGTTTCCCCGTCTTCTCTGAATCGCTAATGAAACCCTGACAGGCTTTCCCAGGGGGTGTTTGCCACGGAGCTGAGTAAGGAACCCAGTCCCCCTCGCCCGGCATTGTTGATCACTGTGTGAGATGCTGGACAGCTCACTGCACGTAACACAACAGGGCCCCCCCCACCGCCGCTTCTGTGACTCCGCCCCTCCCGAGGATCCCGCCCCCTCGCTTTCTGACAGGCCGCTCCTCTCTGTCCCCGGCAGTGCGGGGGAGGAGGTGGGGAGGGAACACGGAGCGCGAGAAAAGCCCCGCGGAGACGGGAGCGAGTGGCACAAAGGAACGGCAGAAGAGCGGTGGGGGGCGGGGGCGGGGTTATAGACGGAGAGGCCCCGCCCCCGCGCCGTCTATAACCCCGCCCCCGCGCCGCGCTGATATGGAGCCACGCGATGTTCGGCCTTTGGCCGAGCGGCTGTCTCCGCCTCCTGCCTCCGCAGCCAATCAGGCAGCGCCCTGTTGGCCGTGCGTGGCTCCCCGTGGCAGAGCCCAAGATGGCGGTGTCCATGCAGTGGGGCTGCCTGGCCGGCGGGAACGTGCTGTGGGCCGCGTTGTTTTGCCTGGGTTGGCGCCTGTTTCCCCCCGCGGGGGCCAGCAGCCTGGGGGCAGTGAGCGGGGCTGTCGCCCAGCCGCACCGTCGCTTCGAGTACAAGTACAGCTTCAAGGGGCCGCACCTGGTGCAGGCGGACGGGTCGGTGCCGTTCTGGGTCCACACGGGCAGTAAGTACCTGCTGGGGGGAGGGGTGACGGACGCCAGGCCCCTTCCCGGGCCGGCTCCCTCCGCTGGGGCGCCTCTGTCTCATTAGTTCCGTCCTCCTCAGTTCCACTCCCTCCGGCTGGGGGAGGGGTACCTGGCTCCCTGGCACCCCCTAGTACTGGTTCCTGTGGCCCTGGGAGGCACCCAGCTCCCTTGGCGTAGCCCCTGTTGGGGGAGGGGGATACCTGGGTCTATCTGGGTCTATGTGCATGATTCTTTTGATTGGCCCCGTGAGTGTGGAGCTAACACACGGGAACACACCAGGACCTTTGTGCTCTACAGTCAAGAATTATTCACCACCTGAAAGGCTCCTTGCTTTCAACAACAGGTGCAGCACCTGGGGAGGTTTGTATAATAAGCCCTTCAAATGATATTAGCCCCCCCAATCCAGTGCTATGACTGGTAGCACAGTTGGTTTTGGGGGTCCCCCTGAAAGTGGATGAGGAATACAGGGTGACTATTTAACAAATAGTTTCGCATCACTGTGTTGGCACTCCAGATCTATGTCACCAGAACTGGGTTGGTAGTGTAGTTGTACCCCTGTTAGTCTCTGGATATTAGCAAGGCAATATGGTTGAGGTAATTGTGGGTTTTTTTGCCTAACTTGATGAAAGACAAGCTTTCAGGTGATAAGTGGATCTTTGGATATGGGGAAAGTACTCAGAGAATCACATTTAAATGTTTGGTGGAACAGACTGTTTACTGTACAATAGATCCTTCAACCTATGTGGGAGTTGCATTCTTGCAACCTCTGCATAAGTCAAATTTCCTGTGTAACTGGAGGGATCCAGGAAACTGACCAGGGCACCAACCAGTGGAGGTAGCAGCCTGGCTTGTAGGCCAGGGAAACTCGCCAGTGCTGGTGCTGTCATCAGTTTTGCCACTCCTGTTAGGGGCAGCACCTGAGAGCCTCACTCTCGGCTGCTGCCCTTGATGGGAGCGGGAAACCTCTCCTGTCAGTGGTGGCAGCCCTGTTGCTTGGTTGTACATATCTGGTTGGTGCACTCCATGCCATTAACACATTTTGAAGGAGCTTAAATTCATAACTGTACTATGATGATTGCAATATATTTCCCAGATCTGAAGAAAAGCTCTGGTGGCTCAGAACTTTCTTTCACCAGAAGAAGTTGGGCCAGTAAAACCTGTTACCTCACCTGTCTCCTTGCTCTGGTAAATAAGGTAGTGTTTGTGGCAGGGAGGAATGTCAAGTTGCGCTAAAACAATGGGAGAGAGACTGCCACACATGAAGTCAAATCATTAGGACTAGTTCAGTGACAATATAGTATCTGGCCGGTATGGCAATAAACAAATTAGGCCCTCAATACACAAGTTCAAGATAGTAGCTGGTGACTTCAACTGTCCTGTCATTGGCACATGCTTTCCTCACCTGTACTGTGTAAAAGAAACTTGGTGCTGTTGGATTATCTCTACATTGTCTCCAAATAGCGTATTGGTAATGAATTAAGCCTCACAGTGCACCTTTTAGGGTGCCTCTACAGTTGCATTCCTCTTTCAAAAGAGGTATGCAAATGAGGTGTACATTTGCATATTTGTATCATTTGCGTATGCTATTTTGAAAGAAGAAAGCCAGTGTAGATGGTGCTCTTTTGAAATGAAACCCATCTTCGAAAGAATCCTTCTTCCCTTTATTTAATGGGAAGAAGGATTCTTTTGAAGGTGTGGTTTACTTTCGAAAGAACTGTCTACGCTGGCTTTCTTCTTTCGAAAGAAGCTCTTTTGAAATCAGAATATGCAAATGAGGTGATGTGTGTGCAAACTTGTACCTCATTTGCATACCTCTTTTGAAAGAGGGATGCAAGTGTAGACACACCCATAGACAGGCAAGTAGAATCTTTCATAACAACTGTGACCTAGAGAAGTCAAAGCCAAAACTGCATAGCTATAATTAGACTACCAAAATAAGCAGATTGACTCTTAAAAGGTGTGGTGAAAACAAAGCTACCTGTTCAGGTTCTTCAGCCATTTATTTGGAAGTGATTTGCTCAAGGTTATGCAGTCAGTCAGTGCCAAGCCTGATAATCAAACTAAGAATAAATAAGTACTTGATAAAACTCATATTTCCTGTATTTGTCACACAAGGTAAAACATATATATTTAACTCTAGCTGCAGATCAGGAGTGAGAGTTTTGAGTTGGTTTTGGTCTCTTGTATGGATTTGAACAAGTCACTTAACGTCTCTTCTGATAGTTGTAAAATCAGGACAACATTAATGCGAGGGCAATGTTAAGAGGTCTTGTTTACATTCAAAATACTCTGCAATTTTTTTTAATGGGCAGTGCTACCTGAACATAATGAATATTGAAATAGTAAAGATATGACTTTCATATGGGTTAAAAATAAATGAAATTGTTGCTTGCTTATTAAAATCCATGCACTTCCTTCCAAATTACTGTGCTTCAGTCTGCACTTTTTATTTTGTTTTTTAGTATAATTACTTCATTGTCAAACAGGCTTACCTATTACATGATATGAAGCCCTTTCCAGCTTAATATTATCACAAAAATGCTCTTTGTACTAACTGTTCTCGGCTTGGTACCAAAGCACTTGAAATGAGTGGCAGGTGCTTTACGTAAGTATGGCAGACCAGAGATCCATCTAGCCGGGTCAGACGAATGATCCACTTAGACCAGAATCTTGTCTCTGACGTTAGCTGATACCAGATGCTTCAGAAGGAATGAATGGATCAGGACATTTTCAAATGATCTGTCCTGTTACATAGCTCCAGCTTTTGGTAGTTGGAGGTTCACAGGCATCCAGAGCATGTAATTGTGTCCTTGATTATCTTGGCTAATAGCTGTTCATTCACCTATCTTCCCTTGAACTTATTTACTTCTTTTGTGAACTCAGTTCTACGTTTGACTTTCACAACATCCTGTGGTAACAAGTTCGACAGGTTGTCTGTGCTTGTCTGATGATCTGTTTCATTTTGTTTTGTTTTAAATCTGCTCCCTATTCATTTCATCAGATGACCACCTGTTTTTGTATTGTGTGTGTGTGTGGGGAGGGGGGGGAAATGACACTTCCTTACTGATTTTCTTCATATCTTTCATGATTTTATATACTTTGTTCCCTAAGTAGTCTCTTCTAAACTAAAAATTCCTAGTCTTAATCTCTTTGCATGGAAACTGTTCCATCTCTCTGTCATTTTCATTGTCCTTTTCTACATCTTTCCAATTCTAATATTTCTTTTTTTAAACAATGCAATCTGAATAGTAGGTAGTTTCAGTGTCTGGGTGTACTGGGGATTTCTACAATGGTGTTAGAATATTTTGTTTTGCTATTTACCATTTTCCTAATAGTTCCTAACATTGTTAGCTTTTTTGATTGCTGCTGCTTATTGATTCAGTGTTTTTCATTGTGCTGTCCAGGATGCCTCAAATCTTTCTCATGCAGTGACATCTAATTGTAGCTCCTATTATTTCATCTGTATAGCTGGGATTATATTTTCCAATATGCATTACTTTACACTTATCAACATTGAACTTCTTTTGTAGTTTTGTTGCCCAGTCTCCCAGCTTTGTGAGATCCCTTTGTAACTTTTCACAGTCAGCTTTGGAAATTATCCATCTTGAGTGATTTTATAGCTTCTCCAAACTTCGCCACGTTACTATTAATGCCTTTTTTTTAGATCACTTATGAATATGTTGAACATAACTGGTGCCAGTGGAAATCATCAGGAGACTGACATTACCCACACTCCAGTCTGAAAACTGACCATTTATTTCTACCTTTTGTTTTCTGCCTTTTTGCCAGTTACTGATCAGTGAGAGGGCTGTATTTCATGACTCTTTACTTTGATGCAGGGCCTTGTCGAAGGCATTCAGAAAGTTGAGGTACCCTGTACCCACTGGATCACCCTTGCCACAAGCTGATGTATGTCCTCAAAAATTCTAATAAATTGGAATAATTTTGCTTCCAAAAACCATATTGACTCTTTGACAAATTGTGTTCATTTCTGTGTCTGATAATTCTGTGGTTTTCAACCAGCTTGACTGGTACTCAGGTCAGGCTTTTTGACTGGCAATTGCCAGGATTGCCTCTGGAGCCAGCTATTCATTGCGTACTCTCTAGCCATCTGGTACAGTGTCAGAGTAAGAAGTTAGCTTACATATCTTTAGTAGTTCTGCAATTTCACTTTGAGTTGATTCAGAACTTGGGTAAATATTATTTGGCCTGGTGAGTTGTTGTTTTTACTTGCTGTTGTGAAAACCTCCTTCGTGGACACTTAGTCATTAACAGTTCCTCAGAGTTGTAACCTAAAAAGAGTGATTTGAGTGTGGGAATCTTATCCATATTCTGTGGTGTGCAGGCTGATGAAAAGTCTTAAATGGAACTTCGTCACAATAGCTTTGTCTTTGCTGAATGTTTCTTTAGCATCTCAATTTGCCTAATGACCACACTGTCTGCTTGACAGGTGTCCTGCTTCAGGCTTACTTAAAGGTTTATTTCCTGTTAGTTTTTGTGTTCTTAGATGATGGCTCTTCAGATTCTTTCTTGGCTTGCCTTATAATGCTTGGTTTGGCA
Source organism: Carettochelys insculpta (assembly GCF_033958435.1). Lineage (NCBI taxonomy): Eukaryota > Metazoa > Chordata > Testudines > Carettochelyidae > Carettochelys > Carettochelys insculpta. The sequence goes on from NC_134141.1 coordinate 108,248,112, forward strand.
TAGTTTAGCCTTTGTGGGTTTTTTTTTCTCAGTAGGGTTTTCACTCCTCCATTTTTTTTTAAAAGATATCCTGTGTTTTTTTTGTGTTTTTTTTAAACTGTTTATTTGGTTGTCTAGCCACATTGGCATCTTTTTTTGGTCTTCTTACCGTTTGTTAGGTTTGTTGTATAGTAGGATCTTGTTAAAGCTGATTGGGACCAGGGCCAGACCCTATAATCTGGAGAATGCTAGAGAGACAGTGGTGGAGCCTCACAACCTGCCGTAGGTGTGATTGCTTGCTTCTGGACCTGAATGTGCTGGTTATTTGATTAATATGGAGAGACGAATAGTGGAGTATCAGATAAATGAAATTTTGCTGTGTAGGTTTATTTTGAGTCTCAATTGTTATTAAATAGACTCCATGCAGTTTGCAGGCATTTCATATTTGTTAGTATTTTCTTTCAATTTGTTTAACTAGCTTCCTCATTTTTGTGTAACTCACGTTTTTGCAGTTAAATTCTGTTGTCACTTTTCCCCTTGCAAGGATATTACATTAAATTATGCTGTGGTTACTATTACTGAGTGGTTCCATTATAGTCACCTCCTGGACCAGATCCTGCATTTCACTTGAGACTAACTCATGTCTACAGTAGAATTTTTGTCAGCAAGACTTTTGTCACTTGGAACACTCTCTTGATCAACTTAAGTTTTGCCGGCGTAAGCACTTGTACGTACAGTGCTGTACCAACAGAAAATGCTTTTCTGCCAACATAGGTACTGCCTTTGCTTGAGCTGATTTTATTATGATGCAGGGAGACATGGCCTTAATCAAAAATTGCCTTTCCCCTTGTGCTTTCTAGGACAGGCTTGCTCCAAGAAGCAGTAGCTGAACATGTCTATAAACTTTATCTCTGCATCCCTTCCAGCTGGAAATCAAATTTAGTGGTGTGAAAAATCTGCTTTAAGCAAACAGAAGCTTTGTCTTGGAATTAGATTTATTGTACACAGTTTAGTTAATATCTACATCATTTGCAGTGATGGTTTTAAAAGACAACTGCATTTTCAGGAGGAAGAATGCTGCTCCAACCATGAGTATGTTACTATAAAATGTACAGGCATTTACTGCCTATACAGGATTATTTTTAGTTATCACATAGAAAATGTAGTGAATTTCTGTAACGGAGCTAAATATGGGCTATCTAGTTAATTCATAGGAATGTTTGTTTATTGCAAGCATCTGCATGGTTTACTCCACTTAACAGATGGTGACGGGAGCATGTCTTTATTAAATTTTATAAAGGGCACTCAGATTATCTGTTAAGATGGCCCACTCTTTCCTTTGAAATTACAAAGAAAAACTATTTAAACTACCAGTATTACTCTAGGATCAGAAATTTCCAACTGAGATCACGTCCCCACTGTGTGAAATACTGGTGGACGTAGCAAGAGTCTCTGCTCCAAAGAGATTGCACTGTGAATAAGCAAGACAACCCAAAGGTCTTTTTCCCCAAAAGGCTTATCCATGTTTTACAGAAAAAAATAGACTCACCCAGGGCCTCACAGGAAGTCTATAATGGAAAACTGAATTTTGATCTCCTGAATTGAAGTCCAATTCCTTAACCATTAGACAAACCTTCCCCACAAGTTATCCATTGCTATCTCACATGAACTTTGAATAAGGAGATTTCTTTCATAATTCAAAATTTTGTAAATAGATAATAAACAATACTACTTTAATTTCCCCTTAACTGTTCAAATGTTAGGTTCTTAAAAATGTAATCCAAAAACATTTTGGCTTTTCAGTTAGAGAGACCATCTATCTGCAACATTATAGAGCAAGGTATACTTAGCAAATCCAGTATTTGCTTTATAATTGCTGGATATGCTCTTCATGTTCCTTCATATGTTTGTTGCATTTGTTTTTTCTTTTCCTCTTTTTCAGATGCCATACCTAGTGCAGATCAGATTCGAATAACTCCATCTTTAAAAAGCCAGAGAGGATCCGTGTGGACAAAAAACAAGTCTATATTTCAATATTGGGAGGTTGAGGTGACATTTCGAGTGACAGGGAGAGGCCGGATTGGAGCTGATGGACTAGTAAATGAACTTAAATTTTGTTTTGAAAATTGAATCATTTTATACATGTGAGTCTTAATTTATTGCTTTATTTAATTTCTGTGCACAGGCAATCTGGTTTACAGAAGGTCAAGGCTTAGAAGGTCCAGTTTTTGGGGCAGCTGATACTTGGAATGGTGTTGGCATTTTCTTTGACTCTTTTGACAATGATGGAAAGGTTAGTTGAAAGCAGATTCTTGTTATAATGGTTCCAAAGTGGCTTGGGGTGTGTGGGGTGTGGTGTTTTTTTTTGTTTGTTTTTTTTTTTTTAAACTATCTTGTATTCACACACACTTATCCTTTTCGTGAAAAATTACCTGGTTTATATCAGTTTTTTGTTTTTGTTTTTTTTTTCCAGTGAGATGCATGTGTATTTTAGAAAGAAAATGATGCTCACAAATGTGTGCAGTTTCCTAATCAACTTCTTTTTGACCAGGCTATGTTTAGGGCAGGAGGGAAAAAAACTTCAGCCTGGTTTTAGTTAGCAGGCCGACTGCTTATCATGCATGTAGCCAAGTTTCCAGTGATCCCATAAAGCTTTTTTACAGCCACCAGTCCTGGCTGTAAGTGTTCTATCAGGTTATTCAGCTGCAGTTTACCCCTAAATGTCTTCTAAAGAGCCCAGTAAGCAGTGGAAGACTTGGTAATGCTTCCACACAATATTGACCTCTTGTGATTTGGCAAATTCTCTTGTTTTGGCACCGGCAGGTCCCAAGGGTGCCAGACTAGAGAGGATCAACCTTGTTCTTTCAGCCTTTCTTCATAGGTCACATTCTCTAGACCTTTAATCATTCTTGTCACTTTTCTGGACCCTCTCTAATTTTTCCACATCTTCCTTGAACTGCGGTGCCCAGAACTGGACACAATACTCCAGCTGAGGCCTAACCAGCGCAGAGTAGATCGAAAGAATGACTTCTCGTGTCTTGTTCACAACACACCTGTTAATGCATTCCAGAATCATGGTTTTTCTTTTCTTTGCAACAGCATCATACTGTTGATTCGTTTAGCTTGTGGTCTACTATAACCCCTAGATTCCTTTCTGCTGTAGTCATTCCTAGACAGTCTCTCCCCATTCTGTATGTGTGAAACTGATTATTTCTTCCCAAGTGGAGCACTTTGCATTTGTCCTTACTAAACTTCATCCTGTTTACCTCAGACCACTTCTCCAATTTATCCAGATCATTTTTGAATTATGACCCTATCCTCCAAAGCAACCCCTCCCAGCTTGCAAACTTAATAAGCGTACTTTCTATGTCAATGTCTAAATTGTTGATGAAGCTATGGAACAGAACCAGTCCTAACGCAGACCCCTGCGGAACCCCACTTGTTATACTTTTCCAGCAGGATTGACAACCATTAAGAACTACTCTCTGCGTATGGCTATCCAGCCAGTTATGCACCCACCTTATAGTAGCTTCATCTAAATTGTATTTGCCTAGTTTTTTTTATAAGAAAATCGTGCAAGACCGTATCAAATGCTTTACTAAAGTCTAGGTATACCACATCTACTGCTTCTCCCCTATCCACAAGGCTTGTTATCCTGTCAAAGAAAGCTATCTGATTAGTTTGACATGATTTGTTCTTTACAAATCCATGCTGGCTGTTCCCTATCACCTTGCCACCTTCCAAGTGCTTGCAGATGATTTCTTTAATTACCTGCTCCATTATCATGTATCTTATCAACCAAATTTATAATCTCTTCAAAAGAAAAAAATTAGTTTAAAAGAACCTGTTCGCCATAAACCCAGGTTAACTGATATTAATTACATTGCTTACTTCATTTAATTATTTCTTGATTAAGTGTTGTCTCAGGTACTTCATTGTGTTACTCTGGATCGATGTGAAACTGACAGGCCTGTAATTGCTCAGGTCATCCCTTTTACCTTTTTAAATTTTGAGAGAACATTAGTTTTGTTTTGTTTTTTTTTTGCCAGTACACCATGGCTTATTGCAAATCAACCTTTATGATCCAATGAACTCTAGTAACCCTAACCGTAGCCAGCTCTTTTAAAGCTGTTGGATGCTTTGTTATCTGAACCTGCATATTTAAAATATCTAACTTAGTAGCTTTTTGTAACATCCTCCAAAGATACCAGTGGGATGGTACCTACTACTCCCATCATTGTGTAACCAATGGGAGACATACTTATTTCTCCGATGAGTTTATAGTGCATTTTACTCCTGAACACTGTCTTCATTGTATTTGATATTCTTTCAATGAATACCTTCAGTTTTTTAATTTTAAATGATCAAATTGCAAGAATAAATAGTAAATATGACAATAGTGTTCCCATAACTGAACTCCCATAGCTTTTTCACTTAGGCTATGGCTCCACTATATATCCCAAAATAGCAACTCCGTGGCTAAACACTGCTATTTCAAGCGTAGTATTTCAGTTCTGGTACCCCTTGTTGCACAAGGACTAGTGGAAACTTTTGAAAGAGCTGCTTATTTTGAACTTTTGGTGCCGTGTGGGTAGCACTGTGTTTGAAATTAGTTATGCAGTTTGCTTTGTGCAGTGTAGCCATAGCTTAACAGATTGTTTATGGATCAAAAGCAGGGTGCTGTTCTTTGTGTTGGCTGACATTACTATTTCATCAAACTCCCCTTGTGCCAAAGCTGCATCAGCATTAAGACTTTGGCTTTCTGTATAGCCTACTGACCTTGTAGATTACTACCATTGTCTTAGGAAGCTGTTAATGTTATTATATTACGTTTCTTTATAATTTCTTAAATTACTTCATTTTAAATGTTAAAACTTAATGATTTCTTTCAGAAAAACAATCCAGCAATTGTTGTTGTGGGCAACAATGGAAAACTCTTTTATGACCATCAGAAGTAAGTCTGTTAATTTTATTTGAATGTGGTACTTGTAGATTGCTGAAATATTTGGAGGCTTTTTAAACAAGGTTGAAGAAAATTCATTTTTTATGGTTAAGAGAATCTCAGATTTTTTGTGTCCTATGTGGGTGCACATGCCAGTCAGTGTGTTGTATAATACAACTGCATTGATTTGCTTCTAGGTGATTTCATGCGCTTTTCTACAGATTGTTTTCTTCCATTGGTAGCAAGGGTTTGAATTTTAGTAGAACTATACAAAATTTGTTGGTCATCAATATCATTTAATAGCTAACTTTTTAAAATTATTGTTGCACTGCTTCTGCTAAAGTCATAGCTGACGCCTCCAAAAATATCATGGTGAATGTTGTAGTAATACAATACCCCATGCACTGGAAAATAAGAGGCTCAAATAAATTGATCAAGTTGAGAACTACTACCTGTAGGTTACTTGTAGTCACTGAGAATATGTGGAAGATCTGAACAAGTAGCTACCAGTTCACAACTGTGACACCACTGTAAAATGAATTGGTGGTCTCATTCATATTGCTGATGGACAGTTGTCCACATCACAGTTGAAACCCTTGTTAGCTGCCTGAACCAAGAGGCTCCTGTAGGTGGTTGGTCACCCTTGGTCAAGACTGAAGCACATGAGAGAGGCAGCGTTGGGAAGCTTGTACTGCCTTTGACCATGCATGTTTTTGTGTGCCAATTTCACTTGTAGTGCTTTCAGTCCTAAACCTTTTGGAAATACAAAACTTAGTTTAAACATCCAGAGAGCTTTTGTTCTTGGAAAGATTTTATTTGACTCTTGTCTACTAAAATAATAGCATTTTCATGTCTCTTTCTAGCTAGTGCATAGTAATGATGTAGTTCTGTAATCCGTTTCTCTTCTTTCATAGCGATGGTTCCACACAGGCACTGGCATCGTGTCAGAGAGATTTTCGTAACAAGCCCTATCCTGTGCGAGCAAAGATTACATACTACCAAAAATTACTAACTGTAAGTAATCTGGTAGTCTTGGGATAACACGCTGCCTCATTTAGCTTCTGTGTCTTTTAAGTATGACATTTTCGTGAACTCTTAGGTTTTTAAAAAAAAAAGTGAGGCAGGCAAAATGTAGGCCTTGTGAAAATAAGGGAATGACAGATCAGAGAAAAGCAAAATGCAGACCTGCACTCCGCAAGCATTCGCTAACTCTTTAATGCACCTGCAACATTCTTGCTTCAACATTCCAGGGCTCCAATTATGTGGTGTTTTTAGGATCTAAAGAAATGTCCAGGACACTTTAAAAACAATAAGAAGCCCTGTGGCACTTTATAGGCTGACAGATATTTTGGAGCATAAGCTTTCGTGGACAAAGACCCATTTCATCAGATGCATGAGTGGGGGTTCCACAGGAGGGCCTAAATTTATAGGCTTGTGAAAAGGAGGGAGTCCCAGTCAAGAGGAGGATCAGAATTGACAAGGTCAGTTCAGTCATGGAAATCTTAAGTTTGAGATGGAGTGAACCCAGCCCAGAAACTTAGTTTGTTTTTGGGGAAGGAAGCAGCTCTAATCTAAGATCCAAATCCTTGAAGCCAGCCCCTTGCACAGCACCTAAAGCATATAGAAAGTTATTACATTTGTCAAAACCTGTGTAATACAGCCTACTGTGCATGCTGGGTAATTGAATTGCTGTCTGACACTACTTAGTTTCCCCATAATACTTGGACTGAGGCTTGGGAACAGCAAGTGGCTTTTTTAATGTGTCTCGAGAGTCCTTCAGAGCACATGGTAATAAAATATGGCATGGTTAATCATTAAAATTAATCAGGAGGCTTTTACTATGTCATTAACCAATTGCAGTTGATGATATAATACTTGCGGTCATTTTGTTGTGACAGTAATTATGTATACAAACTAAATATTTTCCCAGTCATGCTGTTTTAATATGAATTTATAGTACTATAGTAAATGAGACGGAGTTATCCCTGCTGTGACTTTTGGGTAACATTAATTACTAATTAAGTTCCTTAACTGTGGTATATCATTGTACTGGGGAACTAGCTTCAAATCAGAATTTTATTTTAATTTTTCTTATACTGCCACCCTTTGGAATACTAAGTTCTCATGGCTTTTTTTTTGACTGATGTTCTTTAATAATAAACATCTATATTTCATAACCTGTATGTCTAATTTTATAGTTTTATAAAAGAAATATGTATTTGCTGCATTATCTATAATTAGAACTTTGAGCTACATGCTTCATAATTTTAGATAACTTCTTATTTCTTGACCCTTTCTCTAACTTGCCTAATGCATAAAATAAAAAAGTGTAAGTTCTAGACTAATTAAATGGACATGATTATCAAATTAAAATGTATAGATGTAATGTAGGTGTCTTTCTTTCTAGGTACTGATTAATAATGGCTTTACTCCAGATAAAGAAGACTATGAATTTTGTGCTAAAGTGGAAAATATGATACTGCCATCAGAAGGGTACTTTGGAATATCTGCAGCAACAGGAGGGCTTGCAGGTAATATTTTCCACTGTTTTTAAGTTGGCGGTCCATGTCGATGAGCTCTGAGGTGTAGGGCTTCAGTAAGTTATTACTTAGAATGAGGCTACCTGTGTAAGACTGGATGTTGAAGGTGGTTGGTATGGAAAGATGGTGACTAGTGGAAAGTGTGAGTCTAGCTTTCCTGGCCATGGTAGCTGTTTGGCTTGTGTGAAACCACTTGCTGATCGTTCACTAGTGTCTACTGAACAGCTTGGCCAGGCTGCAAAGCCATCATGGTCATTAGCTTTATGTGGAACCTTTGGTGACCAATTGCCAATTAGCAGGACTTTGTGAAAAGCTTTGCATGACTGTTATCTGTGCTGCACCTCTTCTGTGGCTATGAAATCCAGAAGCCAAGGTGTGAGTGATTGGTCCTTTTGTGATGATCGCCTCAGGGCTCATGTGAAGAATGGCATTACTGTTGTTAGTCGATGGACTGCAAAATTGCAGTTTTCCTTTACTATGGTTTCTGACCACATTATATAGAAGCAGTGGTCATGATCTGCCTGCCAAACCAATGTTTGTCTTTTGCTGATTTGGGTACTAGAGCGGATACTCCTTTAACTGTATGGACAAGGACAATACCCTCTGCACCTGCTCTGTGTGTGCCACCTCTACTCCTTGTTCCCTGTGCAGTCCCACTGCCCGCTCCCTGTATTTGGGTGAATTTTGCACTAGCAGCATTAACTGAAAACCATTCATGAGTACTAAGCTCACATGGGAGGGGAAAAAAATCTTGACCGTATATATGAAAGGAAGATAAGTTTTTTAAACACAAGCACCATCTGTTTGTTTAGGTTTGGGACTGACACCTTGGCAGTTTCATCCCAAATAAAACAAACAAGTATTAGAACATTTTAAAGCCATAATGTACTTCCGTGTTTGTGTATTTTTGATTTTGGTCGAAAGGATTGGGTTGGCAGGGCATAGAAGGGAATTTAGTTGGTCTTTATTTTTTTTAAAGTACCGTAGAGAACATGTCTCGCTTTATTATGCCATTCATCTGAGCTACAAATCTAAATGAGAGCTGAGGAGATACTCCATAAAACCCCAACAGTCAGTGAAAGGCTAAAATTATATTAGTAAATCGGAAACTTCCCGAATTACATGTTAAGAAAAATATTTCATCACTAGTTATGAAACTAATTTGATGTATTTACTTTTTATTCAGATGACCATGACGTACTGTCGTTCCTGACTTTCCAGTTGAGTGAGCCTGGGAAAGAAGCAGTAAGCATCTTTTACGCACTAGAACATACTAATTTTACAGATGTGCACGTGTTCAGCTTGTTGCTGGGAGTCATTTAAAACATCATCATAGAACCACCCCTTTTTGGGGTATTTCAAAACGATCTGGCTGTAAAGCCTAATATCTTAAGGAGATGAGACTATACAATATAATGTATGGGTATAAAAGATTCAAAATGTCTTGCCTTTTAAGATTTTTTAAAGGGAACTGAATTCTGTTGCGTAGCTTAAAAGCAAAATATGCCTGTTTTTTGTCATTTTATACAGGTTGAACTTCTTCAGTAGTTGGTACACTCTGGTCTGGCAACAGCTGTAATCCAGCATGATTTTAATTAGCTGGACAGCCATTTATCATGGGTGTGGCCAAGTTTCCTGTGGTTCCATAAATTTTGTTTATAGCCACCAGTCCTGGATCTCAGAGTTCTGTGGTGTTATTTAGCTGTAATGTACCCATACATGTCATCTAAGAGCCGAGTAAGCAGTGGAAGTGTTGGTAATGCTGCTAGACAATATTGACTTCTTCTTGTAGTTCGACAAATTATCTTGTTTAGCATCAGTCAGGTCCCTGGGGTGTCAGACTAGAGAGGTTCAACCTGTATTAAGAGTGATAATTTTAAAATGTACTTTTTACTATCTCACATGGCTCTTGTTTTCGACTGTAATATTTGTTCATGTGTGTTTCTCACAGAAAGTTCTGATGTTTCTAACTAGAATTTTTTTTTTCACAACATTGTAGAAAAAATTGAAGTGGTAGGAATCTCAATAAGGGGTGGGGGAATAGGCTCTTATTTCAAGTTTGACACTCTGAATTATGTGTTCCCATATGTATAGATTTTACAGCATGAAGCATGTTTGCCTCCGAATGTGAAGAAATCTTGACAAGAGAGCTCCATGGGAAATAAAAGATATTGTAAAGAGAACTGAGAAGTGTTGAGCATTTCTAGTAATATGTAAATATTTTGCTTTTCAAAATTCTTTTAAAGCCTACCCCAGATGCAGAAATTCCAGAGAAGGAGAAGGAGAAATATCAAGAGGAGTTTGAGCATTTTCAACAAGAACTGGATAAAAAGAAGGAAGAATTTCAGAAGGATCATCCTGACATGCAAGGGCAGCCAGGTAAGTGCAATTAACAAGTTATTGTCAGGGAGAACACATTATTAAACCTAAGATGAAGATATGCATTCTTCTGATTACATTAGCTATGCCAGTTTATTTAGGATTGGAGCCTGCTCCCTTAAATCCCAACCTCCACCAACCCCCTTTATGGTAATTACTTTAGCCAAAAGTTTTTTGGACCTCTCTATGCCAAGGGATTGCTGAGATATTAACAGACATATATGATGGCCATTGGTAACCAAAGGAGCTAGATACTGAAACAAGCAAATAGAAGTGTGCTTGTGGGATGACAGCTGGCTGTTTTAGAAGGCTGAGAAAAAAGTTTGACAGTTTCTTTAAAACGTACTGAGAAAACTAATCTCTTCTGATCTGAAGGTAAGAAGCCAGACAAGTGTCTTCCATGGATCCTCTTTCTATTTGTCATGGCATGGTTTATAAGGCCCTAATTCAACATTCCATCCCTTTTTCAGTAAAGCCTTTGAGCACATGTTTAAGTTCAAGCAGATATTTGAGTTGTATTAACTTCAACTCTACAGAAATAAACAACATTGAAATACTAAAATATCAGCAAATCATGTTAACTGAGCATGAGACTTGAAAGATATGACCTAAGTATATTGTGTACCCTGTCTCTAATGCAGCAGTTCTCACAGTGGGTCGGGACTCCAAAGTGCCATTTTAATGGAGTCAGCAGTGCTGGTATACACTTGCTGTGGCCTTGTGGCTCAGCTGAAGCTGAGTTGCAAGGCTTGGAGTACATCTCCCACCTAGGATTGAGGTCTTTGGGTAGCAGGGCTCAATCTTCAGTTCTCTGCTCCCAGGGTCATGTAGTAATTTTTGTTGTCCGAAGGAGTTGTGGTGCAATAAAGTTTGAGAACCCCTTCTCTAAAAAATAGGACTACTAAATTATTAATGCTATGGTATTTAAAAATGTAAGTAACTAGCAGAAGGCTTCTACCCCATTTTTAAAAGATCCTACCCCCGTAGCTTTCAGACTTCAATGAGCTTTGTGAATTGGCTGGTCTTAAATTCAGGTAATTTATGTTTAGATGCCTAATTAGGGATTTAACACCCTTTTTTTTTGAAAATGTTAGCTATACCAGGTCTGCTACTAGGATAGTTTTTCTCCAGTCATATGATCATCCTGCCCAAACTTTGCATTCCTCCACTGACTTTCCCTGGAAGACTGACTTTATGACCATTACCTTTCAGATCAGATACTTTTATTGCACAGTTCACTTCAGCCTTTGCTAGTGATTGCTGGGTTTGACTGGCTGTTTTTTCTGCCATTCCTGCATTGCTTGGGGGTGAACTGCCAAAATTGGGAAGGCTATCTCTACCCCCCCAAAAAAAAAATTGACTTTTTTTCCTTAAAATCGCTCCTGACTGACACTGGTTAGCCTGGTGACTACTGAGACCACTATCAGGACTAGTTTATGAACTTGACTGTCTGTGCTAGGACCTCATCCTTCCTGCATATCATCTGAATTGCATTTTGAGCTTTCGGCGTGCAGGGTCTGTTTTTTGGAGAAGTCTTTTTTTTTTTTTTTTTTTTTTTTTTTTTTTTTTTGTATTCACAGTAAAACAAAAAGGGGCAGGCCTCTAATTCTAGGCTGGGTTCTTTAGGTGCTGCAGTTATTGGAAAGTGTGCTCATAATTTTTGAGTCTGCATCTATACTACATTCCATTCTTGGAGGAATGCAAATAAGGGATTTTGAAAATGCAAATGAAGCACTGATTTACAAATCTCATGCCTTATTTGCATAATCTCTCCCGAGCGCATTTCCGGAAGAGACTGTTCCAAAAGCAATAGCAGCCATGTAGATGAGGTTCCTTTAGGGGTTTTAAAAAAAACTTTTTTCTTAAATTTTTTGAAAAACGCTTCTTCCTGAACCAAATAAGGGTTCTTTCAAAAATGGGGCTTTTCTGAAGGAACCCCATCTATGTGGGTGTTTTCAGAATAGTATTTTATGGAAATGTGATTGGAAGAGATTATGCAAATGAGGTACAAAATTTGTAAATCAGTGCTTCATTTGTATTCATCCCCCACAAGGGAAACGAAGTGTAGTTGTAGCCTGGGTGTGTGTTGTGGCTGAGGTGAAATGAAATTCTATGGCACATGACTATGCATATAGATATTTGACTATCTGAAAAATGAGGAAAATAAGTTGCTTATTTTTCTTCGGTTAGCGGATGATCTCTTTGAAACTGTAAGTGATCGGGAACTGAGACAAATCTTTGAAGGGCAGAATCGAATTCATCTTGAAATCAAGCAGGTTAATAGGCAATTGGACATGATTCTTGATGAGCAGAGGAGATATGTCTCCACAATAACAGAAGAAATTACCAAAAGAGGAACTGCTATTCCAGGACAAGAAGGACAGGTGACTCAAAATGTGTATCTCTGTTTAATATGCTGACATTTATTCAACTGTGTAATCAGTTTACTTTTTTCTACATTAAGCATTTTTTGTGGGTTTTTTCTTTTCAGCTCTCCCAACAAGAATTTAATGCTGTTGTGAAAACTCAAGAGGAGGTCCTCAGACAAGTGAATGAAATGAAGTAAGTGGATGTCCTTTAATGTCTTGCTGAAGACCTGATTTGGATCCCACACTGACTTTTTAAAAGTCCAGTGCTGTTTTTTACTTTGTTGAAATGCTTCCTGATGTAAACCAGCTAAGTCAGGTCAAAGTCAAAACTGAAAGATTTGTACGTGACCGTAAAGGGACCTTCATGTATAGACATTAGTTAAGGAAACCTCTTTAAATATCTTTCATATGTAAATGAAGGATGAAGAATTCAGATGCTACTCTGAAAATATGAAGTTAAAGGGAAATCATCAGCTGATAGTCCAGTTACCCTCTTTTAAAAGAGGTTTCAAGTTACTGTACTCTACGTCTTTGTCAGTTAACGTCTTCCCTATTCCATTATGGAAAAGCAATGAGAAGTCCCTGTGGCTCCTTATAGACTAACAGATATGTTAGTCTGTAAGGTGCCACAAGACTTCACATTGTTTCTGCTGATACAGACTAACATGGCTACCTCTCTGATTATGGAAAAGGAGCCACAAGAACTGGGAAACTGACTGTGGAGAGGAAACAGTGAAAATGACTTTGGAGGAGTGTTAAAAATATTTTCATAGCATTTGTGCTTCCCAGGCAAACTACCTTGGCCATAAATGATCCTTTATAGACATAGAGAATCGTCTCCATTCTATGGTTATACAGTGCTCTTCATCCATGCATATAAAACGCATGCTGAAAATAAAACTTAAAGGCAATATCTTTCCCCCCATCTTTTAGTCACCGTCTAAAATTACTCTGTTTTGTACCACAGTAGGCTGAAATTCAAACTGTCAAGGGTGAGAGGAGGAGTGGCTCAGTCACTGCCATGGCAAGGCCAGGTGATCCCCTGTCAAGATTCCTGTCTTCCCCCATGGGGTAAAACGCTATTTGTGAAATTCAGCATTCACAAGGGTTCTCAACAGCGAACCCTTGCAAATGTCAAGACCCTACTGTATTGTATGTGTAACCTTGATCCTGGGGCTAAGGTATTCATCTGGGAAACCCAGGTTCTAACTCTCCCCTTCTACCTGATGTGGAGAAGGGATTTAACTGGATTCCCCATGGTTGGGGTCAGGGTCCTAGCCAATGGGTTATGGGATATTCTGATATGGATTTTTCTCTGTTCTGTTGAGGTTGTTCTACTCTTTTTTTTTTTTTTTTTTTTTTTTTTTTTAAAAAATGTCATTGGAGCAGGGGCTTGAACTTAACATTTGTCATATCCTGAGTGAATGCCCTAACACTTGTGCTATTGTCATTCTGTCTTTTTTCCCTGGTCCAGAGACTGTTCCATGTCATGAATGACAGTGAATATTACCATGAATTACAATTGCCTCTGAGCTGGGAAAAAGAATTGTTTGATAGCCCATTAGGGTGCTTACTACGATGTGAGACACTCAGGTTCAAATCTCTATTCCAAAGACTAAAGAGTCCCAAATAATGCATATTTAAATATCTTGGCTCACAGTTGCATATTGGTGCACATCTATCTATTCTTGTTTGAACCTTTTGTGAACATAATTTCTCTCAATTTGTTCTTTGGTAATGGCTTATAGGTTAAATATTAAAAGTAGGGGATTTTAATTTTGGGAATTTTCTGACAGCATGTGTCATATTCAAAATGCTTCATTATTGTAAAATTTAATTCCTTTACCTTTGTACTCACACAAGTTAAAACATTATTTTTTGTGAAATATTTCGCAGGCAACTTCACGCTAGGCTTATCAACAATTATATTTTGCCAGTATTAATAGTTTGAGAGATGTCTTATAATTCGTCTAAGTAGGTCAGGTTTTTTGTAGAATGAAGATTAGTGTCCTTCCATTTTCACTCTTGTCCTTCAAGGAAAGCTTTTATTTTAATATTCTTGACCGGTCTTTGTGCTAAGACGGCAAATTAGATTTTTCTTAACATTAGTACTCTGTCCTTTCAGTGACGACTTACTAGGTATGCATTTGTGTAACATCTTAATATTTTCTGCTTAGATTAAAGAAATGTCTTATGTTGTAGATAAGGAAATAACAAAAATGAACAGCCCACTGCTGCTTTACTGGTCATCCCTGGAGGAAAAGGACTTATTGTCAAAGTAATTTTCATGTCAAGATTTGTGGGGTTATTAATCGTCTGATTACAGAAGAATCCTTGCCAGCATAGACAGTAGCAACAAGCAGCATGTTGCCTTTATAGGAGCAACATAATTTAAATTTGACATGGCCCATGTTTATTTAGAGAACTTAACATATTTTAATAACAAAAAGGATCATAGTTAATTTTGTCTTTTTAATCTTATCCCAGAATATATTCTTTAGTGCAAGAAGTCAGTTGTTTCAGAGACTCAAATACTTGCAAAGCTGTTTCATATATAACAGACAGAAATGATTGCAAAAATCATAGTAGCTTATTTGTACAGATAACTTTATAACAAGTGCTTATTAAGTAAAGAATTAAAAAGCAAAATGATTTCCCAAATACATGCAGTCTGATCTAGAAAAAAGACTTGCAAAAGTAATTCAAACAAAGGCCTGCTTTCACAAATTGACTTCAGATGCAATGATGATAAAAGACAACTGGGGGGATAGAAGGGAACCACTGGATGAAAACTGCACTATCCAAAGACTGTGTTACATTTGAGGCTTTATTTAGGCTTGTCAGGATTAGATTTTTTTTTAATAGATAGATGTTTTTAAAAAAAGCAATTTTACCATACACACTCAACCTGCTGGAAGAATATTTCTGGCAATGATGATCAAAATTTGCATATAGGCTATGTGAGACATACTGCTTGAGAACTCGGTGCAGTTTGATTTTAAGCATATTTGTATGTTTAGATGTGATTAAACCAATTTGTAATACCTATAAAACATGTTATTGTTCTTCTCTTCCTGCTTTCATTAAATAACTGTTACCATTTTTGCCTGAAAACCATAATTGCCCTCAACTGTGAAAACAAGCAGATAAAAATTAAACTGGTTAAAACAGTCTGACAATTATAAAACAAAAAAATTCAAATTCTTCCAAGCCTATTTGTATTTGAGTGTTGAAGTGGAAAAATATAGAAAATTTGAGAGCTGGCTGGAGGGCAACTTTGACTCGTGGTGTTAGCAATGACTGGCAAAAGCAAAATGGCTTCATCTTTTTTCTAGTACATTTTGAATTGTGTTCAGAATAGGAACATATTTTTGTTAAATATCAAAGGTTATGCAATAAGTTACCGTGTATATTCACAAGCCAAATATTTTTGGCAAAAGTAAAGCATCAAAGAGCAGGGGTCAGCTTATCAAAGGCACTGAACCAAAAGTTGGGGGTTTTTTTTGGTTTTTTTTTTTAAAAGCTCTCGAATGATTGTATTGAGTAATATGTTGTTATAGATCAGGGGTTTACAAACTTTGGCTCTTGGCCCATCAGAGTAAGCTGCTGGCAGGCTGGAATATTCTGTTTACTAAGCATCATGGCCAGCCAGTGGCTTACCTTGATGGGCTGGAAACCAGAGTTTGCCAATTCCTGATATAGCAGGTTGGCTTATGAAAGGGTCAGTTTTTGCCATTTTTAACTATCTATCCTGGGGGACGGGGGGGGCGGGGGCGGGGAGGAGCTGGCTTAAACAAATGGCCCAATGAACGTGTGTGTGTGGTATTTTAATTAAGAAGTAAATGTGAGATTCAAGTGGGAAAAATGGAAGTGGTTGTAACTCTGTTCTTTAAAACTCACTTTCTTTAATTATTTTCAAATTGAATAATGTGGAGAAGGACACTTCTTATTCTGTTCGTTTCTTGTTTTTCTGTGACAAACCTGAAACAACCAGGATTCGTGGGTTTTGTCTTTTAAGAAGACTGGTAGAGGAGACAAATAGAATTAGTAAAAAGCTGTACCAGGGAGAAATACTTATAATGATGAGTGAAAGTCCCTAGCATGTTGCGATTTTTTTTTTCTTTCTCTTACAGTATTCCAAACGTAAAAAGTTGGTCTTGAAATACAAATGTCAAGTTTAATGATGTGACTGGTAATTGATGCAATGTTTGGGGGTTTTTGGGGGTGGGAATTAAAATTTGTTAAATTGTATTGTAACTGTTAATGATTAAGCATTACGCTTATGATCAAAGATGGGCAGTAATACTTGAGTTTTGTTTTTACCTCTTTAGCTCCTCAAGCACATTTTTAGTCCTATTCTGTATTTGCATAAAAATGGTTTCATAGTTCTTTCTGATATGTGGGCTACAAAATGGAACCAGATTGGTGACATTTAAGATTGAAAAGGTCATAGAGGAGTTTTTAAACTAAGGGCATGGAGAGACCTGACAGGTGTGGAGGACCCTAGGTTGGATAGAAGCATCCTTCAGGGAAGGATCTATTTTATGAAAATTTTCTGCTCTAATAAAGGGGAGAAGATAGAAATGACAAGATATGCGCCAGATCTTATGAAAAACAGTCACATGGAAGAGTCCCATTCAGTCACATGGCAGACAGCTAATTAATGACAGGTTTTTAAAGTGCTTATATACTAGAAGTCTAAATAGTGAGATGGGTGAACTACAGTGCCTTGAATTGAATTAAGATATTGATATAGTAGGTATCTCAGAAATTTTGGTGGAATGAGAATAATCAATGGGATTTTTTCAGGAAGAAGGGGTCTTTCAAAAACTGGGTTATTTTCAAAGGGAACTATCTACATGACTTTTTTTGCTTCCAGAAGCAAGATATGTAAATTTGTGCCTCATTTGCATTCCCCTTTCAAAAGGGGAGTGTAGTGTAGATGCAGCCGATGTGAAAAAGTGTAGAATTAAATGAAGTCAAAATCCTAAATGAACCAATCTGTTCCATATAATCTCTCTAGGTAGAAATTTCATTTTCTGCTAATGAATATAGCAGTATGGCTGGCTGTATTAATAACTAGAATAGTGAAATGCTAGGAGAGATGAGTCTATAAAAATTAAAAACTCAATAATGGGGATTTCAGTTATCCTCATTTACTGAGTATGTTACTGCAGGACAGGATGCAGAGAGTTTCTATACATTTTAAATGACTGACCTGCTTCTTGGAGCAACTGATTCTGGAAGCCTCAAGAGGAGAGGCAATTCTTGATTTAGAATCTGGTCCAAGAGGTGACTATAGTTGGAACACTTGGAAATAGTGACCATAATATGGTTAAATTTAACATCCCTTAGGGAAGAAAACACCATGGCACCCCAACACTGTGGCATTTAATTTCAGAGGGGAACTATACAAAGATACAAGAGGTTACACAGAAATTAAAAGGTGCATTGCCAAAAGTAAAATCCCTGTAAGCTGCATGGAAACTGTTCAGAGACCTTATAATAGAGACTCAGCTTAAATGTATACCCCCAAACTAAAAAAGGCACAATAGAAGAACCAAAAAAGTTCCACCATAGCTTAATAACCAGGCAAAAGAGACAGAGATAAAAAGGCATTATTTATAAAGTGAAAGTTAAATCCTAGTAAGACAAATAGAAAGGAACATTAAACCCTGTGAAATGAAGTGTAAAAATACAATTAGGAAGGCCAAAAGGAATTTGAAGAACAGCTAACCAAAATTCAAAAAGTAATAGCAAAATGTTTAAGTATATAAGAAACAGGAAGTCTGCTCAACAAGTAGTGGTGCCACTGAATGAGATGCTAAATGTGCAGTCAAGGATGATAAGATCGTTGCGGAGAAACTAAATGAATTCTCTCATCAGTCTTCGTGGCTGAGGATGTGAGGGATTTTCCAAGCCTGAGCCATTCTTTTTAGGTGACAAACGTAAGGAGGTGTCCACGAATTAAGTGTTTAGAGGAGTTTTGGAACAAACTGATAAATTTAAACAGTAGTAGGTCACCAGGACCAGATGGCATTCACACAAGAGTTCTGAAAGAACTCAAATGGAAACTGCGTTTGTAACCTGTCCTTTAAATCATTTTCCATACCAAATAATGGGAAGATAGCTAATGTGAGGCCACTTTTCAAAATGGGCTGTACAGATGATCCTGGCAATCACAGGCCAGTAAGTCTAACTTCAGTGTCTGAGAGATTTGTTGATAATTGTTTTTTTACTATAGCATCGGACACAGATGGAAATAATTTGTTGGGGGGGAAAAAGTTGACATCCTTTCTGTAAAGGGAAATCACTCCTCCCCAAATCTACTAGAATTCTTTGAAGGGGTCAACAAGCATGTGGACAAGAGGGAGCCAGTGAATATAGTGTACTTAAATTTACAGAAAGCTTTTGGCAAGGTCCCTCACCAAAGGCTCTTAAGCAAAGAAGGGTGTCATGGGATAAGAGAGAAGGTTCTCGCATGGATTGATAAGTAGTTAAAACATGGTCAGTTTTCACAATAGAGGGAAGTAATGGTGTCCCACTTGGGTCCATACTGGCACCAGTCCTATTCAGCATATTTTGAAAGGCTCTGGAGAAAGGGGTGAACAGTGAAGTGGCAAACTTTGCACATGATACTAAACTGCTTACGCTAGTTAAGTATGAAACAGATTTAAGAGCTTCAAAAGGATCTCATAAAACTAAGTGACTGGGCAACAAAATGGCAGATGAATTTTAATGTTAAATGCAAAGTTATGCATACTGGGAAACATAATCCCAACTATACCTATAAAATGATGGGGTCTAAATTGGCTGTTGCCACTCAAGAATATTTTGGCATCGTGGAAACTTCTCTGAAGACATCCACTTAGTGTGCAGCAGCCATCAAAAAAGAAAACAATGTTAGGAATCGTTAAAAAAAGAGGGAGAGAATAAGACAGAATATCTTATTGCTTTTATATAAATCCTTGATATGTCCACATCTTCAATGCTGCATGCAGATGTGGTAACGTCATATAAAAATAAAAAAAAAAAAGTCTTGGCATTTTGAAAGTTCTGAAAAGGGCAACAGAATTAGTAGGGGGTATGGAATGGCTGCTATATGACGGGAGAATAATAAAACAGGAATTTTCATTTTAGGAAAGAGAAGACTGGGGGAGATATGGTAGAGGCTTATAAAATCATGGCTGGTGGGTAGAAAGTAAATAAGGGCAAGGTATTTTATTCCCATAACATAAGAACTTGGGGGGGTCACAAATTAATGGGTAGCAGGTTTAAAACAAAAGGAAGTATTTCTTCACACAATCACAGTCAGTTTGTGGAATGCCTTGCCAAAGGATGTTGTGAATGCTAGGATGTTAAGAGGATTCAAAAAAGAGCTAGCTGTGTTCAGGGAGGATAGCTGTTAGCCAGGATGAGCAGAAACAGTGTCCCTAGCCTCTTGTTTGTCAGAAGCTGGGAATGGATCACTTGATGATTACCTTTCCTGTTTGTTCCCTCATGGGCATCTGGCATTGGCCACTGTTGGAAGACAGGATACTGAGCTAGATGTACCTTTGGTCTGACCCAGTATGGCCATTCTTATGTTTTTATAAATTGTACACACTGATAATTTGTAGTACATCAGTGGTACACATTCAAGGTAAATTACCTGAGGTTTTTACATAGAAGTTGAGTCAAACTGAAGGGTTTTATGGCTTTACGTACAGAGTTGTCTAGCTGTCTTGTCTGAACAAAATGTAAAGTTTAAAGTACATTAAATCCAAGAACAAATTTTGATTATTCTGTTAATAATGAAGGGATTAATGTTCACATGATAAATGTTTTAGCTGTAGACTTTAATCCTCTTTGCAACTGAAAAGAAGCATCACAATAGGGAAAAATTATATGAACATATTGATAGAAGAACACGCATGTTTTTCTTCAGTGATTAGTTTAGATCTTGAACAGTACTGGTTATGGAGTTTGAACTTCTTTGTGGATTTAATTTGATTTGTTGTAACAAAAAAATGAATTCATGTGGACACAATATTAAGTACCACAGCAGTGTATATGGGAAATGAGTTTCTCATGTCAAAGGTAATCATGGAACATGGATGGCCCTAAATCTTTTCTTATCCCTAAAGCCTCTTCTTTATTTCTTACATGACTGCATATTTTTAACAGCTTTTAGTTTCCTCGGGAGATAGTATAATGCTATGTTTATCCTAAAGATACAGATTCAAAACATTTTGAGACTTCATCAAAAAAGAAGCCAAAACAGATGCTTAGCAAAAGCATATTCACCACAGAGCTGATTTTTTCCTTTTACTGTAGCTTTGGAACATGTTGCACTGTACAAAACTGAGATTTTTTTTCAGCTGAACACAATTTTTGCTGAAAGTTTTTTGAAAAATTAAGTGTCACATATTCATCGGAGCTTTAAGAAAGTGTCCTTCCTTTGTAAAAATATTAAATTGAAACTAACCTTGGTAGATTAAAAATTCCCTTCTTGCAGACATGCTATATTTGTAAGGAACTGTCCTGTGCTGAAACAAGCCTTTCTATTTTCAGAGATTCAGTGGGTGAAACTCTGAGGTTGGTCAGTGGAATTCAGCACCCTGGGTCTGCAGGAGGAGTCTATGAGACGACTCAGCACTTCAATGATATCAAAGAGCATCTTCATGTAGTAAAGAGGGACATTGAACACTTAGTACAGCGAAACATGGTAATTTGTATACTTTAATAAAAAATGACTGCAGAAATTCAGCATATGGCTATTAGCCAAATATTGGTGAAAAGCCAGCATGTAATTTACTGAACAATTAATCTTTTATTAAGCTGCTCCACTAAAACTGTTTTGTCTTAACTCATGATTAGTATTTTTGTAAGCTAGGTAAAAAGGTCATAAATTTTAAAAACTGCCTTAACTCGGAATCACATTTATAATGTGTGTACGATTCTTGTATTCATGTAAATGGCTAGGTAAGTGCATAACTGCCTGTTTGAGTGTGCACAGTTCTCCATGTTTGCTGTTGTGGTAATTACACCCTCAGGTTAAACATACTGTTCAGATTGTGATGAAAAATGTTGGGGTTAGACTACACTAGAATTTTTTCAAATTCCATGAAGATGACCTACAGCAATGGTCATAATTATAAAAGGTTTTTCTAATTGTTAAGGGTATGACTGTGTGCATGAGGGCATATACACTATTTTTATCATACTTGCAAAATAAGAGTGGCAGTAGATTTTTAAAAAAAATTGCAAGAAGCTGGGTGGGAGTCCCTCTCAAATACTGCATATTTCTTTAATATTCTGTGAATTAACGTGTAACCTTTGGGATCACTCAGTCATGGTGGGTTTTTTAATGATGAAGTATTTTCCTAGTAGGCTAGGAACATTGATTAAAGTGACTTTCTCTTTGTCCATCTAATAACACATACATATAGAAGAGCTCCATCCATAATTGTCTTTTGTCTTTGGTAGCAAGCCTTGGAGATGCTTGGACTATGACTGCATCTCTACTTTTTGGCTGTTCTCTCTTTAACTATTGTATTTAAGAAACAAAAATGCTTGGAACTTCTAGAAAAGTGCTTGGAACATCTGGAAAATTGAAAGAAGAGATCAGCAACTTTTGTCCTACAATCTGATGTGTTCTTCCAACAATGGCACTTTTTGTTTCACCAGTTTGAGACTAAGTAACTGATTTCAGCATGTATGTGAGTAATAAGGTCATCTGCAGACTTCCCTGCTGTGAGGAGAGTCCAAGCATGTTGGTTTGCTTTAACATGGAGAGTGTGTATTTTGTGTTCATCTTAGACATTTGGAGCTTCCCGACTATAGTCCATGTGAGGTATTTTAAGGCCCCTTCTACACCTTTTGAGCTCAAATGTCTTATGAGCCCTGCAAGAAACAATTTTTAAAAATGATTATTTTGGGGTGCAAAACTAAAAATGCATTCTTGCGCCCTCGCATTCTCCAGATAACTTCAAGCTGTTCAGGTCTCGGACACAAAAAATAAAAATTTCAAACAGTCACATCTTGAATCTCCTGCCTCATGGTCCTTCACTTTCTCCTTTCTGTAAATACAGATGTACAACTTCCTTTTGAAAATGTTGTTGTTCTTTTTAATATAGTAGTCTTAATGCAGGATGATGCCAATTCAATTTTTAACAAATTTTTGCTTTCTAGCCATCAAATGAGAAACCAAAATGTCCAGAATTACCACCGTTTCCATCATGCCTCTCTACAACTCACTTCTTCATTTTTGTAGCAGTTCAAACAGTGTTATTCATTGGTTATATTATGTATAGGTAAGTTACTCTTTGAAAATATTAACAGAACTTTACTTGGACTTAAAAGTAGAATTCCTAAATGAAGTAATATGATATTAATAATTATATTACTAGATTAGTTTTTAAAATATCTTTATATATTAGCACAGACCATCTATTTTTTCCAGGCTGACAAAGGAAAATAGCATAGTCTGCTTTTCTCTTTAATGTACATATCCCTTAACACAGTGGTACATTGTTAAACTCAAACATGGCAGAGGAGTGTCTTTAATGCTTTCAGTTAAACTTTCTCAAAATATGCTAATGATTTTTTTACATATATATTGGTCTTGGTTTTCTAAAATATGGGGGTTTTGGCACAGGTTAAAGTGGGTGATGGGGTGGAAGTTTTTGGTTTTATAAAGCTTAAATTTTGTATTGAATGTTCTGTTAACCAGTCCAACTGATTGATGTTCCTCATAGTGTCATACTTGCAATGTAATGGAAGCTTTACTGGAAAAAAAAAATGGTTTATGAGTAACCTTCTCACTTATTGAAATGAACAAAGTTATTGAATTATCTTCTTCTGCTTTGTTTTAGGAGTCAGCAAGAAGCAGCAGCAAAAAAGTTCTTTTGATGATCTGTTCCTTTTGTATATGTATACTTTTGCAGTATGTATGCACGGAATAATACAGAAGTTTGTAAATGAGGGAAAGTCTAGTGTTTTAAATGCTTCAATATTGTAAATTATTGAATTTTTGCTAAACAAAATAAGTTCTTGTTTATTATAATGTGGTTAAAAACAGACTTTAGAGCAATGGTACAAGTACTGTGGAAAACTGTGGATCTGATTTACTCGTACATTTTTGGTAAATACTGGGACTTTGACAGTGGTTTATCAATCAGTTTCCAAGTTAAAGAACTAGGGCATAGCTGTCCAGTTACTATTGACGAATATTTCATGTCCAGTGACTTTGTGCAGAAAAATACATTAGTGTCCTGATGTATGAGATTTCTTTTAAATAAACTGTATTCCTCTAATTTGAGGGGGGGGAAAAGTCTGTTTGCCATTTAGACCTTGGCTCTGCAATTATTTAGAGGCTTGTAGATCTAAATTTCACGAGAATTTATAGAAATGACTTCGTAATGTGTGGCCTCTGAAAGACTAAGGCCTTGCATAACAATCTGACTAGTACTAGCTGGAGTGTAGAACAAAGGCTCTCTATGCAGAACAAGCAAACAGAGAATTCTGTCTTTTGAGATAACTGGAGAAGACCATACCTTCTCATAGAGCCAAGGTCCTTTAAGCAGTTGTATGGGGATTGTTAGGATTATAGCAGTTTTATGACTGACCATAGTTTTGTAAAGTGATCAGTGGAACCTCTCCAACAAAGAGCTAACGATTCTGATACCTGTGAAACTCCAGCTGAGAGAAGGTCATATTTAGATTGACAAATGCCTTTATTTTTATATGCTATTTTATGAATCTAATAAAAATATCAAATAGATGCTTTGGTTAATATATTACAATACTCCTGGTCATCAATATTCACAATGTGTGTACCTTAACTACTTCCTCAGAATCCATTGCCTCAGATGTTTTTTGCTGTTAGTCCTGCAACAGTTATTGAACCAGTATTGTGTAAATTAACAAAGTGTTCTGTCTGATGTATTGGAAGATTGTTTAATGTTGTGTATCATGTGAATACTTCCTACAGGTAAAAATGGAACAGATGCTCAAATTAGTAATGAGAAAAGTATCTGCTGTACAGTACTTTGTTTACATATCCATTGTGATCTGTTCTTGAGTAGCTTTCCTACAAAAGATAAAAGTATTTCTAAGTTTCTGCAATGCACATGCTGAAAACTGGACACTGGGACTGTTTGTTTTTATATATAGAATTTTTGTCTCCATGCCAGCAGAAATTGTCTGGATAGAACTTCTATTTTTTTTTTTTTATATAGAGAAATTGTCTAGATGCCACTTTGACTCCTTTCGAGGAGGCAACACATGCTGTCAAGCTGTCATCAGAAAAGTTTGCTGCTAATGTGCCTGAGAATTTGGAGAAGTGCTAAATCTATGCAATATTTTTTTAACTTAAAAATAAAACTATCCTATAAATGCAGATGTCTGTACTATACCAATAAAGTGTGATTAGATCCCTTCCACATAGGTTTGGTTATATAAAGAATAGTGATACACTGTAAATGGTATAGTTCAATAAATTTACTTTACGTTGTTGGAAGGCTTTGCTTGCTGTAAGAATAGGAGAAAATACTGTCCCAAACTCATCTAGGTAAGAGTTCTGACTGATTTATCTTTAACAACCTAGGATAATACAAAGCAGCAGTTAATTTGCTCTCTTCTCTCACACCAGCAAGTATTTATAGGTGTCTGGCACTGAACTAAATTAATGAAGAAAATGACAGTATTTTATCAGACTATTGTATTGTTGTTCATTCTTTCCAGCAATGCACAGTGTTATTTCTTTTTTACTCTGGGGCCAATACATGGTCAAAGCCCGCCCTCTTGGCCCTCCCCCCCCCCACCTCCCACCCTGTCATGACAGTTTGTAATGCTACTTGTGCTGAAAGAATAGATCCTATTTTCCAGAATACTTTTGGTAAAATGATGTGCAGCTCTTAAACCTCTTCTAATTAATATCTTCTTGTTTCTCCATTTTTGTGAATCTTTCCAATGATCACTTGCTCAGTTTGGCAATTAAAATATTGAAGCAACCAGTGGTATTGTCTCTTGTGTTGGGAAGAGGAAAACGCTGGGGGCAACTTGAGCAGTTTCTTAACCAGCTTGCTATCTAAATTTGCGCCTATACTGTGTTAAATACAAACGCATTATGCTGCTGATGGACCTGATCTCATTGGAAATAGTGGCATTTTACCATTGACTTCTGTGGCAATGGAAGACTCAAAACGTGATTGGTTTTTGTTTTTTTTTCCCCCCTCCCCCAAAATGGAACGATCTCTTTCCAGCATGTAATTCTAGCAGTAAAACAATAATTCATGGCGAATCCTTGTTACTTGCTGGAGAGGTAGAAACTATAACACATCATAGTAATCACTTGACCTTATTTTCATTCCTTTCATGGCTTTAAATTGTGGCTGTTTTTGTCAAACTTTTTTATAAACTAAAACGCTGTTCAGTAAGTGCCCTGAAGTGTTGCTATGTCATGTGCAGACGTGTTTACTTTTTCTCAAATTATCAGTTGAGATGTAGAGAGATGAAAAAACTTGGTGTCTAATTAACAGTTTGAAGGGCAGATTAGCCTGGTCTGAACCTTAGACTTGAGCATTGCATGTTACGGGGGCGGGGGGATCAGATTTGGAAAAGGAGAGAGTATTTTAACTTGGTGAAGAGTACCATCATCTGCACCCTTCAAGCAAAATTACTGTTTTTAATTGATTGTTTCCTGTTTGAGAGACTGACTTGTATTGGTGCATCAATTGTGTGACCCTGAAAAGGTTGTCCATCTGTTTTGGGAGTGAAGAACATAACCTTATTTGAATAAATATGCATTTTAGTCAACCTTTCCCTTTGGATTTGGTACAGCAGTCAATGAAGTTACTTAGAAAAATTAATCTCCATCATGGTGTTACCTTGGATAACTTTAGAAAATTTCGTAGGCAGACAAACTATAAATATTCTCCAACTGCTGGTGCTGTTTTTTAGGGATTGGATGCTTTCTGGGATTAGGGGTTCAGTGTCTTTAATTTACAGTAAAGTGCTGATCATGTGTATCAAGCACTTAGTGCCTGTTGCGCTGGGGGCTGTGATTCCACAGACTTCATCTCTTGTCTTTAATGCAGAATGCTTACAGTGGGGATTGACTATGCTAACACCAGCATCACTTTGTGGAAAGGAACTAATGCTCTTTATCATGTTCTGTTAGCTCTAGTTACAAGTCTTCGTGATTGACTGTTTTCCATCTCCTTCAGATCAGTCACTGATTACATTTACACAAAAGTTCAGGATTGAATGACTTTTCTGTGTCAGCTATGTATGTAGTTCTGGATTTCTGTGTTCACTGAAACTTGTGTAACTGCCCTGCCATGACATTGGTATAAGTAAGGTCTGAGTTACTTGTCTGTCTTATTTAAGATCTGCAGTAAGCAGAATGATGCAGAGTGGTGTAAGTATGCAGCATAGTATTTCCACTGTTGGTCATTAATATTCTTTATAGTGTCTATATTTAATTCTCACAGTTCTGCATTAAAATTGACAATATTGGCCCTAGACATCATTTCAGTACGCTTCACAATGAGCTTCTTTTTAAAGTTAGAATAGTTGGCACCTCAGCTGTTTCATTTTATCTAGGGCTACATGTATACTACCAGATGAATTTGATTTTATTTAAATTTGATTTTACAGTGCTGGGTTTTATAAATCTTATTTTGAGTATCCTCACGTCCCACAAAGTTGAGGTAGTGCTGCCACACTAGAGTAGAGTGGCCAGACATTGACTGTTGCAGCAATGCATTGTGGGAACCTATCCCACAGTTCCCTCAGCCCTGCATTCTGTTCCCTCCCCATGGGCCCTGTTGCACCCTACCACTGGTGGCGTTCACCCTGCTGCCTGGTTCCTATGTCCCCGCAGCTTGGGTGGAGCCAGGAAACTGATGGGCGCTGCTGCTCCTGGCTTGGGAGCCAGGCGCAGCTGGGAATCAGGTGCTGCACTGGTCAGTTCCCAGCTCCTGTGAATGGTGGGCAGGTGGGAGCAAGATGCAACTGCACCCATCAGCCTCTGGAGGCTAACGAATTTGATACAAAGACGGGGGGCTTCCACACTAGCCTTCATTCAAACTGTTAAATTCGAACTTGACGCTACACCCACCCGGCTCTGATATTATGCTGGCGACAGTAGTGCTCCCTAAATTGAGCTAATGGTATTTTACAGTGAAGACAGTCACTTGGTACAATCGAGCTAACTGCCTTAAATTCAAATTTATCTCGTAGTGTAGGCGTAGCCTCTCTATGAAAGGCTTCTTCTGCCCTAGAGAATTGTACTACTTCCTCTCGGCCTCTGTAGCTATATGGCTGTGGATAACATGGTACAAACCTCTCCAGCATGGGTGAACTTATTATATAAATGTGCTTTTTTTACCAATATAACCATTCCTGTATGGGAGAGGGGTGTCTATACCAGATTGGATGTTTTTTATACTGGTATAGCAGCGTCCACACTCGTACTTGGACTGGTATGATTGTATTGATTTTTGAAACAAATCCCATTCCTAGCAGATGTAGTTATATTGGTACCACTTCCAAATATAGACCACTCCAAAGTTTACACTGGTTGGCAAATATTTAGCCCATGTCTGCGCTACAGGTTTCTAATATATAGCGAGCGCGAGCTATGACAGGGTGGGAAGAGCTGTGGTCCCTGATCAGTACAGCTGTGCTGGTAGGTGCAGTTTTACCAGAACAAAGCTTTGTGTGGTTTCAGTATAGCGTGTTTCACTTAGACTACGTCTACATGAGGGTTTTTCCAGCAAAACTTGCCTTTTGTCGGAACACCTCCCGAATGACTACGCCAAAATGTGCTTTGTCAACAGATGACAAATCCCAGCACATCTGCCAGCAGCTTTGTGCCTTTCCGTGTTCATGTATAACGCCTTTGGCTAATCTTCTGTCCAGGGGAGTGGGAGAAAAGGGGTAGATGCTATGAAGGGCCTTTTATCGACAGACCGGGCTTCTGGTTCCCTGGGCAGCCCTGCTTGCTGAGCTGCTGGTTAGCCCTTCTCTCAAGAGAGCAGCTGGGCAGTCTGGCCGCTCTCTGTCGAAAGAGCAGATTGCTCTTTTGATCCACTTTTGTGTGTGCACGTGATCTGTCAGCAGAGATTTTGCCAGAAGATCTCATCTGACAGTAACTTCTGTTGAGAAATTGCAGTAGTGTAGACAGCCTTATTGTAGGATGGTTTTTTTTCTTCTGATGCAGCTTTGCTGGAATAACTGTCCAGAGGAGCGCTTTGCTAGTATACTATACCAGTAAAGTGCGCCTAGTGTGGCCCTGGTCTAAAGATCCTTTGCAACTTTAAGCTGAGGGGAAGGGATAGGTGTAAACGAAAGGTTGCACTTCTTAGCGAAAATCTTAAATCAGTTTATCAAAAGTAAGCCTGCAGGTTCAGAGTATGCAAGTATATTTTTGACCCTCAGACTCTCAAGGCAAAGTAGTTTTAAATGATTTTAATAAAATGTCTTGCTGATAAACAGCACTGGAAACACTAAACTTAGTTTACTTTGAACTAATTCTGATGGTTTTACATGGACAAAGAAATGTCAGCTCTGTTTTATATACACAGTAATTTTCCTGTTGCTTTTGAATAGACTAGAAGCACCTTTCAAACAGGAATGGGCTTATTTTTTTGCCTTTTACTGGTCTGAGGTTTTTATATTTTTTGTTGCTTTTTAATTTAAAGTATTATATGGCTTTTACTATTATAGTGTCTGGGTGCACTTTTGTTAAAAGCAAAAATGTTAGAGGGCTAATACCTCTAAATCTTCCAGCACATCAAAGCTTTTCAGGATGGATCAGGAAACAATGCATACCTAGGCAAACTGCAAGATAGAGTTTACAGACTAAAGTAGATTGTTTCCTCAGTTGAACAAATCATATTACCATTTTCTGAAAATGCTTCCCTATTATAATTCATCATCATCAATAACCATGGGCTCAGCACCCGTTGATGATGTCTGATGGCTCTCACTATTTCCTTCCATCTTTCCCTGTCAAGTGTGGAGTGGCTTAGTTGCTGTAGAATACTGCCGCACCAGTCTGCTATATCTACCCATTCTCTGTGGGGTCTGCTTTTCCTATTTGAGCCATCCATTATGCCAAATACCAGGGTCTTGGGTTTTTTTTTTTGTTTATCATTCATTCTACAAGAATGACCAAATAGTTGTAGCTTCCATTTTATAACCTTCTGCAGCAGATTCTCTTTCAGCTGTATCTTCCTATATAATTCCGCATTGGTGACCTTCTGCGTCCATCCTATTCTCAGAATCTTTCTATAACAACTCCTTTCGAACGCCAATATTCTTCTTTTTGAATCTTTTGTCATCACCCCTGTCTCACATCCGTACAACATGCTGCTGAATACATGTTTTCAAGACGCTCGGCTTCATTTCCAAGCTAATTGCTTTGCTTTCCCAGATCTTAACTATTGCCTTCAAACTTGCTCTTGCCTTCGGTATTCTAGTGGCTATTTCCTTCCTACAGTCTAGATCATACGTTATGTTGCTCCTCTAATATGTGAACTTCTCTGCATTTTCCAGTTCAAGATCATCTACACCGATCTTCCTTCCTGTTACAATTGACATAATTCTTATCCAGAGCTTTCTTAAACCAGTCGGCCTTCAGCTTGATATCTGTCTGCTAGATGTTCTGGATGCTCATGCCTGAAGTGCAGCTGCATCATTAGTACGAAAAGCATATTGCCAAAAGGTCAAAAAGATATAAAATTTTGAACCACCTCCGTTCTGCTAGGTGGGTAATGAAAAGCAATACAATATAAATTCTCCTCCCAGGCTAGGATTGCAACATTATTCCTGTAGCGCTCCTAGCCTTTTTCTCGCCTAATGAAGGTGCACAGTAAGAAGGGGAAGCTAAGCTAAAGCTGTACAAATTCAGACTTGCAGTATAAAATTCTAACAGGGTAATTGGTCATTAGAACAACTTCCTGAGGGATGTAATGGATTGAAACCAATACTGGATGTTTTTCTAAGATATGCTTTAGCTCAGCGAAACATTATGGGCTTCATGCTAGGAATTGGGGGGTCAGATTTTTATGGTCTGTGTTATGCTGAAGGGCAGACTAGATCAGTGGTTGCCAAAGTATGGGTTGTGACACAGTACTGTGTCACAATGTCAGGCAATGGGTTGCCTTGCTGTATGGTGACCAGGAGACTAACACGGGTGCTAAGGCAGGCAAGTAGGCAGGCTTGCCTTTCCTGGCGCTATTATGCAATACTAGAACTGGAAAGGCCCTCAAGAGGTCATCAAGCCCAGTAACCATGCTTGCCCTGGAAGCGGCCAGTAGAAGGTCTGGCGCCAAGATGAGGAGCCAAGGGCTCTACATGCTGTCACTGCCCTGAGCACCATCTCTGCACTCTGATCTGGGAAGGGGGCAGTACCTGCAGGCAAGAGCCATGCAGAGCTGCTTGCACTCTGCCTGGGAGCCAGACCTGCTGCCACTTCTGAGACACAGTATATTCTGAAGTGTCAGGGCAGGCACAAAGCCTGTCTTAACACCTCCTCTGTAGCACTACCCAGGAGCTGCAGGAGGTAATCCCACATCCTCGTGCCCTGCCACAGGCCTAAACGCCTCCTCTGCCAACTTGAAGACCTCTCGCACACTTCAAAGTCCTCATAACTGGCTCCATACCAGAGGCTGCACCCTGATCCCAGAACCCTCACACCTGTGCCCCAGTCCCCTCCCACACCCTGGAGCCCTTATCCCAGGCCTCACTGCAGCATGCGTTCCCAGCCCACAGCCCTTACCCCCTCCTACATGCCATCCCTCTCCCTCAATCTACATTATTCTCCTGCCCTCCAACTTCCCTAGTCCCATCTTGGAACCTGCCTTCTAGTCAGCAGATAACTAGTTGTTGGGTTGCAGGAATCAATTTTCTTTAACTGAGAAAAATGAGGAAAAAAGTTTGAAAACTATCAGTGTAACTGATCATAATTGTCCCTTCTGGCTTCAAAATCCATGAATCTCCTATATGGCTCTAAGTTTAGGCACCAGCTATGCCATGGCTAAAAAGAATTTTAAAAAGGCATTTAGTGACAACACAGCACTTACTAAAAATTGGGAGTCAAATCTCACTGAAGAAAATGGAGAATAAACTTGGCCAGTCAAGTGTAAAAGTATAAGTGGGCAGGCTTTTAAAAACACATATATGTATATTCAAGTGCAAATAGCAAAAGACACAAATTAACAACAAAAAAGTTAAGTACACCAGCAGCAGAAAGCATGCCAATCAACCAGTGGCACCACCTGACAATGGAGGTGGTAATGAGCACTCAAAGACAAGGCTAATGTGGAGAAGCTAAAAGAATTCTTTACTGCTGTCTGAACGTTAGAGAATGTGAAGAAGATTCCCATACCTGAGCCATTCCTTGCAGGAGACAAATCTGAGGAACTGCCCCAACTGAAGTATCAGTAGTGAAGATTTTTGAGCAAATTGATATGTTAAACAGTAATACAGCAGGACCAGATGCTGTTCACCTGAGAATCCTAATGGAACTCAAGTATTAAAAAGGCAGAATTATTATGATCTGTAACCTTTCACTTAAATCGGTTTCGGTACTTGGTGACAGCCACTGTGAAATTTAATTTCTAAAAAGACTTTAGAGGCAATCCTGGCAATAACAGAAAAGCAATTACAAGACACAAGATAGAACACAGTTCGTTGGGTAAGTTAACATTGCTTAGGGTGATCATATCTCCCCCTCCCAAATATGGAACAGGGAGCTGGGAGTGGGAGGGGTGGCTCCTCCTGGCTCCACCAGCCCTCAGTGAGCTGGGAAGGAGGCTGCAGTTGCCAGCGTTCCCCCAGAACCCCAGGGAAGCAGCAGTTGCCGGCCCTGCCCTGGGGAAGCGGCAGCTGCCAGTGCTCCCTGGGAGCCCCAGGGAAGCGGCAACCCCCGGTGCTTCCCAGGAGCCTGGGGAAGTGGTAGGATGCAGCAGCTGGCCACACTCCCCGTTTCCCTGAGGCTTGGGGAAGTGACTCCAGCCAGCAGCTGCACCTGTGCAGCTGCTGGCGGAAAAGGTCAGCAGAGGGATGGCTGGAATACAGGACAACTAATCCCTTTTTAAAAATGTCAGGATGCCTTTTTGGTGTCCCAAATATGGGACTGTCTTGCCCAATATAGGACAGATGGTCACCTTAACATTGCTTTTATAAAGGGAAATCATGCCACGTTAAGCTATTAGTTTGAGGTAGTAGTCAACAAATGTTTGGGCAAGAGTGAGCCAATAGGTGTGGTGTAGTTAGGTTTTCAGAAAGCCTTTGAGAGTGTCCCTCACCAAAGGCTCTTAAGCAAAGTAAGTTGCCTTGTGATTTTAGGAAAGGTACTCCCATAGGTCACTAACTGGTTAAAAGATAGGAACAAAGCAGTAGGAAATGTGTCCCCTGGGGTCTAATACTGGTGCCCATGTTGTTCAAAATATTCATAAAGGATCTGGCAAATGGAGTGAATGGTGATGTGCCTCACAAACCTGGGTAACAAGGAAAAAAAATGGCAGATGAAATTTTGTGTTGACAAATGCAAAGTAATGCACATTCGAAAACGTAATCTCAACTATGTGTGTAAAATTATGGAGTTTAAATTAGTTGTTAATACTCAGGAACTGGATCTTGGAGTAATTGTGTGTACCTCTGAAAATATCTGCTTAATGTGCAGGGACAGGTAAAAAAGCTAACATTGTAGTAACCATTAGGAAAATGATGGATAATAGGACCGTCGATATAGTCCATAGTATTATATCAATCCATGGTATGCTTATGCCTAGAATGGAATGGAGTTCTGGTTGCCCCATGTCAAGAAAGGTATGACAGAAATCAAAAAGGGCAACAAAAATGTATAATAGTATGGAATAGCTTCTGCATGAAGGGAGTTCAAAACGAGTGGGTGGTTCAGCTTGAAAATGAGATGTTTGAGAGGGAGCTATGACAGAGGTCTGTAAAACCATGAATGGTGTGGAGAAAATGAATATGGAAGTACCCTTCAGTAGGCTATGTCTACACTAGCCCATTTTGAAGATTACTAATGAAGCGCTGAAATACATATTCAGTGCCTCATTAGCATGTGGGCAGCCGTGGCACTTCGAAATTGTCATGGCTTGCTGCTGTGTGGCTCGTCCAGATGGATCCTTTTTGAAAGGAGTCCGGCAACTTCAAAATCCCCTTATTCTGATCAGCAGAAAAGGACCCCTGTTTGGACGAGCCCCGTGGCAGCGAGCCGAAGCAATTTTGAAGTGCTGCGGCTGCCTGCATGCCAACGAGGCGCTGAATATGTACGTATGTTTGGGGCTAGTGTAGATGTAGCCATAGTGGAAAAGCCATGGGTCACCCAATGAGATTAATATGCAGCAGGTTTAAAATAAACAAGCGGAAACATTTCTTCACACAGTCCACCTCTGGAACTCTTCATGAGGGATGAAGGCCAAAAGTATGACTGTTTCAGAAAAGAACTAGGCAAGTTCATGGAGGGTGGATGCATCGGTGACTGTTAGCCAAGATGGTCAGGGATGCAGCTCATGCTGTTGATGTCCCTAAGTGCCTGACTGCCAGATGACAGGACTGGATGACACCTGATGATTACTGTTTTCTGCTCATTCCCTCGGAAGCATCTGGCATTGGCCACTGTTGGAAGACAGGATAGGGGGTTGGATGGACCATTGGTCTGACCCCGTATGGCCTTTCTCATGTTCTCAACACAGAAGTAGAAAACTGTCCCTCTCCTAAAGAGCTAAAAGTCACAATAAAACATTTTGAAATGCCAAATGGGAAGTACTCCATGGATGAGTGGTGGTCCAGCACTCCAGTTGCTGGCCTGTTGGATTTAGCTGGGTTGCAGGAATTCTAAGTTCTAACCTGCCTCTGACACTCACTGCGTGGCCCGGGGGAAGGCCAGTTAAACGACATTACTGACATGGAGAGTTACTTTGTATCTTGCCTATTCACTTTTGGTTTCCCTGCCTATACTGTAAAGTGCAGGGTGGTAACTGTGGAATAGGCATTATTAGGATTGTGAATGTGGCACACACAGAGCTTTGAGACTGTTAAATGCTGTGTTATGTATTTGTTAGGTGCCCCCTGAGAGGATGTGCTGTGTTCAACAGCAGCTCCTATAGGTCATTGAGGAGTGGTACTACTGAGTGCAGAAGGACAGTGACCAGAAAGGTGTGAAGCAGAAAAAATGGGAGGCTGCCTGTATCCTTTATTTAAGAGGTTTTGGTAGATGTGGCAGAGAAGCCACTGGTGGGAAGGAAACATCCATCATGAGGCTCCTAATCTCAAGTAGTCTCTGTACATAATTTGATTTCTACCACTGAGCACCACAGCCAGAAAATGCTTGTTCCCTTAAGAGGAATATGAGCTGCAGGATTGCTGTTATCCTGCTTCTGAGAGGTCATCTCCTGTCTTGGCCCTCATGATGTAATCTGACATACGTTAATAAACAGAGGACAGGCCTTATTTGTTCCTAATAACAAAGAGAAAGAGAATGTTTCCAAGGGTTGCTGTTCCAGAAGCAATGTGGTAAGACTTTTCTTGAACCAATACATCTGAACTTTGCTCTGTCATGGTAAGCTACTCCAATCAAAACCAGAGGACTGTAAGTTCTGAGTTTGAGTACCTTGCCTACCCACCTGAAGAATAAAATGCCCTATTTAGGTTAAACTACACCAGTTGGTGTGGCATTTGATTGTCTGATTCCCCGACACAGCTGCCAGGCCAGAGAAATCTTGTGCAGGGGCCTCAGAATACAAACTCCATTGCAGCTGTCTAGGCACTTTGCAAAGTGTATAGAGCCATAGGCTTGTGAGCCCACTTACGCAGGACACTGCAAAACTGACACTTTTGTTGTGCTCTACGGTCACATACACATAGGTGAAACGTGCCACCTATGCAGAACCAGAAAGTAGTGCGTAATGTTTACAAAATTATTTCAGGGTTTAAAAATACAATAGTTCTGTAGCTCTTTTCAGTAGATAAAATGTATTTTGTTTACTAGTTTATTTTTTTCTAAGTAATATTTATCTGTTTTCAAAAGGAAAGTTAAAGTCTGCTGATTAATCAGAGATAATCCAGGATTACTGAACATCCTGCACTTTTTATTTTAGTAGCAGGGAGTGCTTTAATTAGAAATACACTAATGTAGATTAAGGCATTAAAGGAACTGGACTCCTCCCATATCGCCATTGAAATGACAACTGCGCCAGGAAAGCTGTTTTGATAATCGGAGCTCAAAAATATTTCATTAAACTACAGGTTGAACCTCTCCTTCCCGGCACCCTCGGGAGCTGACTGGTGCCAGATGAGAGAATTTGCCAGACCATGGAAGGTCAGTATTTTCTAGCACATTACCAACACTTCCACTGTTTACTGGGCTCTTAGAAGACGTGGGGGTAAATTACAGATTAATAACAGCACAGAACGCCGAGAGCCAGGACTGTTGGGACCAAATTTTATGGGACAAAAGGAAGCTTGGCCATGCCCATGATAAGTGTCCGTTCAGCTACCTGAAATCATGGTGAAGTACAGGTGTTGCTGGATGAGAGAGTTCCGGATTAGAGAGGCTCAACCTGTATACCGGGTAATTCTCACTGTGACTATTAAAGCACCCCAAAGTTTACACAGCATTTGAGACATAAAAAATTTTTATTCCCCAAAAAAGTTTTCAGTCAAAGCGTCAGCTCCTACAAACCCTTCTGTGAGTACACCTAACTCACACAATTAATTCCACTGAAGTCAAGGCCTGCGGCTACACTACCATGATTCCATCAGAGGGGCCATGGTAATGAGGCAATTCGAAGCAAGCTAACGAGGTGCTGACATGCATATTCAGTGCCTCATTAGCATAACGGCAGCTGCTGAAAGAAACTTTGATTTTTCAGATTGACAGTAAAGATGGGGGCAGCTTCGACATTCCCTTACTCCATTCTAGTTCAGCAGGAGTAAGGGAATGTTGAAGCGAGGCACTTATTTTGAAGCTGTTCCCATCTTCACTGTCAATCTGAAAATCAAAGTTTCTTCGTGTGGCTGCTATGATGCTAATGAGGGCTGAATATGCATGTCTTTGCCTCATTAGCTTGCTCTGAATTGCCTCATTACCATGGCCCCTCCGATAGGACCATGGTGGTGTAGCAGCAGCCAAGGAGCTAATTCAGATGAGTAAAGGCTGCAAAACCAGCCACAAGAAGGTAATTTTTAGACACAGGATAGCAATGCTGTGCTCTAATGCTTATCTTCTTTCTTGACTGTTATGAACCCTCACCACTAAATATTCTATACAGGGCCAATCAAAGTGCTGGTTGAGAGAGAGCAAATATAATGCCATAAGAAAATCAAAATGGTGGAGAAAAATGGGAAGATGTATTCTTCCCTCTACTAAACTCTTAATGGCAGTGCATTCATTTATCTGCCACAGAAACTGACTTTAAAAAGCAGTTGAAAAAACTGCCATCATACTTGTACTTTCTGGCCAATGGGATATGAAATATTAATGGACAAAAGGATTGCTTTTTTGCTTAATGAAGAATCCTAGTTTTCAAATCTCGTTGCACTGCATGCAGCCAACAGGATTTGCTGCTCAATAGCCTGAATTTTACAATTCCACTGTGATCAAGTCTTAGTTTTGCTTCAGATACTGTTCTGATGAAGGCTCTCTGCTCTACATATCATTGAGTTTCAAGACTAAAAAAAAATCAGAATGCTATTGTGAACTACGTGAATTTTTCTGTATTTACAATTAGCTTAAAGTATTATATTAAAAGTGGGTAGCTGCATCTAATGACTTTTTGGAATAATCTGAACCATCTGCCTCTACATACTAAGGAGTTCACCACTTTAATCCAGATTATGGCTGACGAACTGTTTTTGGCATCCACTTCTCACTAGCATTGTGCCCTTGAAGAGCTGCTGGGGCTGTAGAAATTCCCTGGCTGACAAACGTACTGTAGTCTTTCAGGAACATTTTTGGTTTGGTTTTAAATTTTCTTGGGAAGACAATGGCGTTCTTAATGAAAAGCATGTTGAGCAACCAGGTAAAGAATTTGGGACTTGGTGGTGGAGGTGAGGAAAGCAAAGAAGAGAGTGCTCCTTCCGACCCAGCTGCAGCAGCGGGAATGACTAGAGAGGAGTATGAGGAATATCAAAAGCAAATGGTTGAGGAGAAGTGAGTACACATTCCCTTCTTATCAATGTGTGGCTAATTCATGGTGACTTTGGCTCATCTAAGAATAACCCCAGAAAAAGTCCGAACATCATTCCCCTTCCCTGCTTCCCTGTTTTAGCACAGGGAACAATGCCTTATCGAGCATCCTTTCCAAAACAAAAACTCACCTAGCTGCAAACTGTAAAATGGTTTCATCCTTCACCTTCATTTCCACCCCTCCTCCCACCATTTCCCTGCCACGCTTTACATACCCATCTTGTGCTGGTGTCGTTTTCTGCTTCCATAGGGGCAAGAGAATTTCTTTTAAGCTTGTTTCTGTACATTTAACATTGTCTATGCTGATTGTAATCTAAGAAGACAGTGTTTAGTGCTGAAAATCATATGATCTACCCTTTTAGAACACTAAATCTGATGTACTTAAAATATTTGCTCTCCACCTTTTTGCCCTATTTATCATTGCAAACAATGACAATGTGATAAGAATGAAGTATGTAAAACTGGTAATGTTGATTCAAAACTATGACTAATTTCAAAACTATAGTCTTAAACCATTTCTCAGTTGCCCAAAACCTATTAAATGAAGCAGAGGGGTTCGGATCACTCTTTAAAGCTGCGGAATTTTATTTTTTCTGATAACTATAAGCTGTAACCACAATCTGATAAGTAAAATGTGTAGGCATTTGTTTACATAGCAGATACACAGTAAAGTAATGGGTTTCAGGCAGGTAGGAGTTTAAACTCTACATAGTTATAAAGAAAGACAACTGAATTCTAAATCTCCACTGCATCTAGTTCACTAATGATCAATTACATAATGGTTATCTAAATCCTACATTTAAGATGATTATAGGTGAAAGGTTAATGATCTGTGGAATTTAAGAGATATCTATATTTGGCAGCATCAACTTCAGTCATAAAGTCTTGAATAAATGTAACCTGTTTGTAAACACAAATAAAATGTTGCCTTCTTTTGTGGTACATTTACATAGAGGAAGTTTTTTGTCTTTTTTTTTTTCTTTTTAATCAGCCTGCAAAAAGATGCTGTGTTGGAATAGATGGAGCACAGAAATCTGGAGAGGAATAAAAATCCAGAAAGAGATGAGCATGTTCTTTCAATGTTTTGTTTATGTTTCAGTAATGTTTGTCTACTGTGTTGGTTAGATATGTATCTGTGTTATAAGTCAATAACTGAACAGTATTCCTTCCAACAGGGATATGGAACATTAATGAGAATGATTACATGTTTTTTTGCAGAGGAAAAATCCAAATAATGAAATGAGGCACTACACTGGTTCTGTAATTGTTTGTCAGCTATTCGGCCTGGAAATACAATCAAAGATACATCTGTAACAGAGAGGAAGCCGTGCTAGTCTATACACTATCAAAACAAAAAGCAGTCAAGTAGCACTTTAAAGACTAGCAGAATAGTTTATTAGGTGAGCTTTCATGGGACAGACCCACTTCTTCAGACCATAGCCAGACCAGAACAGACTCCATATTTAAGGCACAGAGAACCAAAAACAGTAAGCAAGGAGGACAAATCAGAAAAAGATAATCAAGGTGAGCAAATCAGAGAGTGGAGGGGTGGGGGGGAAGGTCAAGAATTAGACTGAGCCAAGTATGCAGACGTATGATTATCTTTTTCTGATTTGTCCTCCTTGCTTACTGTTTTTGGTTCTCTGTGCCTTAAATATGGAGTCTGTTCTGGTCTGTCTATGGTCTGAAGAAGTGGGTCTGTCCCATGAAAGCTCACCTAATAAACTATTTTGCTGTCTTTAAAGTGCTACTTGACTGCTTTTTGTTTTGAAAGATACATCTGGTTTTAGTGACCTCCTCAGTTTACTCAGTTTTATGTCTACATAGTCCGATAACCCAGGTTAAAAGACTTGCACAAGGTCATGCAGTGAGTCAGAGGTTCAGGCTGGATTAGAACCCTTGATATGACTCCATTGTCTTCCCTATTTTTGTTTTAACCTCTAATCTACCCTTGTTAAGCTAAAAATGTGAAAATGCATCTATCAATCAGCATTCATCAGGAAGGCATATAAATGAGCAAATGAGACTTCAGAGTGAACAGGTCCTCTGAATTACATAGTCCAACAAGAAGGTTGATTCCACTACTCCTGAAAAATGGACATCAATTCTAGATTTGATTTTCTAGAACTTTGTCTCTGGAGTCACACTTTGATCCCATCTTGCTCTGTCAAGATTTGATGATAGCAATAAATAATTGTGAAATGACTGTCTGCAAATATATGATGGATGTAAAAACGCAGAAAGAGAATGTCTTATTACCAGTCACAGACACGCTAACTGGAGTATTGGGATGATATTAGGCAAGAATATGTGTGCTGAATATCAGACTATGGTCTGAAGTGATGTCTCTGGCTGTGGAACAGCTTTTCAAGGGCATACTTAAAACTAGTTGTACATGCAATTCTAGAGTATATTCTGGAGCAAATAATGTTGCACTTTGTTGAGTGTGGACTACACAACTGAATAGGTAAGTCAGAGTTGTTAGGAATCTCCAACAGTGTGTTAACCTGTACTGGACAGGAATTGGTAATTGCGTGGCAGGCAATGGCACTTTACATACACAGGCTTTTCAGTTCAGAGGAGGTTTCTCTGCTAAATCCATGCACATTGCTTTGAGTGCTTATAGTGAAGAGTTGTTCAACCAACTTTTGTACAAAAACACACATTTTATGAAAAAAGTCATGAAAATCAAGAAGTTTGGCGAGTAGGTGAGCATTATTTCTCAGCTACCTGTAGTGCTGTTACCCTTACAGGAGATAATATAAATAATTGAACCAAAACTCACAGAGAATGTTTGTTTCTCAACTCACGCGAAGTCAGTTTTTTGCTTGATGCAGCAAAATGGGCGGTCATAAATTTGGCAGTGAGGAATATGTGTTTTCCTCCTATTTGGCTTCAGTCTCAGAAGGTCTTTGACAGAAATACCGCCTGTAGGTCAAATCCTGGAGTTTTGATTAAGGACTGCAGAATGTGGCCCAAAAGTGGCGTCCCTTTAAGATATCACCTGCTAAGCCATATGAGGGGCAAACAAACCTATGATCACTTTTTTCCCTGATTAAAGTTGAGGTGGTATAGATGCTTTCCTTCAACAAGCACATCTTTATTCAATGGAGGGTGAGTTTCTCCTGTCAGATTATCAGGGAAGGATTTGAACTTTCAAATTCTGTTGTGCAGAATTCTCCTTTGAGCTCAGTGATAATATCTATTATCAGTGGAAGAACCAGGCACCTGGCAAAGAGATCCATAACACAGCTTATGTCATACGACTTGTGCTTTGTTTCTTACAAAGGTTAATGACCTACTGGTCTGAGTATAGGCCTGGTAATCAGGACTCCTGACTTCTAATGCCACCACTAACAGTGACTCCTTTTTAGCTTTGAACCACGAACATAACGTTTTTGTCTCCAGTTCATCTGTAAAATGGGCATAATACTAATCTGCCTCTCCTAGTTGTCATGACACTGATTAGTAAATGTCTGCAAAGAGCTCTACAGAGGTTAAGTTTTGTTTCTGTACTCTGATACAGACTATGCTGTGTTTGAAGCATAAAATGGGATGAGAATTACTTCGGTCCGTAGTTCTCTGTGGCTGACAATGAAAAATTGTCATGTGACAAGAGGTTTCTGATTACATGCCTCTTGATTTTCAGAATGGAGAGAGATGCAGCATTTGCACAAAAAAAGGCAGAGAGAGCCTGTCTGAGGGTTCATCTAAGAGAAAAGTACAGGCTTCCAAAGGTAAGATGAAGTCACAATCATGACCTCGTTTGCAGGCCACTATTAACATAGCTGCAGTCAGACCTGCTCTCTGGCTGGGGAGATTTCCATAGCCTTGTCATCTTCCAACAAATGTGCACATTGACACTACCAAGCCAATTTGTCAGGGAGATCTTTATGGTACACTACACTTCACCTTAACACAAAAATGGAGGAAGCCTGGCTCTACATTGTGAAAAACAGCTTGTGATATCGCTTCTATTTTAGGTGCCCAACCTGAGATGATTTTAAAGGGACTTGATGCTTGGAGGGTGCTCAAATAAATCTCCATCAATTTTGGCACACAAAATTTGATAATCACTCTTAAAAACTCTGTCTCATTTTGTGTGCAAATTGAGACTCAGGAGTTCTTAGGTTTGTTCCTGGAAGAAGTGGGATTTTTTCTCTTGTGCCACCTTATTAATTAGGTCATGAGCTTTCATGGGTAAAATCCACTTCTTCAGATCAAAGAATGGAAAAGAAAAACAGAATCCAGGGTTTATACAGTATGGAGGGAAAGAAGGAGGGGAAAAAGGGTTACCTGTCACTAGTAGGACCAGTTAATGAATCAAGTTAAGTAGGATGTGTCTTATTCCTGTGAGTATCAAAGGTGGGAAATTGGCCTTGTAATACATTAAAGTGCTACATGACTGCCTTTTTTTTTAAACACTAGCAAAATAATTTATTAGGTGATGAGCTTTCGTGGGACAGACCCACTTCTTCAGACCTACAGCCTTACAAGAACAGACTCAATATATAAAGCTTGGAGAAATGGCTATTTTGAAATAACACAACCACACAAAACCATTTCAAAATAGTGCCTAGCTATTTCAAAATAGCATGGCTGGGTCCATAGTGCTATGTCAAAGGAGTGCCGTAGGAGCCCATTTCGGCCCATTTCAAAATAGGCTTTATTCCTCAGGAAATGAGGTTTACCGGAATTGAAATAATGCACCCGCTATTTTAAATTTATTTCAAAATAGCTTGTGCATCATTTCATCATCATCAATCCCTTGTCTGAGGTCACTGGGGCACCTTCATGACACCGTCCTTTATAGTGTCTCCCCATCTTTCGCGGTCATGTCCCAGTTCTTGAGTTGCGGCAAAGCTCATCCCTGTCCATTCAAAGTTATTTCAAAATAACAGCTGTTATTTCGAGATAACATGGCCATGTAGCTGTAGCCTGAGAGTGCTTAGCCTCTTCACCTTAAGGCCATTTGTACCAGACGTTTGTGTACTCTAGGTCTTTCAAGGACATTTGGTCCTTCAAGTTTAAAAGCCAGCCTTACATCATCGTTTCCTCATGCAAAGGCATGTGCTTACATCATCATGTATATCTGCTCTTCCAAGATATACTTTTGCTACAAAAGCATTTTTATCATAATTTAACAGACCAAGAACCAACTCAGTTTCTTTCATAGAATCAAACATTTGCTATATCAATCAGTAGTACAGTGGTTGTCCTTGAAAATCTTTACATTTTGCCTGATGTCAAATGACATGTTCCATATACACTGCATACATTTACAGTGGGTGGTATAGCATATGATAATATTAATTGCAATTGTACTGGTAATTTTAATGTCAGGCCCTTTGGAATGGACATATTAACCCTCATCGCGTTTACCATAATTTTGATTGAGGGTCAAGTAGATACATCCGTTCGCTGTATCCACCTGTTGTCTCTAATTTCATATGTTTCTTCCCTACGTGGAGGGCCTTGGAGGACCAGGTCCATTAATTGTGCATTCTTATTTGTCTTTATACTTAGGACAGTTAGACTACAATGAGATGAAGAAGGTTCGAAAATGCAGTCAATCTAGGTCTCAGTCCAGCAGCTTTCACTCATGTGTCCCCAGTGGGGCTGTTGGCATAATTTCATGTTGCTTGTTCAGGCCCCTAACAGAGAGAACCTTGGGGGGAGTCATGTAAAAATTAGAGTTGGGTAGGAGTCAAATCATGTTGATAATTTGCATTGTTAGTACTGACAAATGTTATTGGAAAAAAGGAGACTAAAGGTACATATGCTAGAGGCTTATAAAATCATGACTGGTGTGGAAAAAGTGAGTAAGGAGAAGTTATTTACTTGTTCCCATAACATAAGAACTAGGGGTCACCAAATGAAATCAATGGGTAGCAGGTTTAAAACTAACAAAAGGGAGTTTTTCTTCACACAGTGCACGGTAGGCCTGTGGAACTCCTTGCCAGAGGAGGTTGTGAAGACCAAGACAGGTTTCAGAAAGGAACTGGATAAATTGATGGAGGTTAGGCCCATCATGGCCATTGGCCAGGATAGGTAGGAATGGTGTTCCTAGTCTCTGTTTACAGTCAGAGGTTGGAAATAGATGTGAGGAGAGGGATTGCTTTGGTTCACTCCCTCTGGAGCATCAGGCATTGACCTCTGTCGGAAGACAGGATAGTGGGCTTGATGGGCCTTTGTTTTGATCCAGTGTGGCCATTCTTATGGTCTTAGGTAAAATGGAGGTTTTTTGAAGAGCATATTTGTCCTAATCCCTCAATTCTCCCCTTCGTTAACTGAGTTTCAGGTTTTCTCTTCCCATGTTCAGAAGTACATGAAATGCTCTAGGCACAATGGCAACATCACTACACATGAAACTGCTAGCTTTGAATCAAGAACACTCTACTTGAATGTTGTATTTCTCCAGGATGGCCCTGATCCTGCAGCTACTGGTTGAGTGGACTTATTTGCCACACATAGCCCCACGAAATTCAAACTCAAATGGGGCTCCATGAAGGTGCATTGGAACCTAACATTCCGTATTAGTTGTGAGCCTCGCTGTGAGAAAATGGATAGAAGGTTAAAATGGTTAAATTGCCTGCAACAGGCAGAGTTGGTCATCTGTTGCCTTTTCTCATCAACATTTATTATTAGAGATGCTTGGACCCTTTTATAAACTTCCATTCACTTTCACACAATTAACCTCATGATTCCTGACCTCAATGTGGCAAAAAGTTAGGGGTTTTTCATTTTGTCAAGAGTTCTTCTGAATGACATGGACACCTTCTTTGAACAGGGAACATTGTCTTTGTGTCCTCCTCCTGGTTTCCTTGTTTGGTCCTGTTATCTACATCCCCATCCTTGTTTTTCATTTTCTGTCTCTTGTGAGTGGTTGAGTTCTTGGCTCTGACAGGAGAGGGTTTCCCTTTTTTTTTTCTTTTTTTGGTGGATTCAGTCTCCTGCCCCATGATTCAAATTGGCTGAATCAAGATACATTTTAGCAAACATATGACTGCGGAGTCAAGGCTTTATAAGGAAAGCTCTAGTAACTAGTGCAGTGTAGGTAACTGTCTTATTATTACAGCAGTAATCTCCTAGCATTTTTGCAGTCTTTTTTTTACTGGGTGGAAGCATGTATTTGGAATGGTGGCCTTGTTAAAGTTGAAGTCTCCATGCATCTTTGTTCTCTACATTAATTAAGCAGCAATAATGAAATTAACAGTCCACAGGGAGTTAAACACATTCAAAATGCCCTTAACTAACAAATTATTAATCCTCCAAGGTACTCCATTCATAATTGCTCAGGGTTAGTATCACAGAGGTTATGTAACAGCAGGGAATAAAGAGTCAACTATGGGACCATGGGCAACCACCGTGTTAAAGAACAACTTAAAGAAAAGATATGAAAAACTCTTCCCATGAGCTGTCAGCTCTAGTAATTTTTAACATTCCCAAAGTGGATTTTTGAGGAGATAAAAATAAGTATATGGCATTTTCTTTCCTGTGAAAAAAGAACGTGCTAACTACCAAACTGGGTAAGGAAAATGGAGGGG
This sequence comes from Carettochelys insculpta, assembly GCF_033958435.1. Lineage (NCBI taxonomy): Eukaryota > Metazoa > Chordata > Testudines > Carettochelyidae > Carettochelys > Carettochelys insculpta. Next base: position 108,293,081 of record NC_134141.1, read on the forward strand.
CCAATAGCATGGCTGAGTCTTTCTTGTCTGAAAATTTATGTTGGCTTAATTGACATTCCTCTGTGGTCATTACTCACTTGGAAAAACTCCCACTTTCTTTCACACTTCCATTGACCAGAATAAATCCATGATCTTTATTTCATTTGGATAATTTTTTTAACTGTAATAGTATAACCATAGCTGAAGGCAACTGATAGAGCTGGTAAGAAAGCTCAGGAAAATAATGTTGAGTGTTTGTTTTTGTTAAATGTTCCATGTTGCATATTTCAAATGGATCCATTTTCAGGTTTTCATTAACTTTTTCTACAATATTTTCCCACCTTTTATCAAAATTTGTTATTTAAGAAATATGGTGTACTTGTTTTTTTTTAAAAAAAAGTTCTCTAATGTCTTTAAAAACAACGTTGAGAAAATTTCTCTGAACTAGATTAGCCATGACAAGTTGCACCAAAAATGGAAAAATTCTATGTCAACAACTTTTCCCACAAGTGTTATCTGTAAAAAGGCCATTTTTTCATTAAATCTCGTTATATGGAAAAACATCCATCAGCTCTAACTAGCAGTATAAGAAGTCTTGTCATGAGTTTTTTGTTCTTGCTTATTTGAGCAAATAAGAAGGATTTAAGGTGGTCAAAGTTGTTAAAAATACTGAAGTCCCTTCTTAGCTTTGATCTAAAGGTGGTTGAGGAGGGAAAGTACATACAAGAAGAATTACAGAAGGGGTTTTTTTTTAAAAGTAGATTTTCATTGGTGTGGTGTTAGGGTTTTCTTTTTCTGACTTACCTGATTTAAAAACAATTTTGAAATCTACCTTTTAATGGAAATCATGGCAGTTCTGTTAAGTGCAAGAGTATGCCTTGATTATGTATTGTTCTTGTTGTACCTCACTGATACATCAGGATAACCTGAAGTTTCTTATTCTGGCAGAGATGCATTTTGATATATTTCCTCAAATGGCTCAATGAGCCCTTGGCTAAAATGCCAAATGTTGCCACTCTTCTTGTTGTTTTTAATTATTTCTATTGTGGTAGCACCTTGGACACCATTATTGTCCAAGAACTTGTTGCATGCATCTGGTTGGGAATTTTTTTGACAAATTGTTTTGGCATCAAAACTTGCTAAATTATCAAAACAGAAACTTGTTATAAATACAGACAAATATCTTGACTTGGAAAAAGTAAATATTTGAATTGTTAAAAGAAGTTTGGTTTTGACATTTTTTGAACAGAAATTGCCAATTTTCTGGTTTGACACAACTTTTCATTTCAACATGTAAGCTATCTAAGTTTCAAAAATGTTTTTAAAACCTGAACCTAAACAAGACATTTCAAAATTATTGAAACAAAATGTTTCAGTTAATCCAAAAACAGTTGTTGGCTTTCTGTTTTGTTTTTGTTCATGAATATTTTTTTTAGATTTGGGTGTTTTTGTCCCAATTCAAACAGGAAAAAATTTCAAAGTCTTAAATATATTCACGGGGCAGGAAAAACACTTTTAACATGACTTGACTGTTGTGCTTGGTGCTGTACATATGCCATAATCTTACAATCTAAAAAATAGCCATTTTATAACTCTTTCTAAAGTCGCATTCAACTCTCCAGTGCATCAGATACTTCCTTCTTTGCCAGATGCATAATTCACTGTTTTCCTGTTTTCTGTGGAGGTAAGGCACAAGGTAAGCAGCGGGGTTATTACCTGTCCCTGGTTAATTACATTGGGAAGGTCTTGTGAGTTTATTTGCATGAATGTATGTTTTTATACTGAAAGTCAGACAGTAGATCTTGTACTGTTTTTTTTTTAACAACTAAAACTTTCCCATTAAGAATGCTGTGGTAATATTCATTGTGCAACCAAATATAGGTCTTGTGTTGGTGATTCTACACACACTGTTACAGGAGGTCTCCAGGTCCCATTTTCATGCATCTTAACTATGATTGTGACCCAAAGTGCTATTCAAACACAATGACATTGTTCTAATAAATCTTTCTTTGGTCTGAAAAATGGAACACCATGGGTAGCTGTCTGACTCCCTCTAACAACTCTTCTGGGGTATTCCCCACTCACATAAATCACAGGAGTCTACCAGCAAAAATTAACTTGTCATGTAGATTTCTTAAAACAATTCCATTCTTCCATTGCATGTTAATAATTTTCCTTTACACAAGTGTTGATTGCTTTAGGGGGCCCATTGACCATCTCTGTGCTTTGAACCATCATTACCAGCAATAGTAAGAGAAACTTCTACAATAATCTGCCTTAATCTGAGGAGGTAAAATATTTTCTTCAAGAAATTTATTGTTGCCATGTCTCATCTATATGTCTTGAGTTCCTTTCTTTCCTGGGGGAGGCTGTTCTTGGTAGATCTTTTGTGGCCATTGTCTTCACCCTGACTCAGCTGACTATTAAAATACAGGTTAAACCCCACACATCCAGCACTCTTGGGTCCTGACCAGTGCTGAATGAGAGAATTTGCCAGACTGTTGAAGATCAATATTGTCTAGCATATTACCAACATTTTCACTGCTAATTGGCTTCTTAGAAGACATATAGGGGTAAGTCAGAGCTGAATAACAGCACAGAATGCTGAGAGCCAGGACCGGTGGGTATAAAACAACTTTTTGGGACCACAGGAAATTTGGCCACAACCATGATACGTGGTCATCCAGCTAACTAAGACAATGCCAGATTACAGATGTTACTGGACAAAAGAGTGCTGGATTAAACAGGTCCAACCTGTACCCTCTTTGAGAGTCTTCCTACGAAAAAAATATTGGAAAGTAATTCACATACACTTCACACTCACAGCTTCATCTAGTATTTTAAAGTCATGCAATAACTCTTCCAGTATGTGAATTAACAGAGAATTTAAAAACACGTTCCCTAACCTATAACTGAGCTATGTTTTACACACCAATCTCCTACAAAAATAATAATTTAATACTAAAGTATGCAGCCATCTCTGTTTGCTGATTTAAACTATTCCCTCCTTCAACATCAAAAATATTTAAAAAAAAAAAAAAAGGACTGGGAATCTAACAAAAAGTAGTTAAAACTGATTTATCAGTTAGAAAATAAAACCACATGGCTCCAAATATTATTACAAACACACACATGTATTATTTAAAAAGCAAGTATAAATCTGTGTTGCATGTTGAACACTTAGATATCTATTCCTAATCTCTAGCTATTATAGGCCCTCTGGTGACCTTTTCGTAAAATTACATCACTCTTACTTTAGAGCATAGCCTAAAATTTATCAGATTTGAAAGCAAATAGCCCTGTTAAAAACTATTGAAACTTGCAGCTTTGTAAAGTTACACCATCTTTCTTCAAATGCCTTACCAAACTTTTGTTCCTACCAGGTGTAAAACTTCTTATTTTTCAGTGATCCACTCTGTCATTTAAAATACACACTCCTCTCCATAACTGAAAGCTTGCAGACTGACTTTGCTCACCGACATTAATGGAAGCTACTGCTATCAAATATGGTAGGATTATTTTAAATCACAGTAAACTCTCTTGAATCCGGTATTCTTTCAGTTGGCACTCTCAGATAACTGGCACAGATATGGCGTTTGTTCTGAGAGCAAAACTGAGCGGAAGTCGTTCCCTGCTGTTACAGTCAGTTTACCTGGCCCTGTCCTGGCTCCGGAGTTGCTGGCGCTCCCCACATCCCAGTGGGGTCCCCTCTCCCAGCCCCGGCACTCCCACAGTGCTGCCGTCACTGTCCCAGCCCCATCCAGCTTTCCAGCCCTGGAACTGTCTGCACTCACCCAGCCCCGGACAGCTTCCTGGCTCCAGAGCTGCCAACACTCCCCCAGCCCCAGCCAAGGATCCTGTGGTTTTGTCTCTCCTGCCTGCCTGTCTCTCTCCTGAGCCCCACCTGTGCCTTCCCAGCTTCTCTCTGTTAACCAGCATATCTGAATATCCTCCCAGTCCCAGGCTGGCTGCATATGAAAGAGCTTACTCTATACTGTGTAAAAATGAAACTGACCTCCTCAGTTTGTTATGTACTCCCTTTTAGCTCTTCATCATTGAATAATACATCTGTCAACTCTTTGAAAGTTAAAACAGTTTATATTAACTCCCTTCTGAGTACACTAGCCAGCTTGATCCTGAGGAAGCTGGTGTCAGAGAGGTAGCCGTGTTAGTCTGTATCTTCAAGAACAACAAGAAGTCCTGTGGCACCTTTATAGACTAACAGATATTTTGGAGTGTAAGATTTCGTGGGCAAAGATCCGCTTCGTTAGATGCATCTGACGAAGCGGGTCTTTGCACATGAAAGCTTATGCTCCAAAATATCTGTTAGTCTATAAGGTGCCACAGGACTCTTTGTTGCTCTCTGAGGAAACTGGTTCCCCTTCCATGGAGTTGGAGGCCGTCCAAACCTTTTTGAAACTGTTTTTTGCCCCCAGACCAAGCAGTTATTTATCCTAAAAACTTGTACATTTTTGCCAGTGGCTAAAAAGTGTGGGAATTAGGTAGGAGTTGATGTCAGTAGAAGGGGTACATCTTCTCCAGCCACCAATCTCTTCTCCATCCTGCAATCTCAATATGACAGTTGTTAGAGTCAATACATTATGTGTTTTCCTAAGGCCTGAATACTTCAGAAGTGGGATTTGTAACATTGGCAAGTAACAAAGAATTAAAAAAAAAAAAGATATTGAAGTTAAATTTAATTGCACAAAAGTCTTTCTGCCACCATAGACCTTAGAAGTTTAGATTGGGTCACAGGCCTAAATCTGTAAAAACAAGCATTTAAATGAATGGCTCAGTAGAAAAATTCCATGAAACTTTGTTTTGCCTTCTGGGAGTATGTGATGAACAAGTTAGTGTACACTCCTTTCTTGGAGCAGTATTTTACTGCTGTTACTTCTGTGGGACTAAATCGTCAGATGAGAGGTTCTCAAAGGCACTAGTGCAATTAGGAGTTTAGGGTCCGTGGTAGATGGGTGTGGGGAGGATTTTTAATGTCACAGCTGGCACACCTCTAGCATGGACATAGGCATTCTGTAATTAATGCCTGTACAGGTGGTCTCCAAATATACACACCCCTCTCCAGGACTGCAGCGAGCCCAATGGACTTGTCCAGTGTTTACTCTAGGATTCTGGCCTCCTTTTTCATTCAGTCGTCTCTGTTTAAATATCAAGTGACAACAGTGGGAATCGTAAGACAGAAGCTCTGAGTCAGCAACACAGTTAAATGTGTGCTTAAGTGCTTTGCTGAAGTGGGGCCTAACTGAGTGAGTATTGCAAGAGTCACAATTTTATATTTATGCATTTATATGACCTCTTATTTTCTGGGTTGTAATCCAGATTTCTTCCCTCTGCTAGACTGAGAGATGAAATATGTAAATTGTACATTGGGCAGGGGATAAAATTCTCTCTCCCCAAAGGGGCAATACGGGAGCTCAGACAGCATTAATCATTTGAGAACATTGGCCTAAATCTAAATAATCGACTATTGAACTGAAAGGTGTAAATGTTAATATCAAGAAGTATCATAAGATGTAAATAAAATAATGTGTCTCAGGACTAAAAAGGGCTCCCACGTAAGTGTGAAACCTAAAGCTTTGTGCTATCTGGACCAGAATTTATAGGAGAAAGCAGTTCCTTTATGAATTTTAATCCTGTTAACAGAATTGTCAGGTTAGATTTGTCATTGATAAGATGTTTTCATCCATGAGAGGTATGATTTATTGACAATTTTTGCCTCTCCACTGCAGTCAGCATGTCACGTATTCCCAAGGTCTTTACTGACTGCATTCGTCTTAACTGAGTTTTTCCAACTGCCACTGGCCTGGCTTTCAGGTGAGTATTTCTTACCCATATGTGGTCCCAATGAAGTATCAAATTTGTAGGGTTAGGCCTCAAAAAGAAGATGAGAATAGAAGATGCCTCATGCATTGCATTTAAAAAGCTCGTCACTTGGAGAAAGTTTGTGAGCCTAGCTTAAGCTATGATCTATGTGTGTTAAATAAGCTGTGTCTACACATGCACGCTACTTCGAAGTAGCGGCACTAACTTCGAAATAGCGCCCGTCACGGCTACACGCGCCGGGCGCTATTTCGAAGTTAACTTCGACGTTAGGCGGCGAGACGTCGAAGTCGCTAACCCCGTGAGGGGATAGGAATAGCGCCCTACTTCGACGTTCAACGTCGAAGTAGGGACCGTGTAGTCGTTGCGCGTCCCGCAACTTCGAAATTGCCGGGTCCTCCATGGCGGCCATCAGCTGGGGGGTTGAGAGATGCTCTCTCTCCAGCCCCTGCGGGGCTCTATGGTCACTGTGGGCAGCAGCCCTTAGCCCAGGGCTTCTGGCTGCTGCTGCGGCAGCTGGGGATCCATGCTGCAGGCACAGGGTCTGCAACCAGTTGTCGGCTCTGTGGATCTTGTGTTGTTTAGTGCAACTGTGTCTGGGAGGGGCCCTTTAAGGGAGCGGCTTGCTGTTGAGTCCGCCCTGTGACCCTGTCTGCAGCTGCGCCTGGCACCCTTATTTCGATGTGTGCTACTTTGGTGTGTAGACGTTCCCTCGCAGCGCCTATTTCGATGTGGTGCCGCACAACGTCGAGTTGAACATCGACGTTGCCAGCCCTGGAGGACGTGTAGACGTTATTCATCGAAATAGCCTATTTCGATGTTGCTACATCGAAATAAGCTATTTCGATGTAGGCATCACGTGTAGACGTAGCCCTAGTGTGTCATTTGAAACATCATTATGGCTACGTCTACATTTGTCAACAGAAGATTTTGTCAGAAGCTATCGTCAGACAAAACTTCTGTCAATAGATCGCAGCCAAACTGCCAAGCAGATCTATTGACAGAGACTGTCCGTACTGTCCGGCCGCTCTATTGGCAAAACACCAACATGAAGTACAGCAGACGGGGCTGCCTGATGTCCCAAAAGCCCTGTCTGTCTACAGAGGGCCCCCCAGAATGTCCACGGTGGCTTTCTGTCGACAGATCTCTGTCAACAGAGGCATTATTCTTTATGGGGAGCGGGGTACAGCTGTCAGCAAAAGTGCTGCCTTCTGTCAATTTTCTGTCAACAGAATGCCTTAAGAATCTGGACCCTCCCTGCATTTTGTCGACAAAACTGTCACAGTATGTAGCAATGGAGCTCTGTCGATAAAACCCTCTAGTGTAGACATAGCCTCTGAGACTGTTGGGCTAGTCCAACCAATTGATATAAATACAGCGCTAACCAGAAATATTTTATTGGCCAAGGTGTTTCCAAAACTAACCATGAAATGCCAGTAACATGGGAAATCATCAATGAAAAAAATAGGTCTGTGTTGTTTTTTTATAAAGTGTTCAGAGAGCCTTATTTTTTTAATAAGAGATTGAATGAGAAGTTACTGCTTGTTATTTACATTAGAAAGTCAGGCCTTATGTTTCTTGGTTTTCTTTGAATACTCCATGGATGACTGGAAAACTGTGAAGATTGTTAGAGAAAATGCGCAAGATGAAACCTTCATAACGTCTGAGGGGAAGTGATTCTGATTCAGATTAACATGTCTGACACCTGTCTAAGTCAAAGGGGGTTAAGGCTGTGGCAGGTTGGGGCTGTGGAGAGGCAGAAAGTTAGAGGTTGCAGCAGGTTGGGGACTTAGAGGAGGCAGGGTGATAAAATCCTGGTTTCAGGGCGTGTGGGGGGGTTAAAAGCTGCAGCAGGTTGGGCCTCAGGAGGTGGAGGTTAAGGCTGCAGCAGGCAGGGGCCTCAAGGGGTAGGGGGTTACAGGTCTGGTGGAGTGGGGTTGGGAGGGGTGGGGGGTTAAGTATGTTGGTGGGTTGGGGCTGTGGCAGGGGCAGGGTGGGTTTAAGTGGGGCCAAGGAGGGGCAAAGTTCTCGCGCCTTTGTAATAAATTCAAGAATGTGCCTTGTCCATCTCTCCCTAGGAACATTATCTCCCTCTGAAAAGTCACCTGGTTTATTTTCACCTTGGGTACTGCAGCTCCTTGGCTCCCAACTGTGTGGTGCTATTAAATACCCGTAGGGTGGGTGTTTCAGAGTTAGCTCTGGTTATTTGTGTTTCTCTCTTGCACATTTAGAGCCCAGACTGGCAAAGTCAAATCAGTAACTGTACATATCACTACCCATTGTGCCCTTTGGAGGTTGCTGGAAAAATCTTTGTTGATGCCTTACCACTTCCATCCCCCCAAAAAGAAGAAGGGGTGTGTGTGTGTGTGTGTGTGTGTGTGTGTGTGTGTGTGAGAGAGAGAGAGATCGATCTTGCTGTACCTGAAGGACTTGCTGCTGGTGTGTGTGAGTGAAAGAGAGAGAGACATCTTTTGCTGTACATGAAGGACTTACTGCTTCTTGCAAAAGAATCTATGAGATGGCAGTAAGGAACTAGGAGAAAAAAATTGTAGGGAAAAAGTCAGAGATCCGGACAAAATGTCAGATGGAAGTGGTCAAGGGAGAGGGAAAGTTGTGGGACTTTGTCTGTTTCTTGAATTTAGGTAATGAAGATTTTAGAAGTGAAACTCAGATGGTCTAACCTGCTGGCATATAAATAACACTTTGCAGAATATCATTCTAAACACCATCTGAAGGATTGTAGCTGAAATGTACAGCGTAATCCAATCTTCCCTCTTTCATGGTTGCTAGATATGAAGAGTCTCAGTCATTGTCATGCTAAAGAAAAGTTTCCAGCAGTCATTAAGAATTGTCTATATAGCAGGATCAGTATCAAATGATGCCACTTAAATTAGGAGAGGGGTCTAATTCAAAAAGGAATATAACTTCTCTTAGAATCCGTCATGAACAAAGAAGTCATTAATGATATGCAGCCTCATAATCCCTAAATACCTTTTGTCTTTTTACAGCCAGACTGGCACTGACTTAATTTAATGAAGTGTACCATTCTGAAATAAGTGATTTGTTAAAGATTACATTGCAAGCTACATAATCTCTGTATGCCTCCTAGATATTGCCAAAGCACAAAGGGAAACTTCCCTGAGACAAAGAATTTAGAACACCGAGTCTTCGGAAAAGAGTCTGTAAAAAACATATACTAGACTCACTTACAGAGCCAACTTCTTTCTCTGTAGGTCCTGTTCTAGTAGACCAATGTAGCTGCACAGTGGAAAGAGGAGAAAGATCTTGGCTTCCCCTGTGGACGCCACACACCAGTTGTGCACCATAGAGCTCTGCAGGGGTGGGAAGTGAGACATTCTTTTCTGTAAAAGTGGGAGTACGCTGCTCACAGTGTAACTGCAACCCTGTAGCAGCAGCAGAGCCATAATGCCTAGGGATTACAGAATTGCTTCACCTTGAGGCTCGATAGCAATCCCAGCATGCAACCAGTGTGCTAATTAGGTCAGATTTTGCACACAACTTTCACAGTAGGTAAAGATTTACTCCAACTGGAACTGTCATCTGCCATTTTCAGAGCACTGATACAGCTCTGAACTCTGTTCAGTTTCACTTTATCCAAGTACTGCTGTATTTTAGACACAGGCAAATCGCATCACACAACCATCAGCCTAAGTGTAGTTTGTTGCTTAATGATATTGAGGAGAAGATCCATTGGCTCCCCTGTGGATTAGTCTGTGATCTTTCATCCTGTTGGGCTTTGATTTTAAATAGAGTTGGTTGGACTAGATGATTGCTAATTACACTGATGTAGAAGATCCATAATCCGGGCTCTGGCCGATAGCAGATGCTGGTTTAAAGAAACTAAGCAAAGGCAAAATGGTGATGAAAGTACTCCATATTCTCAGACAGACAACTCCTCAAGTGAATGTTGAAAAACACTTGCGGGGTCATGTAGAAAGTAGTGTATGATTTATCAGTAGACCGCAAACCCTCAAGTACATTACACTTTCCTCAGTGAAAATAATATTTATGTCTGTCCTTTCCTCCAGAATGAAAATAATATTTACATCTATAAAGTCTAGGATCTTATACTGATACCTGCTCATAAAGTCTGAGCACCTTCCAGGTAAAATCATTCACAACAATTCACAGGCAGGAATTGGTGGGGTTTGTTATAAATGGTGTTACAAAAGATATTTTTATTTTTTGCAGCACACTCTGAAATGAATTCAATATTAAGGCCAGGACTTTCAAACCCAGGTGCTCAAGTTGGCAGCCTAATTCTGTAGATAGGCATCTGACTGATAGAACTGATTTTTTTTTAAATTTTTGGCACAGCTAGCTCCCACTGAAAATTTAGGTCTGATTTTTCTGATGAAACTAATCCCTTATTTCTGTCAGGACTATGGAAATCAGTAGAATCTAGGTGTCTGATCTTAATTTCTATGAAACAATTGCAATAACAAAACTGGAACTTGGACGCTGAGAAACTGCCATAAGAGGAAGTCTGAGGTATTCATCTTAGTTCACCACTGGTAACCTGCTGGAGTTCTTAGCAAGAATACCAGACACTGGCATAAATGCGGATTTGGTGTAAGCAGCTGTATTTTGCATGACTTCAGTAGAATTGTACCTGCTTACATCACATCTAAATTTGGCCTACTATAATCAGAGACTGGTTGAACTCAGGAAATTGCCTCCTGGAACCAGACTTTACACTTTCCAGTCTCGGATCTTCAGTCCTGGAATTTTGGCTCAACCCTATTGTCAGCTATGGTAGAATGGGCCGAGTGAGTACTGTGTGCACATGAGGTGCATGTGAGATTTAATATAAAGTAATTCAATATGTTGTATTATTAATGTATTTATTGCCGCAGTTCTAAGAGTTCAGAAGCATGTGGCTGACTACCTAATGTGAGTAGTTTGTAGGGTAACTTTTTGTTATCTGATGATCTGACCTCACCCAATATACTAGTGGTCAGGAAGACCCTCAACAAGAGAAACTCCTTTTCCAGTATGTTTCCTTATTAACACACTCTTGACTCCATGAAGTCAGTTTGTTTATTGTAATATTACTGATGTCTTCCAACAGAGCTCATAGTAACAAATCATATTTGTACAGTCCCATGCAAGCAGCCACGAGGTGGTATGTTGATTTTAGTATCACCATATTAACTCTGGTATTACCCAGGCTATTTTAACAGAATATGAAAAAAATCAGATTGGACATATGCAAATCTGACCCATATTGTCCACATGAAAACTGTAACCGTAAATAACGATTAAGCAGTTGGGTTAGCCAATCTGACCTGCTTTGCTCTAAAATGGAGACAGCATGTCCACTGCACATGCACAGCCTTTCATTCTCGCATTGATTCATTGGGATACAAGAACCCTCTTGCTCTCTGAACCACCTCCTGCTGACGGCATTACTGCGTATTCAGATTGGGCCTTAGCCGCTGTCATGCTTCATTTTGGAGATATAATGAGGCATTAATGTTTATCTTTGATGTGTGAACTGTGTCAAAATACCCTGCTTTCATGAATGCTGGATCCATCAGACTGCACCATAAAAGCTGAACAAAATAGCCATTGTTTGAAAAATCGACATGGTCCCATTGGCAAGGCTTTTCTGCAGGCAAGCAGGAAGCAAGTGTATATAATATTGGATGTAGTTCGCTCCCTTTAATTGCTTAATTAGTTCCTTCCCTTGTCTTTCATTTGCATTCTCAGACTCATGCCCAGCTTCTATCCTCTCTTTTGTTGTTTAAGTCCTTCCATTACCCCGCTTAACAACGCGGCAACCAGTGCTCGGATTATGCACAATCCTGCCCCTCACTTTCAGAACGTCATGGACAGAAGCTGAATGGAGACCTCCACATAGTTTCTATTTTGTATATTTGGTTTCAGGATGATGGAGAAGAATGGATCCGATTATTTTATAAGGCATAGGATCCCTTCATCTGTGGGCATCTTGTCAAGCAGACTCTTTTATTTGAATGTGGAAGAAGTTGCTTTTTTTTTTTTTTGACTAGAGAATAGTTCCTATTAACTCCTTGGCCACATCTACACTAGCACATTCTTTCGAAATAGATTTTGAAAAGAGGGTCTCTTTGGAAAGGTATGCAGAGCGTCACACACAAACACACTCTTTTGAAAGGAATTTCAAAAGAACGTGGCCCACCTTTCGAAATCGCTGCTCCCTTCCTGGCGGCTAAGATATTTGGGGGGACTGCTTCAACTACTTCAACATTTCACTGGCCCTGCAGCTGCAGACCACAGCTCCGCCCTTGCCAAAAATATTTTAGGGGGTTTGCTGCCCGTTGCAGACACCTGCTGCTTCAATATTTGTTATAAAATCTTTTTCCTAACATTTTCTATCTTTCTTCATGCTTTGACCCCCACAACAAACACAGGGTGGAGGGCCAATTGAGATTCCTGTTTCTATTTTGTATACATTCAGTGTATGAGATTTCACTGCCATGTCCGTGTAGTCAAGAGGGAAGACAAAAATCTTTTTTCCTAGACTTTTCTATCCTCTTTCTTCTAACTTTGCAGGCTTCACACAGGGAAGAGTGGGTGGAGGTCCAGCTGAGAATACAGCCTGTGCCCAGAAGCTTTATAGTGCACTGGAAAGTGAAATACCCTCCCCTCAGCAACTCTTTTCAGGGTCCCCATGTTATTTTCAGGGATTGGACCCAATCACAGGAGCGGGGGACAGTCAAGGTGGCCAATTGAGAACACAGCCTGTCCCAGAAGCCTTACAGTTGAGAATTCAGTTACAGAAGAAAGATTCGTTAACATTTTTGCCATCTCTGTGGATGCCCTACTTTTCCCTTCTTCCAATGGGTAAAATGGATGTTTGCCTCACATGAGAGGGGAATGAGGAAAATGCAATGTGGGAAGATGTCAAATACCGGGGAGCATACCCAGAATGCTACTGGAATGAGGGAACTGTGGGATAGGTTCCCACAATGCGCTACTGCTACAGTCGATGTTTGCCAGTTGAGTGTAGCAGCAATAAGTTAACTTTGTGAGTAGTATGTGGGGAGGTGAGGATGGTCAAAGTTGAATTTATAAATTCCAAAGTTACAAAATCGATACTACTAAATTTTATTTTATCTCGTAGTGTAGACGCAGCCTTAGATTGAAATCCTACATGACCTGTCTTTTCACGTGTTTGCACATTTTTGGCTATTATGCAAGTTATTGGTAGAAACTAGTTAGGGGTTATGTAATAGTGGTAGACACCTGAGAACCATAGACCTGTTCTTTCCTGTCTATTTCAACAGAACAAAATACTTGTATAGTGTGAAAGTTTTCCCTGCAAAACACCCTTTAATAGGAAAGACGGTGAGTCAATGAAGTAGTTTGATTAAAGCCAGGGAGCAGTACCGATGATTATCTGAACCCAAAACTGTGGTAACTGGTCTCTTTTTCCTAGGTGCAGGACACAACAAGTCCCTGTAATAAATGATCAGCACATACAAGAATACTTCTGCTCAAAAACCTTTGGTTTTAATTGAGTACATCACAAACATGAAAAATAGCAACAGTCCAGAGTTGCAGTTCTCCAACTTTAGCAACCTGAGGACTCCCATTTTGACTTTTTTTCAAGAAATTTCCATCCCCCCCCACACCAACGCCTTCTGCACTGCCCTTGCCCTGCTCTCTTTCCCAAGGCCAAGGCCATGCTCCTGCCCCACCCCGTCTCAGAAGTCCCATCCCACGTCCCTCTGTTGCTTGCTCACCCTCACACACTTTCACCAGGCTGGGGCAGGGTATTGGATATAGGAGAGAATGTGGGGTGTAGGTTCTGGAAGGATATTTGGGTATGGGAGAATGTTTGGGGTGCTGGCTCTGGGAGGGAGTTTGGGGTGTGGGATCTGAGAGGGAGTTTTGCTGTGGAGTGTAGGCTCCTAGCTGGGATGCGGGGGGGGGGGTAAAGGGTGGGAAGACACGGGGGGGGTTCGGCTCTGGACAAATGGCACTTACTTAAGACAGCTCCCCAAAGTGACCAGCACATCTCTCTGGCAGCAAGTCCTAGAAGAGGGGATTAGGAGGTCTCTGTGCCTTATCCCTACCCAGTGGCACTGCCTCTGCAGATCCCATTGGCTATATTTCCCAGCCAATAGGAACTGCACATTCAGTGCTGAGGGTGAGGGCAGTGCACAAAGACCCCCCTGCCCTCCACCAGGGCCACAGTGACAAGCCAGATGGAGTCTGGAAGTAGGACAGAGCCAGGGCAAGTAGGAAGCCTGCCTTAGCCCTGCTGTGCCACAGGACTTGTAGTGTGCAGGATGTGCTGGCAGGGAGCGGGAGAAGCTGAAGGAGGGGTGGAAGGAATTGGTCAGTCGTGCCCATCGACCCCCCTGAGGTCCCATGGACAGTGTTCCCAGTAAGCAGTGCGCTTGTTGCAGCTGTTCAGGAGAGAGTGAGATGCTGGCCACAGGTAGGTTTTTGTTTCTACTGGTGGTGCACATTTGCAAATGACTCAGTGCAGGTAAAAAATATTATTCTGCACCTGGAAGGAAAAAATCCACACATGGCTGTAAAGATGAGTGGAAACAATGTCCATGGCCCCCAGTTTGAGAAATGCTGACCTAGGGAGCACCCCAAAAATAGTTACCCAACATCTGAGGTGTTGCCAAGTGGCAGTACCATGTCTCCCATGGCCAGCCTTCGTGTTGCATGTAGCTCAGGCTAATGCAACTCTGAGTGGCGGGGAGCTGGCACTCGCGTCTGGGCTGCCTGCCACTCAGGGGAGACAGGAAACCAAATAGCTCAGCAATGCTGGTCAGTTTCCCAGCTCCTGTGAGTGGGGGGCAGCTGGGAACCAGGCAGCAGCTCCTCACTGCTCACAGGAGTGGGGAAACTGACCAGTGCTACTGTGCTGGTCAGCTTCTCAGCTTCTGTCAGAGGTGGCAGCAGAGAACCTGACTCTTCAGGTGCTGCCCGGACAGGAGCAGGGAAACTGACTAGTGCAGTTTAAGTCCCATTCTCTTGTAATCAGACCATTAGCCTGGTATGAATAGAACATTGTTTGACTCTACTCGGAATATATGTAATTTAGTAGCTCATATTCTCACTTTTTAAAATAACTGCAAATTATTTTGCTTCTCTGTATCAAGCGTACTCCCCATAGGCTGTGTTGGTGGGAGTGATCGCATGGTACCTGCACATATTGTTTACAGCTTGTAAAGGAAAAGATCAGAAAAAGTGACTTACTGCGTTTTCTAATTTGGGGGGTAGTGATGTGGCAGCCCAGCATAACATTACACTGGCCAAGCTCTAAAAGGGCTTTCTCCCCCCGCCCCCCCTCAGCACAGCCACCACCACCAGCCCTTTGGTGGAAGGCCTATTCCAATGGTCCAAGGAAGTAGACAATATATATTTTTGTGGCTGTCCCTTGTACTGCCCCTACTGACATATTGGCTTTGTTTCAGGATCTAGCACAAATTCTCAAAAGCTAGTGCCTTTTGGATCACCTGCACAATAAACTTCTTGGCCTAGAAAATATTGGTGTGTGTCGTCTGTAGGTCACTTCTGAAAGAAAAAGATTCCAGAAGTGAGTTTATCCACAGATTAGCTCTAAGAGTTGCAGTGGGTTAAGTTGTTTTTGTTTGTTTATGTAGATAGATGACACACACAGAGCATCAACTTGTCACTACGGTTAACAGCCATGGCCAAGATTTTCAAAAACGTCATGTGATTCTCGATGCCTCAAATTTTGGTTGTGTTACTTGAGACTCTTAAAAGGGATCTGATTTTCAGAGATCCTGTACCCAACACCTTCTCAAAGTCAGGCTTCCTCCTGTTTTCTAAGGTTGAGCACCCAAATTCACTTCTTGTGTCTAAAACTCTTGGAGTGCCAATGGGTTTGCTTCTATTTCCATTGAAGTCAATGGAGTGACTCTCATTGACTTTAATGACTGATAGATCAAAGTCTTTATTGGTGTGCTGTCATAACGGAATGTACTATGCTTGCCTCACAGAGTGAAATGGATGAGAACCAGATACAAATGGCTGGCGATGATGTGGATTTACCAGAAGACCTTCAGAAAATGGTGGCCGAAGATCAAGTAGAAGAAGAAGACAAGGCCTCTATCCTTGGACAGTTGCAAAACATTCAGAATATGGATATAGACACTATTAAAGAAAAAGCTCAAGCCACTTTCACTGAAATTAAGCAAGTAGCTGAACAGAAATGTTGTGTCATGTAACAGAGAAACTGGAGCTTGAAAGATTTTTGCAAATCATATGAATTTAATACTGTATCATAGGAGCTGCTGCATGGTACAAGCACAATTGATGGAATGCCATATAGTTCCAAAGAAGTGTATGTACATATGAGAGAGAGAGAGACTTGTAAACCTCCATATTTAAATCAATATAGGGAGTATACTTACTTAAATAGCACTATCTTAGAGCTGGTCACCATTTTGCAAGCAATGTTTTCCATAGGATAACTGCATTTTCAAAAATAGCATTTTTGTCCTGAAAACTTGTCAAAAAAGTTTTTGCAGAGGTACTGTCTTTTTTCCAAATATTTATCATAAACATAAAAAGCTTACGAGAATGGTTTTCAGTTTTAACTGGAAATTTTTAGGTTTTTGGTAAATGAAGAATTTTATCCTCACTTTGATATTTATTGTTTTCAGAGAAAAATCATTAAAAAATTAAATTAAAATTGGGTCAGTTTCAAAGACATCAAAACAAAAATAATGTTGAACTTTGGCACATTTTACAAAACTAGATTTTCCTTTTTTGACCAGCTCTATTCTCATCATTAAAATAATCCTGACAATTATAACAACTCATCTTAGGTTAAATGCTTTATGGATTTAGAACTTTCAGATGTTGCTCTATCACCTAGGCTGGGTGAATTCAAAGGTTTTTGTGGCTAGTGCTGGAGCCAGGAAAAATAAATAATTCAAAGTTCCTCAGATTACTTTAATCACTTCACAGTGCTGAACTGCAACGAAACCTACCATTACAGTACTGGGTCCCTCCTGGATTGCCAGGTGTGCCAAATGGTGTAGGTTTCTGATCTTGACAAATGTCTAGCATTGGCTGAACTGAGGTCACCAAATTCATTTAATACTTATTATTGGGGTGACAGCTGTTATAACCATTCAAAATACTACAATTGTTAGCAGATCCCAGATCTCCAGAAGTTACAGCTAAGAATTTTTAGCTCATGGTGTCTCCTTATATACTCCTGCAATCAACTTTGTTGTGCTTCTTATACTGTATACATATGTGGTGTGTTGGCAATGAATCTGGTTGAAGTCGGAAATTTACACTACCTGAATTATAGCTTTATTTCTTTATCTGCTGTTTGATTATTTTTTCTCTGATATTTTTCATGTTCTTCTGTAATGCTGAGTTACAGTTATTAGCCATAATAGAATATATTTTGCTTCTCATGAAATGTGCTACTTGTAAATCATGAAACAAACAGTGAGATCAAAAAGGAAGCACCCATGCAATTATACATGGCTATTTCTTACCTGCAGTGTTAAAGGTATTTACAGCATGCTAAATCCTAATTTCCTTACTAAAGACAAGATCCTAGTCAGTTACATCAGTGTCAACTCACTATAATTCCACTGACCTGCTTCTGATTGTCACTGTTGTGACAGCACAATCTGGCCCATAGGCTTTTTTTTGTCTTGAATCAAGACAAACTGTCCCCTATCAACCAGGGATTTGCCTGAATAAATGCTAAGAGCCTGGTTTCTCCTTTGGCATACCCTGCTATAAAGTGGGAGTGACTGTAGCCTAAATCAGGAGAATGACGTTCTGCATAAGGATGTCAGTATTTTGGCCTGTTATGATTGTTGTAATTCAGTGGTCACCTAATAATTTAACTGACATAGCCCTTTTCATGCCAAAAGTTCTCACGTACGCAACAACCAGCTTCCTTCTGAGACAAGCTTGGCACAGCCCCTACTGGCTTAGTTACAGAGAGGCACAATTTTGGATCACCTGCTAACTGCTGCCTGTGAACCATGAGGTTAGTTAGCTGGCTGGTCATCTCCAGAGACTGGCAGACATGAGGCATTTTTTTTTGTTCCTGATAGAGCCTGTAATAAGCGACATCAATTAGAAACTCTGAGATTACACTTGTCAATAGCTAATGCAAAATGTAGTCTTGTAGTTAAAGTAATGAGCTGGGATTTGAGATCAAATTCAGTGCCTCGTTCTGTCACAGATGTCTGCTGTGCTCTTGAGCAAATGATGTATTTTTCTGTGCTGGAGTTCTCCAGAGGGTAACAAAACTTCTCTGTTGCAATTGCAGCTAGATACAAGAATGGCATGGCTGTGTAAGTACTTGGACAGATACACCTGAGTGAAACTGACTTATATTCTATGAGGTGTATGCTCTGATTAATGCTCTTTGAGATGTGTGTGTGTGTGTGCATGTCTCTAAACAAGGATTAATTTAGGATGAACACATGCATTAAAATATGGCCACTTTCTCATTGTGAACACACAGTCCAAACCTGGTCTCAGTTATTTTCCTTGAAATGGCTGAAGGCAGCTTTACAGTGGACTTCAGCTAGACGTCCCTTAAGAGTTCAACACTTGCAGTCCTTCGGTTTTTAATTACTTTTCCCCAACACTTTCCGTCTTTAACACTGGACTAATGGGTTTATTTGAGTTAAAACCAGCCTCTGTGGCATTGGCACTCTGAACCTCCTGGGTGGAGAGTGTCTTGTGTCTTTCGATTTCTGCCACATGGTCAGTGAAGGAGCTTTGTTGAGAGGCTCTAAAGGAATTTCTGTTTGTCTTCCAAAAGGAGGTGGTGCTGTTTTGAAAGGGAACCTTCAGAGGGTAAGTATCTTGTGGAAACAGCTTGGCATTCCCAGAGTCCAGTGGCAGATACAGAGAAACAGCCTCTCTAGCACTGAGCATGTGAAAGGTCTCTGACAACTTAAACCAGGTCTGGTACACTCATTTCTTTTCCCATGTTACTAATCGCACCCTAAGTACCAAACGTGAACAATTCTTTAAAATCTGTCTTTCCTTTTCCTTTCTTTGGTTGTTGCATATCTCTTGGTTTGGATAATGAATATCAAAGAAGCCAGTGTCACTTTCAGGATTTGGTGCTGCAATAGGATAGCAATCTTTCTGTTGATTTAAAAACAATGGTTTTTAATTAAATTTAAAAGCACCAAAGAGACATTTGTATAGATCCTTCGCATTCATTATATAAAGTTTTACTTTCACAAAATGTTTGTTTTGCTCAATTTCAGAGAACACAAAGTTCTTCCCACTTTATTCCAGCCCCCTACTTGAATAAGTGTAGTAAAAATGTCCTGCATTAGCTTTATGAGAAGCATACAACATTTTATTGAATGAGAAAACATTCATGTGCATGGCTGCTCACTGGTTACTCATCCCATGCATGTGAGAAAGAGGAATTAATACCTCGTTGCACCATTACAGCCAACAAAGGTTTTCCTTTTTTTTTTTCCCCTGAATGTGCATAGGAACAATTGCTAAGGCTGGGTTGATTCCCTTAACATAATACATTCTCCCACTTTAAAGACTAACAAAATAATTTATTAGGCTGCGTGAGCAATTTGCTTTCTCAGTAAGAGTTGCACTTCAAGTGCAGTACAAGACCCGAGGCCTCCATACGAAGTGCTATCATGCTCGCAGTACCACACTTCATCTAGCATGTTTAAAGTAGTGCCTGGGTCTCTTAATGTGAGAGTTAAAAATCCAGCTGTCCTGTAGCAAAGAGGAAAGGAAAATCTCTGTTGTATGTGTGATGTGGTGAACAAGACCCAGAGGTCCCCGGCTGGAGGCCTCGATGTCCCACCACACTCCTCTCAGGTAAGGAGCAGTGGAAAAGTCCTCCAAGCAGTCTAGAATGGCTTCAGGGGAAGCAGCCAATCACAGACAGGAGTGCCCTACAAAAAAGGAGTTTCAGTGCTGGATATGGGCAGTTTCTTGCTAGAGCTAGAAAATTGCAATGGGGCTCTGAGTGGCAAAGGAAAGACTAGCACAATGGCCAGCTCAGTGCTAGTAGGCACCGAGATAGCAGGAAAGGACTCCTGGTTGGCTCCTAGGCCTAAGCTTAGAAGTGCCCTGAGCTAAAGGTAAGATGCTGGTGAAAGCTGGGGCTATGGGGAAATGGTTCACGGAACTGAAGGTAGTTTTATTATAAGGATGTGGTGGTGCATGGTTACTGTTCTTAGAATTCCTGGACTGCGATCAGGAGTAGTGGACTGGCCTGGGTTCCCACACAGGCCACTGGAGAAAGGTCTACAATTGGACATCAGTAAACCCTAGAAGGAGACTGAACTGTCAGGAAAAACAGGCTAAAAGGGTAAAACCATACAGTCCAGAGAGAAAACCGTAGGACTATAGCCTAATGGCAGGGTAGAAACTCGTTGAAAAACTGAAGACACACCTAACCAGAGGGGACACTCATGAGAGGTGATGCCAAACCCATTACAGTGTGCTCAACACCTCCTCTCTCTAAATATACTGAAAATAGATGAAAATGTCTGTGGCTTTGGGTCAAGGTATTGCTAAGTTCATAATAGCTACTCCATTTGCCTATATATTTGGTGCAACACCAGTAACTAAAGGCTTTTGTTCTCTGAGGAACTTAAAATCCTCATCTTTTGCTGGAGCTGGGACCTGTGCGTGGTGATGTTCAATCTTTTGAATGTGGAGAACAAATATATGAATTAATTTTCAAACTATGCAACACCCTAATTCTCCCTCATGCTCCCTCCCCCTGAGAGAACTGGCTCACTTCCAGCCTCTGACCTAGTCCTACCTTCACTACCTAGCAAACCACCTTACCGCTCATACTGAGTTGTTTTCTTCTTCTTCCTGCTACCTTGTTATCTGCTCCAGCTTCCCAGCAGTTCATTCTCTTTGGAGAGAAACTCATAATCCAGTCGCCTCCCAAATGCCATTTCCTGACTTAGTGGTCCAGCTGAGCACCAGAAAGGTAAGTCATAAGGGATGCATGAGCTGGAGATGCTCGTTTAAACAGAAAATTAACAAACATTTCCTGTTGAATTTTCAGAGCTGTTTCCTTTGGGCAGGGTTTGAAGCAGAACCATGTTTGGTTTTGAATATTGTCACTGTTTTTTTTTTAAACAAATATCTGAAAAGTTGAATTTTCATCTCCCCCCTCCCCCTTTTTGCCTCCTGCACAATAAAAGGGCTGCTGTGCTGGAGGATAGGGTTTGTCCCCCCCCACACACATAGCCAACTTTTTCTTTTGCCCACCCTGTCACTTTTCAATACTTTGTTAACTTGGGAATTGTTCCAAAGTGACACAAAGAAGAAGTGTGCGTTCATGAAAATCCTGGACACCCTTTCACGTGGTTGTCATCAATGACAGAGAGGAGACAAAAAAAATGAAAAAATATCCTTTTTTTTAAAAAACAATAGGGCTAAAAAGGTGCAGGGGAGGCAGAAGATTTGACATGAAAAATTTCAACCAATTCATTGACACTTATTCCAGCATATTCTGGCTCCTCAGTGCCTGAAATGATTCCAGTGGTCCAAACAAGCAACCCATCCCGGACCTGACTACACAACCTTAGATACAGACGGTATCCAGGGATCGCTTTCCTCCTATCTGGCCATCTTATTAAGAATAAGCAAGGCTTTTAAATTCCTTATAAGAGCATAAGAATGGCCATAATGGGTCAGACGAATGGTCCACCAGGCTGTTTGCTGTGTTGTGACAGTGAGTAGTGCCAAGTGCTTCAGGGGGAATGAACAGAAAGGCAATTTATTGTCTGATACATCCTCGGCTGTCCAGCCTTACAATCCGACACACAGGAACCCTTGGATCCTAGAGTTACATGCCTGAGTATTCTGGCTACTGTTAATAGATCTATCCTGCTGCTGCATGAGTGATGCCGTAGGTAGAACCCAATCAGAATCTGGCATTACCTGCTGTATAATAACTTCCCTCATTTCAATAGTATGAACCTGACCCCGTGATGCTTACTTTGAGGAGCCCAGGATTTGGCAACAGGCCTTCACTTGGATTTCTTTATATTCTCTTACTTGCTGTGTACCTTCTTTCTACAGTTTCACCTGAATATATCTACTCTCTGACATTATCAAGGAAAACTGTGACTGCTCTTGGGTTTTCAAGGATGAGTTATGTTCCTTGCTGTGATTAATGGAAGGTTAAAATGTGTGGGTTGGGTTTTGTTTTGTTTTGTTTTAAAAAAAAATAGGAAATTACATTTGGATGATGGCCTCAATGTTATGTGTATAGGTTTGAGGAAATAAATCTTCCCACTTCTCAGGGCTAGGGTTTGTTCTGGCGGCTCCGATGTGGGAGGGGAGACCTGTACAATGGTGCTAGAATCATTTAATCATTTAAATAAAGTTACACTTTATTTTAAACTCAAGTTAAAAGTGAAAATAATGAAAGGACTGGGTTCTCACTGAAGTCCTTTTATACCACAGTTTAGACTCTCATAAGGGCCTTTCATACGGCCAAAATGGAGTAAATGAGAATCAGGTCCACAGTCCACCTAGTCTGTGTTCTTTAAAGACTAAATCTTGCTGGCTTGGGCCTTGACTGTCTGTCAAATACAACTCTGTCAGAGAACTTTGTAATAACCAGTCGTGCTCCATAACTCAATCACGTACCGTGGCTCTGACCCAGCAAGAAGAATCACAGGATGTGTCTCCTGCATCCAGACCAAGTCTCACAGGAGTCATTTTTATGGCTCTATTGACAGAAAGGGTGGGGGCAGGGAGGTCAGCACATCTCCCGCTGACTCTGGTAGGAATCTTTGCTGGGAGTTTCAATAAATTTGCAGAAACCTGCTTCTTCATCTGCCCAGATGACCTTGCTGAGAGGAAGGCTTTCCATGTGAGCTTCCCCCAGGTGGGTGGAGTCAGCTCCTTCCTCATTACTGGCCCACAGGAGGATGATGAGGTGGAGATCAGACTGCTCACCAAGAAATGAGGGAAACAGGGAGGGACTAGGCCAGGAGCCAGCAGAGCATATCCTGAGGTCCACATCCAGCCCTTGCGCTCATGGTGAGGAGTGGGGTCTGGGGCTTGACCTGCTGTGCCCCACTCCTGGAAGCAGCAGCATGTCCCTGCTATAGGTCCAATGCATTGGGGCAGTGTCCTGCCTCTGCCACTCCTATTGGCTGTGATCCCCAACCAATAGGAACTGCAGGATGATGCCTGCTGATGGGGCAGTATGCAGAACTGCTTGGACATGCCACAATGTCAGAGTCAGATGGGAGACATGGTGCTGCTTCCAGGAGCTGCTTCAGGAAGAAATGCTACCTGGAACCTGCTTCCTGACCTGCACCCATACCCCAGCCCCATGCCAGAGGCTGCATCCCCATCCCACCCCTCAAACCCAATTTTGTGAGCATTCATGGCACAATTTCCATACTTTGCTGTGGACCTTGGGCAAAAAAGTTTGCGTACCCCTAGACTAGATGGTCCCTCTTTGGACCTGGGAATGATGATGTAACCCATCTCCTGATCTTCCCCATGGAGCTAACCCAGAAAAGCTAGTGTAGCCTCAAAGGAGCTGTGCTGC
Source organism: Carettochelys insculpta (assembly GCF_033958435.1). Classification (NCBI taxonomy): domain Eukaryota; kingdom Metazoa; phylum Chordata; order Testudines; family Carettochelyidae; genus Carettochelys; species Carettochelys insculpta. Next base: position 108,316,467 of record NC_134141.1, read on the forward strand.
TGGGAGCCAGGTACCTGGTATGAGGGTGTCTGTCATGTCTATCACCACCTGTGTATCTGTCTGGCCCTTTGAGGGAGAGGCGTGCTCCACAACTGAACTTCACGGATATCTCCTCAACCTACCCATGGGAACAAGTAAAATGGAACTCTGCAAAGAGCTCCTTGGAGATACACCGTCCCACATTACTATGCCACCAAAAGGAGTGATTCACCCTCTGGCTTCCCTGCTGTTATTCTAGTCACAGCATAGCTGGAGATTCACGCAGGTAAGCAGTTTTCATGCAAGCAGTGTTTGGGCCAAAATCCCTTTTCAAAGATAATCTGTCACTCTATTGACTGAGGAGGTGACAGCTACATACAGCCCTTTTATACCCGTAGGGTGATCATTTTATCTATTTCTGTTACACAAGCAAGTACTCAGAGAATGCAGTGATCCAGCCCCTCCCTTGTGCAAGATGCCCCATACTGCAAGCTGTGATTTAGATATTTTCATTAGCTTTAGATGCAAAAATTAAAAATAAGACCAAGGTTTGGTCCTTGATTTGGTTACAGGTAGTTTATTTAATTCAGTTTAAGAACCCTCAGTGACAAGAGTGATGAAATTCAAAGTATTTGGATAAAATTAAAGCAGCCATGGGCAGAAATTACAATTTATTATGACATTTAAACTCATGTTGCAAAGAGGAAACAGACCTAAAGGGTGAGCAGTCCCTTGATAAAGGAATAAGTGTAGGGTAGGGTCCTTTCTTTAAACTGTGTCTGAGGGTATACGGAACTCTCCATGAATTGGTAGCCACCCTATTTATAATAAATTACAATACCCTAATTAACAAGCAAGCTACCTTTTTACTGATCTTTTCTTCCACTACTCTAAGTAATCTTTTGTTATGGTGATAGATGCCTGAAGGGGTTTGCTTAAACATCACATTTTAAATTCCTTACGAAAGGGCTAGTCCATTTAATGCCAAAATTGTGCAATAGCTGGATATGAAATGCAGGGTGTTTGAACACTGGGGGCTTAAGTGTGTGGATGTAGAAGCATGTGGCTGTAAATATACTTAAGAACAGGTGGAGCCAAATCAAACTATTTCCATTAAATCAGCCCTGCTATGTAATGCAAATTGGGTCCTGGTCATTCCTAGGTTGACAGATGTGTCATTATGGGGCTTTTGTGTTTGCTATGTAATATTGCGGGGAGAGGTGGATTTATGTCATTTTTACAACATTTCCCCCCCCCAAAAAAAAAAATCTAATTTTTAAACTTCCTAAAGTCCATTCTTGTTTGGCCTAGAAGAGTCTTGGTAACATTGCATGACTAGCAGAATTATAACATTCCCACCTCTGCCCCATCAAGGATGTGAAAGCTGATTTGTCTCTGAATTCTCACCAGTGTCTTGCTGCTCTGCTACAAGTGGTCTTCAGGAAGTCAATTTACTACTCAGGACAGTAACACTGAGCGTATTCACTGATGTGGGTCTTAATGAAAGCTCAAGTGATGTTTCTTAAGACTGTTTAAATTCTTTGAGCTGAATTTTTTTCTTTGTCTTACAAAACCCTCGCAGCCTAGGCTTTTGTTCTTGTTTTGTCTTTGCTACATTTACACTGTATTCGCAGCTATTTCCCAACAGATTCCAGAATATCGAATCACGCCCTTTCACTTTAATTCAGAATCGGCTTCTGAAAAAAAGTACTTTCAGGGTCTGTGATTGCGGGCTTATGGCTAGTAGTGATAAGAAAGATTCATGGATCTACAGAGCTGGCTTCACTATCATCTACTAGTATAAGACAGTTCTCTGCGGTATATTTTAAGTTTCTGAACCTACTGCGATGCAGTTGGAGTGGCTGGGTGTGAATATATGAACACTGTAGGTAGCCCTGGTTTTAGGAGATTAAACTACCTTATCTAAAAACATCCCGGTAAACAAACCAAAGCATTTGACCTTTGAATTAAAACATGACAAGAACATCTTGAAAATCTTATTGAAAGCATCTAGTGGTTTCAAGCAGCTAATTAAATTTGCCGGTACCTACAGGATCAGCATTTTCACCGTTTAAAGGGTCAAAGGGAGAAAGTACATTCAGCATTAGTGCGCAAGTGATTAATGAGATTCCATGCAAATTAAGGGTTGAATGAAGCCAATAGATTTGAAGTGCAATTCTAGAAGTCACTGCTGGATAAGACTAGGCCCTGCTCCCTCCACCTGCACTATTTTGGGTCCTTGCCCACAAAAGCTTATGCTCCAAAATATCTGTTAGTCTATAAGGTGCCACAGGACTTCCTGTTGTTTTTGAAGATACAGACTAACTCAGCTACCTCTCTGATACTTACTACACAGTAGTCTCCTTTAAAGTACAGCTGAGCTGTCCAACCTTCATAGGTGCAGAGCTGGGAGGGGATCCCTTATATAAGCACTTCAAAGCAAACGAGGGCTGTCAGAAAGCTGGGCTGATATTAACAAGAGCAGAGTGAACTAAGGACCTTTGGAAAGGGACTGGAAACAAAAACACACCCGTGAGAATTTGAAAACTGTGACTAACATTGGGTTCCTGGGTCTATATTTAGGCATCTAAGCCAGTGGCTTGATTTCTTCCCTCCCTCCTGCCCCAGTCTGGAGGTGTTCGACTGCTCTGGGGCTCGAATCATTTGGCGAGGTGGTGGAAGAGATGGAACTTTGCTGCCAGGTGCTCGGCGCTGCACACTTCAGCCAGCTTGGAAAGGGGACTGCAAACACGTTGCACCTTAGGGAAACAGGCGGGGGGAAGGTTCCCTTACAGGCTCGGGTTTGCAAAAACTCTACCGGCCGGCCGCAGAAGCGAATGCAAAGAGCTGGATGGGATTGAGTACTAAATCCTTCTGGCTCTCTGACCCACTGTCCGCCGCTTTAAAAGAAGACCTAGTGCTCCGCTAGCTAAACGCCTGGAGTCCCGGCGGCATTTACAGACGATTGAATAGGCTGTGGAGAGGTTGGAGGAACGGATGGGTTAATTTTTTAAAATGGGAGTCAAATACTTGGGGAGGGGGATCGCCCCGCTGTTGCAGGGGACCTGTGAGCACTAGGTGCGATGGGAGCAGGGCTGCGAGGCTTTCTGGGACCCCCTTTGTGCCCCATAGCCGGCCAGAGAAGGGGCAGCATCCTCGACGGTCCTGTTTTGCCGGGGGTGGGGGGAACTGAGGGGCGGGGGCTCATCGGGCCAGTGGCAGGACTAGGGACAGGGCGCACTGACCGCAGCCACCCACAGCTCCGCCCTTGCAGTTGCGCGATTCTCCCGGGAACCCCGCCGGGGCGCGGGGCTGCTCTGCTGGCCCCCGAGAGGGCTCCAGCGAAGGGGGAAAAAGTCCCCCGGGAGAGCGAGACCCCGGCAGGGCAAGGCCGAGCGCCACCGAGCTCCCCCGCTAGGGGTGGATCCGGCCTGGGCTTGGCGCACTCAGTGCGGGCGAGGCTGTGCCCCCGCCCCCGGCAATGGACTTAACCCGCACGGGCGTGCGGACATTTCGGGCCAGGGCCAGGGCTAGGGCCAGCCAAAGCCGGGCACTGAGTAGACTCCTGCGCTGGGCTGAGCCCCGCCCCGCAGGGAGCCAGCGGTGCCCGAGCCCGCCTGCACTTGTGGCACGCCCGGGGCCCCGCCCCAATGGCCGCTCTCCGGTCCGTAGAGCCGCCCCGCACGGCGCGCCTGCTCATGAGCCAGGCGGTGCCCCCGCCGAGCGCTCTCCGGCCCGGGGCCATTGCCCGGCGAGGGGGTGGGGCACGGGCCGGGGCCTCCCGGGAAGCCAGCGGCTGAGCGGGGCGGGGCCCTGTCACGTGGGAGCGGCGGCTGCCGAGGAGCCGCTACCTGGGATTTGGGTTCTTACCGCTAATAGGATCGCTGGGGCTCAGAGCCGTCATCCCATCAAGCTAAGCGCCTCTGGTGCCCGCTTCTCGGCAAGCTGAATTCAATTAGGCTAATTGGAAAACAAGGGAAGGAGGACTGATTGCATTACCGCTGCCTGGCCGCTCCCGCCCTCCTAGCGGCCCGCCCGGGTAACTCACCTGCCAGAGCAGCGCGGACTGCTCATTCGGGCTTTAACCCTGCTCCCGAGAGCGCCTGGAGGCTTTAAGCGAACGGGCCCGGGCTACGTCTACACTGCAGAGTTATTTCGAAATAAGGGCTGTAGTGTAGCCGTAGCGCGGCAGACCGATATTAAACGCCCCACTGGTGCTAAGCTATACTGAGGGCAGCAAACCTCTCCAGCGCTCCTGGTCAGCGATGAGGCTGTGCCTCAGCTGCACGGCCTGAACTCCTAGGCTCAGCTTTCCACCTTGGTTGTGTTTTCAGAGAGAGTCTCTTAAGATGCCAATAATAAGAAGGCGCTGGAGGCAGGAACATTGCCCCAGCCATTGAGCCTTCAGCGGGTTGTGATGAGAACGGGGTAGGAACGGTCCTCTAGGATACAGGCTGAGGCTGCCCTGTGTATGTTTCAGTTTAGCATTTGCTGTCCATCCGGAGAGCCATTATGAGAACCCTTTAGCCCCATACAGGGTCAGATCAAAGGTCCTTCTAGGCCAGTAGCCTGTCCTCTCACCAGGGCCAATGCCTGGTGACCCAGAGGGCAGAGCAGAACAGGACATCATCAAGTGATCCATGCCCAGTTCCAGCTTCTGGCGAACATTCCCATCCATCCTGGCTAATCAACCTCTCCTCCATGAATGTACCTACACAAAACAAGGAAAGCAGCACCTTAAAGACTAACAATATACTTATTAGGTGAGGAGCTTTCCTGGGAAGCAGCCATTTCTTCAGATCTGGAGAATCACTGGGAGAAAAAGACCTTACAGAATAAAGGGAGAGATCAGCTAAATAGGGGGGAAGGAGCATCTGGGCATTATATATTGGACAGACTTCAAACTCTCTTAGACAAATAATTAATGGGCATAAAACAGACATAAAAACACTCCTGATCCACAAACCAGTCAGCCGCCACTTTAATGGAGTGGGCCATTCTGTTAATGATCTGAAAGGTTGCATCTTACTGAAGACAAATTTTCACAACACTTTGGAAAGAGAGGCTGCTGAACTCTCTTTATATTCAAATTCAACCCAACACGTGGTTTGAACCGGCATGGGAATTTTTTAGGTCACTATAGGGGCTCGTTTGCATACTTAGCTTAATCTAATTCTTGACTCCCCCCCCCACCTCTGCCCCTCCACTCTCTGATTTGCTCACCTTGATAATATTTTTGTCAACCTTGCTTAATGTTTTTGGTTCTCTGTGCCTTAAATATTGAGTCTGTTCTGGTCTGGCTATGGTCTGAAGAAGTGGGTCTGTCCCACGAAAGCTCAACACCTAATAAATTATTTTGTTAGTCTTTAAAGCGCTACTCGACTGCTTTTTTGTTTTGATGGTATATAGACTAGCAGGGCTTTCTCTCTGTTACTATCATGAAGGGTGAAGAAGTTATCCTTGTAATGCCTAAGATAATTGAGATCTCTGTTAAACCCACTGCTAAACGGGTCAAAATTGAAAATGAATTCCAATTTAGCTGTCTCCCTTTGTAATCTGGTGCTAAAGCCTCTTTGTTGTAATACACTGACCATTAAGTAGCCAACAGTGTGTCCTGCCAAGCTGAAGTGCTCACCGACAGGTTTACACCTATTCAGGTTCTCAATGTCTGATTTGTGTCCTTTCTTTGGAGACGGGCTTGTTCACTTTGTCCCACGTACACAGCAGCGGGGCATTGCTGGCCCATGATGGCATGTATCACACTAGCGGCAGTGCAGGAATATGAACCCCTGATTGTGTGATTGGCGTGGTTAGGTCCAGTGATGGTGTCTCTAGTGTAAATATGTGGACAGAGCTGGCCACTGGGTTTCTGGCAAGGAAAAGTTCCAGCGTTCTTAGTTCTGTGGTGAGGCATGTGAGACCTTTCTTGGGGCTGGGGTAACTGTGTTGGAGAAGACAGGTCAGTCACCCAGGCCCTGTGAGAGGGAAGGATCCTGTTCCATGATAGGCTGCTTTCCATTCTATGCAGCCCTGAGTAGTGTCAGAGGGGTGGCCTGTTACGCGGTATCTAAAAAACAACAAGAAGTCCTGTGGCACCTCACAGACTAACATGCATCTGACAAAGCGGGTCTTTGCCCACGAACGCTTATGCTCCAAAATATCTGTGCGTCTATAAGGTGCCACAGGACTTCTTGTTGCCTTTCGTAGTGTAACTTCCACAACTGTTCAGCACTAAAATATTCTAATAGTTATATTTAGTCATTAGAATATTTTGTTAGTCTGTAAAGTGCTACATGACTGTTGTTTTGGGTTGGGTTGGGTTGGGTTTTGGTCTGTTAGAATACAGCCTAACATCGCTACCTCTCTCTTCCACTATTCTACGACTATTTGTTTACCTTAAAAGAGAGAGAGAGAGAGAGAGAGAGAGAGAGAGAGAGAGAGAGAGAGAGAGAGAGAGAGTGGAGACACCGCGCGGGACAAGGACGCAGGCTGCTGCGGGTCCTTGCTTTGTGGTTCTGCGGGCCGCCTGCCCTAGAGCGGAGAGCTCGGGGCACAGCGCTCCGTGTTCTCGTCAGGAGACAAGTCCCCACCCCCGCCCCAATCCTGCCACGCGGGCGCCTCACCGAGTCTCTGATTTTTGCCTCACCCAAACACCGGCCCCGGTGACTGTGACCACACAAGCCGCTTGTGCAAGAGGCCGGCGGCGGGAAGGGCAGGGCAGGGGCTCCCGCTCACTGACGGGGAGCGCCCCAGCGGGCTTCGGATCGTCTCTCCCCCGCGGGTCATTCCGCGGCGGGAGCCTCCTTGCCAAGCGCGAGCGGATGGCGGGCTCCGCTTGTGGCCTTTCACACGCGTGTGCGGCGGGATTCACCTGCTGGCTGGAGCCTGAACGGCAAAGGAGAAGTTCAGCCAGTTCTCCTACTTCCTTGTGCTGAACTGAGCCCCGCCAGGGTCAGTCTTGGTTAGGGCCTAAAGCAAAACCAACCCCCTAGCAGAGGTGGGGACAGGACCCCAAAGTTACCTGAGTAAAAGTGCAGCTGCTGTGGGAGGAATGTACTTAAGTACAAGTAATCCACCTCCCCGCTGGAAAACTCCTTGAGTAACCTGCACTCGGATCACATCTAGGTTGTACTCAAGTACCCGGGGCGAAGCAGATGCACTTCTACTCAAGTAACTTGGGGGTACTTTGCCCACTTCCGCATATTTTATCGACAGTTCCCCCTCTCTGAGGGGAGGTGGCCGCTGCCCCCTCACGTGATGGGCGGCTATGCTGAGACTGTGGTAAAGGAGGTGGTGTCGGTATGTCTAGTGGCTCCTGGAGCCCTAAGGTAAGGGAGCATGAATGGGGCGGGGCCCCTCGGCCCTGAGGAAGGAGGACGGACCGCCACCTGCTGGGCGTTGGGCGCCATGGGGGCCCTGTGGGTGGAGGGCCTGGGCCCTCAGTGACCCAGCCCTGGTTGGACGGGAAAGCAGCACGCGGGCAGCCCCTCCCCCAGCCCGCCGCGGCTCTTGCCGAGGGTGCTCGGCGCTGCGCGGCTCGCCTGTCTCGGGCGCGACGCCGTCGGGTTGCCCTTGCCGTGTCTCCGCCGTGGCCCGGGTTCCTGGAGGGCCGGGCGCGTTTGCTGGGCGCGGGGCAGCCCCCGGGGCTCCAGCGCCGAAGGAGCAGACCGCGGGGGCACCGCGCAGGCCCGGGGGCTGCCCCGGCGGGTGCAGTCCTGACAGGGCCGGGCGGACCGCTGCGCGTAGCCGCCGGGCTCTCTGTGCCGCCACCCCAGCCCCGCCCTGCCAGGCGCCGCTACGGTGCGCGCTGCCCCCGCAGCCGGTGGAGCCGGGCAGCGCTAGAGGGGAGCGGGAGGGGGGTCTCCGTGGGCGAGCGAACCCCTAAGGCGCGGGGCCGCTGGGGGAAGCGCGGGCTCTGCCGCTGCCAGAGGCGGCGAAGTCCAGCGAGCAGCGCAGCCGGGCGGTGCGCTCGGCCCCTGCCTCCCAAGCTCCGCCTGCAGCCGCAGCCGCCGCCGGGCCGGGCTCCGCTAGAAGCGGGCGGGGTTTATTGTGCAACTCCACAGGCCGCGCCGGCCGCCTCCGCTGGCGCGCAGCTCAGGGAGCCCCGCCAGACGCGCCCCAGGAGCCGGTGTGGCGCGTAGCGGCCCTGCTTCACCGGAGCTCCCCCGCCGGGGCTGGAGCGAGGCTGGGCCCGTGGAGGGCTGGTGGGAGCGGCGGGATTCCCACTCCACTGATGGGACATGGGCTGCGGGGGTGGGTCCGGGCCATGGTTAGGCGGCGGCTTGTCTTCCCCACCCCACGGGGCTGGACTGGAGAGGGTCAACCTGCGCAAGGAGCAGCGCAATGACTATACCGTAGTCAGCAGCAGCAGCCGCCGGCTCAGCGCCCCTGGGGGTGTGATGCCTCCCTCACTATTTCCTTCCATCTTTCCCCGGCCAGCGCGGAGTGGCTTAGCGCCTGCAGACGGGCTCTGCCCCACTCCACTGTACCATCCACCCCTTCTCTGTGGGCTCTGCCTCTCCTGTTCCAACCGGCCATTATGCCCAATACCAGGGTCTTGATTTTTCATTTGTTGTTCATTCTGCAAATGTACCGGGACAGCTGTAATTTCCATTGCGTAACCTTCCGCCGCAGGTTCTCTTGCGGCTGCGTCTTTCTGTGTCACTCCTCTTTGTGACCTCCTGCACCCTCCTGTTCTCAGGATCTTTCCATAACACTCTCTTATGCCAATACCCACCCTTCTCTTCCGATCTTTGGTCACTCCCCACGTCTCACATCTGTACAACGTGCTGCTGAATACACGTTTGCAAGAGGCTCAGGCTCCTTCCTAAGCTAATGGCTTTGCTTTTCCAGATCTTATCCGTGGCCTTCAAACTCGCTCTTGCTTTCGCTATTCTAATCACTGTTTCCTTCTTACAGCCCCGCTCATACCCAGTTGCTCCCCAGATCCGTGAACTTCTCTGTGTTCTCTAGTTTAATCCCATCTACGCTGCTCTTCCTTCCTATGGGCTTAGCTCCCAATACCATTGGTTTTGTTTCATCCGTGTTCATAATCAGTCTGTACCGCTCGCCTTCCTTGCTGAGCCCCTGCCGCGTTTTCTCTAGCTTCTCTTCATCTTCCTCTGTGAGAACTATACCATGGGCGAACCTCAAGTTCTTGCTTCTCCTCCCCTGCATAGACATCCTTTCTACCGCTTCTTTGATCTTGGCCATCGCTCTCTCCAGACATGGGATGAAGATCCTGAGCTCTAGGTGTGGGATCTCCTTGTCTGGTACCTCTACTGGTTCTCAACCAACTTCCCAACTCTCCGCAGGGTCTCACCGCTGCCTCTGCATTGTCTTTGACATCCTTCAATAACCTTATCAGTCTGTTATCCCCCCTGTAGGGCTCCAACATCCTCCAAGTCACTTTCTGATCTCTACCGTCAAACACCATCTGCAAATGGAAGAAGCAAGTGTCGACGTTCTTGTTCTTTCGTTGGACTTTTTCCGCTCTCAGTCTTAGTGCCACTATGGCACTTCTAGCTTTCCTGAACCCCTTGCTCGTCCACTAGACGTTCTTCTATCTGCCATCCTCATCTCTCCCTCAGTACCATCATCAGCGTCTTACACACTGAAAAGGTGGCTTGTGTACGTTTATATAATTGAGTGCCAGTCATGTATGGCCCCTCCTTCCGGTGCTACACAGAGAGCTAAATCAGGCGTCGTAATTCCTCCCCCAAATGTGTAATTCCCAGACTTCATTCCTGTGGAGTTTTGTGGCTTCCATCAACTCTCACGCTATGCGCCCAAGTTTTGTTTCTTTGTAAAGTCCTGCTTGGTGCAGAATCCGTGTGAGGTACTAGCTGGAGGGAAACGAAAGTTGTTTGTGATTTTGATGTTTCCCGCCCGTCTGTTTGGAAGTCCTGGATGGCATCAAGAAAAGTGCGAACCATTCATCAGTTGTCCCCGAGGGGCAGCCCTGTTCCTCTGCTAGCCCTGTGAGCTTCGCAGAAACCCAGCAGCCCTGTAGCACCTTACCGACGAACAGATTTATTTATGGGTGAAGCGGTGGGTCCTGCTACAGGCCTGATCGTAGTCCCTTAGGCGTCCTGTAAGGCTCAAAGCCCCTGTGGTCTGGGTAATTCATGTCCCCCCGCTACCACCGCGCCCTGAGCGAAGGAGCCGGGGTCGCTGTGATCTCAGGGCTTTGCCTGGCAGCCTGCACGCAGGCGTCTCTTTCCCGCCCCAGCTGTCGCTGAAGAAGTCGGTGGGGCTGCGGGAGGTACAGGCGGAGGGGCTGGAGCGCTTTCCCCGGGGGAGGGAGCAGATTCTCCCCCGATCTCACCCCAGCGGCCGAAGAGCTCCAGCACTGACTCCCGAGGGGAGCCCCCGCTCCTTCTACAGCCTCCCCTCCCTGCAGGGCACCCCGCGGGCGGGCCGGCGGGACTGCGGCTGCGAACTCCCCGGTGAGTCAAGGCGTGAAGCCGGGGGCTCCCCGCGTCCCCTTTACTGCAGGCGGCCGGCGCGTCCCTGGGCCAAGCTGGGAGGAGCAAAGGGAGCGGCGCCCCTTGGCGTCACGGCCGGGCTGGAGAGGAGCCCTTTAAGCCCAGCGCTCCGCTCAGCCGGCGGCGGGGCCGGGAACGTGGCGCTTTTCCCTTCGCTCCGGCGGCAGGCGGCTGGGACAGCGCGAGGAGAGCCGCGTGTGCCCCGCGCTCCGGGGAACCCGGCCGCACAGCGCGAGACAAGCCGGGAGCGCAGCGCAGCGAGCCCAAGCCAGTCCCGCCCCCCGCCCCGCCGAGCAGCCGCGGTCCTTGCACCCGCCCGGGGCCGGCGGCGGGCCAGGCGCGTTGCAGTCTCAGAGGGGAACCTCGGGAGCGACCCGCCCGCGCAATCCCCGGGATCTAGCGCCAGGGCGCGGCCAGGCCCCTGGCACGGGCGAGGCGGGCGCGCCGGGCGGCCCGGCTGAGCGCGGTGGCGGCCCGGGGGCGGGAGGGACGCGGCAGCTGAACGCACTGGCTGAAGGAGCGGCCGGAGCTCCGAGCGGCCCGGACGCGGCTCCGCCCCGCTGGGTCTCTCGGGGCGGCCCCGGCAGTGCGGGTGCCCGGACACACAAAGCCCGCGGCGTGGCCGGCCGGCGCAGCCCACGGGGGGTTGAAATTCCCCGGCGGGCCACGGCTGAGCCACTCGCGGAGCAGCCCAGGGGTGGCCCCGGCCTCTGCCCCCCGCGCAGCTGGAGGCCTGGGCGTGCGCTCAGGGGCTGTTCCCAGCCTGCCGGGCTCTGACATCAGGGAGCTGGGGGCGGCTCCCCCTCCCCTTCCCTCCCCTCCCCTCCCCGCGGGACTCTCCCGCCCCCGGCTCAGCCCGGCTGGCAGCAGAGCAGCGCCGAGGAGGCGGCGGGGCTCCATGCACCTGCCCGGCTCGCCGGCCCCCATGGCGGACGGCGGCTTCTCCCTGTCGGCCCAGCTGGGCAGGAGCCCCGGCGGGCCCCCGTCCCGGCTGCACAGCATCGAGGCCATCCTGGGCTTCCCCAAGGCGGACGGGCTGCTGGGCGCCTTCCCGCCCGCCGCTAGCCCGCAGGCCCCCGACGGGGCGGACGCCCGCAGCTGCCCCAAGGCGCCGGGCGAGCCCGAGAGCGGGGCCGAGGCGTACCAAGGTGAGCGGGGGCACCCGGGGCGGGGAGGGGGGCGGGCGCCGGGGGGGGGCAGAGTCCGGGCCGCGGGCCCCGCCTGACCCGCTCTCCCTCTGCAGAGCCCGGCTGCCCCCTGCCGCCGCAGGAGCGGCTCAGCCCGCCGGCCCCGGCCGCCCCGCTGGCGGGGGAGGAGCAGCCCAAGAAGAAGCACCGGCGGAACCGCACCACCTTCACCACCTACCAGCTGCACGAGCTGGAGCGGGCCTTCGAGAAGTCGCACTACCCCGACGTGTACAGCCGCGAGGAGCTGGCGGTCAAGGTCAACCTGCCCGAAGTGCGCGTGCAGGTAGGCGAGCCCGGCCCCGCGCCCCCGCGGGCTTTGCAGGGCCGGCCGGGCCCTGCTGCGATCGCTTTAATCCCGCCAGGCCCCAAGCTCTGCAGAGCGTGGCCGCGGCCGGGCCGAGCGGAGCGGAGCGGAGCGGAGCTGCGGCAGGGGACCCGGGTGCGAAGTTCTGGCCGGCTCTGGGGTGCGGGGAATTAGCAGCGGTGGGTGCCTGCCCCGGCTGCCTCGGGGCCTTTGCTCTCCAAAAGACCCGGCTTGATGGGGGGGGCGCGATAAACAGGTTTCGCTGCCGCCCGAGCTGCGGGCTCGCCAGGACAGCGGCCCCCGCTCGGCTGCACCCGCCCCGGCAGTGGGGAGGCTCCAGGAACTCCAGCGGCCTTCGGATCGGCCCCGGCTGGCTGCGGTACGCCCGGGGCTGGCTCCCTCCGGGCCAGGAGCGCCCCGGTATAGCCCTGTGCTGCCGGGAAGGCGGTGGGGTAGCGCCGGGCGGCCCGCGGTCTGCTCTGTGCCCCTCGGAAGCGGCGTTGCCACAAGGCCCCGCACACGCTGCGCGCACGGGAGACGCGGAGGGCCAGGCCGGGGGGGCGCCCAGAAGGACCTCGAATTCCCCCCAGCCCGCTGGAGGCAATGAGACCGGGAGCCCGGGTTGTGCGTGTGTGCCAGGCCCTGCTGCCTCTTCGGCCCGCTCTGCCCGCACGGAGACCGCCCGTGTGTTCCGCCGGCCCCGGGACGGTCCCCCGAAACCAGCCTGTTTCCCCCACAGAGCAGCCGCAAGTCAACTCCGCCGCCTTTGCCACCGGCTACCCCGCAGCCTTTGCCGCTCGGTCTCCGGCTGGTGAAATTCAAGGGCGCCCGGTCCCCGCAAGGGAGATCTGGGTGTAAAGACCCAAGGGATCGCTTTTCCCCCCCGGGTGTGCTGAGACTGGGGTGTGTACACACACCCGCACGCACGCACGCGCGCACACACACACACACACCCCCGCACCCGCGAACACACGCATCCGCACACGCACACACACACACCCGTACGCACGCACACTCCTGCCCCGCCCCGCGCAGACTGTTCTCTCCGCGGGCTCTTGGGTGCCCCGCTCGCTGATCCGCGCTGTGCCCTTCCAGGTGTGGTTCCAGAACAGACGAGCCAAATGGCGGCGGCAAGAGAAACTGGAAGTCACGTCCATGAAGCTGCAGGACTCCCCGATCCTCTCCTTCAGCCGCTCCCCGCAAGCCCCCGCCCTGGGCACGGTGGGCGGCAGCCTGCCGCTGGAGTCCTGGCTCAGCCCGCCCGTGGCGAGCAGCGCCCCTCTGCAGACTCTGCCCGGCTTCGTGGCTCCCCCGCAAAACCTCCCCGCCAGCTACACGCCCCCGCCCTTCCTGGGCTCGCCGCCGCCCGGCAGCCACCCCCTGCCGCCGCTGGGAACCCTGGGGCCGCCGCCGCCCTACCAGTGCGGGGCCAGCTTCGGGGACAAGTTCCCTCTGGAGGAGCCGGACCCGCGGAACTCCAGCATCGCGGCGCTGCGGCTGAAGGCCAAGGAGCACATCCAGGCCATGGGGAAGCCGTGGCAGGCGATCTGAACGGTCGGGCGGCCAACCAGCTCCCAGCCCCGGCAGGGCCGGGGCGCGCCCAGGTGACCCCGGGAGGCGCAACCCCGCGCCGCAGTGCGCACGCCAGAGCTGAGCGCCCGCGAGCCGCCGGCGGCCCCCAGCCCCGGACGTTGCGGCCCTTGGCAGTGTCTCCCCTTACTGGCCGGGCCAGGCCGGGGGGCGGAGCCGTAGGGGGACATTGGAGGAGGACGCGCTGAGCGCACGCTCTCGGCCGGGTGACCCCGAAGGGACCTTTCCCGAGGGCGCCCAGGAGCCAGCGCCGCTCCCCAGCCCGTCGCCAAGGGGCGGCCCGCGGGTCCCGTCCCAGCCGGGAGAAGCGCCGCATCAGGTTCTTCCTGCCCCCGGCTGGGGGTGTGACCCGCTCCTGGGCCATTTCCAGCGGGCAGCAGCTGCGACTAACAGCCCAGGCGCCTCCGCCGAGACCCTCCCGGCCAAGCGTGGGAAGGATGACCCGGCTGGAGAGGCAGCGGGAGCGAAGGGAGGTTGCCAGCCACACGCGCGGAGTGCTGTGTATAGGGTCACCCCACTCTCCCCATTCACCCGCCTGGCTCTGCGGCTGTTGGTTGTGCGTCGAAGTCCGGGCGCTGTGGAACCGGACTGGAAATAGCAAGACTCTTTACAGCCTGCTGGGCTCCACTGTCACTGCCCCGGAGTACTTTGCCCTCATCCGGCTGGCAGCCCTTAGCCGCCCGCCGGGCCCCTTCCCAGCTGGACCCGTCCTGCCAGTCACGCTGTGCCGCCCACTCAGCCATGTGAATCAGAAGTAACCCTGAGAAACTCCGCTGCGCTAAGGGCTTCCTCCTGCCAGTTGCCGAGCAGGCTGGTCAGGGCCCGGCAAAGCCTACAGTTTGAGTCGCTCTAATCCAGCACCCTCAGGCCCTGACCTGCCCTGGGCCGGGGGATCTGCGGGGCCATGGGAGGTCCGTATGGTCTAGCAGCGTTACCCACACTTCCTCTGCTCGCTGGGCGCTTAGGAGACACGCAGGGCTAAATTACAGCTGAGTGACAGCACAGAACACCCAGAGCCAGGACCGCTGGCTGGAAACAAACTATGGGACCAGAGAAAACTTGGCCACACCCACGCTAAGTGAGCCCCCGGCTAACCAAACCCATGCGGAGTGAGGGATGTTGCTGGGCAGTGCTGGATAAGAGAAGTACAGCCGGTAGTGTGGAGTCACTGCAGCGATATCAAGGGCGCCAGCCAGGTGCTCGCTGGCAGGCGATTGTTTCGATGGGTCAGAGGCAGAGCGCAGCACCCCTCTGCCTCCAGCCCTACCTGAGGCCTTGTTTGTATCTTTACACCAGGGTAACCACTTCCATTTTGCTGGTTCAAAATAAACGGCTCCTGCAACCCCGTACTGGTGTAAAACGTGACTGGTAGCAGCGGTGGAGCTGCCCAGCCGGGATCCTATTGACACTGGCGGAGTTACTCCAGCTTCACTCTAGTGCGACTGAAAGCGGGGCTCGCGCAGCGTGTGACCAGTGACCCCAAGTCAGTGCAAACATTGGGCCCGGTATGTATCCATGCGCTGGGGCAGCCAGGGGCCCGGGTGGAAGGTGCGCCCCCCAAGCCAGCGATGGGCACTGAGCTCTCTTCCCTGCCCCCCAGCTCGCGCTTCGCTTTCCAGCCCCCGAAGCCGCGTGTGTCCCACTCCGCTGAAGGCAGAGGGGGGAGGGGCTGTTTTCAAAACAGCGAGTTCCAGCCTTGGTTCGCTCAAGCAGCTCCCCAGTGTGCGAACGGGCCGGGCCGGGCCGGGCCGGGCCGGGCCGGGGAGCGCAGCTCAGCAAGCGCCGCCTCGGGTTTAAAAGCGCCCTGCAGCGACGCTGACGTGCTTGTTTCTGACAGGCCCCTCCCAGGGATGCACAGATTGTGAAAATATAATTAGGAGCCGGGCTTTGTCCGGCCACAATGAGCGGGAAAGGGTGAAAGAGGAGGGCTCCCAAGCTTTATTGAACCGTCCCCGGGACACAATGAGGGGCCTTGTGAGGCCTTCGCCTGCCCCTAATGAGAAACGTTAATTGCCACCATTCCCCGAGTGCGCGAAGCGCCCCGACGCGGGGGGGTTCCTTTGAGCCGGGCTCAGCCCCATCAAAGGTGGTAACAGAGATAATGGGAGAGGCAGACGCAGCCGCTCGGACAATGGCCGGGGGCCCGGGGCAGCTGCGGGATTGTAATTGCCGCTGGCTCCCTCGCCCCGCGCAATCTGCTCGCTGGCCCGGGAGGAGCTCGGGCTGGGCCCGCTTTACGTTCGGCCCCGGGGCCACAGCTGAAGCTGGGCCTGCGCGGGGGAGCGATCCGGGCCGGGTCGCTGGGGTTAGAGCTGCGGCTCCCCGCAAGGCCCTGGGCCGGGTCGCGCGGCGCTTTCCTGCCCTCTGCTGGGGCGGGGGAGGCGGGGCTCGGTGGCTGCGGCTGATATACTGGTAGAAGCACTAACTAGGGGATCCGGCCCACGCCCACCCCCTGCCTCGGCCCGCCAGCGCTGCGGGCCGGTCGGGACCCCCGAGCTCTGCGGGTGTCCGGGAAAGGCTGCGCGGACGGGTGGCCAGCGGAGAAGCTGACTCCGGTGACTCATAGCAACCCCCTAGTCGTAGCGCCGTGGGGCTCATCAAGGCTCAGCCCACCCGTGGGCGCTCGGCGAAGAAGGGTGAGCCCCGCTCAGGCCCTCGGAGGCCCCCAGCCACAATCACCGTGAGAAATGCCCACGCGCGAGAACGAACTCAGGCGCCCGGAGCGCTCCTGGAAGAGCGATAACCCGGGGGTGCCGCTCTGCGCGCATGCGCCAGTGAGAGACGCGCGGAAAACAAGTTCAGAAACTCATCAAACGCCAAAACAATTAACCGGTGTCTAAACCTGAGCCCCGCTTAGAGGGCCGAGGCCAAACGGCCCCCCCGCCACCGGCCTTGGCTCTGGCCCCCTTTAATGCTGGGAGGCCCAGCCACTGAGAAGTGAGCTGCCAATAGTCCCGGAGTGCAAGACAGCTGCGGCCAGTGCGAGGGACTCCTGGCCCCCGTCTGCTGCCCGGCCCGGTGTGGGGCAGCGGCGGGGAGCGCTTGGAGAAGAAATACGCGGGAGGAAGCTTCCGGCCCCGCCTGGCAGTAGCAGCTGGCTGGGTCCCCACGCGTGGATCGCATGGGCGAGGCCTGATCCAAAACTCGACGACGTTGCTGGGAAGCTCGTCGCGGATCGCACGGGCTGTGGCTCCGGCCCGCGGGCAGGAATTGCCAGAGCGGGTGGCGCTGGGGCGCGGGTGGGTGGCTTGGAGCTTTTCCAAGTGCCAACAGGCCCGTCCTTCGGCGTCAGCCGGGCACCTCCTTCCCTCCGCCCCCTGCCCCGGGGCAGTCAAAGGCTCGGCGTTAACCTGCACACTAGCGCCCGAAAGCAGCCGCAGCAAAACGCAGGGAGCGGAGAGGCAGCGGGACTGAGGGGCTCGCCGGGGGGTGTCTGACTGCGAGGCGGCTCCAGCGGCGGAGGCGCCTTTCAGTCTCCGGACTGAGCGCGGGGAAGGGTGACCGCGGCCACGCCGCTTTCAATAGGCTCCTGGGCGGGACAGCAGGGGCCGCCTCCCGGGGAATTGTCCCAGCACGTGACGCAGCGCTAGGCGGGAATCGCCGGCTGCCGCCCGGCCTCTGCCTTGTACCGCTTCCCGCGAGGGGTGTGCGGGGAGCGCTCGTTTGGTGCGGGGTCTAGGGCTGAGGCGAGCGGGCGGCCGGGCGGCTCCAGACGGGCTGAGCCGGGTCATTTCCTCATTGCACCAGGAAGGAAGGGGGAGCTCGCGACATTTGCGTAACTCGCACGCACTAGTGCCCCCGATTTAAACTGCGCCGCCTGCTGCCGGGAGAGAAGCGCCCCGGCGGCAGCACTTGGCACCTCCAAAGGACTCGTTCTGCTGGGTGGATTAGGCAAAGGGCCCCGCCAGAAGGAGGTCCCCTGGGTGGACGGGGGAACTCCCTGAGCCTGGCAGCGGGGAGATTTGTAACCTTGACCTTTTCCCAGCAACCCAGCCCATTTGCAGACCTGAGAGCTTCTTCTGCAAAATAACAACGGAAATCGCTGTATTTTGAAAACAGCCCCTTCCGCCTCTTTTCCTTCACCAGAGCAGGACACACGCTGCGCTGGGGGCTTGAAAACGGGGACAGATGGCAGGGCCCTTGGAAAGGAACTCGCTGCCTCAGATCATCTCTGATTTGAGGGCTGCACCTACCAGCAAAAGGGACACCCAGTCCCCTGTCTACCCTTCCCCCAACGCATTTATAACCATTGAACCTAATGACTTTAAGTAACTATGTTCAGACCCACTGTGTAGTTGTTTCACTTTCAGTCACACGAGAGTAAAGTTGGAGTAACTCCATCAGTGTCAATAAGGTCACAATGTTTTCTCAGATGTAAACGAGGGCAGTTTTCCCCATGACCTTCAGCAAAAATAGCAATTCATTATCAAAGTAGCCTGTAAGTTTCTAATACATAGATGTGAATAAGACAGTGGCTAGAGCAGGGGTCAGCAATCAAAATAGCAAGAAGAATCTTTTTTTTTTTCAAATTTGGTAAAATACTCAATAATTCAGGAGCCACAATGCATGTGAATGCAAGATGGTTCTTAATACATAATGTCAAACCATACTGTTTATAACCCCTATTTTCAGAACAGCGCACACTGATTTGTAAAGTAATACATGATTACAAACTTTTTACATACTCTATTTCCTCTTTACACATGTGTGTTTGTACCACTGTCTTCCTGACTTTCCCTCCTGAACCTTCTCCCTCTCTGGAGGAGGCTAGATTCTGAACAATTTTGTTTTTGTTTTTGAAATAATTGTACAACTGCTCTGATACTTTGATAAAGTACTCTTTTATATATACACCATCCGTGAATGGCTTTCCTCATTTCACGATCTCTCGAATTGCTACAAACCTAGCCAGAGTTATACTACTTGGTGATTTCACCTATTTAGCCGACATGTTCTTACTTTGATCTGCTTCGGGTGGCAGCTCCCCCATGTCCTTTTCCTGGCATCTCCAGCTGAATACTGTTCGGCAAAAGGAGTGTGTTTTTTGAGGAAATAACTCTCGAGGTTGCATTTTTTGTTGTTGGTGAATTTCTCATTGCAAATGAGACATAAAGGAGGACATTCAAACTAGATATAAATATGGATTGGGTCCATTCAGTATGAAATTCTCTGTTTTCATCTTTTATTTTTCATCTTTTTTGAAGCCATTCCAACCCCACTTTAATTATCCCAAGTTTATGCCACGTTTAATTTGTTTTCTTAAAATGTGTGTTGCTCGTCACAGCAGGAAAGCCACAAACTTCCTTTTCCTTTTCAAAATCAAGACTTTATTAGTAACACAAACAAAACAGATACAGTATCATAACCCACAACACTGCACATATTAAAGGGGGAGTTATCCAACCTTTCCAGATCACATATCATTTGCTATTTAGGTAGGAGTTGTTCATTGTTGGATTTTTAGATGTTCACCATTTTTTGAAAATAAGCAGGCGGTTTTTGGTTTTTTTTTAACTTTGCAATTATAGTGTCAGGAGCGACAAAGAAGTCCTTAAAGAGCTGCAGGTTGCAGACCACTGGGCTAGAGGTTCTCAAGGAAAGGCTGCTGTTTATAGCTGCAGCAAGGCCTGAGTCTACAAATTCGTAGTTACTTTTACATAAGCAGGGTTTGTGTTTGTTTCTTTCCCCCCCCCCGCCACCCAACAGAAAGGGAACATCTGTTTTTCCCTTTGGCGGCATGAATGCACATATTACTATATATGTACCATCCTGGTCATTAGAAGTGCACTGAGATCTTTAAATCTGTTTATAAAGCACTCAGCATTCTTTACATTCTAACAATACAGGACAAAACAAGGTTAATGAATAGCTACTACCTCTTCAGCCACCTGTAGTGCTAATCATCATCATCTGGCAACAATTCAACAGAGGGTCTGATCCTGAAAACACTTGCACACCTGAGTAACTGTTTGAAGTAGGCCTTCATTTCTTTGTTGCCTGACTACTGCTATGACCGTTCTTTCAAATGATTAATGGGCAACTTGCTGAAATTTCATATGCATATACAAATGTGTACAGAGAGATATACACACATTTTTAAAAATCAAACTCTCTTAAGCCCTGTTCCAATGGCATCCTGTATGGACATCGGTGAAAAGAGTGCTGGGGACTTACATGGGCTTTGAACCAGGACCTTCACAAGTTCTAATTGTGGTCTTTGGTCAACATTATTGTTGTGTTATTGTTAGAACCCAAAATGTGCTGACCACTGGTATGCAATAGCACCTAACACAATGTACCCACCTGTATCATATAATGTAACACAGTTAAAAGTGGTGTGAGCTGGGCTACTGCTTCTCGCAGATCCTATTGGCTGGGAATGGCAAACCATGGACGATGGGAATTTTGAGTGGCTGTACCTGCAGATGTTCAAGCAGATAAAGCATCTGGCAGCCCACCAGTGGCTAACCTTGGTGAACTGCACTGCTTTTTTTTTTTGTTCGGGTATTTGCTGGTACTGATTACTGGCACAGCTGTAGCCCCAGCCATGGGATTGGCTGGGGGGCACTAGTGAACTGGATGCAACTCACAGGCCAATTATTGCCCACCACTGTTTTATGGAAGCCTGTCATTTGCTGTCTGCATCAATCTCACCTACAACATCTGTGCCATGATTATAAAATTATATTTGAGTGTTTGCATTGCAAGCCACTGTGATTGGGCCAACACTATGGACCTTAGAGCAGCACATCTGTAGCATTGCAGCTGCATCACTGTAAGGTCTTCCTTGTAACTGCTCTATGCCATTGGGAGAGAGCTTTCCCACCAGCACAGATAAACCACCCACAAGGAGCAGCGATGTCTATGCTGGCAGCAAACCATCTCCCACCACCACAGCCCTGTCCACGCTGGTACTTTTATTGGTGAAACTTCTGTCAGTCAAGGTTGAGTTTTCTTTCACACCCTGTACTGACAAAAAGTCCTAGCATAGGCAAAGTCTGTGTAAACGCTCTGATGTGAGAGAGACATTAAGTGGGGTAAAATACTGGTCTCCAGTAAAAGGTGTTATTTCCTGCCTATCAGGAAGATCCATAGTCGCCAGATGGACACCAGTGGAACATTAAAGAGGACAAAGAGCTTTGCTGTTTACTCTCCCTGTCCCCCATGAAGATGAGCCTTGCAAGTAAATCCTCTGATCAGCTCATTTTGCAGCTCAAAACAGAAGGGTGGGGAAGGGGAGGAAAACCTCTGTTAAAGGAGGAATGATATCTTTATGTACCTTGGGTTCAGGGGAAAGGAGAGGGAAGAAGGCAGATTAGGCACAGTACAAGCTCAGAGTTACAAACACACAGGAACAGAGCATATTTGTAACCTGAAATATCCATAACCGAACAAAACGGTACAGTTGTTCTTTCAAAATGATTGATTTAACACAGGTCTGAGACTTTACTGTGCAAAATTCTGCTTTTAGCCATCTTAGTAGGTAGTCAGTTGCGTCCGACAATGACGTCTTGAGCTTGCGCAGACTCATCGGTTGTGGACTCGTGTGTGGCTGAGGAGTCCAAGCTTTGAATGGCATGGGCATTCACAGTGGGGGCAAGGGAAATGTTCTGGCTGTGTTGGTGTGGCTGCTGCTGTTGCTTTCTTCCTCTCACGAGCATCAATGAGGCGTACGCGTCGCTGCCCTCCAAAGTTGTCATACGCGTGTCGTATGAGAGCACACCAGCCTGTTCGGGCTTTTGCATGCTGCTCTAGCCGATCTGGTTTTAAAACAGCATGAGCAATGTTGGCCTTCACGCCGTCTTTATACCTCTTGCGAGGCCTACCTTGATTCCACGAGCATCGAAGCCATGATTCTGAAAGCCCAGCTTCGCTGGACAGGGCACGTCATACGAATGGAGGAGTCAAGAAACCCTAAGCAACTCCTCTATGGTGAACTCTCCCAGGGCAAAAGGAATTAGCCATCTTAGTTTTCATGAAACAAGCACAGAAAGAGTTTCCTTACCTTCCCAAATTTTTTTCTTTTAAATTTCCCTGTGTTATTCAGTACTTTATGTTTAACACTGCATTGTACTGCATTTGGTTTTTGGTTTTTTTGGCTGTTTCTACACATGCCACTTTCCTCCGAAAGTGGCATGCTAATAAACAGCCCGAAATATGCTAATGAGGCACTGGTGCAAATTCCCGGTGCCTTGGTAGCATAAGGTCACGTGATTTGAAGTCTGGAAGACATTCTTCTGGACTCCAAAACAACCTGTAGAAGCGCAGCCCCTGATGGGTCTTCCGGAAGGAAGTCCTCCTTCCGGAGGCCCCTTCTTCCTGACAATTTTTGGGAAAAAGGGGCCTCCGGAAGGAGGACTTCCTTGGAAAGTGGCATGTGTAGAAACAGCCTTTGTCTCTGCTGCCCAGTTACTTTTTTCCGGTTCCAGACGAGGTGTGTGGTTGAGCCGTCAGTTTGTAACTCCGGCGTTTGTTACTTGACAGTTCTGCTGTCTCAGCAAAAGATCGTCATTCTTGGCCTGAGTTACCCCTAAAGGTTCATATGGCACTTGCTTATTTAGAAGGTTCTATTACTTTTTGAAACTTAAGATTGTAACTCATTTGTGTGTCTCTGTGGTTACCTGCTTTAACCATATAAACAACCCTCTTGTTTTCTTTTTGTATATAATAAATCTGCATGTAGTTTATTACAGGATTGGTTAGAAGCATTATCTTTGGTGTGAGAGCTAATGTGCAAATGGACCTGCGGTAAGTGACTGGTCCTTTGGGACTGAGAGTAATCTAAATGTTGCTAAGTATCAGAGGGGTAGCTGTGTTAATCTGTATCTGCAAAAATTTTGGGAAGTCCCCTGGCACCTTATAGACTAACAGATATATTGGAGCATAAGCTTGTGTGGACAAAGACCCACTTCTTGCATCTGATGAAGTGGGTCTTTGCCCACAAATATTTATGCTCCAATGCATGTGTTAGTCTATAAGGTGCCACAGGACTTCTGAATATTGCTGTGATCCCAGGTATAAGGGGCCATCTATCGCAATGTGGGTGACAAGACAGATTGTAGTACTGAAGGGGACTGTCTGTGATGCCATGCTAAAGCTGTTCCAGTGCCGATCATTGGTCAGTGAATGCTAAGTATAAATCTCCCAGCCAGTATGGGCTTTGCATCATGGTTCTTAACCATCTGCCCTGAAGTTGGTACGTATCCTCTTCAGCCAGTGCTGGACAACTTGACTGTGTGCAGTCATGTTCTTAAACAGCCCACAACTGCATGCTGTCTACTTACACACCCTCTTTCTCTCCTTCTCTCTCTCACATACAAACTTACAAATATTTGTAAAATTTCACATATAAGAGTGTGTAGGTCAATATTGAGCAATCATGTCTTTAAAGTAGTATGTTCCTCTATTTCTGAAGATAATGAAGAAAAGTAAGCACATATAGTCATTTGGGAAAAAGGCTTAGTGAACAGCCGCAGGCATGCTACCCATGTACACATCCGTGTGTTTTTGTACTCTGAGTAGGTTTCTTTTTTGTCTGTGTGTTCATAAATTTTCCTCAAATTGTTCTGTTCCGTTGTAAGAGCCCACTTGTTCAGTTTGTTTTAAATATCTTCTCTTCCTTAATTGGGTAGTGAGTCTAATAATCCTGCCTCAGCTTGTTAACTGTACAATGGCAGTCAGAGTTAATGACCCATTAGTGATTAATTCCTTAACCAGCATCTAATTGCTCACTGTAAAACCTTTTCTTAAAACTGGATTAAATCATCTAGATCCTTAACCACTCCTTTCCTATAACATTGCTAAGGCTCTTACCCTGGCCCTTCCTGAATTACCTATTTCCCTTTTTGTTTAAATGGTTTTAGAAGAACAGTCATTTGAATGTTTACTTCTATTTTCGTTGCAAGAAATGCTCTCAATCTAGAGGACTCAATAAGGCTGGCACTGGCAAAGAAAATGAAGAGGGATAATCTCCTGTATGTTGATCATGTTTCTTCCTTTCTTTCTCTTCAGAATTTTAGGGCCACGTTTTACAAATCCATGAGTCGAGGCCACCTCTTGGAAAGCCCTTAGTCAAGTCGAATGAGTAGCACGACTGCACTGAGAAAGCCTCATTCTGTACAGAGCCATTGGAGGTGCTGGCCATTGACACTGTAAGTAATTAGTGAGGTTTTCTAAAGCAGGTTCTCCAACAGGGGTACACATAGTTCTGGCATACACAAAAGTCATTTGCAGGGGGTATCTGGAACTCCTCTAGATGTTTGCCTGGTTGTACAACAGGCTACAGAAAAAGCACTAGTGAAGTCAGTACAAACTAAAATTTCATGGAGCTGATGAGTTGCTCATTCTCCTCTAAGAAATCCTTATAGACTAACGGATATTTTGGAGCATAAGCTTTCGTGGAGCGTAAGCATGCATCTGATGGAGCGGGTCTTTGCCCACGACAGCTTATGCTCCAAAATATCTGTTAGTCTATAAGGGGCCACAGGACTTGTTGTTTTTGAAGATACAGACTAACTCGGCTACCTCTCTGATACTTATTCTTCTCTGTGTACTACACACTGCAATGGATATAGGATATGTATATTCCAGTTGGTCTATTTTACAATTATATGGTAAATATGAGAAGTTTTTCAGTACTGTTGTGTTGTGACCTTTTTGTATTTTTTCAAGCAAGTACCTTTTAAGTGAGGTGAAACTTGAGATACACAAGACAGATCAGACTCCTGAAAGCGGTACAGTGAGCTGGATTGGTTGAGAGCCACTGCTTTAAGGAATAGATGCCCTATGCCCTGAGCCTATGTCTGTTTATAGCTGCACTACCGAGAGAGTCTCAGAGGATCTGTGGGTTCTGTGATCATGGGGCAAAGGAATTTGTGCCACACCTTTAGGTACAGATCACTGCTACTCTGTCCTCATGCACTGTCAGCTGAACTCTGCTTGCTTCCTTCCCCCTCTTCTCCTCCTGGCCACCTATACATGGGTAAATGAGCAGCAAGATCCCTACCAAGCCTGCTGTTTCTCCTACATTAGGAGCACCAACCCAAGAAGATCATGGAGGAGTGCTTGTAAGATGGTAGAGGGGGTAGTCCCTTGCCTGCCTCTACATCCATGTCAGATTGGGCCATATTTGGCCTTTAGTGTTACACAGATACCAGAGTGATGAAAGCCAGCATAAGAGCTTAGGAACACAGCTTAACTGTTCAGCCAGATGCTGGACTACAGTTGTCGTTTGGTATTAGAGATGTCCTAGAAATCAAAGAGCCAAGCTTAGTCGAGTTTATTACCTAAGACAAAGCTGAAAGATATAGAAAGTACATCAGTCCTTTTGAGAAGCTTGTTCTCGTAAGCTATGGTTACAGTGACCTGAACTGCTGGCAGCAGTATGCAAATGATGGTCTCAAAAATGCAAATATCTGCTCATTTGCATATTTGCTCGCTGACAGAGGCTGCTGCCAGCAGAAGAGAAGCTGTGTGAATATGATTCTGCTGGCAAACCTCCCCCGGCTTTGTCGGCAACCTCTTATGCCTGGAAGAAATCAGGGCATGTTAGTATTAGGGAAAGAGTCCATATGGCTTTTGTGAAGGGGATCATACCTCAAAAATTAGAATTCTTGGAGTGAATCAACAAGCATGTGGAAAAGGGTGAGCCAGTTGATTCAATGTTGTAGGACTTTTAGAAAGCCTTTGGCAAGGTCCCTGACTAAATGCTCTTAAGCGTACTAGCCAGTAATGGGATCTAAGGGAAGGTCTGGTTTAAAGAGAAGAAATGGATAGTAGTAAATGTACAGTTTTGACAGCGGTGAGAGGTAAATAGCCATTGAGGGAGGGATAGCTCAGCGATTTGAGCATTGGCCTGCTGAACCCAGGGGTGTGAACTCAATCCTTGAGGGGGCCATTTAGAGATCTGTGGCAAATGGATTTAAAAACAGGGGGATGGTGCTTGGCCCTGCCACGAGGGCAAGGGGCTGGGCTCCATAACCTTCTGATGTCCCTTCCAGCTCCATGAGATGTGTCTTCCAAGCATCTGTACTGGACCAGCACTGCTCAGCATATTCATAAATGACCTGGAAGTGGAAGTAAACTGTGAGATGGCAGATGATACAAAAATACTCAAGATAGTTAAGGCCAAAGGTTACTGTGAACAAGTACAAACAGATCTCACAAAACCAGGTGAACTGGGCAACAAAAGGGCAAGTGAAGTATCAGGGTTGCTAAGTACCAAGTAATTCGTACTGGAAAACATAATCCTAGCTGCACATGCAAAATTACATCAATCTAAATTAGTTCTCAAGTGTTAGTACTCAAGAGATCTTGCCATTGTCATGGATAGTTTTTTTGGTTTTTTTGTTTTAATCTACTCAGTGAAAGCAACAGTCAAAAAAGCAAACAGAATGATAGGAAACATTAGAAAAGTCATAGATAATAATACTGAAAATAACACAATGCCATTGTATAAATCCAGTCTTTGCTCAAACCTTGAATACTGAGTGAAGTTTGGGTTGCCCTATCTTAAAAAAGAAGATATGTTAGAACTAGAAAGGGAACAGAGAACAGCAACAAAAATGATCAGGGTATGAAACAACTTTCATCTGAAGAGAGATTAAATATATTGGGAGTGTTCATCTTAGAAAAGAGAAAAGTAAAGAGGAATAAAAAGAGGTTTATAAACCATCAGTGGCATGGAAAAAGGGATGAGGGCATTTTATTTACTCCTTCATGTACCATAAGAGCCAAGGATGATAATAACCTGATGAAATTAATAGGCAGCAGGTTTAAAACACTTTATAATCTTGCTAGCACTTCCAGTTAATATTTTGATTCATTTTTATTTAAAACCTGACAGCATAAGTCACATTTCTAAAATGCCTAGTGAATGGTTTATATTTTTAAATCAGGAACATGACATATGGAAATACATTTATATGTATATTTTTAGCTGTACATTTGCACTCAGCTTTACCTTGTGTTGGAAGAAAAATCTCTACCTCCACCATCTATATTAATCGGTCGATTGACAGATACTGTTGATGTCCGATAACATACCATTGAAACATTGAATGTATATGGCTCCTATTTGGCAGCCATTTCCATTACTTGAAGCCTTTAAATCAAGGTGAGAAACCTTTTTAGGGTCGAGGGTCCCTGACCCACAGAAAAAGCAGTCATGGGCCACACAAAAGTGAAAAGGAAAAAAAACAATCTACAAACAAGCCTCACTGATGTGGCCCCTGACTGAGATACCTCACTACCCTCATACTGCTACCCCATGAAGAGGGAGGACCAAGGTTCAGGGCTTCCCCCAGGCCAGGTTAACTTTTATGATAGCTCGTGGCTGGTATATTTTGTGGGGGCCCACCTAGTCCCTGGGGTGGGGCCAAAAATTAGGGAGGGAGCAGGATCAGGCTGGGGGTGGGTATGTGGGTCTGTGTGGGAGGAAGGATGCAGGAGGGAGCTGAGGGTGGGGGATCTGGGCAGGAGGCAGGTACAGGAGTGGGCTGTGGCAGAACTGGATAATGAACATACACCATCCAAGTCCTAGATTAGCACCACAACCACTGACCTTTCCTTTATTTTGAATGTTTTTGTAGGAGACCTGATTGTATACTTTGAGTAAAACTCCCCCAGGAAGCTGTTAAAGGACAGTGGAGTTAGTTGGTTATTTATCAAGTAGCAGAACAATGTATTCATTGCAGATGAACTTCATTCACATTTATACACAAACGAGAAAGGCGCCGGCAACTGGCACATCCCTAACATGCACCTTCCAATGCTGATTTGTCATTTCCCAAGATGTAGTAGTAGCATCCTTCAGGCTACGCAGACGATGGATCCCAAGATGATAGCCTATCTATCAGTTGGGTTGCAGTAACAGGCATGGTAATTGTGTGAGATTGAACTACTCAGTACTCTTTTAGTCCAGAGGCTTCTGTTCATCTTCACTAATATGAACATTGTCTTTTAAAAGTGATCAAGAGAAAAACGAAATCTGCCTATCTTGGGACTCTGTTGCCAGGATCCATATTTTGGCAGAATCTGCCACCTGCTGGAATCCAAGCGAATTGCATCAGAACTGTTTTACAGGTTTGGGCCAGTAAATACACGTACACACAGGCAGAGTTTAAGGCCAGAAGGGACCATAAACTCATCTAACAGGATATTTTGAATATCTCAGGCCATTCAGTTCCACCCAGTTATCCCAATATTGAGCCCCAGAACTTGTGCTTTACCAAAACATAGCTTTGTGTTTGGCTAAGGCACATCTTCCAGAAAGCTGTCCTGACTTGTTCTGAAGACCTCAAGAGAAATGACCCATTCCCTCAAGGTTCATTGGTTAACCCTCCTCATTGTTCATATAGTTACATTTAAATCTTCATTTTGGAAGCGAGAACTCTTCATGTCTGTCACTGTGAGACTCTTTCTCCAACTCTCAGATTACCTTTGTGGCTGTTATCTGTCCTCTCTCCAATTTTTCCATGTTCTTTTAAAAATGTGGACACCAAAATTGAATGTAGTATCCTGGTATCAGTTTCAATAATATATATAGACATAATAATCACTCCCTATGCCAACACCCTCTTCCCTGTTTATCCATCCAATATTCCTTCCCCCTTTATATTATGGTAGTACTTAGAGTCTTCACTGTACAATGAACAAGGTAATCCCTGGCAATTAATCTCTGTGCTATTATTTCATTAATGGCTGAGGTACAGTCAGTTTCCAGTTTGTAGCAGAGGCTCAAGACCTACATTTATAGATTTAAAGACCAGAAGGGCCCTTTCGGTCATTTACTGTGACCTCCTGTATGGTCCACGGATGATAGACGTTAATTTGTACTGAGCCTAAGAGCCTATGTTTGATTAAAACTTATCTGTAAAAGGCACTCAGTTTTCTATTCTAGGCTATTCAGGTTTTTACAACATGCTCATCACTATCATATCTGACGATATTTCTACACTTCAATAAAACCCCACAAACAGCAGTGAGTCTCAAGCCCAAGTCAACTGCTCAGTTCACAGGCTGAAGGGCTAAAAATTGCATTGTAGATCTTCAGGCACAGACTGGAACCCAGGCTCTGAGACTGTCTCACAGTGGCTTCTCAGTCCTAGATGTTTACACTGCAATTTGTAGCCCTCAAGCCTGAATTAGCTGACTTGAGTCAGTCATGGCCACGCCCAGGGGTTTTATAGCATAGATGTAGCTGTGTGTCTGTCAATAGTACCTTAAATAACTGTCACATGCTCAGTCTCTCATCCTCTCCTGAAGCAGAGATGGGCTGCTATACACATTGTTCTGTGTTTATATTAGCTGAAGGCAAGGTCGAAGGCATATGCCTTGCAGCTGGAGCAGAAGATGGTGAAGTTTATGAGGGTTATTAGTTCCTAGAAGAGGTTGTTGTACAGTCTCAGCATACAACAAGAATTCCTGTGGCACTTTATAGACTGACAGATATTTTGGAGCATAAGCTTTCGTGGGCAAAGACCCTCTTCATCAGATGCATGAGTTGCAGGGGGTGCATTTTCAGAGGGGTATTTAAAGCGTGGGGTTCCAGTAAGACCTTATTGTGGTGAGTTCCACAGTGCCAGCAGAGCATAGCTGTCTACCACTGCCTTCATCCTGTAGCTTTAGGTGAATTTTTAGGTGCTTGTGCTCTGGTCTATGTAGCACCTCGAAGAGAAGGACCAAGACCTTGAACTTGCTTCAATATTCTATGGAAAGCCAGTGGAGAGGCAGGAGGACTGGTCTGATGTGTTTGCGGACTTTAAGAGCTGGAGAATTCAGCACTTCCCTTGGCAGTTATTTCAGTGACTGTTCAGTCTCGTCATCAAACATGTGCCTTATTTCTGATGGGAGCTGCTAAGGTTAACTCCCAACTGGCAGCTGGCATTTTGCTGTGAGGTGCCACATATGGCAATTTCCCATAAGGCTTCCTTAAAAATGAAGCTCAGTAGACAGCTAGATGGAGAATTCAGCACCCATTGGCTGACACTCAGGCCTGCCGACAAGGTGGCAAAGGGGGTAGCTGCCCTAGGCCCTAGAGAGGCACAAGGGCCCAGGACTCCCAGCTGCCGGAGCCCCAGGCAGTGTACTCTGGGTAACACTGAAGGCTGGATGGTGCGGCAGGAGAGCACCACGCAGTCTGGGTGTTGCTGAGGGTTGGCTGCCCCAACCCCACTCCTTCTGCCCAATGCTCCACCCTTTTTGGGAGCCCAAGGGCCTGGCCAGTAGGTTGTTCCCCCCCACTGCCCCCCGCTGACACTAATGGCTATACACCACTGTACCACATCAGTGATGCAGGACAGCAGCTGCCGTGCAGTAGCACCTCTGGTGAAGACGTGCTATGCCAACAGGAGAGCATGCTCCCACTGGCATAATTACTTCACCTCAATGAGAGGCAGCAACTGTGTCAGCCAGAGAGCATGTCCCACTGACTAAGTACTGGGGTGCACGGAGCTTACACCAATGTCACTTGCCTAGCTCGGGGGTTTTTTCATACCCCTGAGCAACAAACTTATGTTGACTTAAGCAGTAGCCTACCAAGCCCATATGCCAACATACAAGTGACAGAAAAGCAAATGAGCAGTGACTTTTCCCTACTTAAATGAGCTCACAGCTTTACACCAGTCCACACA
Source organism: Carettochelys insculpta (assembly GCF_033958435.1). Classification (NCBI taxonomy): domain Eukaryota; kingdom Metazoa; phylum Chordata; order Testudines; family Carettochelyidae; genus Carettochelys; species Carettochelys insculpta. Next base: position 108,346,645 of record NC_134141.1, read on the forward strand.
GGGTCTTTAGGAGTGTCAATGCTACCTTTAGTTAATGGACTTATCACAAGCATTTGAATATATTCTTTTAGGCTACGTCTACACGAGCCCCAAACTTCGAAATGGCCACGCAAATGGCCATTTCGAAGTTTACTAATGAAGCGCTGAAATGCATATTCAGCGCTTCATTAGCATGCGGGCGGCCGCAGCACTTCGAAATTGATGCGCCTCGCCGCCGCCCGTCTCGTCCAGGCGGGGCTCTTTTTCGAAAGGATCCCGCCTACTTCGAAGTTGCCTTATGGGAATAAGGGGACTTGGAAGTAGGCGGGGTCCTTTCGAAAAGGAGCCCCGTCTGGACGAGACACGTGGTGGCAAGGTGCGTCAATTTTGAAGTGCCGCGGCCGCCCGCATGCTAATGAAGCGCTGAATATGCATTTCAGCGCTTCATTAGTAAACTTCGAAATGGCCATTTGCGTGGCCATTTCAAAGTTTGGGGCTCGTGTAGACATGGCCTTAGTGTTGAAGCTCCTGCTTCAGGCCTCCCTCTCCCACCAGGCTTTGTGAGGTTGGGATGTTTTACAACATGAAAAACAACAGTGACATACTATTAATTGATTTATATTGTCCTTATGACTGAAGTCAGTGGCGAACTGCTGGAAAATGTGGAGCACGTCCCATACCTCGAAGTCATTTCCCTGCTAAAGTTGAAATCCATCATCGTCTGAGCTGTGCAAGCTCTACTTTTGTCAGCCTGAGACAGAGAGTCTTCGAGACCTGGGACATCCATCCTAAGACAAAGCTCCTTGTATGCCAGGCAGTGGGCAACATACAAGTGTCATCTGAAACCACTTGAACAGTATTAATGCTGCCTCAGGAGAATCCTAACTATCTCTTGGGAGGATAGGTGCATGAACCCTAGCATCCTGGAAAAGGCGAACGTGACCAGCATTGAAGACATTATCATTCATCAACAACTTTGTGTCACATGGTTTGGATGTGCGCACACCACCTCCCAAAACAGAGTCTGTTTTCCAAGTTAGAAGAAGGACAGAGGGGGCCAGCAGAAGCAACACAAGGGCACGCTGAAGGCACACATGAAAAAGTGCAGCAGCAGTGTCGACCCTTAGGAGAACCTTTCTCAAGACCATCCCCAGTGGAGAGCAGTGATTTGTGAGGGGTTGGTGCAGTTTGCGAGGTCCCATCGCAGTGCTGATAAGAAGAGGTGGAGAAGACGAAAACAGTGTCAAAAACTTCCCTGTGTCCCTCCAACACCTACCAGCACCTGCTCCTTCTGTGACAAGATCTGCAGCTCCAGAAATGGGCTGATCAGCCATCAGTGGACTCACAAACAGGAGGATGACACGAAGATTTCCTACGCGTTATTGAGTCACCGCTAGGAGATATCTACACCCCGCGCTTCTCCACAACACTGGATTATTTCTATTCCTCAGAGCTAACATGTGCCCTCGGAAAAATGCGACTACAGCAACTCAAACGGGACAGTTTTTGCAAGAGGAACAGTATCTGAGCCAGAGATGTGACTGATGTGCCTGTCAATATCAGAGATGCCAATTCATACTCATATTTTTGCTGGTTTGTTTGGTACTTAGTCTGTTTCCCTTCTATCTCAACCTTCTGGGAATGATGCTTGCCTATTGTTGTATGTTTACCTTGCACTCTCATTTAATTTCCTGTCTGGGTCTCCCCAGCACAGTGTGGACTTGACATAAACTAAGCTCAGCATCTGCCATTTCCTTCCATCTGCCAAACGTCTGATGCAGTGGACTGAAGTCTTTAAAAATCTGTGCATATTTCCAGGACCAAAATGTTTTCAGCAGATTGATGTCCAAGGAAGCAATAATACACCTACTAGTAGTGAACAGCAAGGGTAGGGACACAGTAGAGTTCTCCTAGAAAGTAGTCAACTATTGCTATTTTGGAGATACCCAAAAAGGGAACATTTATATTTTTTCTCTTCGTTCTTTGGTCCAGATCCTCAGCTGTTGTACCTGAGACTTTGTTCTGTGCGCATAACCCAATCCACCAGCACAAAAAAGCCCCCTCCTCTGCCAAACCGTCAAAACTCTAGGTCTTCCACTTTTAGAACTGTGGGGTCATTTCTGTTGTCACAGTGTCGTGCAGCTGCAGATGCAATTCATTTTGCTGTGATACCATAAGCTGCCATACACTAAGCAAGCTTGGGTCAGCGCTTGGTGAGGAGACACCCCCACAGAATAAAGGTTCTGTTTGCATGATTTGGGGTCATGATGCTGTCTTTTGGATGCAAGAAAGATTGAGATCTGAACTCCCATTATGGAATGTGACCATCTGTCCTGTTTCTCTTGGGACAGTCCTTTATTCAAGCTGTCTCACAGGCAGTCTGACTTAGAAAATGGGCAGATTGTCCCATATTTTGCCAGGCTCCTGTTTCCTGGCACCCGGGGTCTTGTAGCAGCCACCTCCACTGCAGGCAGCTGCTCAGTTCCCGGGTGTCCCATGCCTTGGAGAGTCAGGTCCTGCTGCAGGGGAGTTCCTCCATGGGGAAGCTGCCCCATTCCATGGTACACTACAGCGACAGCCCCCTCTGCCCGTGAGCTCCGCCACAAGGTGACTGCCTCACCCCCAAGCATCTCATGCCTTGGGGCAGCAGCTCCTGCTGTGTGGAAGCTCCTCTGTGGGTCAGCTACCCCACTGCCCAGCGTGGCAGCCCGTGCTGCCTGGGATCCCTGCCACGGGGCAGCTGCTTCGTTCCCTGCCCGGAGGCTGCAGAGCCCCTATTTTCAGCACCCTCCCCACCAGGAGCTTGTGGAGCCTGCATCCTCTGCTCCCTCTCATTGGAGGGCTGCACAGCCCCCATCTCAAGTACCTCACCATGTGACAGTAGCCCCCACCACCAAGGAGCCCAGACATGGGACAGCACCCCCCCGCCACATTACCAGAGGCTGGTGTCCCGTATTTGCCACAGGGCAATGTGGTGACCCTGCCACTATGGCACCTATAGCCATGTCATGAAGAAGACCAACGGTCTTAACCTTCATCTGTTGACAACATTCCAACCTAAAGTTTCCATTTCACTTATGTTCTGGTCTTCTTTGCTTCCTTTTCAAAACTGCTGTGAGGTGTTTCTGTATGCTCTGAAACGCCTGCTGCATCACACACTGGCAGTGGCTGCATTTCAGTAGTGGCACAAGAGGGTCAAGATCCCATCCTGGCCCAGAGCTCAAGAACGAGACTTACTCAAATTAAAGTTAGCAAAGCATTTGATATCCTTAGCTAGCAGGTTCATAGCGCATAATATGGAGCTAATGATACTTACTTACCTTCCTCACAAGGGTTGGCAAATTAGTTACTGTCTGTGCAAGGTTTGAAAAATGTAAGATGCTCTCCAGACTTACTAGTACTGTGGAACTGTTGCTGCTTTTACTTAAAGAGGCCACATGTCTGGCTTCCAGTGCATCTCTGAGTCCAAAAGCAGCGGTGTGCAGCAGACACCAGAATATGGCCAGCACATTTACAAGTAAATTGGTGCTTCTGACTGACTCCAGCCACAAACAAACCCCACCTGCCAGCAACTCAGAATTCAGGCAGGTCATAATGTTTGAGTGAAAAAGATCATTCTATTCTACTGGTTCCAGTTATTTATCACTCCCTACGTGTTCTCAACCTGAGTGTGGGTTAATGGTGCTGGGCCATAAAGGTACATCATTTTGTTCTTCGTTTAACACAACCTTAATTAGTTATAAAAATTCATTAGCATTCCCCTCCTTAAAGGAGTCTTGCAAGCCTACTTTCAACAAGGCGGTGACAAATATATTTGCAGCTAGCCTACAAATCATATTAATATGTATCATCAGTACCATATTTCTATATTAGTATGTAAGAAGCACTACGACTATTAAGCACAAATAGTGCCAAGCTGATTTATACCATAATCCTATTCGCTTCTGTATGTCTTAGTACAAGCTAAGGAGGTACTTTCACACCATTGTACCTGACATGCTAGTATCCAAAACAAAGCTAAGGAAGAAACAGACTGACAAGTGAGGGAGCAGGGACATAAATAAGTGGATCTTTGTCTATGAACACTTATACTCCAAAAAAAAAAATCTGTTAGTCTGTAAGGTGCCAGAGGACTTCTCGTTGTTTATGTGGATACATATTAACACAGCTACCCCCTCTGATACTTGTCACCATACAAATAAAAGCAGCTGAAAGGTGTTATTTGGAGAGCAGCCCTTCTGTTAAAGTTTACTGTGACATCACAGCATGGGATTAGTCTTTGGAGCCTTGTATAGAATGTTTTTGCTGCACTATATTTAGTGGGCATTGGTTAGTTGGTCTTGAGCATAGTTTGTACTGAATCAAAGTATGAGCAAACAATTGACTATACAATTTATTAACACAGGCATAATGATTTCACCATTTGGTTAGCAAAAGAAGACATTTCTAATTCCATTGACACTATCTTTTCGTGTGTGCCAGGGATGAAATGTGTGTGTGTTTATTTGGGTCTAATTAAAATGTAACAACAAAGCACTAGACGTTGCTTTTCCTTTAGCTGTCAGGGTTAAGCCCACTCAATAGACTACTATCAGTCCCCTGGACCTGAGTTGCTGTACAACCTTAATGAAAAGACTTGTTTCTGGTCAAAGCCATTTACACCTAACTCTTTGGACAGTCATGTCTGCCTCTCTCTATTGCTTATTCCACTGCCACAGAGGAATTTTCCAGTTCAGTAATGTGAGCTCCAAGAAGGGTTTTCTTTTAAACAAAATTCTGCTGGGAATTTGTCATATGGACATTTTAGTGTATAAATTATGAGCTGTTAAATGTCACATTGTCTAGCCTGATAATGCATTGTCGTATCATCAACCATGGTTCAGTCATCTGCATCGAGAAGTTATTTGTACTTGTTGGGGTCTGGTTTTAGGCTGTTCTACTGTGGGAACTTGGAGTAGCAGTTTCCCTTTTCTCGGTGGGACTTGATGCACAACTCCCCGGTTGAGTTCAAGGGCATCTTTCTACTGAGCGGAGTATACTGGCCAAGCAAAGCGCAACCTGGAGCTGTGGGATGGGCTTTTCAGACCCATAATGTCTTTTAGGAGCCTGTCACTGTCATGCTCTACTGTGTTTCTGGTTCAGGCTGAATTAGGGCCCCCGTGGAACTGCATTCTGCATAGACTGCCTGACCTCTTTATTTGTGCATGATATTCCAGGTCCCCTCCACATTCCACTCTGAATCCCCACTGGAAATGGCACTTGTGGATCAGGCATGAGGATACAGGGTCCATGTACATGAACTTATGCCACTGCTTGGACCACCTGGGGGGTAGAAATACCTCACTGAATTTGGGCCTCCCACATCTGTGTATGACAGGCTGGGTCTTGGCTCATTGAAAACACATCCCTTAGGGTCAATGAAGCAGATGGACAGATCCTAACTAGTATAAATCAGTACAGCTCAATGGGATTCAGTGAAGCCCCATGAATTTATACAACTAATAATCTTGCACTAGATGTGATGAATCTTCCCATTGTTTGTTTGTTTCTATCTGTTGCACCATCAGTCAACATTTTGCAACTCAGATAAAAGCAGAAACTTGGCCTTGGTTGTTACAATTTATTGTGAATGTTGAAAGGTCATGTAGTTTTAACCTAAGGATGAACTGGTTAGAGAGGGTAAATCAGATAACTGGAAGACCCTTCCTAGACAATTATTTACAGCAAAACAGTAAAAACAAGAAAATGCATCTTGGGGTTAAAAATAAGAGTTTAGTTAATGCAGGAACATACAAGAATACAAGAGTTTAGGTATTTTGCACAAACGCAATCTTGTTTACACAAAAGAAACATTGTTAGTTATCTGTTACAACTGAGTGCTTGTAAAACATAAGTCTCTGAAGGATACTATTCTATTTCTTCAAAGTTGAAAGGTTTTCACTTCAGCTTGGAGTGCTTTCTTTCATATTCATAACTTGAAGCAGATAATCGATCATCTAATAAAGAGAAGTAAATAATATTTACAGAACAGATTTGCAAATGTCATATACTGATTCCATAAGCCTTGTGTATAACTGTTCTCTGCATCTATTCCACACAACAAACACACTCCTAAAACTCCGCTCCCCCCAAATTCCCTTGCTAAACGAGACCCAATTTTTTTCCAGAGTTCCAGTTATAGAACATCAAAATATTGGAAAGCGAGTTCATGGAAACGGTTTATAATTTGCTTTGGGTTGCACTTGCAACAACAAAGCCTTAGAACAACAAGCAAAACAGTGCTTCAAAGTTCTACATCTGTGCCGGATTAATTTTGGGTTGGTATTGATTTGCCTGTTGTTAAATGAACTGAGGCAGAAAAACTGGACAGTAAAACAGAAATCAGAATGTTGGAGGGGTATGACGAACATGGGTGAATTGTTAGGATGTGATATTCAAGATAATAAAAGTGAAAAACAAGCATTGCAGACTCCCTGACCACACAGGCAAAATATGAGGAGGCAGTGCAAATATTAGGAATAGAGAGGGAATTGTGCCTAGAACACCACAGTAGCACAACACAACAGTAGTGGGAGATATCAGCTTTGCACACAGAAAATGAGACTGAACAAATCAAGCAGTAGGTGCAGGATTCTAAAAAAACATGAGCTAGATGTGACTCCACAGGGACCTTCTGCTTTTTGTTTTTAAACTCTAGACACTTTTAATCTGGATTTTTCAAAAATGTACCTGGAACACTGAAATTACAGCACAGTGACTATATATACATTATGACTATGTATGCCTTTCTTAACCCTGTAAGCCTATGTCCATGCTACGCACAATAAAATATAACCTCAACAGGATCTTCTCCTGTGTTTTCCTTATGGGACAAGTTTATCGAATGTAATGGGATGAAACCAATAAAGTTCTGCAGAAATTACTCTAAGATCTATAGAAAACACCCATAGAGTTATAGATAATTGGAACTCACTCAAGAAGGGGACCTATCTTCATTTGGCCTCTTAATTTATATGCATGTGAGTCCCTTTTTCCCATTCTGTGCCTGTCTTTGGGTGTTGAGACTTTCAGGAGGAAGACTGTAACATGTTTGGAAAATGCCTTGCACATTGTCAACATTAGTGGACATCAATAGAATAATAATGGCACTTTGTAAGGGAAAAAGAACCTATGTAAATTCCTCTTGTAAACATCCCTAACAAAAGTACATCTAGAATATGGTCTTATATTCTGTAGTTTTCTACTCCTAACATGAAACATACAGTGTGTTGCTTGTTGTATTTCAGGTTCATACATCAGTTTCCGGTAAGAGACTTCCCAGCCCACTAAAACATGCTTATATGGAACACTTTTTTTGTGCCAGTACTTGCCAGTACCAAGTACCAGAACCTCGACAGTCTCAGCCATGGGATTGTCTGGGTGGTGGTGGTGGGGAGCCAGCTGAGTACCAGCTCCTCCTTTTTTTTCCCCTCCCCAAAAAAGCCCTGCTTATATGCATATTCAGTAGGTGGCAGTGTCTGGTGATGCAGGCTTGGATGGACCCTTATGATGCTAACATCTGCACAAGCTCATATGAAATCTACATAATGTAACAGATTGACCATGAAATTGTCTCTGTATAATTTATATATGTTCCTTCAGCCTACATGTAGAATCAGCAATACTGTTTTCTCTGGAGCATTTACTTTGTTTGTTGCTCTGCCTGTCCCTGTAGTCAGCAGCAAATACAGGCTACTGTGACGGATTAAACATGTCTTGGTCTTTCTAGAGAGTTGGCTTCCATTGAAAATTCAAAGAGTCAGAGTTGGGAGTAATTTCATGCAACTTACAAGCTCCATCCTGCATCCGTTGGAGTCTGTGGCAACAGCATTATCATAATAACAAAACCCTATCTGCCAGCTAGTCATGCATAACACATTCATTGTGGTATCTATGCACCTTCGGAAAGATGTTGTACAGCACCACACTAAAATGAAGGGATTGACTGGACAATCCCTGGGTAACAGACTGAATCACATACGTACAGAGGTAAAATCTCCATTCAAAGGGATCCTGCAGATCTCTGATGATTACAGATTTTATGTTCCAAACCTCATTGGCTATCAAATCAGTGCACCAGGATTACACTCGCCTCAGTTTATCAAGGTGGCTGATTAAATAACAATAACATCAATGCTTATGGACTTTGAAGCACATAAGATCCATGGGGGCTCTGTCCCCTATAGAGCAAATCTCAAAAAAGGGCATAGTCTGACTTTAAGGACCTACCTACCCTATCTCTTAGTGGAGTCAGTGGAAAAAACTTCCACTCACTCCAAGAATCATTTGGCTGAGGGCCTGAATAGATTGCTTAGGACAAAATTAGAAGCTTTCTGGCACTGCCATTGAAAAATGCAAAGCAAGATCTTTCATGAGTGCCCTAACTACCAGGCAAGCGGATATGGTGGTGGGTGGGGGGGACCCTCTATATCTCCTGCTAAAGCTTTTCCACTTTTGATTACATAGAAGAGTCATTTGTGGGGGAAAGAAAACACACACAGGACTCCCTAACCTGATGGTTACAGCACTCACTCAGTATGTGGGAGTTCTCCTACTTCAGTAACTTTCATTATTCGTACACACGGGAACAGCTTCAGTAAGGGAGACAGATGGAGTTCCACATGTCGGAATATCCCTGTTCCCAGTGGTTAGGGCAGAAGTGGCCAACTAGGTAGAGACTAAGAGCCAAACTAGCTGTGGCTTGAGTGCAAGGAGCCATGTATTAGCTATTTATTTTTATCTATCTGTAGATAAAAACCAAATACATGGCTCAATGCCTGCCCACTCCCTCAGAGCCAGGTATCTCCAGCCCCCTTTCTTCCCCCCACCCCATCCCACCCTGCTCTGGCTTAATGCCCTCCCCCAGAGCCAGGCACCTCCAGCCCCCTTGCTGTAACCCAATCCCCCTCCCCCATGACTCAGACGCCCTCAGCCCCTCCCTGCTTCTAACCCAGTGCCTGGGACTCAGCAGAGTTGCAGCCACGTGTTTCTCCCTCCAGGCTCTGGAGCATGTGTGCAATGCAGTGATGAGCAGCCGAGGCACAGTTCTGAGCAGGAGCCACATATCACTGAGCACAGCACCACATGCAGCTGGAGAGCTGCAGGTTGGCCACCCCTGGGTTTGAACAGCTCTGGCTCAGGTAGAGGGGAAGACTTGAACTGGGTGTCACCCATACCCCCGGTGAGTGCTCTAACCACTGGGCTAAAAGTTACTCCACTCTCCCTGCAACCCTACTGTGTGAGCACACATGCAGGGCCCACTGATAACTGGCAGGAGAACATATCTACTAGATTGTGTCTCACAGGCGACTAAGGTCTGTGCATCTCACTGGGCCTCAGGCCAGCAAAAGGCAGCCCTGTACATTCACGGAGGCAGAAGTGAAGGCGCTCAGGGCACTTTTACTTAAGTCCCCAGCGAGTATGTAAACATCATGCGATCTTATCAATTTTTCTCCCGCCTATTGTTTGCAGTGATTTTCCGGTCACATTGTGCATTCGTCTATGCAGGGATTACAGCTGATTGTGTGTTTATACAGAGTTTGGCAAGGACTGGGGTAAGTGTATAATACACATAAATCACAATACTTGAAAAATATTCACAGCACCTCTGTTGCATCCAAACCACAGGCTGAAATTTGCAAAATATTTGCTGAGCATTTCTAAATAAATTCATTCATTAAAAGGACAATCTGTTCATTGACGATTTGTGGTCAGGAATAAAGGATACAGTCATGGAATGAGTTGTCCTTTGCAAATTGTTCCACCCGCTCTACCGACAACCCCAGAAGTTAGAAGTTAGCTAATTTGTTTTAAAAAAAAATTAGATTTACAATACCTCCTTTTTGAACTTACATCTTTAAAGCTGCCGTCATGGTCTGTCTCCCAAGTGTTCTTGGTGGACCACGGCAGCTCTTCCCTTAGGATCTGAGCGCTTCTGTTTTCGTTCCCTTCTAACAGCCTTAGCAAATTCTTCAACGTCTCTTCCCATTGCAGGTAATCTCCCGCCTGCTGGACATTGTCAGGTAATGCTGCAAATGGGGTCTTGTTTTCTTCTTCATAAACAGAGGGGAAATCCCCGGTGCTCTTTTTCCCCATTAAATGTCCTGTAAGAACAATCAGAACGTCAAGACATTAACCAAACTCTTATTAGAACGCAGATGTCCAAAGCCACATTCTGATTGGCCAGTGGAGCTGGATGATGTCACAGCAATTCCCACTGGGGCACAGCTGAGACAGCCAGGCACAAAAATCCCTCCGGTCCTATGAGATGGGTGGGGGGATGCCGATGCGGAGAACACACACAAGGGCCTGGAGGGGAGGGCTGATGGGAGGCAGGTAAAAGCAGGGCTGTGAGGCGGCGAAGAAGAGGTTGAGCAGTTAAATTCCTCCCCCTCAACCAAGCGGCTCTTCCTGCCACTTTGGAGTTTTTAGGGCAAGAAGCTAAACACCAGTATTCACAGCCATCTCACGGAGCTGCAAGGGACCTCAGCGAGTCCAGTCCCCTGCCGCGTGGGCAGCGCCAAGCACCATCCCTGACAGGATTATTTTTTAAAAGTCTGTTTGCCCCAGAGGGGGTCCTCAAGGAGTGACCGCGCAGCCGTGGGTTCAAACCAGATGGCTGGACCCCCCCCCCCAACGGAGGCACGGCTCCACTGCGAACCAGAAAGGCCGGGGACCTGTAGCTGAGCGCGGGGCCAAGTAGAGCGTCGGTCAAGGCACAGCTGTGGGAACTAATTACAAGGCGCCTGAACCGGAGCGCGTCGCCTCCCGGCTCCCACGGCCCCAGACACACCTTGAATTCAGAAACCGCGCGGGTGGTTGGGAGTTTGACGCTTCCCACGCGGCAGGCCCGGGGGCCCCTTGCTCCCCCAGCCCTGTCTCCCCTGCCTGCCCCGGACAGGGTCTGCGCGCCCCGCACGCGCCCCGTTCCCTGGGAACGGCGCAAAGGCGCAGCAGCAGCTGGGCTGTCCCTGCCTGCGGCTGGCACCGCCGCTGCCCCGCCCAGGAGAAGCGGACCAAAGCAAACAGCGCTAAACGCGGCACAATGCGGCGGCCAGCGGAGCCCGGGGCAGCGGAGGGGGGAGTCCTGGCAGTGACCAGCTGACGCTGCAGCGTCCGAAGGAAACGGCGGCCCCCCGCAGGCGGGCAGAGAGCCGCGTGCTGGCCATGGAGAGCTCCTGGGCCTGGAAGAAGAGCTCTGCCCAGCCCCGAAGCTCCTTCTCGCTCACCAACGGGAGCTGAGCCAATAAAAATAAATTAACCCCCGCCCCCGTGTCTGCCCAGGGCCGTGAGCTCAACTCTGGAGGGGGCCAGTGAGGGATCTGGGGCAAACAGATTTAAAAAAATCTGCCAGGGGCGGTGCTAGGCCCTGCCGGGAGGGCAGGGGACTGGACTCGATGACCTCTGAAGGTCCCTTCCAGCTCTATGGGACAGACAGGATAGGTCTGGTAAGAAGGACGGTTCCATTGACCTAACGTATTTGACTCCTTTTTAAAGTAGCGTTACCTTATAAAGAGAGAGGACATCCCGGAGAGGGAGTGTATCAGTATCTACCAACTCACCGCCTATGAATGTGTTGCAGTATATGCAGCACTTTCCAACAGCGTGAGATGGTAGATGACAACACAGACATACTCCCTCTCCGGGGTGGCCTCTGTTTTGAAAGGTCTTTGCAATTGGCACATGCAACGGCAAGAGCAGACACGACCCCTGCCATCTTTAAAACCCTGCTGGGACCGAGGGAAGATGCCTCCCCATACCCAGGGCAGCGAATGGCAGGGCTCCTAGTCCCTTCCATGCGCCTCCCAGCAGCACCCTGTCTGCAGCCAGGTTGTTCCTGGAAAGTACTGGAGAGCACACCGCTAGAAAGAGCAAGCCAAAGGTTGTGGAGGTGTAAGGCACATTTTACCCTCAATTGCGCCTTCCGGGGCTTCCCGTCCCCCGGGGGGTGAGCTGATGGATTCCATGGCACTGGGATGGCCTGATGGGCTCCATGGCAACGGAAGGGGCTGATGGGCTCCATGGCACTGGGATGGGCTGTTGGGCTCCATGGCATTGGAATGGGCTGATGGGTTCGCAGAACACCTCCGGCCAAACATTGTCCTTGCCCAAAGCTCTGGGAAAGCTCCTCTCCTGCCAGCCCCTCCTCACGGCTCTGATTAAAGTATATTTTAGATGCACTATTATTGCATTCACCTATCGGAGGGGTAGCCGTGTTAGTCTGGATCTGTAACAGCAACGAAGGGTCCTGTGGCACCTTATAGACTAACAGAAAAGTTCTGAGCATGAGCTTTCGTGAGCACAGACTCACTTCATCAGATACTGGTCTTGGAAATCTGCAGTGAGTCTGTGCTCACCAAAGCTCATGCTCAAAACTTTTCTGTTAGTCTATAAGGTGCCACAGGACCCTTCGTTGCTATTATTGCATTATTATTTGTGAATTCCCTCGTGCCTGGCAGCCCCGCTCGCGGGGCAGGAGCCCTGTAGGCTAGGTGCTGCACAAACACAGACAAACAACAGACTTCCTGCGCCCCGCCTGGCTAGGCACTGCGAGAGAAGGGCGGAGACGTGTCCTTACCCCGCCACGGGCTTTGGCTTGCTCGTTCTAGCGGGGTGCTCTCCGGTGCTTTCCAGGAACAAGCTGGCTGCAGACAGGCTGCTGTTGGGAGGGCCATGGGCGGGGCTGGGAGCCCTTACCATTCACTGCCCCGGGACCGGGAGGCATCTTCCCTCGGTCCCAGAGGGGTTTAAAGGTGGCATGGATCGTGCCCGCGCCGGGCTGGGACAGGTTTGGGTTCGATCAGCCGCTGCAGGTGCCCTTTGCAAACGCTGGTTTTGTTCTCAGTCTGCCAGGCGCTCCGGGGCTGCTTGTCCTCTGGGACGCCGCGGCCCGACCCCTCTGTCGCGCGGAGGCGCTTTACTAAGTCCTGGCTGGGACACCCAGGAGCGCCTCGGCAGATCCCCTTTTCCCAGCCGCGAACTTTTACCCCGCCTCACCGGAGCGCCCGGCCCTCGCCAGACCTCCGGCTTTAGTGAGCCTCCGCGCTCCAGGCCACGCGGCTCTGTGCCGCCAAGTAACTCTCCCCCTCCCCTCCCCTCCCCTCCCCTCCCCACCCCGCCGAGCCCAGCCCCAGCCCCAGCCCCAGGCCGGCGCTGAGGTGCCCGTCTACGCCAGGCTTGCAAACCGCTGCCTCGGAGCTGCCCGTGCGCCCGGAGCCACCCTGCCGCTGCGGGCGGGCGGCAGGGAAGGAGCCGCTGCCCGGAGCGCTGCGGGACGGGAGGACAGACGGCCGGACTGAGGCTCGGGAGCGCACGGGGAGGAGGACCGAGCGCGCCCAAAGTTTCCCGCCGGCCCGGGTGCGCGCTGCAGCCCGCGGGACATTCTCTCCCCGCGCCCCGGGCTCCGTGCGCGGCGCAGGCACTTACCCACCGCCCAGTGGCTGCCCCGGGGGTAGATCTTGGCCAGGGAGGAGGCGCCGCCGCTGGCCTGCAGGGGAGCCGCGGCGCCCCCGCGCACCTGCAGCAGCGCCAGGGCGCAGAGGCCCAGCGAGAGGAGGCAGCGGGGCCTGGCGGGCGGGAGGAACTCGCAGCCCCTCATGGCGCGCTCTGTGCCGGCCGGCTGCGACTCGGGCTGCGGGCGGGCTGGGGTCCGCGGCTCTGGGCCTGGCGCTGCTGCCGCCGACGCTGCTGCTGCTGCTGCTGCCGCGGCCGCTGCCGCCGGCCCGGATTTATAAGGCAGCGGGACGAGGCGACACCTGGCGCCGCCCCCAAGGTGGCTCTGGGAGCGCGGGGGCTGCGGAGCGCACGGCCCAGCCTCCCACCCACGGCGCCCGGCCGGCTCCCTGCTGCGGGGGGCGGGGCGCGGGGCTGGGCGGCGCGGCCTGGCAGAGCCCTCCTGCCCCGGCCCTGGGAGGGGTCTCCTTCCAAATGGGCCGAGCCCCCGACCCCCCCCGAGAGCCAGGGTCTCCCCGTTATCCGAGCTCCACACCTCCCCGCCTCTGGGGAGCCGCGGGGTCACTGGGGTGTCCGCAGCAAACACTCCCCACATGTCCCGCCTGTGGTGAGCGGGTGTTACCGGGGTGCCCCATCGCCCCCCCATATCCCGCCTGTGGTGAGCGGGTGTTACCGGGGTGCCCCATCGCCCCCCCATATCCCGCCTGTGGTGAGCGGGTGTTACCGGGGTGCCCCATCGCCCCCCATATCCCGCCTGTGGTGAGCGGGTGTTACCGAGGTGCCCCATCGCCCCCCATATCCTGCCTGTGGTGAGCGGGTGTTACCGGGGTGCCCCATCACACACCCACCCCAGTGGCCCCGCCACGGGACAGCGCGGGCCCTTCGGCTGTCTGCGCCCACGCGCTCCCCCAGCCACTGCAGGGCTGCGCTGCGAGAGACCCCCCCGGCCCCGCACTCCCTAGCCCGGTGTTATCGCGGCTTCCGCCCGACCCTTGGGGAGCAGGTGTGTCGCCCCCCCGGGCCCCGTCTCCGCCCCCGCCCCCCATTGAGCTTTGTTTCGTCTGTGGGTTGTGAGTGCTGATAAGCCCTCGGGGGCGCCCCCCCACCCAGCAGGGGCTTTACAAGGGGGGGCTCGGAGGTGGGGGTGTCTCTATGTACCCAGTTACAGCAGCTGATAACCGCCCGGCTATTCACTCCGGGCCAGGCGCCCTCTGAGCGATGGCCGCAGTGCCATTGTCTGGCGCACGCCTCCCGGCCAAGCCAGCCCCCCACCCGGCTCCCCCCGGCCCGCCCCGCCCCATCTGTCACCCGCTCGCATTGTCCGGGCCCAGGGGCTAGCTGTCAGCGCAGCCTCCCGCCTGCGCCGGCCCCTCCCTCGCCCCACGCGCTGCCCTGCTGCGGGGGCGTCTGGCGGTATCTCCGCGGCTGCACGTGCCTGGCTATATTGTGTCGGGGGGCTCTGGGGGGCCGCTACACTTATCAAGCCCCTGCCACGGCTTCCGCGGCCAGATGTTTGCTGGTGTGGCTGCCCTCTGCCTCCCTATCGCTTTTGTATTCCATTTGCCTCCTGGGCGAGTTACTTGATGCGTAGGCATTACAAGGACAATTTCCCCCGCCCTTTGCTATAGGCAGGAATGGCACACGTCCCACTTAACTTCATTTACTCCTTCCACAGTACCAGAGAGATAGCCCTGTCCGTCTGTACTCCAACAAAACAAAGCAGCAGCAAAGTAGCACTTTAAAGACTAACAAAATCATTTATTGGGTGATGAGCTTTCCTGGGAGAGACCCACAGGTCCTATCAATGATAGGTGACCCTCCCCACCCTCTTTTTTCTTTCTTTCCTTCTCTTTCTTCCCTCCCTCCTGCTTCATAGATGTCCTGTTATCATTTTTGCTCCAGATCTGTTGAAGTGGGTCTTGCCCACAGAAGCTTATTACTTAATAAATAAAATTGTTTGGCCTTAAGGTGTTGCAGGACTGCTTGCATTTTGTGTGTCTTCCTGTGGCTTTTGGGTGACAAGGGGAGGCAGAATTTGATTTTGGATACAAAATTAGGACTCTTGTAAGAGGTCTTGTTTTGTTTTTCTCTTGCCTGAATTTCACCTTTTTGAATTTTGGTTAAATTCAACTTACTGGACAAACTAATACAAATTGCACAGCTCAGCTTAATGGACAAACTAATACAAATTGAACAACTAGTTACAATTTTAAAAAAAATGCACAAGTGCCTTTTTAGAGCCCAAACTGACAAATTTCATTTGAAACTTCATTTGATTCCAAAAATTCAGTACAGCTGTACTGTTTCTGACTTTTTTCCCCACTGGTCTGTGTTTTATCTCCCACTGTTCACCTGATGTGAATAACCAGATATAATGTGAGTGTTTCTCTGCATAGTTTTAAAATTGGGATGCCAATGCACATTTCTTGAGCATGAATTTATTCATTTCTGATTATTATTGCAATATGGTTGGGGAATACCGAGAGGCCCAGTAAGGATTAGAGTCCGGATGTGCTAGACACTGCACAAACAGAAACTAAAGGACACCCTGTGCCCTGAACCGTTTACCATTCAAAAATCAGACAAGCCACAAGTGGAGCATACAAGTAACAGGAAAAAGGAGGAGGTCTGGGAAACAGGTAGGATTGTGACATTATACAGATAAGCTTGTGCACAACATGCATTTATAATTTATGGTTTTGTGTGTGGCTGGATTCGCCAAAGGCCATTTGTACTTAAAAGGAACCTCACTACTGCATGGACAACAAGAAGTCCTGTGGCACCCTATAGACTTATGGATATTTTGGAGCACAAGCTTTCATGGGCAAAGACCTGCTTCATCAGATGCATCCGACGAAGCGGGTCTTTGCCCATGAAAGCTTATGTGCCAGCATACCTGTTAGTCTATAAGGTGCCACAGGACTGCTTGTTGTTTTTGAAGATACAGACTAATATGGCTACCTCTCTGATACTATTGCATGGGAAATTTGAAAATGGTGCAGCAATTGTTGCAGAGGCAATAAAATAATGCCTAAAAAGAATAATAAAAACCCAGCTTGACAGGATTACACCAAATGCATCCAAATAAGAGACAACCTCAGTGAATATTTCCCTGAAAATCAGTTTTTAACTGCTGGCCAGATCACTGTATAACAGAAAACTCAGAAAATCCATGTCATCCAGGGAGATGAGCTGGGACAAAGAGTTTCTTTTAATTTCTTAGTATGTGATGTATTTGCCATAGTTGGGATTTAATCATGTAGCTCACAATTCTATGGCCTGCTCTATGCTTAACATTTTAGGTTGTCATAGCTATGGCTAGCAGGGAGGTGAAAAATTCGTGCCTCTAAGAGCTGTAACTATGTCAATCTAACCCCAGTGTTGAGGCAGTTGGGTCAATAGAACAAAGCTTCAATCAACCTAGCTACCACCACTCAGCAAGATAGTGATCCCATAGCCCTGGAAAAGATCCTTCCATGGCCATAAGCTACACCTAGACATGGTGGTGCCATGTCTAAACACCTGTAGGCCATATCTTCACTACAGGGATTATGAGCGACTTAAAAGAACCGTGTTCCTACTTGGCACAGAGGTCTTGCAAGTTTGCCAGAGCGTGAAGCTCCTCTGGGACTGATCAATATTCCACTAGATGAAACAATTTCAACTACATTGCAAGAAGAAAGATGCAGTGGAGGAATGATGAGTCCTTTAAATAGTCTAGCAGATTACCTTAAAAGCCATGATCCAGAAAAGCACTTAAACCCAGGCTTAACTTTATGTACTTTAGTAGGTCCATTGAAGTCAAACATAGTGTATGTACATAGATATAGAAAGTCAATGTGCTATTTATCCTAGACTCAAGAGTCAGAAAACAGCAAACACAATGATGCAGTCATGTGGAATTTTTGTAGCATGCATGGTGATTATGCTGCCTGGTCCCATTGTGTCAGGACTGGTACAAATATATATAGGAAAGAGGCATCCCCGGCATGAAAACATTTACAGTGAGAGCTGATCACACAACATGATTTCTGCTCCATGGGAAATTTAATATTTGTACATTTGTTTTTAATCCCAATTCAGGATGAGGAGATGAAAGTTCAAACAATTACAGTGCATTCAAACAATCAGAATAAAATGTTTTGACTTCCCCTGTTTTGTTTCAGCAGCTCTCCTTTTGCCTTAACTACCATGGTGCAGTGGTCAGGGATTCATTTCAGAATCTTTGTTTCTGTTTGATCCACCATGGTTCTTTATCCCTCCTGCCCATATGATCCCCTATGTCAGGGGCTCTTTTCCTTGTCTGGTCTCCATATTGCATAATGCTCTGTGGTCTTCCTGAGGCTTATCTACAGTGATCCTTTCTGGAAATCCTAGTTGCTTGTCCCATATCTCTTTGTTTCAGGATGTATGCAAACATTTCTTCCATATATAAGTTGTGGCATTAGAGAAAGCAGAGAGATGCTTGTATGAGAAATGAACTGAGGTGGAGACTGGGAATATTGGTAGGACAAAGGAGATGGCCAAGTTCTCTCTAAGATGTCAGTATTCAAAGACTGGTAATGGTTGGAGGTGGGAGGAAGGAAGGAGGTATTGCTGTATTTATAGTACAAAGTGCTGTTATAACCTCCTGGTCTATAGCTCTGCACATCACTCTCAAAACTCTGTTACTATTTTGGCAGCAGTATCACACTATGAGTTAATCTTCCGTTTATGACACATAATGAACCCTAATCTTTTTTTTTCACAGATCCTATGCAAATAAATATAACAGCCCCCACATTCAGCATGATCTAGTTCCTTTAAAAATTAAATTGTACTTCCTTGCATTGTCTCATCTCACTCTGCCTCAGGTTATGTTAATTTTACACTGTTCCTTCTTTTCA